>NC_090448.1:372187876-372812876 GCF_031143425.1 Pleurodeles waltl | reverse complement strand
AGTGTTGGTATCAGCATAAAGATAATTTTCTTAGGTCTTTCTTTCTTCCAGCCTACTTAAGACCACAATGTACAGCCCAAAACACGGTGGCAGGAAATACATCCTATGCAGACAGGTGCACAGATTTTCCTGGCCAAACCACTCGATAGTCAAAAGAAGGTGCATCTAGTAAATGATTACCAAAGGCGTACATGGTAAACCAAGTACCAGGGGAGCAAATTTCAGCAATTACAATTGCCTCTAATAAGCCAGTGATGCTGGCTGCTTAACTTTGGTGTTATGAGAATTATGCCTCAGAGAAGGGTTGCCTTTACCCATGTTACAGTCCCTGGGTATGCACAAGGCTATCTGCCTGGCAATAGTAGCTTTCACAGTCAAGTTGACTGCATTAAGATTGCCTTGAGCAATAAAGCAGTGCTATGACTTCCAAAACAAAGTTGTTTCCTCTAAATAGTATGGGAGACGCCTGGAGACTTCCAGGGTATGAAGAGTTCCCTCTACCAAGAAAATAGGAGTTGTAGAAGTGAAGACTAGCAAACAATGTTCTATGTTAAGATGGCATTTCATTACAATTATGGAAATGAACGATTCCCAATAACAACTTTACCTTATGGAAAACTAACTATGAATCTTCCGAAAACAGGGCCTGCCGCTCACCCTCTTCACTGTGAAAGTAATGTCAACTAGAAGCCTATTTTTCATCTCAGGAGATCAATGCCAAGAGACTCAGTCATCTTGAGTGGTGTGTGCCTTAAAGAAGCAAACATTAAATGGATATCCCACTCGAGAGCAGATCTGTCACTGGAGAGTGGCAAAGAAGAGCATGTCAGTGTGACCCTGTCATTTTGAAAGATAAAATGTATCTAGGTCAATTAATATAAGCAGCAATAGCTGAGAAAAATGTTTCTGCGAGGTTTCTGAATCGTAAAATTTTAAGATATCAATTAAACAGCCCTATTCAGGATTAAGTAAATGTTGAATAGCACAGTAACAAAATTGAGGATGGACGAAAGTGTGAGTCTTTCTTGGCTTTGATTTCAAGCTCTCAAATTCACTAATTATATTAAGGGATAAAGAACTCCCACATCACCTCCCACCTATGCTGAATAAGCATACCCAGAAACTAAGGAAATTCCAAGAACCTGTTTTTGGAAAACAGCCTCAGATCTGAAACCCAAATCAGTCTCTGCCAGAATATGGCTCTGATAGTTGCCTTCAGGAGTGTTTGCATTCCAGACTCTTTGGAGTTTACTGTGAAGTTCAGGAGATAAAGGAATATGCCTTACCAATCCAGGTAAACGTAATACTACTCGAGAAATCCTCTCCCACTGCTGAGACCCAAGGAGCACATTGCAGCAAAACAACCTTCACATGCTATAGAGCAGCATAAATCAAATGACTTATCTGTAATTTTTGTGAAGCATGGAACATGTTGCCTGTGGTGTCTTGGTGGATATGTCTACTCATGTGCAAGTGAAAAGCCTAAGTTAAGACTGTTGTGAATTGCCCAGCACCAAAGCTGAAAAAGAAATGTGCACAGGGACTGAGATTTTGTTGTGCCACGTTTGTTTTCAGAGAAGGTGGACTCTTGTTGTCTTTGAAGACGTAAATAACTATTCACTATTGAAGGGGAAGAATTTATATCTAAAGAAAGACAATTTTTAGTTCCAGGTATACATGTGCAGTGTAATTTCTCTTGGCTTATAGCCAATCCATAAGCGTTCAGATAGTAAGTTCCTAAACCCTGCATGGAGTCGATAGTTGTCATATTTATTTGTAACTAGTGAAGGAAAGTATTGAATCTTAACAGGATACGACTTCAGAGGCCATCACAATTTAAATACAAATTTCCTTTGACTGCAGCTCCTGCATATGAAGTTATATGCCGCACTGTCAGATGGACAAGAAGAACCGCTTAAGTACATAAAGCCAAGTATGACAGCAATCCTCGTAAACCACCATGCAGTTGTTCGGAATTCTAATGTAAAGTGGCAATTTTTGTACTTTTTAATCAGAATGGTGAAGCATAGGCCATTTCAAGGAAGGATGTAGCAAAGTCCATAAAACCTACGTCTTTGGCAAGGACTAACTGAAGTCTCTTGAAGTCTATTAAGAAAACAATTTTGTGAGGGTGTTGTACACTACCTATAGGTTTCAGGTTGTGTCCCTGGAAACACTAGTCTTCTCTGATCGATCATTTGCAGAGGTAGATATGAATAATCAGCATTTGAAGCTTGGAAGCGATAGTAGGAAGCACCTTAGTAAATACCCTGAAGCCCTGCTTAGCCTGAATGGAGGTTCCTGTATTAAGAATGAGGAGGCAGGTGTTAACTATGGAATGGAAAACCTCAGGAATGGCCTATGTAGTCTGGATATTTAAGGTTGCTAACCAGTTTCCTTGGTGCAGGATTGCCAGAATTTGAGCCAGAGTTACAATTTGAAATGTTTCTACACTGAGAAATTTGAGCAGGTCCTCCTAGGTACAAGGTTACTAATTTGGAGGGGGTGGTATGGAGTAAGTACCTGGCATAAAAGCCCATCACCTACTCCAGAAACACTCTGTGACTTCTTTGAAATGCAAACTGCTAACTCTCCTAAAGATGTTTTGGAAATTTCCAGATTTTACAATAATAGCAGGAGGAAAGGAATGGAAAGAGGTTTTTTCAAAACCTATTAGTCTTGTTTAATGGAAGACTACCTCTACTGGCGATGTATGCTCCTTGATTAGCGGCAGGAAAAGGAGATTTGTTCCCCAAAAAGTGACCCCTACTAACTTCCAAGCTGTGTGTAAAGAAGTATCATACTGGGAAAGGCTTGTTTGTGGAAAATCTGCACCAATGTCTTCTCACAGCTGACTTCGACAGGCTGTTGCAGAACAGAACACAGATTTTGGAGGTGGTCTCATTGCAGGTAACTAATAACATTCAGTTGAAAGTTACCACTGGCCCAAAGTGCAGCCATTCCACAATCTACAGTTAAAATGCATTATAGGGGGCTTTATCTATTTTTCCTTTGCTGTTGTTTAATACACTTTAAAATGTACTTGAAAAATGCACAGACATTAAATACGACAGGTTTAGGAACCTTCATATCACATTTATCAAAGACTGATTGAGAAGGGGGAAGAAGGACTAAATGAATTATCTTACCAGCCTAAATCACCAGGTGCCTGAATTTGTGGGAAAACATCACTAGTTAAGGTAACACTGGAACAGAGGTACTGCTATCATGGAGGGAGACTGATCTCTCCTCATATCTGACAATTTTAGCCTCCGACTCATCTGCCTTTCTGTAGCATATGGCCAACAAGCCTGGTCAACTACAGCATCATCCAAGCATATTCTTTGCTATTCTAAGACAGGAGAGTGTTCTGCATTAATCTAACACCCACTATCATTTCTGACTAGTTCGCTGGATAGCGCAAGACCCAAAAAATGTGACACTGTGCCGTTTAGTCAAAAGGTGCTCCCGAGTGTGTATGCCCAGAGGTTTATCATTGTAAATGAGCAGAAGATGGTCCCACAGCAGAGGAGGCAGTTCTCATACCGGTTCCAATAAATGAAGTTGAGACTAATATTGCACTACAGCCTAAATCCCTACTAAACAAATGTAATGGCAGCATCTTTCCACAAAGTTAAGGATCTCTTCAGGAACCTGACCTACTTTTGAATGTTTTGACCTCAGCAACCTCTACTCATTTCTCACCGTGAAAAGAAAAATAATTCCTGAAGAATTAAAGTGTTTTGAGGACTGTTTGCAGAGTAGCAACAGTCATACCAAATGCTCTGGCTGACGATCGTCTTCAAAGGCGTGGGCAGAGGAGGGTGGCAAAAGATGGAATGAAAAAGAGCCCTCTACAGGAAGGCTATGAGGGGGAGCTTCAAAACAGTGGAGTGTTATTAGCTGTCCCCTGCACCCTATTTAAAGGCACAACAGTGTGGGACATGGGACCTTGCATGCACCTATGGGATCCTTTGTTAAAGTCTCAAAGCTAAAGCATCATTACTACAGGCTGCTTTCTTGTCTAGCTTATAATGAAAGCACTGTCCAGCAAGTTTGGAAAGTAAAAAAGGGAGAGCTGAGAAGAGCAGACTAAACAGGGAGTGAGGGAGAAAAGATAACAGGGGGTCGTGGGACTGTGCACAGCAATTGGAAGCACACCAACATCAGCAAAGGGAGAAGACACAGAAAGCCAATAGAAGAAAGCCCTGAAACCCAATTACCAATGAAGCATGGGAGGATAAATAAAGTCAAAAGAATTAGCCACAACAAAAATTAAATAGACAAACAAATCACAGCAACACAAAGAACACCAGAATGCATGAGATGACACAAACGAAGACTGGAAGAAAAAATGGAAACAGATGGGAGGCAAAGAAGCACAAGCTGTAACGACGGTAGAAGCTGCTGAAATGGGACTGTTCCCAGCATTGTTTTATAGAGGGGAACCTCTGCCCTGATTAACTCAACTGCAGGATTTCACAGGTATACCATTATTTTTTTGTGATGGACTCATGATGGCCTCGCTCAGGGGATCTCTCAGCTGCTATGCTTAGGTAACTCCAGCTCCTCTGAACTTGTACTCACCAGACAGGGTGACTCTTGGATTTAGGAAAAGCATTGGTTGGATTTGCCAGTGACTGGTCAACAAAATGACTGGCCTACTAGCTACTGTCAAATAAGTCTCATTATGAAACTCAAATTATGTCCGCACCAGTGAGATTGTTCTAAGCTAGATATGTTTTGCCTATTTTTCCTGTAGAATCTGTTAACTAAAATTAATCCTGAAGGCATATTTTTTTGTGTGGTATTTCGTTCTGGACTAAAAGTACTTATCTTTCATAAAAGATATGCACTAGACAGGACATTAATTATTACCAAGTAACAGGCAACGGTTGAGTTATAGTCTTGACTGTTTGTCCAGCTAACTCAATGGTAAAGTGCAGAAAGGGTGTACTTGCCGTTCATTTTGCAGTGCCACAGTAGTTTAGGCCCAAAGACAGCAGTGCTAAAATGACTCGAACACCACAGTTGTTGCCCTGTAACCCGTGAACACAAATGGGGTGACAGCAGGAGCATTGCCCAATAGTCAGAGGGACATGTGCATGAAGTTTCAGGTTATTTGAGAGAGGCTTCCCCCACCTAGAAAACCACCATGACCTGTGGTAGACACATCTGAAATAGGGGAGACACAAATCCAGAGGCGAAACAGAGGAGGGCAGCTCAAAAACACAACAGGGAACTCAAGATGTTGGGGTGCACAAAACAATTTTACAGAGGGTGGAGCGAGCACATGAAAACAAAAACGTAATGGGGAACAAAGTTGTGGGGGGGAAAGTGTCACAGACCGTTTAAAAACAAAATCCAGGGTACGGGAAACGAATCTAGTGGGCACTGAAAGTACGAGGGAACACAAATAAGAGGCACAAAAACCAAAGGAGAGGAACAAAAACAAAAGGAGAGCAATAATGGACACAAAATCCAAGGAAAGGCAGAAGACAAACTCAAAAGGCCTAACAAACAAAGTGGTAACTGAGAAAATCCAATTGGGATATGATACAGAGTGGTGTATCCCAATCCCAAAAAGGCATAGGAGGGATGCATGGAAACATTCAAGTGGTGGGACACGGAAAGCACAAAGAGCCTTGGCAAGAAAGGCAAAAGTCCAAAGACATTGTTAAGAGAAGGAGGTGGAAGTACCACAAATATACACATTTAAATGCAATGCACCTCCATCAGAAGCTCAAAGGGCTCTCAATTTTCCCACTTTCATGCTTGAATACGCACCCAGTCTTTCTATGCATTCTGGGACTTATAGAACTGATTTTGTTATGATATCAACGAGAAGACAACTTCCAGACCGCAATGCAGAACCCTGGGCTGAAGGAACTAATTACGCATGAAACTGGGACATTTGAAAGCTCTGATCTCGGCAGCAATGCCCACATCCTGACACTATTTTTAGTCTCTGCCCCTTTCAAGTATCAGCTCTGAGCACACCTAAAACTGAACTGCAAAGAGCCTGTATTGTTCTGCTAACAGATTTATCAGTTCGCTGCTGAATGCTCAACTAGAGACATTACTTCCTCCACAATAGGGCTCACCGGCCCTGCACAGAACTCCTCCCGTGTCCTCAGGGGAAATGCTCACAGATCGTACGGACATCTGTGGCAGGTACACATTCACTGGAGGGAGTGTGCCAACCAGCTGCCAGCTATCTCTCCACGCTCCTCCCTCACTGCACACTACACACACTTTTCCGGTGACTCAGTCACATTACCTGTGGCCGCTTCAAAGGAGGGGTGAGGGGGGTTTGAGATAATCAGCAAAGATACCACTAGTGCCACCCTGACCACCTGCGACAGCTTGCTACTTGGCGCCAACATGTGGCTTGATTTGCACCACCTGTATCCCCTCAGGGCAGTGGTATACCTGAACCCGTGACAGGTGTTGGAAGCCGCACTGTACAAGCTTTACCGGTACAGAGAATGACCATCTGTGCACCGTTCACCTCTGGCCTGGAAGCCAGCCCGGACCGCCTCAGTCCAGCTAGGCACTGGGGAGAGGCGGGTGGGGTGACTAGAAAGGACGCGCCATTAATCAATGTAAACAGTTCGCTCAGTAAAACACACCGCGGGCCTCATTACTGCTAATTCGGCTGCAGAAGGGAGAACTACCACCCAGGGCTGACCACAACTGCCAGAGCCAAGCTGTGCAGACACGCCCCTTCAACACAATCAAGAGAACTTCTTGCCGAAAGAGAACGAACGCAAGGCCGGAAGCCCCTGGTGGTCTTGTCACCTGTGGAGCAGTACCCCTGGGGCGTGTCCAAGCGCACCTGTGTGCAGCTGCCGTTTTCCACAGTGCCGCCCCTCAAAAGTCACTGCATGCGCACCACGCGCCATGAAGTAAGTATATCGGCCGCGTCGCCGATCGTCGTGTACGTCTCCCACTGAGTGTGTGCACCCTGCGAACAGTTTGTACAGGTATCGTGCAGGTGTCGTGATTTGTCAATAACGCGAAATATCAAATTTCTCCCATGAGTGGGATAAACACACAACTCTGAAGACAAATAACAATTTGACAGAATAGTGTGCTCACCTGAGCTGTAGGGAGGGCTTCCATGACCCCGAGTTATGTGATCAGAAGTAGGTGATTGTCTTTCCCTCGTGGCCTTTCATAGTGCACTCCTCTCCCCCATATCCTTTCACCTCCGACTTCAATTTCGGAACCCAGAAAATACATAAGTAAGTTGCCAAGTATGAAACAATATGCCTGCCATGTCGTAACAAACCATCGTGTGTGTCATTTGCCTGTAGAGCAGAACTTTTTAGAACTAGGACCCACTTCTTAGAATGACAAACTTTCACGACCCACCTAGCTTTAACTGACTAATTAGGTGAGCGGTTGTCTTATGTAACAAAAGCATCGTGTGGTAGCAAACTGTCACTTACTGACCACATTTTCCATGAAATGGCCACTGAATTTGCACAAACACTCAGGTATATGGCTAAAACTGTACTGCACACAAATGAGGATAGGTGGAAATCGTATTTTACTTATTATTTCTCTTTTGGGATCACCAAGTAAAGCGTCTTGATTTGTGTTGGTCCTGATAAAATCTTTGCTTTCATCACACTTTAAAATCACGAAAATGTGCTTCATTTTTGCTTTCCTAACTGCAAAATGCCTCAAGTTCATTTAGAGGTATTTACATTTTGTTGTGTTACAAAAAGTGACATCCTAGAGCCTTTCCTTTCACAGTCTCTGTATCCCAGCAAGATTGTCACATAATTCACTTTAGTTTTCTTTCCCCGAGTAAAGAGCCAGAGGAGTCTGTAAACACCAAACCCCATATTCAAAAAATAAATAATCAGTTTGTCGGAAGACATTGGGTGGCGTTTGACCTCCGTATATGAAGCGCAGCAAATGTGACAAGATAAATATAGAATTTAAAGGCATCTTTATTTAGTGCTTGGACTTTAAATGACCCACTAAAAAATCGGCTTGTGACTGAACCTCACTTCGTGCAACACTGCTGTAGGGTGTTCCTATGTTGTAAGTACACAAGTCGTGCTTGTCTATGGATTTCATATAAATTATCCCAGGCCTATAAAACATCTCATATGTCTGCACGACAGCCACTCGGTGTTGCCCACCACGATATAGCATCTCAGAGATGTTCATTTAGACTGACTCACTCACCTGCCGATAGTCTCGGAAGTACTTGTATGTTCTGCGGAACTGTTGAATTACAATTGGATCTGCAAGAAAGAGGAGAATTCATTTAAGAGGGGTTGTATAGAATTTATAGAAAAACTGCAGCTCAAGAAGTGTAAGTGATTTCATATAAGTTTTTTCTTGTGCAAGGATGAGTCCATTACAGGGCTCCTGTCCTAAGAAATATAACTCTTCCTAGGGCCCTTATGAACATAACCCGCCCCTCCTCTCCTTGGTCTAGCGATGGCGTTTGCGCTACTAAAAAAGTGTTTCACCAAATGGGCAGAGTAAAGAAAGTGAAAACACCTCCTTCTTACATACAGGGGGGAGTCACAATTTGAGAAATACATTCTAAAGTCCAGCTATCTTCAGGTCTGGTGGAGACCACCTACTGTTGCTGGAGAACAGAAATCCAAAGGGTGAAGGGTACATCCACTGCGCACCTGGTCGCGCTCAACCTATCTGTTTCTTTAAAAGGGTCCATTTTCAGTACTCATTTTTTCTCAGGATCGCACTGAATGTTTTTTCTCAATTTCACTGCCCTCATTTAGTGGTCCCTTTATCATGTATGAGCATTTTGGAATAAATGCTCTGATTGTCACTTTTACATAATGAAAACAGGCACTGGCAGGACCAATAATCCGACCTTGTGCATGCATTTTCTTATTTATTTTCTGCAATCACCAACAATATGCAAAAAAAAAAAAAAAAGACACACACACACACACACACCCACCCCCCCCTCCCCCCCCCCCCCTCCCCCCCAAACCCGCCAGCATCTGTACCCAGCCTAAGCACTGAGGTGCACACTTGTGATCAGGCGAAAAGCCATCACATTCTTATTGCAAGAGTGCCAATGGCGGAAGTGGGCTGACCCACTTCCCCAAGTTAGAAGCAAAACGTTAATGAAACTTGAATAGACCAATCGAAAAGGGGATTGCATAAAAGCCCCTGAATGTCTGTATACATGTATGTATTATGATTATGTATTTTTTTTGGAAACATAGGGCTGGTAAGCCAACTAAAGCGGACTCTAAGCCAAACCTAAAATAAGCACTGGCAAAATCAACAGGTCTCACATTTTAGACCTACTGACTTTCCCCAATGTTTTTTTCTAGTTGTCTGTACAGCATCCCAGGTCTGTGCAGCATGGATTTTTAAAAAGCTTCCAAGATCATCTTTCTTGCCACTAGAGGTTGACAAGCCAATGGAAGCTCGAGCCAGGTTCAAGCCTGGGGCTGCTGGGTTCAAGGTTCTGTTGGAACCTCATACCCAAAACAAGTAGAGCTTCTATGTGGCTTCTGCCTGCCACCCTACCTCGACCCAGAATGTGGCATTACAGAGCTTCCCACTTTGGGACCTGGGAACCAGGTTTGCATCTCAGCGTTTGGTTAGCATACTGTGATTCTGGGCTGAGCACTGAATATCCCCATTTGGTGAAAAAAAAAAAAAAATGTGACGGTGTAATATAATCTGTGCCCACATAAAGTGCTACAATATCTTTGGGTCGAGTTTGCGGTATATTAAAACTGCAGAAAATGCACAAAGAAGTGATAGCGAGTCATTTACATTAAAAAAATACAAATAGATACCCATTTAGTGGCTGATTTGTACAACGTGAAACAAGGCGGCCTGATTAAATCATGGCTTACTGCTTACATAGTGTGATCTCATGCAAATATTTTATTAAAGCAAAACTCTTTTTTCTCCATCATCTCTTAACAAAACACTTTTAAATATTAGTGTTAAACGACTGCTAAGCAAGGTTCTGTTGGCATTTTATCAAGACTGAGGTGTTCAGAGGCCAGGAAACTCCTTTTTAGGCATGGAAGCTTGTCATGGGGCATTTTCCCCCCCAATATTCTAAACAAACTATTGGATGACATTTACAGGACACCAGAGGCAGACTGCTTTCTTGTGTAAAGCACCTTCCTGGCCAAACAGTGATAATCAAACAAGTTACCTATAAGTTTTCTACGACAGCTTCCAGACTCAGGACCATCCCACGCCCACCAACGTCCTATCCACCACGAAGCTCCTCCAAACCCCCACCACCTACTCTGCTGGGCTAACATCTCCGAGGAAGAAACCCTCAACATCATGAACTCCACCCACTCCAACTCTCCCTCCGACCCCTACCCCACCACATCTTCAACAAAGCAAGCAGCACCATCGCACCCAAACTCCGGCACATCATCAACCGCTACTTTGAAACTGCCACCTTCGCAGAAATCTGGAAACACGCCGAAATCAAGCCCTTACTGAAGAAACCCACTGCATACCCAGACGACCTTAAGAACTGCAGGCCCATCTCTCTGCACCCCCTCCCAGCTAAAGTCATCGAAAAAGCTGTCAACAGACAACTCACCAAACACTCAAACGCAACAACATCCTGGACCCTTCACAGTCTGGCTTCCGGAGCAACCACAGCACAGAGACCGCCCTCCTCACCCCACAGATGACATTCGCATCCTGCTACACAGGGGTGAGACCGCGGTTCTCATCCTCCTTGACCTGTCTGCTGCCTTCGACACCATCGCCCACCGCACTCTACGGCCTCATCTCAATGATGCTGGCATACGCGACAAGGCACTTGAATGGATGATCTCCTTCCTCTCCGACAGGACCCAAAAAGTCCAACTCCCCCCTTCTACTCGGAGGCCACCAAAATCTTCTGCGGCTCCTCTCTGAGTCTCATTCTCTTCAACCTCTAAATGCCCCCCCCTAGCTACCCTCCACAGACCCCACGCACTCAACATTGTCTCATACACCAACGACACACAGCTAATCATCTCCCTCACCAACGACCCACACACAGCCAAAGCCAACTTCCACAATGGAATGAAGGCAGACGCTGCCTGGATGAAGGAAAGCTGCCTCAAGCTAAATACCGAAAAAACAGAAGTCCTGGTCATCGGCAACAACCCCTCAGCCTGGAACATCTCTTGGTGGCCCACTGCCCTCGGAAGCACTCCGGCCCCCACCGACAACGCCTGCAACCTCGGCTTCATCCTGGACTCAGTACTCTCGATTAACCGCCAAGTCAGCACAGTCTCCTCCGCCTCCTTCAACACCATGCGCATGCTCCGGAAGATCTTTAAATGGATCCCAACCAAATCCAAAAGAACAGTCACTCAGGCCCTCGTCACCAGCCGCCTGAACTACGGCAACGCACTCTACGCCTGAACCACCACCAAGGTACGGAAGAGACTGCAACGCATCCAGAACGCCTCTGCCCGTCTCATCAATAATGCCCCCAGGCACAGCCACACCTCCGCCCTACTGAGGGACCTGCACTGGCTCCCAATAGACAAGAGAATTACATTCAAACTTCTCACGCACGCCTACAAAGCCCTTGACAACGCCGGACCAAGAAACCTCAACCACATACTCCACTTCCACACACACCCACCCACCAGACAGATCCACAGACCTCACCGCCATCCCACGTGTCCAGAAGGCCACAGCCGGAGGAAGATCCTTCTCTCACCACACCACCAAGACCTGGAACTCCCTTCCCATCCACCTCAGAAGATCTCCCACTCTATCGCAATTTAGAAAAGACCTCAAAACCTGGCTCTTTGTCTGATCCCCTCTGTTCATCGATGACTACTCAATTACTGCCCCCCGCAGCACTGGGAGACCCTAGCGGGTGCCTAGCCGCACTTTACAAGTATAGTGATTGATTGATTATTTGACCTAACTTCGGTAACACATTATCTGGTAGAGACATATTCTAGTTGCACATTCCTTACCTTAGAATTCCCCCCAGGCATCAGTCTGGATCTGGAGATTTTTCTCAAGCAGTACCCCTGAGCACCGTCAGGTGGCATCGGTCGGCTCCGCATCTGTCTTCTGTGTCCTGCTTGCAGGATAGGACATTGCAGGACCTATATAGGCACCACCCCAGTGCAGACGTCAGTTTTTGTTCCACAACTTTCCACAGCAGAAGCGTGGGGCCATGAAAAACACTGACCACTTCCGCGTTAGAACAAGGGGCCTGAAAGAGAAGCCTGTCCCTAGAAATCAGTTTGGAGAGTGGGGAGGATGGATGGGTCGGTAAGGAATCTGCAACTAGAATATGTCTCTACCAGATAATGACTTATCGAAGGTAAATAACTTGTTCATCTGATTGAGACTTCTAGTTGCAGATTCCTTACCTCAGAATAGATACCCAACCAATACCACCCCGGAGGGTGGTCTGCGAACCAAGATTATCATACTAGAAAGTCCTGCAGGACCAAATGGGCAAAGTACCAGTCCTTTCGGACCTGGCTGCCCAGGCAGTAGTGTTTGATAAACGTGCAATGACGCACACATTGCTGCCTGGCAGATGTCCAGGACTGGAACTCCGCATGCTAACGCAGGGGGTTGCTTCTTAGCCAATGCACAGCCCTTTTTAATGCAGGTAATGACCCATCTAGAGATGGTCCTCTTCTGCACTGCTTGACCTCTCTTCATGTGGTGTTCATGGACCGCAACCCAAGCTGGAGGACACAAACATCTTCCTAAGCTCATTCAGCCTTTTTGTGATTCTGGGGGTGCGAAAGGGACTGCGCCTGAGGATGTAGAGGCCTGGATAATCAAGCTCTCAGGGGGTGGGTCTTGCGTTAGAAACACTGGTTCATTAGGCGCTGATCTATGGCGTGAGGGCGCTTGTCCTATTAACAGGAGCACCTGTGGTGGGTCCCCATCAGGACATTAGTGAGGGCTTCATTAATGGGCAAAAGGGGATCTGAAGAGTAAGCCTGGGCTGAAGCACCTCAGTCAGTAGGTTTGTCCTGATAGCCACCAAAGGCAGCAGGAGGCCCAGGACCTCAGCCGCTCTTCTCACCACCATGGAATAAGACGCTCCCTCCTATTTAACCATGTTAGAGGAGAAAGCATGCCAGTGTCTTAAGTATCCAGACCACTGGCTTCACCCAGGTCCGCAGCCCACTCCATGGAGTCACCAAGCTGGTATTCTAAAGGGTCCAGCGACCCCTCCAAACTCTCACCATACCCGAACCCATAACAATAAGGGTCAGGATCAGATCTAAGGACCAAGGTCCCCTTCTGCGTCAGCCAACATCGGTCTAGCTCCATGTCGGAGTCAGTAGAGTATGGGATCGATGTCAACCACAGGCCTGGGCAGAGTCTGGTGCATCTACGTCTGAGCCGTCATCGGGGGAAGGTCGAGGAAGAATGACGTAAGTCCGTTTGGATCCGGTAACAGATCCCTGGATGCCCTCATGAGCCGAGGCTTAAACCACTGGCGCGGAAAAAAGGAGGCCCCTGCTGACCCCTGGGGCCCGAAGGCACTCCAGCAGGGCCGGACTGCCCAAAGATGAGGTGCATGGCTTTGTAAAACTCACATAGTTGGGCAGGGGTTGATCCGGCTCCCGTAAACTTGGGGAGGCGCGGACCCGACTCAGAAGTTCCGAGGACGGAGGCCTAGAGAGATGACGCTCTTTTTGCCGCGTTGCATCAGTCAACCCGCGCGGAGAAGAACGCTTTCTCTTCTGCGATTTCTTTTTGTGCTTACCCGAACGTTCCGAGGATTTGGAGTGTGACTCCACAAGCCGTCTCAGGACATTCCTCTTGCCGGGAGCAACGAGAAGCAGAGCACCAGGACACAAGTAGCTTTAGGGACCACTTCCTCAAAGCTTTTGGGTTCATGGCCTGGCACTCTGAGCAGGACTTCGGCTTGTGGTTGTGCTCCAAACACCACAGACACACAAGGTGCAAATCCACCACGGACATCATAGGGGGACAGGAATCGCAAGGCTTAAATCCAGTCTTCTGTGACATCTTGAAGCACACCAGAATGCCAAAAAAGCTTTGACAAAAGTCGAAACGTTCAGTCAAAAAGTGACTGTAGGGGTAGCTCTTCTTCAAATCTGCACGTACGATGGTGCAGAAAGAAACAAAACGATGTGAGCGCGCCGGAGTGGCGCCTAGACAGGTTCAGCGACGTCATATCCGGTGAGCACAATGATGGACACAGAGCGGACCGACGCCACCTGATGGCACGCAGGGGTACTGCTCGAGAAAAATCTCCAGATACAGACTCACGCCTGGGGGAAACTCTAAGGTAAGGAATCTGCAACTAGAAGTCTCTATCAGATACTGGTGTACTCTGTAAACTGAAAGTTACTACTCCTCATCAGTTTGCATTTTGTGGCAAAGAATCATCAGTTTATTCCACCAACAAGGGCAGGAAGCACACATTAACATTAGGATTATGAATGCTATTTAGAGATCTTATGATTAAAACTAGTTTAATTTTGCCTCCCTTCCCAATATATCTTCTTAAGAATTCAGAGTGACATGTAAGTGGCCATCTAATGTACAGTCATAGCCAAAGTGAGAATGTCTCTTTCTCTCATACTTAGTCCAAAGTCAAGATACGAGCACATCTCTGGGCACTCATGAACAACACTAAAAAAACTGCTCACATAGGTCACAACAAATACAACCAATCACCCATGCTCACCTTGCAGCCTGCTACTTATTTCGATGATGCACTTCCACATCCCACAATGAGGTAAAAAGCACTATTTAAATGCTACGACTACTACTAATACCACAGCCTAGTTTGTGATTGAGCCCAATTTTTTAGCATAATCAGTTTAAGTTCAATGGGTCTTTCCGTAACATCTTACCTCACTGTAGTTGATTATTACAGGTTGTGTTTATTTTTAACGGAGACGGTTATAGTAAATTGTAATTGTTTTGAGCTGCCTTTATTAAGGTGTTTTTTTTTTTTAGTATACCGGATAAGAGGTCTGATACATTTATTTGGTCAGGAATCTAACATTGTGAAATGTAAACCAACATTTTCTTTACTTACACCCCACCGACCCCCACCCCCCCAAACAGCAACCCAGAACCCTGCATTAACATCTTGAGCCTTTGTCTGGTCATTGGAAAGGCTGTGGTCTGCATTTGTGTGAGTGAACGTGCACTCGCTGGTGACGCTGACTGAAAAAGCTAGCCCACTTACCAAACCAGCTTGCATGCAGTTTCTTTTATGCAATTAAGCAGAACTAGCCCATCAAGAGTGAGGCTGCGGACGCAATTGAAAAAAAATAAATAATAAATCAATGATACAACTCAGTACCCTCCAGGTGAGAATGGGATGAGATCGTATGGTGGTGTCGGCTGTCCCTACCGTTCCCCCCACCATCCCACTGGAGAGGGCTACTCCAATCACAAGGTTATGACTGATGCAAAGCAGCAACTTTGCTAATGTGGGGCAACACTATGAGGGATGCGGACATTAGTGAAATGGCACTAAAATTAAGAATTTTCAAGATCCCAGGTCAATGACTGAACATCTTATGAATCTGAGAAATCAAGATTTTCGGCTGCAGCATTGGGACATTAATGATACTGTCACCATCTAACCTCTGATGAGATTACCTCTTTCTGCGGTTCTGGTGGAAAGATGCAGAAACAGTCCTCCACTCTATTCCAATTATTTAGCCAATCACGAGTTACATCATGTTTTCCCTGATTTCAGAATGCTTAGGAGAACTTGTGGTAAGATAAGTAAACTTAACGCTAAAGATCACATAGTTGTATTGAATGTTCCAATGTTAATCTCAAAGTTCACCATTAACACAATTACCTTTGATGGCTATAAATTGTTTGTATAAATAGTGATGAGTTTAATATCTAATGTTAAATTATCAATTATCAGTTTCTTCATGGTTAACCCCCTTTGTATATTTCAGCAGGACCAGGTTTTTTGTAGTGAGTTTAGTGTCACACATTGCAAATTAAGGTTTTATTATATTGTATTTTTAGGTCGAGTGTGCAAGTGCTTTGACCTGTTGTAAGTATTGCGGGCTTTTACCATAACCACCTCACGCCCACCACTTTAATTCGTTCATGGGCATGCCTTTAAAAAAAAAAAAATCACTTGATGTCATTGGTAATTGCTTTACGTTTGTCCCGCCTTGAGGCTGTTTTTGTGACGCCCTGCAGACTGATCCTCTTATTTGGGTTATTGCACGATTGCTGATATACTTTAGCATGGGAGAACTATTTCTTTTGTCTCTCCCCTTCGTGCTGCCTGGCAGCCATGGTGCTCACAGCACAAACAGGCACAACTGCGTGAAATTGATCAGCGGTACACGAGTGCTGGTCATATTGTTCACAGTTACCTAGTCAGTCATTTCTTGTGTCTGTCCCCTTAAAACACTTGACATTGGTGATGGCTTTACTAAAACAGAAATCCTCAAAGCGAAAGCGGCTCTCCCGTCACTGTGGGAGAGCAGATACTACAATATTCACTGCACTCCGGAAACTGAACCCATACTTCTTTGCAAGCATCCTTTTCCAAAACATCTTTGCTCATAACTCAGCCTGTGGTGGTCCTAGGACAATGGGACCACCACCAAAATGTTCAGCATGACACACTTTCTGTTTAGGCCCCATACTAGGTTAATGGGGACCCCAAAATAATAACCCTTCCCACAATTCAGTGCCTGCTTAACGTTTCTCATGGCTAGAAATGTTGTTTTATAGCTAAGAACAGGTTGCATTTTAAGGGCTTTCTTTGTAATTCAATTGCTATAGGCCTGTTAACCTTGAATATGTAATGTATTATTCACTCTAGGGGCTAAATACATGGCTGCACTGCATTACTTTGACTTGTATATGTGGTTATACCTTCTAGGGGCTAGCTATACTGTTACGTGACCATGTTTCTTACAAATGCTATTTTCATTGTTGGGTCCTCTGGGGGCTGTTCTAAGCATTACAGTTATATCAAAATATTAAAATATTGTGGCATGGTACTTGTCTCACAATCCTTTGCAGGGCATTACTTTTACAAAACATTTTTGCTCATAACTCAGCCTGTGGTGGTCCTAGGAAAATGGGACCACCACCACAACATGCTCTGTCTACATCTTTGGGTCCTCACACTAGGTTACTGGGGACCTCAAAATAATAACCCCTCCACCATTCAGTGTCTAACTTTTCTCATGGCTGGAACTTTTGTTTTACAGCTGACAGTAGGTTGTGTTATAAGGGCCCTTTTTGTAATATTAGTGTTTATGAGCCTGTTAGCTCTCAATAGGTGTAATGTAATATGTCCTCTAGTGGCTAAATATATGGTTGTACTGCATTATTTTCTGCCATTTGTTTTGTGTGATTATGCCCGTGAGAGAGCGTAGCATTTATATTCAAAATTAACATGAAATGTTTATGAACTAATGCATAATAATGCCGCATAGAAAATGTATTAATGTACTTTTGCTAAACACGCGTTTGAAATGTGCCCACGGGGAGTGGCCACCAATGTATACAATGACTAATGAAACTGACTAATAATAATGAAAATGAGATGTTTAATGTATGATTTTACACTAATATTAAGAGTTATATATGTTAAGGTTTTGCTAATAAATCATTAGGCTTTAGTTAGCATGAGTTGAGGCCTAGCTGCCCGGTTTCATATTAAATGCATTTTTCTAACGTGCAGTGTGCTGGCTTGCTGAAGGACATGTACTTGTATTTTTCCAAAGCTAAAGGATTAATGTAACCGTTATAGATCCGTTCTCATGAAATTCGACTTACTAGAAGAAACATTTTTGCTGAATGCAACACTGTAGACTAGTTACAGGTACAAGGTCGCCTGAACCGGTACAGACAATGGACCTACTGACTGAACATGCCAGAGGATCACAAGAGTATGAAATCATACCGGACATTCTGCCCGCTGGAGACGTCAATCATAAGAACCAATAAACTACGTGAGAACTGTTATGGGGTGACAACATTTGATACTAACACTGTAAACCCACTGGATGCAGATAGTGGGGTGCCAACCCTAACCAATCAAGAATTAGGGGACTGTACAACAGAAAAGGGATAAAAACCTTTGACACGAGGAACCATTAGGAGAGATGCCATTGCGAATTTTGCTATGACCCAGACACCTTGTCACTCTGCATAGAGACTTTGCTGTTTGGTTCATCAAACCAACTTTGCCTTACCTGGTCAGTTATATACTTTTCCTCCTTATAAGGGAAGGGCCCTTTTTTTTAACCCGTTTTGCTGTGTTTCCCTAGCTGCTGGCGAATCAACTGATGTCCTGAGGACGAAGACTGAATCTGTATGCTGACCCATTACGGAGGGTAACTATATGATGATGAAATTGTAATTGTCTGATTGCCTTTCCTTTCTAGGTACCAACTGCTTCCTTTTGACAGGGACCATAGTTAGATGTTTTCCAAATTCGTGTTACCAAATTGTTTTGCATGAAGCCCAGCATGCTAATGCTAAATCGAGGTTAGTTAAGGGGTTCACTGAATCGGAGGCCAACAGACAACTGATGAGTTCAATGCTTTGTTGAATAATGCGCTAATGATACTCTGCTAAGGTTAACCTATGTTGATGTCGTGCTATGTTCTAATGTTTGTGATCTTTGCTTTGATGAAATCTTATTCGAGTTGCCATATTATGACTATGCTAATATGCTTCATGGTTTTGAGACTAATAAACTTGCTAGTAGAATTGTAATCAATAGGGAATAAACATCACATAATCGTACTAAACTGGTGTGGTTATTCATGACTGAAAGGTCATGGTGGTTTCTGAGTCTAATTGATGATGTTATTGATTTGTTGATTGACATGTTGATTACTTATCTCGTCCTAAGGTGTCTTCAATC
This sequence comes from Pleurodeles waltl, assembly GCF_031143425.1. Taxonomy (NCBI): domain Eukaryota; kingdom Metazoa; phylum Chordata; class Amphibia; order Caudata; family Salamandridae; genus Pleurodeles; species Pleurodeles waltl. The sequence goes on along the minus strand of NC_090448.1, from coordinate 372,793,990 downwards.
AGGGTCAAAAGATTCATTGGCCTAAAACGAGTCCCAGAGAGAGTAAAATAATCAGAAAGGGATGTGTTAGCACCCGCTAGGGGCTAACTATACACGTACATGACCATGTGTCTTATAAATGCTATTTTCATTCTGGGATCCTCTAGGGACTGTTCTAAACATCACAGTCATCATAGTCATATCCACATATTAAAATATTTGTGGCTTGGAAACTTGTCTCATAATGCTTTGCAGGGCATTACTTTTACAAAACACCGTTGCTCATAACTCAGCCTGTGGTGTTCCTAGGACAATGGGACCACCTTCAAAATGTTCTGTCTAAACCATCTCTCAGGCCCCACACTAGGTTAGTGGCGACCCCAAAATAATAACCCCTCCAACCATTCACTGTCTTTTAAGCTTTCTCTTGGATACAACTTTGGTTTTACAGCTGAAAGAAGCGTTGTTTTAAAGGGCTTGTTTAAAATACCATAGAGGTAGGCATGCTAGCCCTAAAATTCCCTCTAGGAGCTAAGTATATGGTTACACTGCATTACTTTCTCCTGTATTTTTTTCCATGGGGTTAGTCCCTCTTAGGACTAACAATATGGTTACATGACCATGTTTCTTACAAATTATATTTTTGTTATGGTGCTCCCTATGGGCTGTTTTGAGCATTAGTCTAATGCGAAATGTTTTTTTCTGATAAAGGTTTATATGATAATTGTCTGTTTTAATAATCCCTCTATTACAATTATGACCATAATTCAGGCCAATTTAACATCCTTATTACACTACGACTGTTTGAACACTCTTGATATGTTTGAGTGACCCTTCTAGTTTATTCTCTCATTACTCCTTCTTGTCTGTCTTGTGTCTTTTTTTGTGGAATTGCGTTAGCCAGCCAGCAACTCGGACGGTGGGGTGGTGAAAGTGGTATTCTATTGGAATTAGCATGGCAGATATAAATTAGGATGCTAAATGGCAACAATTTCACATTTTGCAGCAGATAGGGGAAGAAGGTAAATGGAAGTGCTTTAGTTTTATGCAGGGCCACTGTAATTATATGGCAGGAAAAGACAACATTATGAGGCAGGGTTGCCCAATTTATGTGACCAGAAAAGTCCAGTTATGAATTTACAATGCCAATAGCTCTAACTAAAGCAAATGTTAGACCTATTGCAGTGCAAATGTATGTTTTACACTAAAATCCTAAGGCCTTACACAACAGCATCTCCTTTCCTCAAGTTATACTCCGTGCCCCCACTTACTCAAGCATTATCGGTAAACCTATGTTCTCACATTTCATAATGGTTGTGCTCGCCTGTCCTTCACAGACAGATCTTCCATTCCACTAGATGCACTTTATTACCTGTTCTTGTACTGTGCTCACACGTTCTCCAGTCAAACACACATGCCCTGTGCAAGAAGATTCTTTCGGAGCATCCAAACGCTTCTCTTCTGTATGCTCTGATGGGTTGGCCTAACTCCAGGATGCCCTTGCCTGAGGTATGTTGTATATGTGGGGACTGTGCTGGTGACGGCTGTTCATAATAATGCATGATGCAACTTTGCTGCTGGCTCTGCACTGCTGTGTGTAGAGGGATGGGTGGGGCTCATTCACGAGCACGGAGGTGTTCTTGTTTCCACGCTTGCTGTTCCTAAAATAGTCACTTTTTTTCAGTCTATCTTTGTGAACATAATGACTATGTGCTGACTTAACTGTGCTTGCTGTGAACTCTGGTCCCAATTATTTCTATAGGACTGTTATAACAGTCTGTGCTTGCCGTGCCCTTCGGTGCTTTTTGTTTCTGTGTACCCAAGGCTTTAACTGTTCCACTTTCTAAGGGTGCATGTTATAGCCTCAGGAGTTTGTTGGTTTGTGGATGCTTTTTCTGTAGTTGCTTATAGTGTCAGTGTTTTATATGCATTTAGTTGGTTGATGTTCTTGCACTTTCTCTATGAGTGCGTACCTGTGGTTTCAAGTCTTGCTATGCTCTCATGTGGTGGTTGTCATTCCTGTGCTTGCTGTACCCAAAAATGGTTGTTGCTTCTGTGCATGCTGAGATTCATGTTGATAATTTTTCCGATTCCCAGGTTCATAGCTTCAGTTTCAGAACATCCCTAATGGTGGGAATTCACAATGTGTTTCAAAGTCTCATTGCCAGAGGTGGTGGAATAGCTATCATTCATAAAACTACTATTAAATGCACCACCTTACCCTTAGATATTCCTGATTGTGAGAGCCTAATGTTCTCACTATGTTTGTCCCCCACTTTCACCTTTTCAGGAATTCTGCTCTATCGACCACCTGGACCTGTGCTACGTTTCCTGGATTCTCTTCCGGAGGTTGCAGCCAGTCATATCTGCAATCTCTCCAACTTAACTATTTTAGGAGATTTTAATATTCATCTCGACAACTCCGACTGCCCTTCGGCTAAATTACTGGCAACCTCTCTCGCAGCACTCCAACTAATTCAGCATGTATCTGGCCCTACCCACCAGAAGGGTCACACGTTGGATCTTATATTCAGCAATATTGCCAACTTGCTGACGGCCCCTCCCCTGCCATTACTCTGGACCGATCACTCCCTTCTCACTTTCACTTTCCCGTATGATGCCACCCAAGGGCACCTCCCCAGCACCACCACATCTGGACGCATTTGGTCAAAACTGGACCCAGAAGAATGGCGTAAGGCCCTCTTGACTTATGGCAAAACCGGTCACTCATCTGCCCCAGAAACTGCAGACTCTTTTGATAAATGGATCTCATCCTCCTTGGATGTTGTTCTACCCATCAGAACCAGAGTGGTTCCCTCACCCCACAAATCTAAACCCTGGTTCTCCCCTTACCTGCTTGAACTCAAAAAGAACTGTAAAAAACTTGAGACTGTGGCGTAAAAACTACAGTCTCTCTAACAGAGAGATCTACAAGCAATCAGTCAGAACCTATCACCACAATATTAAAACTGCCCAGTCTACCTTTTATGGTGGAAAAATAGAATGTTCTTCATGTCCTCAGAAAGAAATTTTTAGAGATCTTACCTCCCCTCCCATTTCTACCCCTATGACGGAAGCCTCCGTCTCCCACAGTGATCGACTGGCATCCTTTTTTCAGGACAAAGTCATCAGTATATACTCTGGGTTTCCCGTCTATATGAATGATCTCTCTATTTGTAATGACACTGACTCCCTTCCTGTAGGAGTCTCTCTAACCTCCTTCCCCCCTCTCACTGAGGAGGTGACCATTAATTTCCTGTCCAAAATTAAATCCGGCTCCCTTCTGGACCCCGCCCCTCCCTCTGCTCTCTTGCAGGTAGCAGGCACCATTGCTCCTCCTCTCACTAAAATTCTTAACAGCTCCTTATCCTCGGGCTCCCTTCCCCAGTCATTTAAACATGCTGTGGTTAAGCCCCTTCTGAAGAAACCCAAACTTGACCCCACTTTATTGGAAAATTTCAGACCTATTGCCCTCCTCCCTATCTCCGCAAAAATCCTTGAGAAACATGTCAACACTGAACTAACCAACTATCTCGAAAGCAATGAACTTCTTCATCCCACCCAAATGGGCTTTAGAGCCTTGCACAGTACTGAGTCAGCTCTCCTCTCAGTAACTGAGACGGCCCGCCAGCTCTTAGACCTAGGGTCTCATGTAGCCATCATCCTGCTTGACCTAAGTGCAGCTTTCGACACTGTCGACCATGATCTTCTCTGTCGGAGACTATCGGATGTAGGAGTCGGAGGTTCCGCCCTCTCTTGGTTTTCCTCCTTCCTTAGAGACAGATCTTTCCAAGTCTTGGACCGGACCTTCTTTTCTGGCCTTTTCCCCTTGGCATGTGGAGTCCCCCAGGGCTCGTCCCTTAGCCCCACTCTTTTTAACATTTACTTGTCACTTTTAGCTAGAGTAGTTGCCCGTCATAATCTGTCCTTGGTCACCTATGCAGATGACACCCAGTTAGTGGTATCCCTCTCCAGCTCTGGAGACTCGCCAGTGACCAATCTCTCCCGCTGTATGAGTGACATCGCCAAACGGATGACCAAGTCCAAACTCAAATTTAACGATGGAAAATCGGAAGTCCTGGTTTTGGGCAACGGTCCCCCCATCTTCCCCTTCCCTTGCTCTCAGATGCCTTCAGTACTCTTCCTCCCCCCAAATCTCAGGTTAAAACTCTAGGTGTGATGCTTGACCCCAGGCTTACTATGGACTCTCAAGCCAGTAAAGTTTCTTCTACCTGCTTTGGTCTTATGCGCATGTTCAGAAAGATTCTCTCTCTTCTTCCTCCTACAGCCAGAAGAATTCTCATCCAAGCCTTAATTCTTTCCCATCTGGATTACAGAAACTCTCTGTTCCTTAGCTCCCCTTTTTATGTTATAAAGAAGCTGCAAAGAGTGCAAAATGCAGCTGCCAGCCAGGCTTCTTACTCACTCCTCAAAATATTCATCCGCCAAATTGGCTATCTCCACCCTCCACTGGCTCCCCATCAAAGAACGGATCCATTTTAAATCTCTCTGCATTGTCCATAGGGCCCTACATGGTAAAGGTCCCATCTCTCTAAGGAAACGGATCTCCCTGCATACTCCTTCTAGGAACTTACGTTCCTCCTCTCTTAGGTATGCACACATTTCTCGACCTAAGAGAGCCTGGGGCAACAATTCTTTTTCCAGTAAGGCCTCCCACCTTTGGAATACCCTTCCTTTGGAGCTCCGTAATGAATCCTCCGAGCACCTCTTTAGGAAAAAGCTCAAAACGTTTTTATTCTGTAATTAGCATTGATCCCCCCTCCTATTTGTGCGTTGCTGCTTTTAGCGCTGGGATGCCTTTGGGTCGCCATGCGCTTTACAAATCTTATAAACTAAACATTATAAACTAAACTTTGAGTCACACATTTGGTGTGTTTTTTCTGTCAGGATTAGGAGCTTCACTGCACGGAGTCTAAACTTTGCTGTTTGACTGCTTCTTTAACATTGCAGGATTGCAGCTCTCACAGAAGATAGACACTGATCAGGATGTTGGAACAGGAGCTTCGGATGCTTACAGCTTCCGAATTAAAGTTCTGAACACGCTTAACTCGATCGCTCAGATTAGGTAGGAACAGGAGACCAGGGAGCAGAAGACTGCTAACCCACTCCACACACCAAAGGGAAAACAAGAACTAAAAGAGAACTTTGCCTCATTGACAATCTGTATTACCAGATGACTCCATGTCACTGGGGCAACTTTTCAAGTCAAAGGCTTTCCTTTTACAAACCAGTATTCTGAAATGTGTTTGAATCAAGTATGACAGGTCAAAATCCTCAAGACTATGGGAAACTTCAACAGAGAGCATTGATCTGGCAAACAAATGAATGTTGATGACACTAAAACCCAGCCTTTGTGCTAACTGCTAACTGTTGGGCCAATGGTAAGCGTGAAACAGCTGAAAGATGTGGCTGAAGAGTCAATGCTCCAGTTTGTACACTAGGCAACAAACCCATTCCACTGTTTAGCTCCAACAGACTTTGCAGAGGGGCAAGACATCAAACGAACACTGACAGAGCTGTTCAGCTGCTATCTCCAGACGTGAAGCTGGAGGCTTTGGAGGATGGGGCGCAGAACCTGCCCCCGACTGTAAAAGGAGGTCTGCTCAGAAACAGGGTATATATGGAGTGTCTCAGAAGGTCTGCTTACCCTTCTCGACCAATCTGGAGCAACCAGGATAACTTTGACCGGGCTTGGCACAGCTTTATCAGCACACAAGGAGTCAGAGGTATCGGGGGGGAATTTTCACTTCAAGGGTCCCTACAAGGAAAACTGGAGGGTACAGAACTGTGGGCATTGTACATTTTTGCAAGTGATGAAAAGGCCCACTTTAAGAGGCAAAGATGTTCTGTCCCAACTCTGGGTGCAGAAGTCAGTTGCAGCAGGCAAGATCATGCACACTCAGGTGGTCAGTTCTCATGCTTAGCTAGTTTGATGATGATTAGAAACCAGTCCAATAGCAAGGATCCAAGCCTAGAAGCGATGCAATGAGCCTGGGCCAGCCTGCAGAGTCGGGCTGGGACAGAAAATAGGCCAGGGCACCAAAAGCCCCATTAGTGAATTAGAAAAATAAAAAAGTGGGCCAAACTTGCAAATTTGGTCAGTTTTGAGCTTTTATAAAGACAGTGTATAAGTTGTTTGCAAGGTATGGAAGTTGCATAGATTAGGGCTTGCTACAGGCAACGTTTGTTTTAATACCAGCAGTAATCAACAGCACAAACTGGCCCACCAGACCATAAAACTGGCCCAAACACTGACCTGTCATGGCAAGCTTGTTGGACACTGCCTGACTGCCCTATAGGCTAAAGCAAAAAGGACAGATGATGAACGGAATGCTGAACAATGCAAACATTCACCCCCCAGTCCAAAAGATCTATAGGCTATGTATTTGTGTTGTAAGTGACAGGGGTACGAGTTTAGCTTTGGGTACCATTCTAGGTCCAGGTGACTGTGGGCCCTTTCCCTGTGGTAGTCATCTGGGATTGACTGGGCCAGTGACATACCCTCTAGCTGGGTCTCAAGTCCGAGGTCTTGTCAGATCCTTTGGGCCCAAAGGTGCACCAGAGCGTGCTCTAAGAAATAGCACCATCTTAGCCTATAAGAAGAGGCTAGAAACTGTGCCAGGTAGCCAGGTATACTGGGAGAACACAGGCATCTAGATCAGCACAGGTTTTTCAGCCAGAGTATTGTCGCTAACTCCAGTTCAGAGGTACCAACTAATTCAAGATCAAAGGAGGATTTTGCTGCTGCTGGAGAGCATCTGGGGCTAGCATAGCATCTAGCCATCAAGCCTGCAACCTCCTATTATGCTTTCTTTTCCTGTTACCTGAAAGATTTGAAAGAGAGCAACAGACATGACTTTGACCTCAATCTAGAACGCGACCTGCACCAAGCCCACACTCTTTGAGCAGTATAGGCTCATGCATTCAATAAACATCCAGGAGAGGGAAGCAAAGCTGTTTATGGTGCTTAAAGAGCTTGGAGTTGTGCTGTGGCTTCAAGCAACACATAGAACTTGCCTGGGTCGGAGATTGAACTCTGTCCACAGCAGGAACAATAAAGTTTAAACCCTATATTTTTGTTATGAGGGTGACACAGCGAAGAGATTTTGATTTAAAATCTCACAGAGGGCAGCTCTAGATCCACGAAAAGGCAAAAGAAAAAATTGAATTGACATTGGGGTGGGGATACATGGCTCCAATGACATCCTGTCTAAGCAGTAACCCGAACTGACAGGAAGCAATGCCACCCACTGGAGCATGAAAGCTATTACAATCCAGTGTAGCACTAGAGAATATTCAAAATGTGAGGAATATGCAACTAGAAGTATCCATATGAATTAGAATTTTCTCCTCCTTACTGGGTGGTTGAGTCCTTTGGTGTTGAGAGAGAAAGTGTTTATGCTTGGATTTTACTTCTCAGTACTCAAAGAAATGTCATTACATTTTAACTTATGTAACTACATCCATTTAAATGACCATCAAAATTTACACTTAAATTCCCTAGCAAGTCCTTTTACCGCAGTATTTCAACAAGTAACATTGACTATATACAGTATATATTTAACATAGAAAGAACAGGGTAATGTTCAGCTGACCTCAGAATAGCTGGTACTATTCCCCGGCTACCCATATTAAGCTACTGTTCAAAGTTTTAGAATTCAGCTGCCCGGTTATAGTTGCGGTAGATTTTCTATATACATTGGAAGATCATAAGGATCTTCCAATGTTGATGTTTTCACAAGGTGAAAAATACTGTTTATTTGTAAAGTGCATGTTCACCCAAGTCTTGGGTCTCTTGTCACTGAAATAACAAGTGTCTATTGTTTCCTAACTCAATGGTGCTAATTTTATCCTTCTCAGAAGGACGAAAGGCTGAGAGGACCCACTAGGATTCAAACCTGTGACCATGAGGTCAAACACAGATTTTCTATAGTGGGTGCATTAGCCAACTGAGCAACCAACCTGGCATCAAAAGGATGGAAAGATGTTGGTTGTTTTCTCATTGTCAGGAATACTTTTAAGTGTTTGACTATATCCTCGACATAGTCTTATGCAGTGCTAATTTTGGATCTGTTTCAGGCGATGTTCTGCACTTTCTTCATGTAGACTGAGATCATCTCTACATGTCACTATCGCAAAAGTTTGAAGAATTTAGGCCTTGGATTCTTTAAAGGGTTCTGGTTAAATGATAATCATCCTTTGTGTCCTTTCTTTACAAAGTCTTTATCAAAGGTTAGTCTCAGAGCTTTGGAAATTTCACACCCTATGCTTAGAGTTTCTTTGTCACACTCCATTCACGTCAGACATGAAAGTGTACTACCCCCGTAATCCTTGGCGACACACTTGCCCTCCCACACTTTACCCAACATAACAATCACCCCAAAACCCTTGTTATTGAACCAAATGTTAGCCCGGTATGCTTGCCTATACATCAAATAAATATTCAAGCAAGAAAATAAATGGGAAGTTGTGGAGTGCAAGGAGTACAAAACAATGCACTAGTATTCCTGGACCCTAGCTTTAGAGACCAAGACTAATCTTTGTATGTTTAGGATATGAAATTTGACCTCTGGAATAGCAATGTGCTTTTATTGAGTGGATCAACAAGAGCAGGGGTGGGAGGACTCTTTATAGGGAGGCTTAGAAGGTGAGGGATAGGTAGGATAATAGGAGGCAGGAGATATCTGCAAGACATGCCAACCCCTGAAAACCTAAAATGTTTTATGCAACAATCACAGTTTATATCCCTTAGAGAACAACTTGCCTGCAATTTAAAAATGGACATCAAATCCATGCCATGTTGGTGTCATGGCTACAGCAATAGAAGTAAAGATTGTCTCATCGCATACAACAATGTGTATCACATTATATCTTTATTGCGCTCTCTGAAAAGCATTCCACTGAGAGCAGGTGCAAAGAGTGCAAGCGAATGGTGAGCATATGCTATGCAAAAACTGTGTTACCATAGGCAGTCTACCTAGGCAACCAACCTTATCTTTCCACAAGTTGAAAAGATTGATCCACTCACTACGCACCTAAGAGAAAAACGTAATTATCACCTCTTTCAAGACTCTTGCAACAAATCCTTACTTCTCCTTACAGGTCTTCTTGTATCTGTGCATGGAAGATCTCTTTATTGACCTATTTCCACGAGTAATCCCTTGTAAGTTTCCACGTTTCTCCTCCCTTATGCTTTGAAACTTGTTTACCACTGACTAGTGATCTCAGACATGACTTTTTTGTCATCTAATTTGTAACATGTTCTGCATATTTTCCATGCGTACATTCTTTTTTTGTACCAGGTTGTTTTGTGTTTTACCCTCTACTTCTCTTTCATAGGGCTCCGTTGCCATTTTGTGCCTGCTCCACAGATTCCTCAACTTTAGAATAGCCCCAGTATGCTAGACTGGATACATGACATTTAACTGAAATGCAGCTTCAGGCACCACATTAGTGACAACTGCTCTGTCAAAGCAGTCCGTGGCATCCAGTCAAGAACAGATAAGACACTTTGCAGAGTCCCGACCATCCTGGATGGTTTGAGCCAAACTGAATAGAAATTCCACAGAGCCAACTGACAAGATCTTACCTACCATGGTCCAGAAGGCATTGGTATACCTTTCCAGCAAACAGCTGGCATTGACTGTCCGGAGGGCTAGGTTGGCAGAGAAAAACATCTGCTTTTAAAAAGTCTCAAGGTGTTTTAACTGTAAGGAGGACTTATGGGAAAAGAATTGGGTGGTTGACCTACTGATGAAAGCTTGAAACACTAAACTCTCAAGAACAGAGTACTGTGGCAAAAAAATCAGAGTCACTTAGCACTAGTCTGTGGTGTCTAGAGGACAGCAAGACTCATCCTTGACCTTCCCTGATGGACTATCACCCCCCCCTCAAGAAGCTACACTGGTTGCCGATCCAGAAGAGATGCCAGTTCAAGATGCTGACCCACGCATACAAAGCCTTGCACAATAAAGGACCAGCATACATCGATAAACGAATCACATTTCACCAACATCCAAGACACCTGCTAACCACCCGCTCTTCCTTGCAAACTCCCTCCTCCCCCCTCCCCCCCGATCAGTTGCTTCAACAATGAAGGACATTCCTTCTCTCAACTGGCAGCCAATGCCTGGAACAACCTTCCCCTGCACCTCAGGAATGCTGCATCCCTCTTGGAATTCAGAAAAGGAGAATGAACAAAGCACCTCGAAGCAGCTATAAACTTGTGTCTTGAGACCCTCACAGGTGATTTGCTGAGCTTTGTAAATCCGGACTCATTGACAGCAATTGGTTTTCAACCAGGTTCCCATAAGAACGTCAATCATTAAACAAGAGTAATGACTTGAAGTTTTTTTTAGGTTGCAAAACCTCTGTTAGGACATTGGTTTTGACTTCTACAGTGTGCAATTGTAAGTCTAAAACTTCTGCGAACGTCTCATCCCCACATTGAAGGAGGCGCACTCTTCTGTTGGTCGTCCAAGGGGAGAACACAATCTAGTGTTCGAGGAAATGCCTAATCCACAGGTGCAACTTCTCTTCATCATAATGTTTTGGAAAAAGCGCACTGTCATCACTTTTGTCATGCTTAGAGACAGGATGGCTCTGGTTGGAGACCGAATAAGTAGTTGAAGCACTGACATGAGGCTTAGACGGAGGTATGGTTCTGTCTGAATGGGAATAAACTAGGATTGGGTGTATCAGTATGGAGGATGAGAGGCAACCTCTGCCAAGGTCACAAAGGATTCGGCTCGGACTTGGAGAGCACAATAGGAACAAGGTTGTCTTCTGGCGTGATACTGATATTTTGCTAACCTATCAGTCTGTGGTATTCCCACCATTTCTTCCACACCTCTTGGAATTTCTTTGGAGAACACAAAATATTTTTTCTTTTTGCCAATATCGGTTATAATGGCGAGGGCCGACAGATACCACAGCTATAAAGTTGTACAAAAACCATGTCAAAACAAGACACAAAATGAGAAAACCAAAAGGCTGAGCACCTATGTCATACCTTTTGGCTTTGCCAATGCTTGTTTTGTTTTCATGTTTTTGCATAATCCTGTTAAAACTGGTTACCCTGATTTTCCATTATGAATATTTTGGGGAAATACTAGCATGCATCACCAATTTTTAGGGTCGAGCCTGCGTTGCATGCGCTCGCGCATGCGTATCACAGCGAGACGCTTTTGTATTTAGAAAAGGGCTCGGAGCCCTGTCAACTTCACGTCAGTGTTTTTTATTGGTTCGTTGTCTTGCCTAATAAAATACTGCTTGCTTTCATTAGTCGAAGGCACGCATACGTCATTCCCTTTTCCGGTGGCTAGCCCTCCTCGAGCGCAGCGACCAAGTACAGAAAACATGTGAGGCTCGCTGTTTTCCATCGGGCTCGTGGACTTCTTTTTCTCTAATTTACGAGAGCGATCTCGCTTGGCAGAAGTTGAGCGCTTTACATACTTCATTTAACTTTTTAGGATTATGTACATAAATGCACTTTTGCCCGATAGGTGAAAAGTCGGGTTAGGAGTTTACAACGCGATCAGGTCTAACATGAGCAAACGCGAGACCCGTTGCATTGTAAATGCTTATTTAAATGATGCTTCAAAGTAGTAAGTAGTACCTAAAATTTCACAGTAGTTAATCAAAACCTTTTTTTTCCTCATTGCACTCTTTGTGAACAATTTAATTTAATTTGAAAGCAAAGAATCATCAATCTTGCTTCCAAGAGTCTGAAAAACTTGGCCTCTACTCAGAGAGCATTATAGAAGCATTATAGGTAGCCTCATATTGTTTGCAAACATGTGTATACATTTTTATGCTGGAACCGTTTTCAGTAGTGCAGTCAGAGGCTTCCAACAGTCCCTTAGAGTGCTCACCCTAATAATAAAGACTTTGCAATAATGAACCATAAATACAGGTATGAATAGCCCTAACATATGAACACAAATATTACTGCAGACAGTGCCCTTCACTGAGCCATGATGTACTGTAAACTGGCAGCCAAAGGATTTGTTCTGCAGGAGGTTGGGCCTACTTGTCCAAAGGATAAAATAGACATGAAAACTTGTTGTCCGTGACACCAAACATTATATCCTGGGAGTGAGGCTATAGGAATTCCACATCCCTGAACATACATGTCTGGTTTGGATTTGATTTTAAATTCTCAGTAATGCGCACGTCTTGACACTTTTGGATTTGTTATTGTTTGCTCAACTCATAAGATTTCTGGAGTTTGTCAAGTGGGCAAGGTTATTACTCTGCTCGAACCACAGGGACTAAAAGCCTCTCCACAAACAGCAATCAACAGTGACTGACTCAGTTCGTGGAAAAGGAAGGGGTGGGGAGGAAATCTGCATCTGGTAATTAGCTTGTCACACTGCACGTGGGCTGTGATAGCCATGCCAACTGCAACAAAGGAGGTGTCTTAGTTTGTCAGGCCATCCTCTTGCCATGAGACACTATTACTGTTAGTATTACTGTGTGTATGCTCGGGGTGAGACACTTATACCATGAGACATTATTGCTGTGGGCACTGTGGTGAGTATGCCTAGGAGTGAGACTTTATTGCTATGCACTCGCTCAAAACTGAGACAACCTTGGGATTTGAGCTGAAGCCACTTTGGGAACAGAAAAGACTGATCTTGTGTTCAAGGTTTCATGGAATGGGCATGCTCATTCCATAAGGACACTACGTTGCCACACATCTGTCAAATGTGAGACACTCTCCTTCTGGTGCTCCCAAAGGGCACACATCTCGTTTTGCTCATGGACATACTGAGAAAAAAGCTCAATATGTACCTGCCAAATTCTGTAATGCACGGGCTGGTAGGGACAAGAGCAATTAGGGGATACATTATCCTGTGTTAACTCTCTGTTTTAGTTACAGGTTATGCCCTGCGATGTCTTGCAAGACTATAAAAAAACAACCACCATCTTGCGGAGAGCTGCCGTATAAAAACGGTCCACACCCTGAGTCACACACTGGTGATTACCGCAATCCTGGAACATAAGCAGCATCAAAGTGTCCTGCTTGAAGCAAGGTAGGAAAATGCGCTTCTGCGCTTGTTTTAGTTTTGGGAATTCTGTCTATAGAGACTGGTAGCTCTCTCAATTGGGCAAGGGCTGTTGCCAGAATATGGTGTTTGACAGCATGGACAGCTTCTGAGCAGCGCAAGAGAAGACATTCTGAGAAGAGAATGCAGCGCATTGTGAGCGAAAGATATTTGAGAAATAATTGCGGAAGATGCTTTGGTCATGTAATGCGCAGAGAGTTCCTTGGTGACAAAGTTTATGCGATATTCCGCGATATTCAAACACTGTGCTATCGTGAGTTACTATAATCCAAATCACAAACAAAGTTCCAAAGTGGTGCCAACGTACTACATTTAGACATCTTTCCAAGTGAATGAATAGAACTCCACACTTGTCACTTAAAAGCACATGATAAAAACATATCTGATTACAGCAGTGGCTCTCTGGGGTTACATGGAGTGTGGCAGGGTGGCTGGTGGGGTGGAAAGCGGGAGTTGGGGTGGGCAGGTGGGTAATGACATTTTTATTAAAAAAAATTATAAACTTACCTCCGTGCCACTTCTCGCCGCACCGCTCCTCTCCTCTCCTCCGTCCTGCAGGCACAGGCTCACAGCCTGCCCTGCGCCAATCCTGATTTAGCTCAGCAGCATCAGGATTGGCTGGGAGTGCCCAGCCAGGGCGCTTCCAGGCAGACTGGAAGCCTGTCCAGGCTCTCTCCAGAATGCGCATGTATATTTGGCCGACCCGCGACGGCCAGCCAAACATACATGCGCAGTGAGGGGAGTGCACAGTGCACTTCCCTCACTGCTCGTTTTCCCATGGCCACGCCCCTTCAACAAGGAAGGGACAATAAACATGGGGGGAGGGCGCGACACTACTCCGCCCAAACAGAGAAGCCGCCATTGTCTGATTATAAGAGGCATTATTACTTTATTAACCCCTTTTATTTCACTACAAGTAAGGCTCATTATCAGATTTAGTATACAGACATATGATAGTGTGTCATTCATCAGGTGGGCCCACTACTAATCATCTACCACTGTTCCAGGTTTCATTCCGCACAGTTCCCCAAAATCCTTCCCCTATTCCGGCCACTCCGATCCTCTGGTATTAACATATACAGAGTCGGTAATGCCAGAAGGTGGGCATCTGAGGGTATTGCTCCTGAGAAATTTGCACCTGACAAGTGGGAGCCTAGACATCTGCAGCCAACACAGGAGGGTTGTGACAGGCATGGACGGATGATGTGGCATCCTAGGGTTGGTCAGAAGTGCCTGGCCTCAAGCTTTCCACACCCACTTAATCACTCTTGCCCAAGAGCGAGTTAGGAAGAGCCTGTGGCAACAGCGGAAAGATGCCCAGCCGAAAGGATGGACTAAGGACTTTGACTGCAGTCAAGTCCTAAAGCTAGGATTGATCTCCCTAGGACCAGTGCTTCAAATAGAAATATAAAAATGGAGGTAGTCACTGTTTACAGTACCTGTTTGCTTCTTAGAAGTGCCAATGCTCTCCTATTAAATGTATTGCAGAAGTGCTGAAAAGTGCAGGTCCTCCCTGTTCAAATTAAAGAAGTGCATGTACTAAGTACCAGACAGTACCTTCCCATTTAAAGCACTGCCCAGGACCAGTGACACTAGCTCCCAGAAGAACAACTGGAGGAAAGGACCTGCCGGGGGCCTTTGTGCGATTCCCCTAGGATCTCTATGGACTGGCCCTAGACTCCACAGTCCCCTCACCTCTGCCCTTAATGAGTCCAAAAGTTGCAGAAGGTATGAACGCCCCTAGAAATGGTTTTCCAAAAGTCACCCTACCTCGCCCATGGAACTAAATCCTTTACCCTGGGAGAGGTTTATATTGCATTAAAGTTCTTGGACTCTGACATGCGGGGACCCATAAGTGGTTGGTCCTACGGCTACATTACATACCTGCAGAAAGTGAAGAAAGGCTCACACACGTTTTGAACTCAAACGCTTTATTCACAACAGAGGTATTATACAATGAATATTAACCGTTATAATTAACACATGTGACCCATAGTACTGTTCCATGGATTTAAATGGTGGTGCCCTACTGAAAAAAAACGTGTGGCTGGTTGTATTAATGTTGTGAACCTCTGACAAAGCCAGTAGGCCTGTCTTATTTAAAATGGCACTTCCTTATATTGTAATGTTGCATTTGCTTTGGGAAGGCAAGGTGGACAGGTATTGTAGTAATGAGATTTAGGACCACCGGGGCTGTAATATGATATGAGGGTGCCACCAAAAGTATATCCATCTACTTGATTAATATATTTGTAATTTAATTTGTAGTATTTAGTAGTTTATGTGATAAAAGTACTTTTCTTTTTTATGAGCAAAAGCACTGACAACATAATGTATTGAGTATTTTTGGTACATGCCAGCAAACTGGGACTAGTAGCCCACACCACCTACCCTAAGTAGGCCTTGGACTGCTCTGCTTCACTATCCTGAGAGTCAAGTGCTACAAAGGGTAAGACGGTTCCTAGTAATAAGACAATTGCAGACCTATAGGACTCATCCTTCACAACTCAATGTAATTTCTTACACTTTGCTCTGGAAAGAACCTTCGAGGATGAGCAAGGACAGTAGGGTTACTGAAAGGTGGCGCAATCTCTCCCACTTCAAAAGGCAGTAGACTATCAACAGTTCTGTGTCTTTACCCTGATGTCTTCATGTGCATGGTGCCAGTCTACCTAGGCCCTTCAGGGCGATTTTTCTCTGGCTAAAGCAGAACAGAGCTCAACTGAGTAGAGAAGGACTGCCTTTCAGAGAACAAATAAAAGTTGGAGCAAAAACTCTAGCATTCTCTTGGTGGAAGCGGAGGAGGTGGGCATTACAGGCACAAGTTCAGCTCAAGTGATCAACTCGGTTTATTAGTTTGTTATGCAAATGCTTTAAAAGGCTGTACGGGTTGTGTTCAAGACATAATCGGGATGAGTACCTAGTCACTTGGTGCAGGCATTGTTCCGATGCCCAGCTGGATGTTTTTGCATTACAGAATTGTCTCTGATAAAGTCAGCTAACGGGGTACTTGCGAACAAATAACAGTGTCTGCTATGACCAAGATAAAAAATCCTGCCACAAGGCAGCGTACACGAGAGCACGTCTTTAAAGCACTGATACCTTATTTTTGGACAACCGCAATAGCAAAAGGCCATAATGAGGGCAACAAGCCATGTAGCAACACACTCACGACATGCTGATCAACCATTTCATTTTACCCATTAATCACTATCCGGTATACCGTAACCCCACTCAATGCGGTAAGACAGCGACGAACCAACCCACGGCACTATACAGTGGTTTATAAGACCCAGTTTACAAACGTGCACTAAACCCTCGTGTTAACTGTTAATGCCCTCGCTTGTCAATACATTGAAGTCACTCTTCCCTGAACAAGAGTCAATTCCTGCGCCGAGCGCCCCCAATAAAAAAGGTTCCTAACACTCTGTATGATTGCCACCTTCTGGCTGTGCACGCGTTTTCTTGGAGGGGGAGACAGAGGGGTTTCCCGGAGTAGGGAGCGTGTGACAGTGACCGCAGACCCCACTGCTGCCCTATTAACCATACCCTAGAGGCAATGCCTGCTGCAGCTTTCCTGCCCAAGTGTACACAAGAGAGCACAAGTTAATCAATCAGGGGGGGCTGCTGAATGGACCATAATGCAGACGATTGATATGGTAATGGAGGCGCAGCAGCTGACGTGGGGGGAGCTCGTAGATGGCGGTCACAGATAACGGGATTCAGGTGGCATTTGTATGCAGATACAGTGGAATCCAGGAAGAGCGAGACCCGGCCCTGCCACCCCCGTCCGATAGACGCTATAGCACGGTGCACATTATCAGCCTTATGTGAGACATAAAACAAAATGCCCTCCTGGTCGTGACGTGTGCAGAGGGTTGACCCTAATTTACCAGGATGCTGCTTCAGGAGACAGGGTCCAGACAGGCAGAGCACAAAGAGGCATAAGAATAGCCCCCCTGCCATGACCACAACATGGGCACATCCGACAAGCACCCAAAGAACTCACAAGCACCCAAAGACACTAGCAGCAGCATCCTAAAGCACATCCTCAATTTTCAGTGTATTTACATACCATGCGTTTCAGCAAGGAAGGGAGCATTAAATCCGAAATTGCAAATGTGAAGATGGAGACTGTGTTGGCCCTCAATGGTAAGGGAGATGAATAAACTAACAGGCAAAATCTATAGATCACAAAGGCACACCCTGATTTAGGCCAGATACACAAACCTTACATGTTCAGGTCTCACATAGGCATTATCTGCCAGGATATACAGTTATCTGCCCTCATAAAGTAGATGATCTGTATTCTCACAGCACACACTTCTTTGAAGGTTTGCTGCTTTCTGTAGCACAGACTTCATTCTTCTAGGTTTTAAGCGTTAAGGTGTAAAAACAATCTTAAGAGCTGGTGGGGGGGGGGGGGGCAAGGGTTCTTTTTAGGATAAAATAAGACCTTTATGTAGGGTCGTACCCCGACACCATGTAAGATACAATAAAAAGTCAGAGTTTGAGATCGTATAATTCATTTTTTTGCAGTTTTATATAGCGCTTTACAAACCAGTTACAAGTGAGTATGAAATGCATGACCTCAAACTCTTTTAAAAAGCACTTAGGACAACCTCGAAGCGCAGTATAAACCGTGTGAAACACTTTTCGAGAGCTGTACAAAAAACATTTCCGATAATAAGAGTAACAAGCATTTCGCTTGACGAATTCCAGAAAACACTGTATAAACTGTATGAAGTAATGAAACTGGGAACATTAAAGTAAGTCGGTAGGGCAATAGTGGCTTACAAGACGTAACCAGAAGATAGTAAGACAATCTGCAGATCTGTCTGATAATACCTGGCTAATGCAGCAATTAGTACAAACTACTGTATTTCGTGCAAGGACGGACATTAATCAGGATACATAGATCTTTCAGACGCAAGCCAACGGAGGAATTAGGTAAACCGATCTTTTTACACCGCTCTTACAGGTGCAGTCCTTCCAACGAAAAGGTCTGTACCCATGAGGATACATAGGTTCAGACAACCACTACCCACCAAGACGTGTGGATCTTACAAGCTCAAATCTGAAACAGCAGGGCTACTGATTTTGCAGGATCAGCCCAACCTCCATACCCCAGCGTACCAAGGAAAGCAGAGCTCTCCTGAACACACACCGTTCCTACATGCTCGGGTGTGGAGCAGTTTCAGAAAACAGGAATATAATATTTAGGCACATTGTAATTAAAGGCAGTGTAGGGCATTAGTGACAGCTCGAGGAAAAGGGCGGCCGGGGAGTGAGTGGAACAGAGAGAGACCGTCCCACAGAGGGGAGGGCACGGGTTGCCTTCTAAAATCCCCTGGGCACTGGCCGGCACTGCAGTCCATCTGGGCTCTTTACGAGAGGGCAGAATTTATCGGACGCAAGGGTAGCGCTTTGTGCCGGACAAAGGGCCAGCGGCAGCAGAGGGCCTTTTGATCTGGACACAGCATATGTCGGGCTTGTCACAGAGCAGGTGAAGGGGTGGGAGCCAAGCACCACTACACCCACAGCCACAAGGGCCGCCGCTGAACACTGCTTCACGGCCCCCTTTGTTAACTAAAATACTGCTGCTCTGAATGCATCACTGACACAAACCGACGCAGTTCTGTCCAGATTTACGAGTGGTTGCACTTTTGTATATTGTGATGTGCTCATTCCTGGGAAAACATAGCGCTGCTCCCTATGTGGCCTTAAAAGCGGGGCGGCACTCGGGTCACACTTGCTCGTTGTAGTTATTACAACGTTCTTGTGTCAGGCTCCTAGAGTGAAATATTAGAAGCCTTTCACCAAGTGCTGCAGACTTTGGGCACCGCCTTTCGGGATGCCAATGAGCAAGAACCACAATGCATTTATTTATATGTGTAAGCCCCAGAACAGTTCCATCCTCCTAGATCTGAAGCTGGGGAGCTCCGACAAGTGTAGCTCTGGGCAAGTCAGACTCCTGGATCCTGGCCCCTGTTCTGGAGACATTTGGAAGGTTGGAGAGAGTTCAGAGGCAGAGTCAGCCCCTCCGTCCACCCCCCTTGGCCCTGAAGAGGTTTGATCTGATGGGGAGGGAACATGGGAAACTCATGGCTCTTGGGTTCTAAGAAGAGAGTGGACCTGGTCTCAAATAACTGATCCCACCCTCCCAGTTCGATTCTCTCAGTTGCAACGAGTACAACTCCTTGCTGCATGCAGTGCAGTCAACATCTTGGCTGGTGTCAAGACAGTTGGACTCTTTCTGGACTTCAGTGTGAAATGGTGCACAGTGGTTGCTCCCAGGTCTGTGGACTGAGCGTTGTATAGAAAAAAGATAGAGAGCTGGCACTCAGTTTTCCAGGTAGTTACTGCAGGGTTTGGTATCTCAAGTCTGGGTAGTGAGCGTATGGGTTGGTGAATTATTCTCAGGTAGTAGTTGCAGGGTCAAACAGGCTGAGGCTTTAGGAGTGGGAGAGGAGAAAGAATAGCAGAGATATAGTGGCTATAATTGTTGGCTAGATAGCGGGTATGGAACAGCCAGCAGTAGGTTATGGGGGTCATGACTCAATCAGGTGGTGCTGGGGAGTTGTTGACAGAACTTGGTTGACAGAATTACCCCATATCAGCCATCAAGAACGCTCAGTTCTTCAAACTCCTTGAAGGTGGCAATCCTGCAATTCAAAAGAAAGAGGTAGGGCGGTAGCTTCTCTTTTCTGGCTGCAAGGGGCTCTAATACTCTTCCTCAGCATCTTTGCATCACTAAGAATGTACAGGTATTCAGGCGATTTCTCAAGATGTGGCTTTCTGAGCAAGCTTATCATTAACAGTCAGCAGGTTGGTCAGCCTTCTATCCAGCACTGGGACACTCACTGACTAGCTGCTGCACTACATATGATTGACTGGTTGAGTGTTCACAGAGGTTGATAGGAAAGAGCCATGGTTCTAGTCACGTATGTTGGCTAGATGATGTGCAGTTCCTTGGGATGGTGCTCAGTGGCTACTGCCTGGATAGTGGCAAGGGTCAGTGAGATGGTGCTCATGATAAGTCATCAGTAGGGTTTAAAGAGACAATAGCTTGCAAGTGATGAGACTGTGCCAGCTGAAGTTGGTGGCACAGTGCTGCGATGTATGTTGTGGTGAGAAGGACGGTTCCCATGAGGAGTCTGAAGGAGTTAGTAGGATGCCTGGGAAAAAGCCACACAAGGTGGTGGGACTGTGCCTGGCTGCAGGATCCAGAAATTGATATAATGGTTATAATATACGCCCTGCAGGGCTCTATGGATGGGGCCTCAATAATGGATACTGAGGTTCAGATTATGCCTTAGCCGTGGGTGCAGGGGTCAGTGGGATGGCATTCAGAAAGTGGGTGCAACGTGTGGTCATTATGCTCAGGAAACAGTTTTAGGATGTGCTGTTGATAGTGTCAGTGGATGGTGTCCAACTGGTAACTGATGTTTAGTGGGTGGTGCTGAAGTAGCGGTTGCAGGAGACTGTGAAATGGTTTTCAAGAAGGTATGTAGATAGCTGTGCGATAGAGACCAGAAAGTGGCTCTGAACGTGGTGGATGGTTCACAGATCCTTGTTATTAAGGTCCATGGACTGCACTTTAGCAGTGGGCACAAAGTTCAGATTTGTCTGTAGTTGTGGCTGCAGAGAACACTGAAATGTTATCTAGGAAGTAGGTGTAGAGGATGGAGCAAGGTGGGTGAGTTTTGGTAGCGTGTTTCCGTAGTGTCAGAGGATGTGTCCAAGTGGTAAGTGCAATGGTTATTCATGGGACGGGCTGCAAGTGATGGGAGAATTGGTGTTAAAAAAGGTTTGTAGAGATCACTTGCAAGCCACCTCGCTACTGGCTGCAGGTGGTGGTTGGATGGTGCACAGACTTTGGCCAGAGGCGTTAATGACACATTGCTTCGGTAGTTGCTTTGGATGTTGGTGGCAAGTGTTAAGTGGTCACATGGGTAGTTGACTAACGCTCTGGCAGTTGCTGCAGGCTGTGGTAAAGGCTAATGAATGAAGCCTGGACAGGGGATAAGGACGGCTGTAGCTGCAGGAATCGGAGGCACAGTACTAGTTAGCTGCAGGGAGCCAGCGGATGCTACACATGCTGCAGCCGCAGGGGTACCCGGAAGGTGCTCACGCACTGGCCACAGGGATCAGTGGGGACTAGTCAGCTGCCCCTTTGATCAGCAATGCCTGGTTCCAGAGAACAGGAGGCGAGCAGGAGCTGTCAAACCTCACTATCGATGGGACGCTGAAGAGGGCAGAGTCTGAATGCCATTGCTGTGACCTCTTCTCACACCACCGCCACCCCCGGGGCTCCCATTGAAACCTGCTGTTCATCCTCTGCAGCCGGCAGGAGTGGTCTCTGTCGATTCCTATCAGTAACCCTCCTTCAACAGAGTGAATATAAAACTCTGCTTCCGTTTCAACAGCTCCACCCCAGAAATACAGAGTGACGTTAGGCTACTTGATTTTTTTCCCTACCCCACGCTACAACCAGTTACTCTGCGACCTTCTGCCTGTGCGAATAATCGTACATGTGTTCTAGAAGTCCGCGCTTTCAAGAGGCTGTTTAGGTCGAGGAGGCAGATCTTTAAGTGGCCGGGTCCTCCACCCTTTACTTGTATGGCCGTGAGGAAAGATTTTCACTGCCAAGCTTTTCGCTTACAGTTGCAGAATTGAAAGAATATAAAGAGAGGTAAGCGTGAAAGACCACAAGAGACTAGGTAAAACAGGAGGAGAGGACAGTACAGGGAGAGGGATGGAAATAAACACCGGAAGAGCAAATCATAAAAAAGGCAAACAATACATTGGGACAAGGACAAAGATAGAAAGGAAAGACAAAAAGCCAAAACAAGGAAAGACTTGGACGAAAGACCGAGAGCTAAAGGCATAGAGGCTAAAAGGTTAAAGGGAGAGAAACGGATAAGGACAGCATGGAGAGGAGAGAAACAAAGTGGAAACGTCACAGTCATCCATTGCCACCTCCGAAAAACCGTCGCTGGTTTAACATCTATCCAAACAGACCGCTCAAACAAGATAAACTACTTTCTGTATTAACTCTGGTTCTTTATCTTTCACAGGTCAATCTGTACAAGGCTGGGCTAGCCGTCCAGGAACTCTGGGACTTCCCTGGTGAACTTCCGAGAGAGGGGGCCGCTTCCAGGGCTGTTTGGCTGCCGCGCTCTCGTGGGCCTATCTTAGCCACAGTCACTTGGCAGTGTCTCTGCCCAGGTGAGCATCATGCTTGCTTCGGAGTTAAAGCAGGACCCTTTCATGGGTTAGCCTTCTGGGCTGGAAATACAAACAATCTGAAAAACGGTGTACCGCTACACATGTATGACCATGACCCGTTTAATCTGTGGGCAATTGAGCAGCAACTGTGGGTGGATAGGAAGACCAGCGCTGCATCCCTACAAGAGCAAGAATGCAGTACTGCTGAGAAAGAAGAACGAAGAAACATAGTTTAATCTATCTCTGAAGTAGTGTGCTAAGGAGCTGGCAACTGATAACATTGTCCCTTTCTGTGTTGTTGTATATGCAATGTGATTTCTGATATGATTGTCACAAGACTGAACAAACCAGGGCAGCAACAACATTTGCATTGTAATGGAACTCAACACAACACAGCAGTTTACTTTGACGGGACAGTGGAGCTTGACATACCACACCAGTGTGGTTTCTGGCAGGGCATTAGAGTTTTACATACCTTCACTATGT
Organism: Pleurodeles waltl; assembly: GCF_031143425.1. Taxonomy (NCBI): domain Eukaryota; kingdom Metazoa; phylum Chordata; class Amphibia; order Caudata; family Salamandridae; genus Pleurodeles; species Pleurodeles waltl. Next base: position 372,771,203 of record NC_090448.1, on the reverse strand, counting down.
ACAAAATGCCATTGGCATGGGTGGTTTTGCTAGGCCTAGGAGGAGTACCTGCACCCCGATGAATAACTAAAACCCAGAAGGGAGGAGTGTAGACAATGGCAGCATTTGCCCCCTCACCCCTCAAACTGGTCATGGGCAGGGGGTCCTGGCTGAGGGATTCTACAGTAAAGGACTGGGCAATGAGAAAAGTAACATGATAATCCCACATGGACATGCTATCTTGTAGGTATGGATTGATTATTGGTGTGATCTATTCTCCGACTACTATTATTTTATTGTAAGGTTCTCTGTGTTGTGAATAAGTGGATAACAAGATAAAGAAGTTAAAACAAATGAATACCTAATGTCAGAGGCCTGTGATTGTATAGGAAGGTAGCTGCACCAGGCACAGCATCATCTACACAAATGCAGACACCACAAACCCTGACACAGTGAGCTGTCTGCTGTCACAATTAAAAGCACTGACCTTATTGGACATCAGTGATCATTCATGACCAATTAGCACTTCGAGGCCTACCCTGCCATACTTGTATAGGACCCCTGGCACCTAAACTACATTATTATCAGCGAGGAAGGTTTGATGAACTGTTAACTGGCATCGGGACAATGACTGGCATTATGCCCTAATACTGAATATAAAAGCGTGCTAGTTCTTTAAACATAGGGCTTTGTATTGTCATTTATTCAGTGGAGCATACTTTCTCAGAAAGACACAGCATCTGGTAACAAAATTATTTGACTTTAGTGCATACATTTTTTGGGTCCAGCATTGAAAAAGAATATTGCACTATTAGGTGTTGCCCCATTCCTCCCACCCCACAACATATTATGGCAGATGCAGTTCAGTGTAATCACATCGGTTATTTTTTTGTAGACCCACGTTCTTGCTCACTCATGCTGTAAATCACCAACATGTTTAAAGTTTTCTGCCATGATATTCCTTCTTTTTGGAGGTGCTTGCATGCGAATGCAAGGAGGTTTCCTGCATGATTGATAGCGCGCTACTCGCCGAAAAGCACTTCAACGCCTCGTCAGGGGTAGTAAGCGCTATATAAATACTATTACAATACAATACAATATATAACTGCAAAAATAACTGAGATGTAAGCATACTGTGCTGTCTACCACTATTTTTTTTAGAAAGGAGGAAATATTTGAGGAATGGCCCAAAGGCTTAAGGAAAGGGGTTTTGAGTGTTGGTTTAACCGGAGTTTGTATGAATTGATATGGTAACTTCCTTCATTCTAAGGAACGTTAAAGAGGGTATTGAGATGTGTAGCACATTTAGTAAGTCTTTGGGGGAAAAAAAAAGGTGATATCGAAGAGCCTAGAGGAGATCTGTAGGTTTACTGAACTAGTTTGTGTAGACTAAGTAAGGAAACAGGGTGAAAGTGGCATAGGAGCTTGAATACTGTGGTGACTGTGTGAAGGGTTCTTCAATGAAGTGGGGTTGTGCCCGAGTTGCCACTGTAACATCAGCATCCCCTGTGTAAAATAAGACCTCCCCCCCCCACACACACACCCTTTTTCCTGAAGACAACTATAGGCTCTAAATTTTGGTGAAAGGTGGAAAACTACTTTGCGTTGCTTCCCTCATGAGAGTACTTAGAAGTCTTTGGTGGTGCCACACTGCCGATTTTGCCCAGTTTTGTGTATTGTGTCATTACAGAGGTAAGATAATGTTAAGAGAATGAAATAGTAGTTGCACCATGTAAAAGTGGGAGCTGTGAACTGTGGGAAGGAAGTTACAGTTGAAGATCATGACCAAGATATGTCCTGCTAAGTAAATAGGAACTTTCATCACTAGACATTCAGGATTAGAGTTTAGTACGTGTTGCGAGTTTCCTGGGGAAATTACACCATATATTGATGCTTGTCAGGATGATGTGTGCTTCAGAGTCAGACAGAGATACTGTAAATTAGTATTGTAGAGGGGCAATTGGGGGAGCAAATGCAATGATCTGTAAGGCACAGGGGGTGGGTTGGGGATTGTTGACTAAGCAGTGTGGGATGCGTGATTTATAAACTGATGCAAGATTTAACAGGCTTTGGGGGACACAGATGTGGAATGCCTCTAGCCCTATGCCCATGACATACTGTTTAGGGTCAACAAGTTTTCATGTCTATTTTGTCCTCGGGAAAAGTAGGCCCAAACCCCTGCAGCAGAAACCATTTGGCTGCCGGTTTGCAGTACATTATGGATCAGGGAAGGAAGGGCATTTTCTGCAGTTAACGTAATGTTTGTGTACATATTGTAATGCTATTCAAACTTTTATTTATGGTTCATTGATGCAAAGCCTTTATTATTAGGGAGAGCGCTCTAAGAAAATGTTCTAAGGCTCGGTCTGCACTACTGACAATGGTTCCAGTATAAAAACGTATACACACATTTGCAAAGTTAAAAAAAAAATACTCTAGGCTACGTGTAATGCTCCCATAATGCTCTTTGATTAGATTCAAATATTTGCAGACTCTTGAAAGCAAGATTGATGATTCTTTGCTTTCAAAATAAATTGTTCACAAAAAATGCAACTAGGAACAAACGTTTTGCTAAACTACTGTTAAATTGTAGGTACTACATCTTGGAAGCTTCATTTAGTAAAATGTCTTGACCCATGCCAGTATTTCCCAAAAAATATTCATAATGGAAAATCAGGGTAACAAGTTTCAACAGGATTATAAAAAACATGAAAATAAATGAGCATTGGCAAAGCCAAAAGGTCTGACATTGACAAAACCAAAAGGCTGACTACCAATGTGTGTCTTGTTTCAACATGGTGTTTGTACACCTTAATATAAGTGAGACCTGCTGGGCCCTCACCATTATAACAGACATTGGTAACAATAAAATATGTTTTGTTCTCCCAAACAATTCCAAAAGGTGTAAGAAATGGTAGGAATACCACTGATTGATGGGCTAGCAAAACAAATATCACATTTGCTGTATTTGGGGGGGAGGGAGACAATGATTACAACTTGACATGGAACCATATTACCAGAATGGATAGTTTTGCTCGTGAAACTGGGCAGAACAAAGCAACTGTTATTGTTTGTTGTAAAAAAGCTATAACACCTTTCTATACAAAATATAGATTTTTTTTTCTTCTCAAAACAATGTCCTTGGCACTGAATAAAACTACTTTGTGTGCCGATAAGCTACTTCTGAAAGAGCAGAATGCAGTTACTCAAAGTGAAGCCAGTCAATAGATGGAGAAATAGATAGAATTTTAATTAAAACAAAATGTGTTGGTTATTGCAAGTCCTAATTAGGGGCCCAATTCTAAAATCAAGTCACAAAAGGGCACCCATGGTATGCCTTTGCATTATTGCAGATCTGCAGCTTTCAAGACTCAGAAGAATTTATAGAAGTACGCCAGAAAATTGTACTCCTACAAATATTTGTGAACTGCATTTAAGCACCAGCAAATATGCATGTGGAAACTTGCTCATGCAAAAATCTGTTGAGCATTTTAAGTTAATTTTCCCTCCAACCTCTTTTTTTCCCCCAACCCTGGAGGCAATTTTACTTTTGCCCTTGTCAGAAGTAAATTTCCAAACTTTCTCAGTATGGGAAACGAATAGGGAAGTGATGGTTTAAACCCCTAAAACATGAAAGTTAGTAGGTTTGCACAGACTCAAAATCATTGCAACCCTGAAACTATTAGTTACCGCTACCTCCAACCCCAGTATGTAGATCTGGAGAAAGATGGCAATGTAATACAATTGTTAGTATTCAAACCTGACTATAGTATGAGCCCAGGCAAAATCAGAGGGGCTATAATCCGAGCTCTTATAATGAAATTGCTACCATAATTTGTCGCTGTAATATGTGGCACAAAAGGGACAAGTGTATTTGTGTTTTTTTACAGACCAAGTAGATTTATGGAGCACCCTGTCCCATGGAAGTACATATTTTATTAATTTCCACACCCCTGGTGGATATGTTTTTCTTGTGTTTGATTGCAATAACTCTTCCCTCACATCTCACTCTTAATTCCATAGAGCTGGAGTAGAAAAAAAAAAAAAAAGACCCAGATAACGGTTATAACCCAACCTTGTAAAACAGGCTTTCTGCATACCTTAAGCATAGAATACATGAAGCGGGGGAGAAATGTGGGAAGGGACAGAGCTCTTGTTGCTCCAAAGTATGGGCCTTCTGTGACTAAAGTATCTTGGTAGGACTAGAACCTATCTGCTTTCATCCAAGAGGCATTCTAAACCACAGTAGTGGAATCAGGCAGTGGTCAACTAGGATTTTTTTTTAAATCAGACTTCTGTCTCTGGAATTTAAGAGAAGCGTGTGCTGTTTCAGACTGATGCACACTTAGCGTCCTAAGAGAAAGTCCAGAGGTACTTCATGAAGATCAATGAATTAGAACAGGAAACTCTTTTGTAAAGTTAGCATAACCCCTTAGTAGAAGGGGCAGTAGAAGCCTACTCAATGGTTCTTGGTTGACAATGTATCGAATGAAAAAACAGAAAAAAGGGATGTATGTTAACCTTTCAAAGATATTCTAAAACGCTTGAAATTATGAGAAAACAATATATAAACATTTGAGAGGCAAAAGAAAAAGAAACGTACACAACACATTGTAGCAGATAGCGGTGAGATTCACGCGACTGTATGCTCATACGCCCAAGTCACACTGAAGCATGTTGAAATTCTATTGATGTTCAACAGTGTTGTATGTATTCAAATGTAAGGCCAGTGTTGGCAGTGAACCGCAGATGAAGATTTCAGCTGGCATGAGTCAATTTGGTCTGGGATCAGAGCCGGCCAGTCACGGTCCGTCGTGGCTGACCGTTTTCCATGAATAAAGTTCTGTACTCATACACCCAGCTCCATCTGTACTTGATTTGGCGACAATCCATCTTCACCCACATACGCTTCTCGGCACCTAAATTTCTTTTTTCATGACTTTGGTAGGTTTCCTGCATGCAACTTCGTTGTTTTATCTTGCGTCACAACTTAGAGTTACAGCGCCTGCTACACTGGATTTTGTATACTTGGATGTCATTGAAAGGTTGCATAAACAATTTGCTGAGAAACCCAGTATCATTTTGGAGAGACATAATTTTGTCAGACACAAACAACTGCTTGAAGGAGGAGTATATAGCTGCAGTCAGTATTGTGGCAGCCACATGTGAATTCAGTCCCGTCACGGACACATACCTGCGACCAGGTAATATATATATATATATTTTTTTTTAAGACATGTTTTTATTAGTGACGATTCAAAGTAAAGGCATTTAAAGACAGCTGGTGCACCATGGCACCGCGCAGGGAGACCACGTGCTCAGCGCATCAATCAACAGAACGCCAAGATGTCCAAGGAATCAACTGCAAATCATACGCATCACAGTAAGAGAAATTGCAACAAACACCTTACATTAAAGGAAACAGCACCTGGAACTGGCCATTAAAACGGGAGGGGTGAAGGGGGAGACCGACTATGAATGGCTAGGGGGGGGGGGGGGGGGACGACTGGGAATGACTTGTCTGTAGCACACCAACACCCCATGACCAACCCCCCCAAATACCCGCAACATTTAGGGGTTCATCCTTTGTCAAATTCTGACCCAGCTCTCAGATCATTCATGCGGGGAACCATCTGTACCTGGCTCCCTGAGACAAGCTGAGGCATGGGCCACAGCTAGTCCACCTCCAACAGGCTATTCAACATATGTCCCCACATTTCTAGACCTCACTCAGCATTTTCAACTGTGTGTACTGCTCAGAAGCAACTCTCTTCTGCCACACCCCATACATTCGTATCAGATAGCCATCTACTACTCATCAAGGCTGCGGATTGTGTCCAGTGTATGACCACCCTTCACTTAGCCAACATCAAAACTAATAAACCAAATTTACGACAAGTTCAAGCCCCATGTTTAGGCATCGGAAACACTCCAAGCAAACAATGTTCCACAGAGGCCTCCAACGCACCGAGTGACTCCCCATAATGCCCTCAGAATGTCCTCCCTGTACTCTCATAAAGCACCACAATCCCAGGTCATATGAAGGAAGGTCACTGTGTGTTGCCCCACAATGCGTGCAGCCTTCTGAACGAGCCCTATTGTTCATGTGTAAATGCAGAGGGTTCAGATAAGCTTGGTGCAAGTAATAAAACTGCATAAGCTTGAACCTTGAGTTACTTGTCAACACTTTGACCTGGGCGAATGCTCGCTCCAAGGCACTCTCCGTGAGGGGCACTGTGCACACCTCCGTCCATCTATACCAGACCACTGTCATGTCAGTATGGCGATCCTCTTTAAAGGCTCGGTAAAAAACAGAAGGTCAGGACTCGGGATGACCAAGGGTCCAGCATTACCTGTAGCGCCTGCGACTCAGTGGACTCAGCAAGGAAGGTCGGCCAGATCTCACAAATTGTACGTGACATTTTGGCATATCGTAGGTACTGCCCTTGGCAAAGATTAAACACATCTTGCACCTCCACCATTGTGAGGAATATGTTGTTCAGGTACAGGTCACCAACGGTATTAAAACTGCCTGCGAACCATTGTGTTAGAGCCATCACCGAATGGATTTCACATATGGGCTTCAGCCATCGAAGAGGCAATAGCCTGGCATAAGGGGCCTGATGTAACACCAGCACCACTACCTGTTCCCACACTACAGCTGCCTGCCCAACAATAAATGGGTGGTAGTTAGGGTGACCAGTTCATCTTTAATTATGCTTCCAGGAAGATTCAGGAGCGGCTACTCAGGTGTCACAACCTCACCATTAATAAAGTTTTAGACCTGGTCAAGAGCACAGTTCCCGAACAAGAAAGTGATACTTTGTACGCAGTTCAGTAAAGAAAATTTGTTTGTACAGAGAGGATATACAAAGGCTGCTTCAACATACTGTTACTGATGCACATCCAAGAACCATGTGAGCAACTTCACTGGTTGTCCAGCAGTTGGTACACGTTGCATGCCCAGCGAAAAATTAGGGCGCTTAGGGTATGCAGGAGTAGCAAAGCCTCTGTGCGCGGCAGTAACATTGATGTGGATGTTGACTCGTGCACAGATTCCATCAGCAATGTAGTTTTGATCGCTAATTGCAATATGAGGTGCACATCTGTTAAATGTCCTACTTGTGATGCTTTGATGACTTTTCTTTACATGGTCAATAAAGGTTCAGTTATATTAGAATACAAAGACTTGTGGAATGTAAGGACTCTAGTGAGGCTATCTCATCAGCAGGCCAATATAATTAATATGAAGAAAGGCTCTGGCCTAGATCTGGATTGGTCCCAATGGATACAACCTGCTGGAAGTAATGAGCTTACTAGCTGAGGCCATGGTCCGGTCACCAGAGCAGCTGAAAGTGCTCACACCTTCATTGGTGATCTACCCACAGCAGCACACACTAGATCTTGTGAGGTTAGGAGACCTGGTAATCTCGAGGACTATGTGATGTACTAGTGTTGGCTTACCTCTTAATATCTCTTTCCATTCTTATAGTTTATGATTTTAGCATTGCTCTGTTTTTGACATGACTTTGGCTGAAAATATTTTATGTATTTATTTTCTTCTGTGGTTTTGTTGAGGGGGAAGGTGATGTGGTACATAGCGGTGTGACTTGCGCCTGTATGCTTGTGAGCCCGAGCCACACCACAGCACGTTGATATTCAAAAGTAGTGTATGCATTCAAATGTAAGGCCTGTGCTGGCAGTGAACGGCAGACATAGATTCTAGGTGACATGAGTCAGTTTCGTCTGGGATCTGAGCCGGTCGGTCGCTGTCGGTCGTGGGTGAGGTTCTCCATGAATAAAGTTCTAGTATTCATACAACTGACTCCATCTGTACTTGCCACACATACACATACATGACAAGTAGCAATAGCGGAAATTCTTTGAAGCAGCAAGAACACCAATGCAACAATGAAGAGACATCTCAGCAAGAGCGGTGACTTGTGTGACCACCGTATTAGTTTAAATTCAATAAAAATTGTCAAGACTCCAACACTGTCTCTCTATAATTTCCAATGAATCACATCACTAAATGCATTCCGCTTCCAAAAGCATAGTATGTTAGCAAACACAACTGAGGCCGTTTCATGAAGTCTGGGCCTTTACTGACCCAACACCTCCAGGCTTGCATGCCACAGAGGGTGAGATACAGGTTGGCTTCAACCTATGTTACCCATTAAGAATAGAAAGGAAAAATAAGGGTTGCATCTTAAGAAACACAATAGTCTTCCTTTTGAAATTCACTCTTTTTGTACATTAATGTATTACCAACATATCTTATTCTAAGGTTTAGGCTATAAAGGTGTTGCCTTTACCAATATGTTCTACAACTAAATGATTATGGTTTATTATTTTTGAAGCCCTGACTGTAACTAGACATTTTGTTTTTAGGATTATCCACTTTGCTATGATGTATCTAGCTCAAAAGAAGCCTCACAATTTGGAGGCACACCTTTTCATCTCAGTCTAAATAACCAGCATCTTCTGCAGTATGGAACATATTTAGCATCAAATTAATTATACCCTGTTTGGTGATCCCTACAAATTCAAGATCTCAGAATAACTGACAGGCTTTATGGCAACCAAGGGACTTTCAAGCTACTAAAACAGATCAAATTCACACTATCTGGCTTCCTCGTATTTGATTTCTAGGACGAGCCATTTCACCCCCAAACCCCTCACACATACACTCATTTCACTAGAAAAGGTCAACTGTAAGAGTATGCAAACTGAGGTAATTCAGTGGGTGGTGTGGCAGAAGCGCAAGTAGGAGACCAAGGAGTCCACTCTATAGTAAGCAAATAGAGTAAGCGTATGAATACATAAATCCTTTTACTGTAGCTTTATAGTTTTAAATTTGACACGTAACATAATATGATGTGGAAACAGCCCCGTCCCTAAACAGGATACTCTGTAGTGATCAGAGTGGTGAACTGGTCAGTTATTACATTACAGTTAGTACAGACCACAAGCCTGAGAAGTGTGGCACAATGGTTAGAGCGGCAGACCCTGATGCAGAGATCTGGCCCGGGACCAGGGTTCAATTCTCGCCTCTGTGCCTAATATAATTAATGGGTCCCACTCTTACTCTGGGCAGTAGCTTACTTAATCTCTACAACGGCCCTGACAGCGCTTGGATGCCTGGCTTGACCCTGGGGTTGCCCAGGAGTGGGAGCCTCAAAGGGAAAAGCCAGGAGGGGTTCCACAGTGGTATGCGTACAGCGCCTTGAGACCCTAACGGGTGAGTAGTGCGCTATATAAGTGCGAAGTTTACAGTTTAACCCACCTACAGATACTAACTTTAGAACTTACTGCTTCTGTTTTCATAAAACTGTTTTAGAATACTCTAAATATGGTCTGGTAGATGTGCCATCAGCCGAAACACAATTTGCATCCAAAGTATACAGCTTTGGAAAGGGTTGAATAAATTAATAACAAAATTATTAATGAAAATCAGTAGGTAACAACAAACGGACATGAAAATCTAAAACATAACAAAGAAAACCAGACAACCAGCATATGCATTTAAAAACTACTTTGTAAGCTAGTCTTTTTCTCTGAGACTGGGAATATCAGACATAATAGCACTAAAGCTGAAACAAAAACAAAAGCTGCTATCAGGGGAAAAAAAAAAAACCTTATATGTGTACTTTAATATTTCTTAAAATAGGAAAGAATTTGTCCTGCAAATCTCCTTCATTCAGTACAAAATATTACTCATGATTTTGTAACTTGGAAGAAAGCTTAATCACAGAAAGATACACATAGACCTATACAATTAGCCTGTTTTCGCTAAACATATTAAGTATGAAGGTTCAGTATTCAAAATCAAAGACAACAGAACAATTCAATATGGAAGCACTTGTTATGGATGTGAAAGTCAGAGGCTACAGGCCGATTTACACGTGAGTAAACATTCACTTGTAAGTTTACTCTTAGCCTTTGAAATGATGACTAGCCAAAAGTAGTACATTTACCACAGAGTGTAAACTTACTATAAAGTAAGACTTTGAAGTCTCCACCCCTGAGCCAAATGTAGATTTGTAAAGTTACTAGTAATGTTTTTCACATATGTAGAGTTCTCCGCCACCAGGATGGAGATCTCCCTATGGTAAAGTATAGGGAAAATGTAAAACTTATATTCAATATATAAAAGAAAAAACAAAAAAAAATTCATATTGATGTAAATTAATTATATATTTTGAACACATCATAAAATGCTACTGCACTAATGACTTCATTTTGTATTGAATTATTTTAAATAGTAAGTTTCAATTTTCTAAAAGTATTTTTATTTTTTTTATTTTTAAGTAAAACGTTATATTTAATAATGATTTATTAACAATTATCTAAAGTTAGGTACTGGATTGATTTAACTTAATTATTCTTTAAAAATAATATTACATTTATTTTTATATCAGAAAGGCTATTAAAATATTTATATGTTTTAACATTAAAACAACCTCTATATAGAGTTTAAGAAGTCAAAAGAAATTTATTTTAACATTACAGGGTTCTATTTTAAGTCCTTTTTTCTATTATTTTCTAAAGGATGCTTTACAATGCCTCGTCAGTGCTAATAAGCTCTATATAAGCACAGTACTAGTGGTTAGCCATGTGTGGTAGTGGACTTAATCCAGGTTTGAGCTGGATTACATTTACTACTGTTCAGGGCCTTTTCAGCTGTAGTAACTTTAGAAGTGCAGTTTGTGTGTGGCAATGGGCATACTCTTTTGTGGGTGGGTGTCTGTCCCTCTTTAAACCCCTCTTTACTCCTACTTAGTTCCCTCCTTAAAAACTCCCATTTAGTATTAACTATTCACCATTTTCCAGACCCCACCCCATGGCCCTTCCCACATTTACTACTAAGTAGTAACCTTACATCTGTACCCATAGAAATGAAGGAGACGTGGAGGTGCACATTTTCACTCACTGGTTTGTGAATTGCAATTTATATTAAGTAGTACTACTGTGGTACTACTTTACATACTAAAAATAATGCCTGTCAATCAGGCTCTATATATTCTTCCTTAACCCCTGGGGTGCCCAGGACAAGCAGGTCTCGCCCTCGGCAACGGTTGCCCGGTGCCGAGGACGAGGCCAGCTCGTCCTGCTATGAACCCCCGGGAGGAGCACTAGCGCTCTCCCAGATGGCCAAGCATCCCCTCCCTTGGGTAGAACCCCCGGGAGGAGCACTAGCGCTCTCCCAGATGGCCAAGCATCCCCTCCCTTGGGTAGGGATGGAAGGGGAATCGCTTCCCCTTTTACCCCCACCTGATCCCTCCCCCCCCCCCCCCCACCCCCAATGGCATCTGATGAGAGCGCGCTAACCTCATCAGGGACCTTCTCCTCCGTGCTGGAAGCTCAGCATCCAGTGCCGATCGGAGGAGAAATGCAAAACCATTTCTCCTCCGATCATGTGGAGGGAGCAGAGAGGGATGAAAGGAGAGGAAAGGCCTTTCCTCTCCTTTCATGTCTCTCTGAGCATTTCAGCAGAAATGCCCACTAGACACCAGGGAATTTTTGTTGTTGTGTTTATGATATAAGGTGAGCGGCCCCTTGGGCAAGGGCCGCTCCCCAGGTGGGCAATTTATTTCTAGGGTATTTCTGCCCCTCCAGGGGCAGATCAGCCTATTATAATTAAGCCAATCTGCCCCCGGGGGGGGCAGAAACACCTAGACACCAGGGATTTTTTATTTTTTGTGTTTGTTTTTATTTGTATGTGGGGAGCCACCCCTCAGGCAAGGGTCGTTCCCCTGGGGGCAAAATTAATTCTAGGCCGTTTCTGCCCCCCTTGGCCTATTTTTATTAGGCCAATCTGCTCCCAAGGAGGGACAGAAACCACTAGACAACAGGGATTTTGTTTTGTGTCAGTTTCACATGAGAGGAGCGACCCCTTAAGCAAGGGTTGCTCCCTGGGGGCAAAACTATCTTTAGGCCATTTCTGCCCAAATTGCCTAAAACAAATTGCGAGGTGGTGTGCTTCACATGCAGCCCACACCATTTTCTTACCCACAATGCCATGCAAACCTCCAACTTTGCTGGAAATCACACATTTTTTCCCCATTTTTGTGATGGAACCTTCCGGAATCTGCAGGAATCCAGAAAATTCCTACCACCCAACATTATATCATCTATACCGATAAAAATTCTGCTGCACTTGTCAGCCAAAAGTTTTTTTTTTTTTTCAAAACTGCCCTTTTGGACCCACTTTGTTTCCCCCTCAATTTGGACATGTTTATGGCTCTTCCCTGTTACAAGCACTTGGCCCACCCACACAAGTGAGGTATCATTTTTACCAGGAGACTGGGGGGGGGGGGGGGGAGGCGGGGGGGGCATTGGGTGGTAGGATATTTGTCCAGGTGCCGTGATCCCACAGAGAAATGTGGGAAAATTTGATTTTTTAGCTAAATGTGAGATTTGCTGAGGATTCTGGGAAAGAAAACATTAGGGTATCCATGCAAGTCACACCTCCCTGGACTCCTTCGGGTGTCTAGTTTTCAGAAATGTCTGGGATTGGTAGGTTTCCCTAGATGGCTGCTGGACCCAGGACCAAAAACGCAGGTGCCGCCCCCGCAAAAAAAGGTAGTTTTGTATTTGATAATTTTGATGTTTCCAGATAGTGTTTTGGGGCATTTCCTGTTGCAAGCACAAGACCTACCCACACAAGTGAGGTGCTATTTTTTATCGGGAGACCTGGGGAAACGTTGGGTTAAAGAAATGTGTGGCTCCTCTCAGATTCCAGAACTTTCTGTCACCGAAATGTGAAGAAAAAGTGTTTTTTTAGTCAACAGAACCTGGTGAGAGCCCCACAAGTCACCCCATCTTGGATTCCCCTACGTCTCTAGTTTTAAAAAATGCACAGGTTTGGTAGGTTTCCCTAGGTGCTGACTAAGCTAGAGGCCAAAATCCACAGGTAGGCACTTGGCAAAAAACACCTGTTTTCTTTGAAAAAATGTGATGTGCCCACAAAGTATTTTGGGGCACTTCCTGTTGCGGGCACTAGGTCTACCCACACAAGTGAGGTATAATTTTTATCGGGAGACTTGGGGGAACGCTGGGTGGTAGGAAATTTGTGTCTCCTCTCAGATTCCAGAACTTTCGGTCACCGAAATTTGAGGAAAAAGTGTTTTTTTAGTCCAATTTTGAGGTTTGCAAAGGATTCTGGGTAACAGAACCTGGTGAGAGCCCCACAAGTCACCCCATCTTGGATTCCCCTAGGTCTCTAGTTTTAAAAAATGCACAGGTTTGGTAGGTTTCCCTAGGTGCCAACTGAGGTATAGAACAAAATCCACACGTAGGAACTTTGCAAAAAACACCTCTATTTTCTTTGGGAAAATGTGATGTGTCCATATTGAGTTTTGGGACATTTCCTGTCGCAGGTGCTAGGCCTACCCACACAAGTGAGGTACCATTTCTATCTGGAGACTTGGGGGAACATAGAATAGCAAACCAAGAGTTATTGCCCCTTGTCTTTCTCCACATTTTTTCCTTCCAAATATAAGACAGTGTGCAAAAAAGACGTCTGTTTGAGAAATGCCCTGTAATTCACATGCTAGTATGGGCACCCTGGAATTCAGAGATGTGCAAATAACCACTGCTTCTCAACACCTTATCGTGTGCCCATTTTGGAAATACAAAGGTTTTCTTGATACCTATTTTTCATTATTTATATTTCAGCAAATGAACTGCTGAATACCCGGTATAGCATGAAAACCAACTGCAAGGTGCAGCTCATTTATTGGCTCTGGGTACCTAGGGTTCTTGATGAACCTACAAGCCCTATATATCCCCACAACCAGAAGAGTCCAGCAGACGTAACACTATATTGCTTTCAAAAATATGACATCGCAGGAAAAAGTTAGAGTAAAACATAGAGAAAAATGGCTGTTTTTTTCACGTCAATTTCAATATTTTGTTATTTCAGTTATTTTCTGTAGGAAACCCTTTTAGGATCTACACAAATTACCCATTGCTGAATTCAGAATTTTGACTACTTTTCAGAAATGATTAGGTTTCTGGGATTCAGCATTGGTTTCACACCCATTTCTGTCACTGACTGGAAGGAGGCTGAAAGCACAAAAGAAATCGTAAAAATGGGGTATGTCCCAGTAAAATGCCAAAATTGTGTTGGAAAATTGTGTTTTCTGATTCAAGTCTGCCTGTTCCTGAAGGCTGGGAAGCTGGTGATTTTAGCACCACAAACCCTTTGTTGATGCCCTTTTTCAGAGTAAAAACCACAAGCCTTCTTCTGCAGCCCTCTCTCCCACTTTTTTTTTTTTTTTTTAACTACATTTTCACTGTATTATGGCTAATTTCTTGATCTCCTTCAGGGGAACCAACAAAGTCTGGGTACATCTAGAAACCCTAGGATGTTGGGAAAAAAGGACGCAAATGTGGCGTGGGTAGCTTATGTAGACAAAAAGTTATGAGGGCCTAAGCGCCCTGCCCCAAATAACCTGAGGGGGAAAAGGCCTGGCAGCGAAGGGGTTAAGACATCAGATATCATGCATTTACGTTTGAGGAGTCCCAGTTTTAATAGAAAATCTAAACCACATTCAATTGTCGAGTACAACCATCTAAGAGCCCCACTAAAAAAAATGCATCTAGTTAGGACTTGCTTCAGGACTAGGTGCTCAGGCATGGGTTATTTACTGAACACTTCTGCAATGAACCACAGCACTTAACTAAAACAGAGCCCCAAAACAGCGCACACCTTCAACCAGCTGAAGAAAAGCGTTACCTTTTGAAAAGACCAGGAGACCTTAAATCAGAGAAGATATTTTGCCCTAATCTTAAAGTCAGGAAATATGCTGTATCTTTGGAATAGGTAAATGTTTCCAATGCCCTAAAGTCTAGGATGGCTGATCTCTCAAACATTCCACTACATGATTCATATGAATCTCCACACATTATATCTAAAATTAGCAATTGGTAGTCAACCGTATGAGGACCATATACAATGAATGATGAACGAGAGAAATCTTGTTCTTGAAGGCAAGAACACTGACTTGTGGAACATAAAAAGTCCTTCACATTACGGACAAAAGCTCAGAGGAAAACTGATTTTTCAGCACAAGCTTGGGAAACAGCCTGACCTGCCCTGAAGGACGATTCCTAATTTAAGCAAGGCTCAAAGTTACTTTTTGTCCTAGCCCTAAAACAGACTGGGTAAGAAGTAAAGCTTTGATTAAACTACAAATAGATTTGAGAAATTAACGTGTCCTTTTAAGCAGATAAGACTCTTGATTTAATAGAATATTAGTTCTTTCATTAAGTAACTCCAACATTTACCTATTTGTTTTCATTCCTTTTAAAGTATGGCATGAAGATCACATTACAAAGAAAGTTCAACTGTTTTCTCACCCTTATAAGGGCTGATAAATGGAGACAATGTCAAAAGTGCAACGAACGTGCATGTGTAAGTGTGAAAGAAGATCGGTTTTAACAAAAAAAATATGCAGGGCAATGGACTGCAACAAATTACTTTTGGAAAAAAAACTTTTACTGTGAAAAACACAAATTAAACGGTATACATGTTTTCTTTGTATGATACTGAATATCAGCAAGGCCTTTACAAAATGCTAAGGGTATATGCTCGGGCAGTTTCAAATAACGTGAGAGTAATAAATGTTGAAGATGACAAACAAGTCAAGCTCTAGGAGGAGGAATTCACGTTGTCTGGGGGGGCGGAGCTAGCCTGCCGGCAAGATGGCCATCACCGAGTGAGGCTCTGCCGGACTTAGGGCTATTTTTTTATCATTTATCCTGATGGAGCAGCGTTGGTAGTGCTTCCCCCGGCCGCGAGACTTCCAGCTTAGGATGGTGCTTTCGCCCGCACCGAGATTTTGGCTGCCTGTGGGCTTGTGAGAAGGTGGCGCGGAGGCGGGCTCGGCCGGAGTCAAGCCTGTTGGAGGAGGCGTGCTCGGCTTGGGCAGGCTGCCGCGCGCGCCCGTGAAAAGGCCTCTCTGTCCCCCGCTGGAGCGGGGTGCGATGTGAGTGCTGCTGGGGGGGGACCTTTACAGCCCTGGGCCCCCGGTGATCTGAGGCCTTGTGGCATGCGGACACCTGTTTGCGCCATTTGGAGCTGTTTTGGGCCTTTTGAAGAACTAGGCACCCTATATTGGACCGCCGCCATAGCTAGTTGGTCTGCTGGTGGCGACAGAGGGCATCTTGGTGGTGACGGTGGACTGAGAGAGCTTCTGGTTGGCATTTGGCGCCTCCTGGGTGACGATTGACTAGCCTGGAAGATCTCTGGTAATTACTTCTGGGAGAGTGCGGTTGCCGGCTGGTGGATTTCGCCTAGCTGCTGGGAGTTCCTTTGTGGGTCGCTGTCTGGACTCAATAATATCTGGGTGATCAGCCTGCTTTTTGGGCGATTGGAGGTGCATCTACGGCTGGGCTCATAGTGGAGTGCGCTATGGGCAAGGCGGAGCAGCAGCAGGCCAAGCTTTCCTTTGATGGTGGCAAGTGGAGGGGGGGCAACCCTGTGCCGCTGCCTGGAGAGGTGCAGATGGACGATGGGCCCTCAGATGCCTCCGTTAGGTCCATGTTTTTGGATCTCAAGAGCAGCTTGGCGGGCATCGATGCCAAGCTGGACCATTTGACGGAGCAGATGGACTGCATCAGGGCCCGGGTGGATGGACACGATGCTCGCACCTCGGAGATGGAGGACCAGAGGCACGATGAGAGAGAACGTTTGTTGCAGATGGAGCGGGTGCTGGAGGTAATCAGGAGTAAAAATGAAGATTTGGAGGCGCGGTTCCGACGCAATAACATCAGGATGATGATTGGCCTTCCTGAGTCCACGGACATGGGCAGGATGGAACACTTCATGGAGAAATTGCTTGCCGACCTGTTTCCTGGCGAGCTTTCTCGAATGCTGGTGGTGGAGAGGGATCAATCGTTGGCGGTTAGTTGCCTTACGTGGAATGTGGTGGCATGAATGATCAGCTTAAGGTGCGGCTCATGTCTGCTTAAATTCAGCACCATCACATAGATGTGTGTATGCTCCAGGAGACTCATCTGGAGGCTTCCACGTTGAATCGGCTGAAGGCTGGGTGGATTGGTGAGTGTCATGGAGTGGTGTTCTCGCCTTGTGCTAGAGGGGTGGCGATTTTGTTGCGCAAGGGGGCTGCAATGGCAAACGCACCGTGCAATAGTGGATCCGAATGGACGCTACGTTTTGCTGAGTGGCACCCCTGCTAGACAGGCCCTGTTGGCTGGTGTCGGTTTATGGCCCTAAAGTTGATGACCCTGGATTTTTCTGTGAGGTGTGGCACCTGGTTGAGTCAATGGGGGGTGGGGCTGTGATTTGGGGGGGGAAAACTTCAACGTGGTTTTATATCCGGAGCGGGACCGGGAGAGTGCGACTAGGCCTCGACATTCCGCCGCTGCTGCTGCCTTAACGACTGCAATGAGCGATGACGCCTTAATTGACATATGGAGGATAAAGCATGGAGATCAGAGAGAGGGCACATGTGTCAACTATGTGCATAATAGCTGGTCTTGCTTAGACCGATGGCTGGGAACTAGAGATGTGGACGCAATCGGTGGAGCATTTGGCCCGGACACTCTCGGACCACTACCCGGTTAAGCTGCAGCTGTATATACCTGGGATCCCGAGTGCTGCGTTTGCTTGGCGCTTGCCGCAGGGGGTTCTACGAGATGCGGTGTTTCGTGAGGAGATTCGTGAGGCCATTTTGCATTTCTTTGCTAAGAATTGCGGGTCGGTTGGCTCGGCCGGAATGCTCTGGGAGGCCTTTAAGGTGGTCATTCGAGGAGTGTGTCTCTCTAAGCAGCATGGTGTGCTTCACGCCGAGAGTTAGCCGAGCTGGAATCGCAGATATCGGAACTGGAGGCGAAATTGGTGGCGGACTGGGCTGGTGAGACGATGGCAGCTTTATGTGATGCGGTCTCCCATCGGGAAGTCTGTTTTTTGGGCAAACATGCCAGGGCCCGGTGCTATAGGGAGGGAGACAGAGCTGGTCGAACACTGGCAAACATGTTGCGCAAACCTTGGGCAAGTGGCTACGTCACTGAAACAGATGGGCAGGGGGGGTGAGCAGGTGGCGGGTATGGAGGGTGTCATGAAGGTCTTTACGAGATATTTTGAGGATTTATACTTGGCCCCTGCTCAGCAGAAACTTGATGCGGTGCATGCTTATTTTTCAGTGATCAGTCTACTTTGGTTCAATGATGCACATAGAGCTTACTTTGATGAGCCCTTTTCGGTGGAAGAGATCAAGGCAGTAATTAGTGGGCTGCCTGGTGACAAGGCCCCGGGATTGGATGGCTTAACCCTTGCTTTTTATAAAGAGTATGCCGATATTTTGGCTCCCTACCTGCTGGAGGTTTACGCCGAGGCGTTGGAGACTGGGTCTCTCCCTGCTTCCCTGTGGAAGGCATTGATCATTACGATACTTAAGCCGGGGAAGGATCACTATAGCTTTGATTCGTACCGCCTGCTCTCCATGATCAATGTAGATTATAAAATTCTGGCTAAGTTGCTGGCGCTACGTTTTCAGCCATTGATGTCGCGACTGGTGCTCCCGGACCAGTCCGGTTTTGTGCCGAGCGGTCGACGATGCATAATTTGCACACGTTTTTGCGGTGCTGGGCGGCCTTTCGGCGGAAGATGAGGCTGCTGCAGTGTTTTTAGATGCAACAAAGGCGTTTGATTCTTTGGCCTGGCCATACCTATTTGCGCTGCTGGGCAGCATGGGCATGAGTGCCCGATTTATAAAGCTGATCCGTTTGCTGTATACGGATCCGGTCGTGAGGCTGAGGCTGAATGGCTGCGTCTCTGGCCCCTTTCCTGTAGCCCAGGGGACTCGTCAGGGGTGCCCTTTATCCACGCTGCTTTTTGCTATCGCAATGGAACCGCTGGCGGCCTATTTGCGGCAACTTCATAATCTCAGAGGGCTGTAGTTCCAGCAACGTCCGATTCTAATTTCGATGTACGCGGATGATATCGCGCTGTATGTGCGGGAGCCAGGCGGGAACCTTGATGTCTTGCTTACTGAGGTTGTCCGTTTCGGTGCCTTCCCTGGCATCATGATGAACTGGTCTAAATCGGTTGTGCTTCCCCTCACTTGTGGCACTGCGCGTTTCTCGTTGTGTTACCCCGTTGAATGGGCGGATGGCCCGGTTCGCTATCTGGGAGTTTGGCTGAGTTGCAATGTAGAGACCCTTTGGCTCGCCAAAAATGGCAGGTTAGTGGCTTGGTTGGAAGACAGGCTCGAGGTGTGGCGTTCACTGCCGCTTTCGCTTATTGGGCGCATCGGCATTGCCAAGATGGTCGTGCTGGCAAAGTTTCTGTATCTTTTTGTTAACCTCCCGTTGGTGCTCACCGTGAGTTTCCTGCGGAGGCTTATATCTGCTTTGGTGCGGCTAGTGTGGGCAGGCAGCGCAGGATTTGCCTGGGAGAAGCTGACGCTGCCATTTGAGATGGGGGGCCTTGCCGCCCTGACCTGGAGCTTTATTATTATTGTGCGCAGGCTCATTTTGCGTATTTTTGGATTTGTTCTGTAAGGTTTCTGCCTCATCCTGCACCTGAGAGCGACATGGTGTGGCCGGACCGGCTGACGAGGGTTCTTGGATGCATCGCTCCAGGGGAGTGGATACGGTTGCGTGCACTTCTGGGGCTTGGGCTGTTCTGGTGCGCCAGTCGGGGACGGGTGAACCCTTTGCCCCTGCGATGCCGGTGCTGGAGGTTGCAGATGAGAGGATGTCCTGCGACGCCCGATTGCGAGAGTTTCTTGCTGCTTTTGAGTTGTCACTGCTGGGGGACTGGTTTGTGAACAAGCACTTGCTTTCGACTGAGGTGGTGCTGAGGACTGGAGCCAATAATGTGCTGCACAAGCTATATTTGGTGCATGTATATGCGATGCTCTGTGCACGTTTTAGTGGTCTCCCGTCCATGCCTAAGACCTGTCAGATGCTTGAGTTGCTGTGGCGGGCGCAGTCGCCGCGTAGGCTCATCACCAGATTGTATGGGTGCATGCAGGAGCAGCGGAAGGCGTGGTGGAGGCTGCTAAGGCTAAATGGGAGATGGATGTTGGGGAGGCGATTACTGAGGCTATGTGGAGAAAGTGTTGCGCGCACATGAGAATACTGTTGCCTAATTATAGACTGCGGCTCATACACTTTAAATTGTTACATCAGTTATATTATACCCCTCACGGATTGTGCGATATGGGGTTGTGTGATGATGCACGCTGCGAACGTTGCCATACGCGCAACGCTGATTTTTTTGCACCTGGCATGGAATTGTGGAGAGGTGCGTTTCTTGTGGGGAGAGGCGATGCATGCGATAGCTGGAATGACTGGCTTGGATCTGTCTTTCTCTCCTATGCTGTTGCTTGGGCTGCTGGATGGGGTGCCGTCGGTGTGGAGGCGTCTGGTGGGTATGCTGCTTTTGCTGGCAAAAAGAAGAGTGGCAATGTGCTGGGGGCAGGGCAGGGCACCGTGGAGGGCTGATTGGTTACGTGATGCTGCGTTCTGTCAGGAGCAGCTGTCAATCTTTTGGGAGCAGGCCCCCGCGTGCTCTCGCCTTAGAGCCATCTGGGCACCCTTCCGCTCCTTTTTGGAGTCTCATGACTGAATTGAGAGGGCCTCTGCTACATATGACTGGTCATGCACATGGTTGATTGGGTTGGACGTTGTTTCCCGCAAGCGTAGTACGTGCTGTTTGGTGGACGATCCTACTGTTTGGTGGACGATCCTACTGTTTGGGCCTGCTCTGCCGCCACCACTTTTATGTTGGTTTGGCTGTTGTTGAGTTTGTACCCTGGAGAGCTCTAGCATTCAGATTACCCCTAGCGGTGTGTTTCATGTGGTTGTTCTTGTTAGGAATCTGGGATGCCGCCTGAATTTGCTGAACTGGACATGCTGGGAACCTTGATTCATTGTACTATACCTTTGGTTGTCCCTAGAGATACTATGTGCACACTGATGAACTCCTTCTGTTGTATTCTCCAGCTCCTGGGGTTATTGTTGCTGTTTTATTGTAAATCTGTATAAATAAATACATAAAAAAAAAAAAAAAGGAATTCACGTTGTCCAAAACACACAGAAATATCAGGGATGGAGGCTCTCTTTCTTTTATATACACCAACGACATGAATTATAGCCACTTTCATGACAAGTCAAAGTGTGGCTTGTTGTCAGCATCTTAGCAGATGAACCTGATAAAGCCATACACCCAAAATGTGCATATTAAGCTTGTGCTGTAATACATCCTTACAGCCTACGGGTAAAAATGAATAAAATAAATACTACAGCAGTCCAAAGCCAAGTGAGTCAAATAGAAAGACACTCAAAAGTAATGTATGAACAAGACCAGTCTTTTTCAAATTGAAAGGGAAAATGGCACTTGCAAATCATACAAACGGCTCACTTAAGAGTTGTGTCATAGGAAATCCTCAAAATGTCTAGAAGAAGGGCTAAATCTGATGGAGAATACCCTGGCAGACTTTCCTCCACCATGGTATGCCTATGGTTACGCCTACCTGTGTAGTTTTTAAGTTGAAGCCTACGAGACATATTGAGGACATTCAGAAAGTTGACCTAGGAATGCAGTATGCCATTGCTTGCCACTGGCTCTATGGTTTGTAAGTCATATTTTCTTGCTTTCCATTTGCTGGCTATATTTGTTTTAGGCTGTCAAGCTTGAGTTCATCCCTTCCCTTGCCAAACCCGTATTTACAGTAGCCTTCTGAGTGCTCACTTTCTGTAAACAGGCCTGTTCGTTTTGTTCTTATCTCGTCACATTTGCTGTGCATTCAAAGACCGAGGCCAAATGTCAAGCACCGTCTTCTTCGGACGTTTGTTTACTTTTCTTTCTCTGACTTCAAAGTGAAAGAATTTGTGTGACAATCTTGCTGGATTCTGGGGGTACGAAAGACTTTTTCTAGCCCACAACAACATTTAACTTAGAATATAAGAGAATTTGGAACACAAATGAAGTGCATTTTTTGTTATTTCAGAAGTGTGTTGGAAACAAATACATTAAGATGATCAAAACAAATCATTGCCCTAATTGAGGCAATATCCACACATTTTTGTCTGTGCACTGTATATATTAGTGAAATTCTATGCCAATGCACTTTATAACACTCAACTCTGTGCCCCCGCACTCTACAACAATTCAATGTATGCCACTCTAAACTACTATGCATTGTATGCAACTCTACGCAAATGCAGTCTACATTACTGCACTCTGAGACACTGAACTCTCAACTGCCACTAAACTCTCCACTGCCACTGAACTCTCCGCCACTGTACTGCACGATACTCTACGCAACTGTCTAATCTGCACCACTCTATGCTACTCTAATTTGCATCACTCTACGCTACTGCACTCTATGCCACTCTACTCTGTGCCATTGTCCTCTGCATCACTCCACTCTGTGCCACTGCACTCTAGTCTACGCTGCTGAATTGCACGCCGCTGCATTCAATTCCACTGCACTCAATACCACTATACTCTGCAACACTATCCCAATACACAAAACATCAGTCCATCCTAATCTATGGCACTCCAGAGTATGTCACTCTACGCGACTCCACACTCTGCCACTCCACTATGACACTCCACACTACTTTCGTCTGCGCCACTAACTTTCAGCCATGCTGAACAGCAGCCACGCTGGTGTACAGCATGGCTAAAAGACATTGGCAAAGCCAATAGCTCTTGCATAGGCGACACCTATTGGCTTTCCCAATGCTGGTTTCAGTTCCCACCCTGTCTCAGACAGCCTGCAGCGTATCTAGATTATCCTACAGCACTGGAGAAAAAACATTGAATGAAGGGGTCCAGGAGGTTCATGGTGCGCACCTCTATGCCCACGGGCCCCAAAATCGGACCCCTTCCTCCCCATGACGGCTAGTGGGCTTCGATGGAAATGTGTAATTCTTCATTGATAACGTCTGGGCACTGGAGCAACTTCGATTCATTGTACAGAACTGGGCAGAAATAGGAAGCATACACCACCAAGTCGGTCGCCGGCAAAGAGCCAGGTTGTAAATGCTCCATGTGAGCAGGAAGCTCCTGGTGCCACCGTTTTCTTAGTGTGGCAGGGAATCTTGCATTGCAGAGATAAAGGTTGTTTTTCTAACACTGCCGGGGCTGGACTTGGTCTGCCGACGTGTAGACCGTATGCCCAGTATAGGCCACGCTGCATGTTACGTACGCGAGGACATCACCGACAGTGCTGTCCGTGACAGTCATATGCGTTTGTGATGGATCTACGGCTGGTATTACAGAGGGGGTGAAGGGGAATACGTGTGCATGGCAGCAATCGTTCTTCGAAAACTACGTGCTTACTGTATTTCCAAGGATTGCTTTGATACATTTCCAAACAATTCTGCAAAACTGTAAACCAAAAACTCCCGCCACCTCCATTTAGATTTTTCTGGTGGAAATAACTCAGGATGAGTAAAAGGGCGAAAAAGCGCACTGCTCCGGTACCACCACTGCCACAGCCAAAAAAAAAACACTCCCCGCCCTCGTCCCAGATGGAGCAGATGCAGCTACCCGCTGTCTGGAAGAGCGGACTGCACTACTGGTTTGCTTCAGGACATCGAGCCCCTCCCGCCACATCTCAGCTGCTGCATTTAGCGCTGCTTCATTACCAATTCGTCTTGTTTTAATTACAGTATTAATCCCAAGCTAATTAATATGGAAATGGGCAGGATTTTAGCCACAAGCAGGAGCAGTGACTAATTAAAATGCAGGCCTGATACGTGGCAGCGGGACAGGAATTGTGTTTATGCGGGAGCTTCGGCTGTTTGTTGTTTAATATAAACTCATTAGCGCTCAGACAGGGCATGAGGGATAGGGTAGCAGACAGGCACTGATATCTGTCTGCCACTCTTCGACAGCAACACCCCCCCTCCCCCTCGGGATCCAGCACCGACACCCCCCCACCCCCACTCCCAGGCAACAACGCCTTCCAAAACACACTTGGCAAGACGAAGCACAGGGCACTCATTGTCACTCCATCACACATCCCATTTCTGGACAGCCCTCGCATGCAGCGGTCTTGCCGGTCTGGCCCCTACTACCACCACACAGAGGTGTAACGCAAACATGATTGTCACCCCACCCTTTGCAAAATACGATGAGGTGCCTTTAAGTCTCTCATATTCCACCAATATTCATGGGCCTTGAGTTGAACAGGGCACCCTGAACGGTTGCACCTCTTCCCTGTACCCCAGGGACCAGTCTTTTGCCTTTGCTACCACATTTGGCAAGCCCAATGACAAGGCAATGCCAGGGTACCGACCTCACCACTCCACACTGTTTTTTTTTAATGGTTGGCACACACATGCCAAGATCTTGCATCCACCAGCTTTGGCGAGATAATGCGCATAACACTGACCTCTTACCCACACCCCACTTTTCTGGACATCATGCACAGAGAGGAATCATGCACCAACCACCACCGTTGGCAAACCCAAGCCGAAAACACTGCCCCCTTCACTCCACACTGTATTGTTCTGGGTAGAATGCACAAATTGGGATCTTGCACCCACGACATTTGGCAATGCCAAACACAAGACACTGCCACCTAGACTCCCCCACCTCCCTTTTTTCTGGATGGCACATACAAACGAGAACCTTGCAATCGCCTGCTTGGGCACCACCAAGCACAGGACAGTGCTCCCTGTGGTTCATTTCACAAAGCCGTGTACCCAGAACTGCGCACAAGCATGCAACGCCTGCCTCAGAATATTGTACACAACGGACATGAACCAGACATCTTTTCTCCACTCTACCAGGGTCTGGTTTACATAGAAGTTTGGGATCCTCATTCAAGACAAAATGGTAGGATGTGAAATGCACTCTTCTACCCTTAAAACTCTGCTTGGGCTGCAGAAATGGGAAAGGGGTAAAGACCTTCCTCCTCCCCAACTCAGTCACCGCCTTTGGACTTAAATCACTTATACCTTATCTTCAGGATGCCCATAAAATATAATTATTCTCACAAAATTGTTCACACAATGATCTCCATAAAGGGCTCAATCCATCAACAGAGAGGTGAGCTTCGAAAGCAAATAGCAGACCCAGAGTCAGTGTGTTAATAAGAAAAACATCCTCTGACACCCACCATCAACCCGCGGCCCACATGGGAGTTGAATAGAGAGTGGAAACTTAACACAGACAACTTTGCTGACAAACGAGACACATGAATGAGAATCAAAAGATTTACTCACCGTTGTCGAACTCGTCGGGAACCTGTGAGAAGAGAAAGGACATAAAATATATGAGGCTTGGTTTGTTGTACCCTAGACAGGCACACTGGAGCTAGTGCCTGCAGACATTAGCTTAATTGGGGTGAAGATGAACGTGCCAATGTATGAATATTCAAATCCATCTGTTCCTCTGTCTGGGGAACAGCGACCCACACCCTTTACTATTGTTCCAATTGAACACAGTTCTAAACACGCCGAACCTCCTGAGAAACAAGCTACCTCACACAGGGGAGTGGCCTGGTGTTACAGGTGAGGGCAGGGCACCTTCGGAGACACCTCACAACATATGGAGGACATTTCACTATTTGTTTTCAAATGAAGTTAATTACTATGGCAAATTGTATTTGTATCGTTAAAGCGTGAGTAATGGCCAATACAACAGTTACTTTACTATTTTCATGCAAAGGCATACACAAATATACTGCTTGGCACTGAATTTAAGTTCTACATTGATTACATGATTTAACGCCTTAGGGTGACACAGTTTTTCTTATTCACTTTCATCTTCTCAGGGAGACTTTGAAAGTAGGTTTCTATGACATAGGCAGAGCTTACAATGAGCATGTCATGAGGTCAGTGAACACTTTTTATATTATTTTTACTGTTTTTGTCTTGGCCCTTGTCCTGTTTAGCAGTTGCACCCCTTTATGTATTAGGAGTTCATCATGTTCTTTTTTCCATGTTTGCTTTATTGTCTCAACTAGTGCTCTGTGCTGTGAAAAGTGTCTCGCAGGCTGGTCATGCTCAAGCATTAAGATGTTATATCTTTCACTTGAGATAGTTCCCTCTAAGACCGCATTTGCTGCAGTCAGTTAGCTCCCTTCACCACACAGCACAGGAGAAAATACTTACGTTTCCATTTTTCTCTTGGCACACTGGTTGACACAGCCTGACCTACGATGCCCCTATAACCTGGAGGGTTGTTATGCGTAACACTAGAATGCGTGTGCCATGTTTCTTTTTTTTTCTTTTTTTACCACAATTCCCTCTAGTGAGGGTGTGACAACTTAGCGTGATTACCATCATCATGAAATAATCAAATGTTTACTGTACCAACATATTCAAATACCTTAAATTTAAAAAAAATAGGCTGCAAGTGAATATAAAACTCTTCCTCACCACCTTCTACCAGTTTCATCGGTCCATAGACACCCACAAGAACTTCTGAAGATCCAATCTAAACTGATGCCAATCCACACTGGAAATAAATACCAGGACGTTTGCACTGTATGAGGTCCTCCCTACACTGTCCAAATGGCTGCAGAGAACGATCAGAGCAACTGCGTCAAACTAAACTGAGATAAAACAGAGATCCTCATCTTCGGAAACAAGTCAACCTCGCATCAAAACATGCAAGTAACCTCGGAATCATCCTTGACACCCAACTCACCATGAAGCAACAGATCAACTCCATCTCCTCCACCTGCTTCCACACCCTCCGCATGCTCTGCAAGATTTCCCAT
Source organism: Pleurodeles waltl (assembly GCF_031143425.1). Lineage (NCBI taxonomy): Eukaryota > Metazoa > Chordata > Amphibia > Caudata > Salamandridae > Pleurodeles > Pleurodeles waltl. The sequence goes on along the minus strand of NC_090448.1, from coordinate 372,744,501 downwards.
TGGATACCCTTCTCCACAAGGAAAACAGTCACCTAGGCCCTCATCTCTAGCCGCCTCGACTACGGGAATGCACTCTACACCAGAACCATCAAGCAGCTCGCTAACTGCCTCCAGATCATCCAGAACACCGCGGCAAGACTCATCAACCTACCCAGAATTATCAGCATCAACCCCCACCTCAGGGTCCTCCACTGGATCCCCATATAGCAAAGATGTCTCTTCAAGCTCCTCACCCGCGCTTACAAGGCCTTCCATAACACTGGGCCCACATAGCTCAACAACCAACTCACTTTCCACCGACTGACCAGGGAACTCCGATCAGCCTCCCTCACCGAAGCCCACACTTCCCCTGCATCAGTCACAAACGATTCGGAGAACGCTCCTTCTCCCACCTTGTAGCTCAATACTGGAACGACCACCTACGCACATCCCTCTCAATGGAGACCTTCAGAAAGCAGTTCAAGACCTGGTTCTTTGACTGCCACCTCCCGCTGGGCCAGAATCGCAGCACCTCCACAGTGCCTGGAGACCACCCGGGGTGAAAAGTCGGCACTCAACAAGAACCTCCTGATTGATTAAGAGCAAAAAAACAAGTGACCAGGGACAAAGGGAGACATCCTGTCACCATTCTCCTGTACACAGCAGTGAGGCTTCATGCACCTGTAAACACAGGACTGTATCCAATTCAACCAGAGTCCAAAGAGTTCCAGAAAGTTATCTGCTACCAAAAAAAAAAAAGATAAACAAGGCAGCGGCAACTGGCAGACTTTCAATTTTTGGAAGAGGTTTTGGATGTTACCATGGCTAGAACTGTTGGGGGCCATGTGAAGGTATTTGAACTGAACTGCTGAATTAATCCTCTGGAAGACCAGTGTGCATTGCTCAGATGTGAAAAGACTAAAGAGCAGCCACACAGCAAAGGTCTGTGCAAAGACTAACATTATAAATTGTTTTTTTCCTGGGTGAGGGAGGAGGCTATTAGTTTCAAGTTAGAAAACATTGCAGTAGCTTAAGTGGGAGCGAACATCTGCCACAACAACTAGGGGAATATTACACAGCATCTAGTAACAACAGCTGTGTGGTTTTAAAGTAATGTAAACTGAGTTTCTACCCATACTCAATAGTCGTTTAATTAACCCAAGCAGGCTAACAGACAGGATTCGTTCGTTCGTTACTTTATTTCGGCAAATATTGCCATAAAAGTCAAGACAGGAAATAAATACGACATACATAAATACATTATACAATAAAATATAAGATACAATACATACAGTTGGCAAGAAGTATATGGATGTCCCCATGATTAAGCAGTATCATTAGGCGTATAAAAATATAAATAACAATTTATAAAATAATTAAAAGCCAGAACTAAAAGAAGAAAAAAAAAAAAATTAATTAACTTGTCGATAAAACAGTGCATCATATACCTTTGCAAGGAGGGGGATGAGCGGGCCACCTGACAAAGCGTTACAATTTGTGACCAAGTCGATTCCTGATAAGGTACACATTATATAGGAATCTGCTTGTGCCAAACACCACTAATTGTGAAGTATTGGACTGAAATATGCGCACTGCTTCTTTATAGGATCTGACCCCCACATATTTACAAACGGGTTTGATCCACCGATCCCTTGGTTTCTTGTATACTGGGCAAAAGAAGAGTAAATGAACAACGTCTTCTTTAGCCCCTAAGGTACAGAGAGTGCAGAGTTCACAACCTTTTACCCCTCCCCAATTGCATGTGTAAGCATTAATCTGTAAGACCCCGTACCTAAACTGTAAATAAAGTGTTTTTGCCAGAGGAGGGCCGACCTCATCCAAAAATTGTTCGAATTTAGGTGTATCTTTTATGTTTAAAAAATTCAAAGTCAGAGTACCAATCGATGAACTATGCAGTAGCTCTCCGTTGACATAAGACCAAAAAGTGTCCTTTACATTTTTCCTGGTACATGTTGTCATATTCTGTGGAGCTTCCCATAGGTGTGATAAACCTAATCTCTCGTACCACTTAGATACATATTTTAACCAAGGGGTATTCATATGTCCATCTATCTGAGTTAGTTCAGTCAATCCGTTCTTGTAATCACTCAACTCCGGGGTTACCCATAGCCTGACCCAATACAGCAATGGTCTTAATAATGCTTGATAGTCTGCTCTTTTAAGATTAATATCAAGGAAAACAGGGACTAGGGGGGTTCTTGTCGGTATTTTAAGTAGCCTTCGTACAAAATGGTTTTCCGTTTTTTCAAAGTTGTTATTGCAATGGAAGCCCCAGAGTTCAGCACCATAAAGGGCGGTCGATTGGGCCTTTGCTTTATATACTTCCAGTGCTGGTGAGATTGCTTTAGAGTAACTGGCTCCGTGTATTTTTAAAATAGGCATTGAGTTTTGTTTAAGGGCTAGAATGCTTTTATCCATCTGCCCTTTCCAGGACAGGTTACTATCCAGCGTCATCCCCAGATAATTGAAACTACCTGTTCCAGTTTTTGGTTATCCAAGGACAGATTATTCCTGAGGGATTTCTTGGAGTTTATTGACATATACTTTGTTTTGGTAGGATTTATTTCTAGCCCCTTCCCCACGCAATACTTCTGGAAAGAATCCACCAAATTCTGTAAACCTCTCGGAGTTTGAGAAATGAGGATGGTGTCATCGGCAAATAGTAATGCCGTAACCGGCTCGCCACCTAGCTTCGGTGAGTCATGTACACAATCCCTTAAATAGATTGGAATATCATTAACATATAGTGAGAAGAGTGTAGGAGCTAACACGCAGCCTTGGCGCACACCACGGTCTACAGGTATGGCCCTTGAGGTCTCACCTTCTTTTCCCCACCTAATTTTTGCATAGTTCCCTGTGTGAAGCTTGATAAGTTCTTTAAGTAGTTCCCCAGGGACCGCCATGTTTCTTAATGTAGACCACAACAAATTGCGAGGAACAAGGTCAAAGGCGGCCCTTAGATCCATGAATGCCACATAGAGGCTACCCTTCCTTATGGTTATATACTTCCAACAGATGCACATGAACCTAAACACCTGGTCAACCGTACTTACTTTTATTCTAAAGCCAGCCTGATATTTGGTTAATATTTTAGTCTCTTCAATCCAATCTAAAAGCCTGTTTAAAATATGTCTGGCATATATCTTTTGAAATGAGTCTATTAAACTTATTGGGCGGTAATTACTTGGATCGTAGCGATCACCTTTTTTAAAAATTGTCATAATTTCTGCCCCTTTCCAGGAATCGGGGATTGGTGTGCCTGCCACAATGGAATTACTCAAGTAATTTATGTAAGGCCCCCACACATCCACATCATATTTTAGAAGATCTCCGGGGATTTTATCAGGGCCTGGGGCTTTGCCCACTTTCACAGCTAATAAAACCTTATTAGTTTCTTCTAAACTAAAGGTTAGTGGAGCAACACTTATCTCTGAATTTGTCTCATGGTCCTCGAAGGGCAAATTCTCCTGTTTGTTAGCATAGAGCTTAGTGAATTGGTCGCACCAAGTATTTTCATCTAGGAAAATATCCTTTGTTGATCTGCCCTGCTTATTTCCATTAGCGATTAGATTCCAGAACATACTCTGGTCCCGTAGCTTAGCTGCATTCAAGAGATCCTCCCAGAAATTTTCATCCCATGTTTTTTTTAGCTTGGGCCAACGTTTTTTTGTGGGCTAGTCTATTGTTTTTTATATCCAAGCTGTTCCCGGATTTTACTGCCTGGATTAGTCTTGATTTTGCTATACGACAGTCTTTATTATACCATGGGTTCGCTGACTCAAGATCATTCCGTTTCCTATTACCATCTTTTTTATAGATTTTGCTCAATAGTGGGGTTAATGCGTCTACCAGCTTAAGATGTATGTCAAGCACACCTTGTGTTCCCACTAATGCTGTCTGAAGGCCTCCTACCGTTTCAGTAAATACATTGTATATATTTATCAGCGTTATTTCGGTTCCCAAGATATAGGGCCATCTTAGGGCACGCCTGTTATTAGTTACCTCTAGTTCCGCGACCGTGGTATTTAATAGGGTCTCTTCTTTGGATTTAATAATGAATGATTGAGAATCCAGCCATAGTAGGAGGGGAAAATGATCACTCTCCGTCCTATGGTCTATCTTAAAGTCGGTTATTTGGTCCCATATATTCCGGGTAGCCATTACAAAATCTATATGGGATCTGGAATTTCCCTTAAAATAGGTTGGGGCTGCTGGTCTGTCTGAACGAAATCGACCATTACAGGCCCTTAGGTCATGCGCCACAGTCAACTGTAAAATCTGTAAGGCGGCTTTTGTGCCTTTAGCTGCACTTACAGATTTTAAGGGCAGGATGTCATTAGCAGCATCTTGATCGTCGAATAATTTTTCCAACCCCGGGATAGGCTCATATTTACAATTAAAATCTCCACCAACTAACACCTTTGCATTATCTCCTAATGAGTCTAGAACGGAGTCCAAGAGTTCTACTACCTCTGATTCCTTGTTAGAAGGGAACGGTCTGTTATATATATTTATTAGATGTATAGTTTCTTTCCCTCTTGTTTTGATTTTAAGGCCTAGTAGGTCCGGGGAGGGGATGGGTAGCGGGGTGACATCTATTTCTAGGGTCACTTTAACCCAGATGACCAGTCCCCCTGAGGCTCTCCCTCTAGTTGATGGAATAGCATGGGAACAATAGGTTTTATACCCCAGCCTATGGGGGGTTTCTACCATCCAGGTTTCTTGTAGGAGTATGATGTCGTAGTTCTCAATATAGGAACACCATACCACATCCTCAAGGTTCCTTGCTAAGCCAGCTATATTCCATGATATCAGTCTAATACTTGATTTTCCTTTTACACAGGGAGGATCTAATACTATAAGTAGGTTGTCTTTTTCTGTAACATCCTCCAGCTCAACTAAGGGGTTTGGCTCTTTATCTTGGTTGTAGTTTTTACTAGTGTCTTTACTAGTGTCTTTACCCTCCATGGTCACTGAGAGGCACTTATCCGGTACACCCGAACTAGTTGTCTTACTTAAAATAGAATAAGGGGATTTAACGTTGCTTACCAATTTAACTGTCCTTGTATTTCTGGGACTCGAGGGTACTATGAGTTCCGGTTCAAGATCTTCTATACTCTGTTTTTGTTCCCACGTCTGGGTATATACTAACGTTTCTGTGATGGGATCCCCTGCTCGTGGGAGTCAATCGTTTTCGTCCAAAGTGCTCAGTACCGAAAAGCTATTTCCAGTTGGGGTATAAGAGCTAGTGTTTCTTCTAATAGTCAAGGGTCTGTGTTTTTTAGAAGGTTCTGATGTACTGGCTAAGTGTCGATAAAAATAACCCAGAGGATGCACACCCACGTCAGATTCCTTTATATCCAAGGAGGCTGCTCTAAGAAGGACAGTCGCAACATGTTGAGGGTGCCTAAAATTAACAATTACACAGTCTCCCTTACATTTTTTCCTTGCGTTTCCCATCCATGGTATCCGCCTAGTAGACAGTATTTGATCGGATAGGTGTAGGGGGAAACCACAATTTTTGTTTAACCAGGCAACTGATTTCCGTTTGAGAGAATCATGTGATTCCTCACGGAAGTTCACTGCTGTTGGGTCTAAGGGAGGAATGTTCGAAAGGACTATGACATAGGGTTCACAATCAGGTGGAAGGTTAATAAAATTTGGTCTGTTCACAGGAGTAGTGTTCCTCACAATATTAGATGCAGCTGCTTTCATATGAGGGGTACTATCCACCATACTTGGTGGCTCCCTAGATTCAGGTAAACGTGGCCTCTGTGCTTCAACCAATTGTTCAGGGTTGCCGGATTGGACGGATAGCTCAGACTGTTTCATAGTTTGTCCCATATACATTTTGTCTAAAAGACCACCCAAGCTAGATACCTCCGTAGATAGTAATTCAATCTTTTCCATAAGAGGTTTAGTCATATGGACTAGTTTTTCCTCAAATAGCTTAGCGATGTGGCCCAAGAGAACACCATTCACATCGTCCTTGTTAATTGTAATCCCATTTTCAGCTACATTACTTCTATGACCATATTCTATCATTGGTTCTATTGTTGGTTTGAAATGAGTGTTACCCCGCTTGGATAGCATTTTTCTGCATTTTCTAACAGCTCTCTTAGGGGGAGAGTGAGACAATGCAGGCTCACTCGGGGGCTCCAATGGGACTTGATTTGGTGGCTCTAAAACGAAGGGTAAAGCGGCTGGGTTTTCCAAAGGGAGAGCTTCAATATTAAGGGGGTCCATCATAACAGAACCGCTACCATTGTTTACAGGAGAAAACATTTCTGGGGTGGACTCCTTCCCTAAGGACTTCCTTCTATCAGTGTTTATCTTGCTCACCATTTTAACCAGGTAATTATCCAGGGTGGAAATATTCTTAGCCATTCTACACCGCCCTCACGAATATGACGACCACTACTAGTTTTTGATAAATACTAGACTGTCTAGTTTTATGGCCCTGCACTACACAGAACTTTTATATCGTTTACAAAGTATAGGGCCTCTACATATATCAGCAATAACACAGAACAGCAAGTGTATAACACCCAGAAGACACAATGAATCAATTTAAATGGAGCCCAGGTATACAGCTTACTAAAACGTTATCAGATTCAATAAAAACAATTACAATTAACTGCTTAGTGAACTTGCTCAACCTGACCCCTTCTGGCCCCCTAACGGATCCCTAACGGACTCACAACGGCCTGTCCTTTGCCCGACCCCGCTCAGCCAGGGGCAGGATCAGTTTGATATCACCTTCGGGCGTGTGAGATCCGCTTGTTCTGCTTCCGTGGTGCTAGGGGACCTGGCTAAAGTAGTCCCGTCCTGGTCCGTCAACGCTCCTCCCACACAGCGGTCGCAATGTCGGGCGACGGCGGGGGGGAGACGTGGAGGTCAGCAGAGGGAACAAAAGGGACAGCACCCCCCGAGGACCACAAGGGCACACAGGTATGCTGCACGATACAGGTGTAATTGAATTACAGCATTAATATGTCTGTGACCAGATATTAAAGAGGGGTGGCCCAGCCCAGCCTCTTCCTGTCGATGACGGGCGAAGGACGGGCGAAGGACGGGCGAAGGACGGGCGAAGGACGGGCGAAGGACGGGCGAAGGACGGGCGAAGGACGGGCGAAGGACGGGCGAAGGACGGGCGAAGGACGGGCGAAGGACGGGCGAAGGACGGGCGAAGGACGGGCGAAGGACGGGCGAAGGACGGGCGAAGGACGGGCGAAGGACGGGCCCGCCCTTGGCCCGGGCTTCGCCCGGGCGCCGCCCGCGCGCGTCCCGCGGCTGCAGGCGCGCCAAGTGAAGTTTAAAGGGCCTCCCGCCCTATCAGCAGCTGAGGCTGCTACCGCCGAGATTTAAAGGGCTCCTGCCGCCTGTGCAAGTCTGTGCGCGTCCCGCGGCTGGATTAAAAAAGAGCAAATAAATGCAGGTTGCACACAATTATCTGCAGTGAAAGCTTCAGTTGCAAAACCATGCTAAAGTAACCAGGTTGTTAATTTCCTTATTTGGTAGAATATCCCCACACACTTTCCAAGGTGAACATTTTCACTTTAACATAATAGGTCTTTAGAAATCTAACTCAAGCAACCTTTCAGACTGGGTATCTGATATTACAATTAAACATTGCTGGACACATCAGCTTTGTCAGAATTAATTAACACTTTAAATTTCAGCAAGTAAATCTTCGTAGGAAAACTCATACTGCCATTAAAGAAAGAATCAGTGGGGCTTTGAAAAGTTAAGGATGAAAAGTAAAGGACCTTTTGGCACGATGCAGGGTTCTTGTAGCTAATGAAAGTGCACTTACAGAGAAACACTTAAGATCTAGTTACAAATTAAATAACCATTTGCAATGCAATAAGTCTAGCATTTTCTGGAGTTAGAGCTATTGGCGCTGTAAATGCATAACTGGACTTTTCTTGCCACATAAATTAGTCAATACTGCCGCATAAATTTGACCCTCTGCCACATAATTCCAGTAGCCCTGCATATTATTAAAGCACTTCCATTTACATTCTTTCTCCATCTGCAGCAAAAAATGAAATTATATTTTTGTATATTATTATTTTGAGGTCCTCCCCTAGTGTAGTTTGGGGACTCAGATGACCTAGACAAACAGACCAGGTCATGCAGTGAGTTATGGGCAAAAAAAGTTTGTAAAAGGAATGCCCCACAAAGCATTATGGGGAGAGTTTCTGAGTGCAGCGAATATTATAGTATCTTGACTGTAATGCCCAGAACAGCCCCTAGAGGGCACCACTATAAAAAGAACTTTAAAAGAAACCTGGTCATGTTACCTTACAGTCAGTCCCTACAGGGCATAACATGAAAACAGAATTGCAGAAAATAATGCAGTGTAACTATATATCAGGACTCAAAAATCTACTAGCCTACTCACTATGGCGAGTCATATTTTATCAGGTCAAGCTGTTTTTAGGACATACTCTCCCCCCTCTGGCGAGTTGATAAAGAACAGGTGTTTTGTTCAGTCAGAAAGTGGAGGAGCAATAAAGATGCCTTTAAATCTTGGTTTTGTCACATTTGCTCTGTGTTTAGAGACAGAGGTCAAAAATCAGTTTGTCTTACAATTAATTTCCCTTCTCACTGCAGAGTTCCAGGATTTTGTCTGGTTTTTCCTAACACACAACATTTAAATAGCTAAGTTAACTGTACAAACATTTCCAAAATATATTTCAGTAGTTGTGAAAGCCCATTGTTTGTACTTCTTTGAGATTATTTTTTTTTTCTAATAGGATGATAACAAATTAGAACACTTTACTTGGCTACGTGCAAAGAATACATATGTTTTCTGAAACCCAATTTTCACAGATTGTTAATACATTATATAGTTTAGAACAGTAAAGCTGCAAGTTAGTGGGAATGTTTTTGGAAATTTCTGCGAAATGTTCTGTCTGTAAATGACAGTGTGCAACCACATCATGATTTAGTAATATATTTATTAAACATGAGTGTCTGAACATAAACTGAGAAACACTCCGCCCCTGATGGCAGTGCTATTAGTAAACTAAGAGTCAAGTAACGGATCATGTGTTCCCTATATGTGGGCTAGTATTTTTTTCCGTTTTTTTTTAATACATAGCGGAAACGTTTAGTCTATTTAATAAACAAATACTTTTTTTGTACAGCAGAAATGCTGAGCTCACATATTTGAATGTACACTCATAGGTGATAATGAAGAAAAAGGTGAATCTGTAAAGTAAAATATTTGACTAGGATCACACAATTTGAGACCCATTTATGTGTTAAGTACAATACAGTTATGGTCAGGTTTATTGTTCAAGTTACTTGATCTGCAGGTCCAGTTATGATTTTTTCGAGGCCTGTATATGTAGCCCCTAGAGAACGTAGTACCTTACACATTTTCAGGCCTAGCAGGCCTACTGCAATACTATTACAAACAATACCATTAAGACACAAACTACTCCCAGCTGTGAAACAAAAGTCCCAGGCACAATAGACCTTAAGACATTGAATGGTGAGAGGTAACTATTTTGGGATCACTCCCCAACCTAGTGTGGTGACCTAAAGATGCTGTAGATCGAAAGAGTGAGTTGTGCTGAACATTTTGATGGTGGTCTCATTGTCCTAGGGCCATCACATGGTGAGTTATAGGCAAATTCAAAGCATTATGGGACGATGTTCCAATGTGCAGCGCATTTTGTAGTATCTTGATTGTAATGCTCCGCACAGCCATTAGAGGACACCATAAAAAAAAATAAAAAAAACAGCATTTGGAAGAAACATGGTCGTGTAACCATATATGTAACCATATATGCCCCTAGAGGGCATAACAACATGAAAAAAGAATGGCATAAAGTAATGTAGTGTAACCATATATGTAGCCCCTAGAGGGCATAGTGCCTTACACATTTTCAGGCCTAACAGGCCTACATAAATACTATTACAAACAAGGCCCTCAAAACAAACTTATCCCAGCTTTAAAACTAAAGTTTCAGAAATGAGAGAGCTTAAAAAGGCACTGAATGGTGGAAGAGGTTATTATTTTGGGTTCACCCCCCCCAAAAAAAACAACCTGGCCCATCGTGCAATATGCCATGTAACAGGGTGAGTCTGCAAAGCAGCCTCAAGGTGGGACCAATGTAAAGCATTTACCGACCAAATCAAGGGAATTTTGAAAGGCAGGTTTAGGAACAAATAAAAGTGATGGGCGTGGGATGGGTGTGGTTAAAGGCCACAGAGCAGATTACAACATGTCGAAGAGCAGGGCACTGCTAAACTCGACCTAAAAAGGAGTGGGTCTCGGCCTCTGGAACACATGACTAGAAACGGGAAACTTTAGGAATCCACATTCTCCGACTGACAATCATTGTGTATTGCTGCTTACTTGCGGATGGACTGCAGCATACCATTTAGAAAATTGCTAATTTAAACTTTACCAAGGCAGTCACATGCCACACCTTAGTTCCTAGAAATTTAAATTACCTATTACACAATGAACACACAACGTGCCATGGATTGAGGGTTGGTGTTAAAAACATAATACACCAAGTAGGTCGTGTTCTTTATAAATGTATTAATCTCTTATCAATCGTAGCATATTGCCAACCTGAAAGAACAGAAAGAATTAGGGACAATATTGATTCAATCCAAGCTTAAAAGGGAAATTGCTTAATTGCTTAATCTGAGCTATTTCTTTGGGAGAAGGATCCTCTAGAATGGTTTTAAAAATTTAAAGAAGTTTCCAGTGTGGCGACTCTAGCTTTTTTCCTGAGAGCAATATGCATTTGCACCAACTGCAAAGAGATGGGAAGTATTTTTCAGCTTCGAGGACACATTTTAGCAACAGTCTAACTTCAAAATGTCTATTTAGCTCCGCTATTGCCTCAAAAAGAACATGTGCATATTTTTTTTAATTATTTGTAGAACAGGTCACAACAATTTTATATATTCAGCACACAGTGTTACAAGCAGAATGTTGCATAATTTGAATAATCTTATGCAGCATATTTATGAGAAAGTACGTGCACATATAAACATTTAGCAAAATATAAGAATAATTGTGTATATAATCCCAGCATATACATCTTTCCCAGTTAGATCGTAGAGATCTTCAATTGTTATTGTTAGGAACAATCTACCAATAGTAATATTCAGTGGTGTTCGCCAAAAAGAAATGTAGTGGGGACCAACCATCTGTCTGGTGGGGTGTGCTGAGGAGGAATGATGAGTACACTCCTGAAAGTTCCTCACAGAGCGCCACGTTCCTAAACCAATCTTTAAAATCTTTAAAAGAGGGCAACCTCTTCCTTAGTCAGCACCACTCTTTGACTCATCACCAATAGGGTAGTGGCGACAACACTTCTATGTATTTTGGAGATAAACTTGACATGGCCTAGCAATGCCATCGGTTGACTTAGGATAACATCCTCTACCATAATTGTCAACACCCTACACAATTCACTACAAAGCTCTGCCACTTTTTGGTATCTTCATGCTAAATAAATAAAATCATCTTCCTGTTTATAGTTATGCTAGCAATAGGTGTCTTCAGTCGGTCCCCATTTGGACAAGCTAACTGGTGTGTGGTATACCCTATGAAGAAACCTAAAATGGTTAGCAGTACAACACACTGGCCACCTGTGAACTCAGATTGCAGATCTTGCAACCACAGAGACCTTATGAGCATGCCATCCACTATTAGACTGCCTATCATCACATTATACATTTTGGTCGCCACATTCTTAGGGTATAGATCTACCAGTAGTAGTGTGAGCAAATTCTACTCCTTTGGCTCAACCATGAATAAGAGAAACTGGGCGATTGATTTCAGCATGACATTGTTTTTGGTACATGGACGAGCTGGATATATTATCCATGTCTTCTCACAAAAATTCTTGATATGATATCAAATGGTGCTTTAAGAATAGATTTCCCATCGTCAGTATATGTTCTTTTGGTTACATGTAATGTTAATGACCGTTCAGTGACTGGTAATAACTGCGAGTCATGCATAACAAGTGAGATGAGTAAAGTACATTTACTTTACTTATAATTACCAGTCTGGACAACGCACGTATAGAACATCTAGCCGTTTGTATTTGTATGGGGCCTTACTATTTTCTGACGTAGAGGAATTAGGATTTGAACAATTTTCATTGGCTTTTTTCAAAGAACATCAGAATATTAGTGAATGGTGAAAATGCAGGGATATCCGCAGTTATCATGCAAAGTTTTTACCAGTTACACATAAAGAAATGCATCCAACACATTAACCACTTAAACGTGTGCTTCATAGGTCTGAGGCCGCTATCAGGACCAGGAGCAAAGAGAGAAAACCACAGAACCTGAAAGCCCTTGACCTAATGGATCCATGCATATGTAACCAGCAGCTTTAAACTTGTCGGCAGATAAATGACTGCCATAAAATAAGCGTTCAAACCCTATAAAAGACATTTATATTTATGTTTTCATTTTTAAATGTTCAATCATAGGATATGTAACATGGGGCCTGTAAATGTCTTATCCTTCTTGAAATAAGGCATCAACAATATAAATGCAGATGAATACAATACAATCCATTAACTGGAATCTGAGAACCTAGATGTCTTGACCTGAGACGAAAGGACCAAATAATGACTCAAAAATGTGTTTTTGGGTTAACAGGCAGTACATCCCACTCCTTCACGAGTCACTATAATTGCCAGATTCTTGAGCCAGTCTCAACTTGGAGCTTCCATTACCGTTGAATAGACATCTTAGCTTCAGCCAATACCACATTTATCCATCTCTTCCAATGATGCCGAACACCTTAGGCCTCAAGTGTATTCTGCAGTATTATAAGCCATAATGAAGGTGCCACAGCTAAACCTCTTGCGTCTTTCAATGTTGACCATATTTCTGCCAAAAATTGAGCAGCAGGGCCATGCTAAGTGCACCATGTCACAATCTAGCCCCCCCCCGTGTCTCCAGCAGTTAGAAGCAGTTTAATAACCCAGAGGAAAAACAGGTTCAGATTATTCTTGGGATAAAGTGTGACTTCTAATGAGTTAATGGCATAAAAAGGTAACTTCAGTGTAAAAAGTTTAAGACAGTTTAGGGCAGGCTTATCTCACAAGTAGTTTGTGAGCTACTGGTAGCTAACATGCTACCTAAAAGGACTTCTTACTGTGTGCGGCCCAGCTACTAAATGTGCAGCTTTTGCTTGGCTGAAATACTTTATATATACCAAAACTGAAAGCATTTGAGATAAAAATGTGGGTATTTTCTGAACTTATAAGGTGTCATTTGGAGAAAAATGGCTGAATTTCCAAAATATATTTAAAGCTGATATTTGACTGATAAATCATGTGGCTTTAGGGAAACGTGTTACTAACATTACCTTAATGTAATGGGCATTACAGTTATAGCTATTACGTATTACCCATGTAGAGGCATTCCACATTGAAATGAGTCTTATTTTATTTACCTTACTGCTGGCAACCGTGCTTGAACTAATCTTGCATATGGTGGCCATTAATGTAATATTGTCTGATGTGGTCACAATTACAATAATCATGTTAGGATCTTGGAATGACTCATTAAAAATAAGTAGCTCTTATAACAAAAAAAGTTGGAGACTCCTGGTCTGGAGTAGCCTTGAAAGGGACAAACAGACGTCCAATGAGCCAAGGACAAAAAAAAGTAACTGGATGGTAGCATGTTACATTGTTTACTAACTCCAAGTAACAAAACCCTAGTTACGTGTCACTGTACGAAGCACTGCCAAAACATTTCCTATTCACAGAACCCTTCAATGATCAAGGACCATATGGGTAAAATAAGATTCAAATGGAAGTTGTGTTAAGTACAAGTGAAGAATACTGGCCAAACGATGATCATTCTTCGGTGAACTTCAACTTTTCGTGTGAAGGTTTTGACTTGGGTAGCAGAGACTGGCCGACCCGCTCCAGCCAAAGGAACACCACAGTGCTCATTGGAAGTTTCAGCAATTACAAAAACAGCTGTTACAAACTTGCAAAATGGGAATGAAGCAGTTGTCCTCAGCCACACTCCGGTCCACCATTCATTAATAGGCACAAGTGTATCAGGGTTGTGTGAAAAAGCAGAGCAGGCATTCCAAGATCAGTACTTTGGCGTTTTCACATATATTCTATTATCTTGTGATGCAGATGCTTCAGTTGTTAACTACAGGCCAGGGGATACACAAATGTTAGCTCTAGGGCAGCCCCTGTCCTCAAGTTATCCTTCAAGCATATGTGTCAAACATATGTCAATCACCTAGGCTTGTGGTGATATTCCATGCTAGGCCGAGTAGTCTACCCTTTTCCAGTAGACAAGCTACACAGCTGTCCAGACATAGTAATAGGGCTTCTTCTTGGCCCCAACTTCCAAAAGATATGCAATACTACATTAGACATCTCATGCCAGGTGGTGCGGCAAAACTTCTTCAGGAGAAGAGATACCGAATACTGGCACTTGAGTGCCAATATCATGTGAAACTGAAGGCACTCTTATGAAGCAAAGGAAAGTTATCAATTGTTTAAAAAAATCATAGCCCAAGACCGTGGTAGCAGGAGCACCTTCAGAAGCACAATTCGAGAAGTCCTCCACTACAGTGATGGGGAAGCACATAACATTAGTGAGTGTCAAAAGTTTCACAGGTTAGGTATGTCAAGTGGGTTTGAGTAGTTTCTTAGCACGATTAGAGAGAAGGTGCCTGAGGCAGCCAAATCAGTTACCTATACTGCAACCAGATCCAAAGGTCTGTGAAGATGTAATTTTCCAGTCCAAGATGAGCAATAGAGCATCCCTAACAGCAGTTTTACGCAAGTGGTCACATCCACTAGGATGAACAAGTCCTGAAGCGAGATCTCTAATGACTCGCATCACAAGACAGAGGACAACATTCACACAGCAACGGGGCTCCCAAGTATGTAACACACAAATATAATCCGTTGTTGCATGGTCCCAGACAGTGTCAATATGGCTAGAGAAGTATGCCCAGGTTTGTGTTTCAAGTGACTTCTGAACACTAAATTAGCAGGTTTCTCTCTTCAAGAGAGCAGACACCTCAGAGTGGGTAACAAGAGAAGAGAACCGAAAGGCCGTCCTGCCATCCTATACTGAACTCTATTGCACCACAGTAGCATATGCAACAAACTGGGGACAACATTTTTCACCTCCTTTAAACAATACTAACTTTAGTCGAGAGACTGCAGGAGTGGGAGCTTTCTGTATCATGGCGTGACTGGAAGTTAATTCGCACTTAACATGACTGTTATTTGATATCATGTTCTTAGCGAAAGGCAAAATGCCCAACATAAGCTTGACATAAACAAATTAAAACACAGGCATTAAAACACAGATCTATCCAATAGATAAAACATATATATGGGATTTCGGTAGACTGGTGCCAGAAGGAGGTGAGGTGTTAGAGTCCCAATAAACTGTGATCTACAAAAGTTTTTACTTAAACATTTTTGATAACTTGACCATTATCTTGCCTTCGTAAAGTATAAGTCTGGTTCTTTAAGGAAACAAAGCTGGGGACATCCATGGCCCCCTAGTCAAGTCCATTCCACTACACTTCCCAAGTCCATTCCACTAAGCTACCTTTTCCTCCCATCTGCATTAACGTATGCCATTTTCCAAGAAACCAGTTTCACAACAGTGAAGGCAACTGTGTAGAAAGGTACTGCGAAAATGAGCATGTTAATACTCGCTCTGGTGGATACTCTATTTAACCACAGATTGTGCACTTTTATAATTTTCCCTAGCTGCCTAACTCGATCTGGAAATTATCTTAGCAGTGCCCCTGCGCGCTGCGAGGTGGCGCTGTGCTGCTCTCTGTTGACTCCATACTGACCGGAAGTGGCAGAGTAGAGCCACCTATAAGCACCAATGTCAGTTTCTTTCTAGACTCTTTTTGCACCCTCAGAAGCAGAGAATTAACAACTATTGGTACCAGTGTGCGATCACTAACTTGGGACCTCGGTTGAGGTGGATATTGAGGACAGTTCGGGGCCAGACTTTGGAGGTAGCCCTGGATTTGCCTCCATTGCACGCTTCAATGGAGGAGGAAAAACACAGGTTTTGTCAGAGCGGGCCCATGATGGGTTCAAGAAGTTCAGATGACGCCACGAATGGAGCTACCAGCGGTAATCACACTGAGGGCCACTACAGATCCTTGGTGCACAAAGGCACACCATAGAGAGCCAGAAGAGTGCCAAAACTATGCAGCATGGCCTCGTTAAAGGCCTTGATCTGTTGAGGAACGCTGGTTAATACAGGGCACAATGGAAACAAATGTGGTATCGGTTCCACAACCAGAGATCCGGAGGGAAAGCCCTAACAGAGATACACTTGCACCTTCTCTTTAGACCGAGTTCACCGAGACTGGGTTTTAAACACGAGGAACCTGCAGTTAGAAGCCTACATAATAAAATAACTGTACATTAAGATCTTAAATGGGTGGGATATTTTATCAGGCATAGTGGGTGAGGAAGGGCCTTATAATGATGCAGAAGAACAATGTTCTAGAGCGGAAGCCTTGAGATTATGTTTTTCTGCAGGACCACACTAGTGCTAAATGTGCCTTGTGGCAACAAACCCCAATAACAGACCTGAACAGGTCTGAAATAAATGAATGACTATTTTACTCCATAGAAGAAGTGAAACTCCCACACCTGAAGGGAGCATATACATCTTTTCTGGAAGTCTGCATGTTTATTCTTATGTCCCGTGAAGTGGCAAGCTTACAGGCTAATAAGGCTGAGCACAAGACTGGACATGAATAACAAGTATGAATGGCTGAGGAGAGCATGGTCTGTCCTGCTTGTTGATATAGAATATTGTAGTGGTGCTCTTATCTTAGACAAACTAACTGCTTTATTTCAGGGAGCCATGCATGGATTACCGAACACAGAAATAGGTATTTTAACTACTAAAAGAGTTTTCCCTAGCACATTGTTCAAACTGGGGGGGCAGCCTCGTTGGGGGGGGGAGGGGGGGGGTCTTTTGAGATTGCACTCTCTAGCCAAGAGAAGCATCATGCTGATAACAGTGCTTTGTTTTTTAGTGAACAAAAATGAGTGGCAGGAAGTCACTCTACAATGAGCCATCACTAACATATTTTGTCATTTATATCTTGCCTGGGAGTAGATGACCAGTATAATATCTTTAAAATCGTGTATTTGATTGCAGTTTTAAAAAGGGTAACAGAACTTAAGTGCAATGTTTAAATATGTTTACAAATATTTAAACATTGCCAGTTTAATAGAATAATGATGAAAGAATTGTTGGAGGGACCTGATTCTCAGAGGGGCAAAAGGAGGCAGTCACGTAAAAAAATTTGAAGAGCACTGCCCTAGTGCAACCATAGAAGTGTGAACATGCAGAGGTTATAGAGCAATCACATACTGCAATCAATCAATCAAGTAGTTGTAAAAAGCGGCTATTCACCCGCTAGGGTCTCAAGGCGCTGGAGGAGGGGAGGAGGAAGCAGTAAGTGAAGGTCAGAGGGGATCAGGTGAAGAGCCAAGTTTGGAGGTCCTTTCTGAATTGAGAAAGCGTGGGAGATCTTCTGAGGTGGATAGGGAGGGAGTTCCAGGTCTTGGCGGCATGGTGGGAGAAGGACCTTCCTCCAGCTGATGCCTTCCGGATGCGTGGGATGGCGGCGAGGGCGAGGTTGGCAGAGCAGAGGTGCCTGGTGGGCATGTAGAAGTGGAGTCTTTGGTTGAGGTATTCTGGTCGGGCGTTATGGAGAGCTTTGTATGCGTGCATAAGAAGTTTGAAAGTGATTCTCTTGTCTATTGGGAGCCAGTGCAGTTCTCTCAGTAGGGCGGAGGTGTGGCTGTGTTTGGGAACGTTCTTGATGAGACGGGCGGAGGCGTTCTGAATGCGTTGTAGTCTTTTTTTGTACCTTGATAGTGGTTCCGGCGTAGAGTGCATTGCCGTAGTCCAAGCGGCTGCTGACGAGGGCATGGGTGACTGTTCTTTTGGTTTCGGTAGGGACCCATTTGAAGATCTTCCGAAGCATGCGCATGGTGTTTAAACAGGTGGAGGATACTGCGATGACTTGGCAGTTCATCAAGAGTGATGAGCCCAAGATGAATCCGAGGTTGCAGGCGTGGTCGGTGGGGACCGGAGCGCTTCCGAGGGCCGTGGGCCACTAGGAGATGTCCCACACTGAGGGGTTGTTGCCAATGACGAGGACTTCAGTTTTTTCGGTATTTATCTTGAGGCAACTCTCCTTCATCCAGGCGGCGACTGCCTTCATTCCGTTGTGGAAGTTGGCTTTGGCTGTGTGCGGGTCGTTGGAGAGGGAGATGATTAGCTGTGTGTCGTCGGCGTATGAGACGATGTTGAGTGTGTGGTGTCTGGCGATGATAGCTGGTGGGGGGGCATGTAGAGGTTGAAGAGAGTGGGGCTCAGAGAGGAGCCTTGTGGGACGCCGCAGATGACATTGGTGGCCTCTGAGTAGAAGGGGGGTGGGGAGGGGAGGGGGGGGGGGGGAGTCAGACTTTTTGGGCTCTGTTGGAGAGGAAGGAGGTGATCCATTCTAGTGCCTTGTCTCCGATGCGGGCGTCGTGGAGACAAGTCCGTAGAGTGCGGTGGGAGATGGTATCGAAGATGGTGGACAGGTCAAGGAGGATGAAAGCTGCAGTCTCATCCCTGTCTAGGAGGCTGTGGCAGCGAGGAGAGCAGTCTCAGTGCAGTGGTTGCTCCGGAAGACAGACTGAGCAGGGGTCATGGATGTTGTAGAGTTCAATGTGTTTAGTGAGTTGTCTGTTGACAGCCTTTTTGATTACTTTGGCTGGGAAGGGGAGTAGAGAGATGGGCCGGAAGTTCTTGAGGTAGTCTGGGTCTGCGGTTGGTTTCTTCAGTAAGGGCTTGATTTCGGTGTGATTACAGATTTCTGGGAAGGTGGCGGTTTCGAAGGAGCGGTTGATGGTGTGCTGGAGCTTGGGTGCGATGGTGCTTCTTGCTCTGTTGAAGATGTGGTGGGGGCAGGGGTCAGAGGGAGAGCCGGGGATGGATGGAGTTCATGATGTTGAGGGTTTCCTCGTCTGAGATGTTGGCCCAGCAGATGGGGGTTTGGAGGAGCTTCGGTGGAGGCTATGGCGGTGTTGGGAGTGGGATGGTCCTGGGATGAAAAACTGTCATAGATGTCTGCTATCTTGCGGTCGACAGGTTGTTGCAGAGTTCTTGTGATGGGAGGATATCTATGGAGTTCGCTCTGGGGTTGGTCAGAAGGACCAGAAGAGCCTGTGGAAACCGGTTTGACTCTGAACACCACAAATGAAAGCCTAAACAGCTCACATACCTTAAGCATTAAGGGATTCAATTCCTGAAATGAATCTAAGCCAAATATAGCAGGATCCTCAGATTCTGAGGTGGGCTAAAGAAAGCACAAGAACACAGGAGGCCATTGTTTCCAGAGCCCTATTGAACCACCATGATGAGATCAAAGCCAACAAAAAAGAAGGGGAGCCTTATGATGGAGGAAAATCTATTTCAGCCATTGTATCCCGTAGGGTCAGAAGACAGCAGAGATTCTGTTTGGCAACCAGATTTGATTTATTAAATGTACTTACAAACTTAGGCAGCGAAGCAGGAAGGCCGTAAAGTTAAGAGACTAAAAGCCTGTTGTCAAGGAATGAATACATGACCATGCCATAATGTCTCAGGAAGGTCCAAAACCAGTTGCAGCACTTGATAAATAGCCAGGGCTCTGCATTCTGGCCAAAGAATTGGACAAGCATATGAAACCCCTTTTGTGCATTTTTGAAGGCCAGGTGTAAGGATATGATAATAGCCATTTTCCAGATGTACAGCACAAAATGAACAACCTTGCATCAGAGAGGATGGGATCAAAGTCCTGATCACAGAATGCAGCAGAACCACTTACAAATTCCAGTTAGTTGCATTGTCCAAATTTCTTTTTAGGTCGCATCCTACCAGACAACGCAGCTGTCTGGTTTGCTAAAGACACCTTGTGGGCTTTCAAAAAGTTGACCTAGGAGTGCAATCCGCTTGTTAAGTACCACTGGCTTTGTGGTTAGTAACTCACACTTTCAGACTTTCTGCCAGCTTTATTGGCTTTGGGCTTGGTGGTTTTTAACTTATACTTTCTGCTGGCTTTATTTGCTTTAGGCTCTCTGGGTTCAGTTTGTCCCGCCCATTACCTAAACTGTGTTTCCTGTGGTCTTACAGAAACTTGCTTTCTGTTAACAGGCCTTTAAATCTTGCTCTTATCTCGTTGCATTTGCTATGCAATAGAAGACAGAGGTCAAATGTCAGGCACTGTTTTCCAATGGCTCTTGTTTACTTTTCTTTCTCCGAATTGAAAGTAAGAGGATTTACAATCTTGCTGTATACTAGGGTAGGAAAGAGGTTTTTTTTTCTAGCACATGACGACATTTAAATGAACTGTGTAAGTATTTCAGAATTATGAACGCACAAATGAAGCACATTTTTTGGTATTTCTCAAGTATGTAGGAAACAAATACTTTAATATGATCAAAATTAATCCTTAAAGTAGGTGATGCAATTTCCACACATTTTCGTCTGTGCAATGTATAGTTTTGTTAGTAAAACTGCATGGGTGTGCTAATATAATGACATTTCAATTAAAAATGTTTTGTCTGCAATGGCAATGTGTTCCACACCATGAATACTCCACTCTAGGCCACTGCACTCCACGCTGCACTACACCACTGCACTCTACTCTTCACCACTCCAATTTACACCACAGCACTCTGCACCACCCCCACACCCCTGCACCCTATGCTGCTTCAACCTATGCCTCCCTACTCTATCCTGTACCACTCTACTCTATGCCAATTCACTTTTCACCACTCCACTCTACACCACTCCAGTCTAGGCCACTCCAATCTCCTCTGCACAACTCCACTCTACGCCATTCTGCAACACTGCATTCTACATCACAAAACACTAAGCCAATGCACTTCACTCTAACACTCAACTCTATGCCCCAGCACTCTACGTCAATCCACTGTATACCACTCTACTCTACACCACTGCACTCTACACCACTTTACACCATTACACTCTATGCCAGTCTATGCAGCTGCAACTCTACCCAGCACCACTCCACTCTAAAACAATCTACTCCATGCCACTGCACTGTGATGCTCTACTCTGCACTACTCCTCTCTATGCCACTGAACTCTACTCGATACCACTGCACTCTATGGCACTATAATCTTCTTTGCACCACTCTGTGCTACTCTACACTACTCTACGCCACTGATCTATATTCCACTCTACTCTGCCTTCTGCATCACTCAACTCTATGCTGTGCCACTCCACTCTATGCACCACTCTATCTATGCCACTGCATTCTACGATGCTGCATTGTACACCACTGAATTGAATGCCACTCCACTATACTCTGCAACGCTACGCCAAAGCACTCTACCCCAGTCCACTCTTTTCCATTCCAGTCTATGCCACTCTACATGATTCCACACTATGTCACTCCAATACACGACACAGTGCCACTCCACAACAATCTACTCTACTGTTTCCCACTCCACTCTACGAAACTACATGCTACTCTCCTCCACGACGCTAATGCTTAGCTATGCTGGACAGCAGCCACACTGGTGTACAACATGGCTACAACACATTGGCTAAGCTGATAGCTCTTGCATAGGTGAAACCTACTGGCTTTGCCAATGCTTGTTTTAGTTTACTTTTGCTCTGAACTCCTTAAAACTGTTCCAAAATGTTGTGCATTAGATTTTGTTAAGGTGACAAAGTTCAAACATGACTCTTGGGGCAATGTGTAAATACTAAACCTGTGGTACTTCTGCCCCAACTAATTTTTTGAACAAAATTACATATATTTTCTTTAAACTATTGGGCTAAGCAACACTGCATAAAAGTACAGACTGGCTCTATATTTTAAAAATACACTATTTTCAAACACTGAAATAACTCACCTTCACACTTGGTTATGTATTCACCACCAAGTTCCATATCTTGATAAACATTATCCAAATTATTTTTTCTCTTTGTACCTTGCATGAACATAAGAGGACGACTGGATAACCAGCCCATTATGCATTCAGATATAACGAACATTGGAAAAGCCAATAGGCCTGGCGTTGTCCATCAGCCTTCTGGCTTGTCAATGCTGGCTTTGCCTTGCCATGAGTTTTGATTAACGTTGTTGAGGAAGCCTTCCTCCCACGTCAATCAAAAAAATAAAAAAACATTTGGTAAAACACAAAAAGATATTTTGGTTTTGAAAAGCAAAAACTGTCATAGTAGTCTGTGGCAAGAGAACTACTTTGTGTCTGGATGGCTTCCTTGTGAAACGCAGAATGCCATTACTCGCAGTGAAATTAGCCAATACCTGAAGTGGTCTCACTCACTGCTCTATGTAGTAGGCAGAAAATAAATGTGAATGACAATAACAGACCAATGGATGAAGACGGCTGCTTGAATGCCCCAATAAATAAGTGTATTATACATATAATTTTAGTAAAATCAAACAATATTTGCCAATGTCAGCCCTGAAAAAGACTGTTTCATGCCTAAAACTTGTGGGGCCTCTCCTATGTTTCAAGAACGAGCTCTTTGCTATTGCAGGTCACCAGGACAAGCCCCAGAATACCCTGTGCATAGAAGCCCAGCAAAGTATTAACTCCAAATCAATCTGTGTAAGCTACTGAGTGATCCGAGTGTCTATGAACACAGCCTTCCCACCAGGAAAAGGCCTGGGTCTGAGAAGGCACCGACAACGCCTTTCAAAGCAAAACTTTTTTTTTTTTTAAAGGCAAATCATAATAAACACACATCCACATTTATATATAGGTCATGCACCTAAGACAGATGCAAGTGAAGAGCTGAGAGGACCAGCTGCATAACCTGCGGCGCACCCCCTCTTGCAGAGAGGCGACCTGGCTCGGACCAGCTGCTGCTGCCCTCCACTGAGCCCAGACACTATGGAACAATGTGAAAGCACGGCACACAAAAGACAGGGAGCAGGCCTCAGGCCTGGGTGTGCGCGCAGAGCAGGTGCAACTACAAAACATAACCAGGTGAAATGACGCTTGCTGTCTGGACACACTTAGCAGAACGACTGTGTACCCACTAGTGGAGGCTGAAGTGCACCCCTGTGGACAGACAGACAACTGGCAAACAAGCGCCACGGTGGAAAAAAACAAGGAGACATGAATTCGACTGCAGGAGCAAGATTTGTAGATTGGGGACAAAGGCACTGAATCTATGTCATAAACTATTCTCTGTCCTGACATTCCCAACACAATGAGCCGATGGCCAGAACCCAAGTGAAATGCTGCTCTACCCCCACGTTTACTTACATGCTGAAATGTAACACAGTTTTCCATCTAATGAGTGCACGTGCACATGCAATAGGCAAGCCCTGAAAACAAGACAGAGGGTTGGGACCTTATAGGACGGTATAACTTCTGTACTCTTAACCTTGCCATGCTTCTCTAGAGCGAACAAATAAACTATATCTACGACTTCCTTGACTAGCACCCCACATACATGCAGTGCAGCACAGGTTTGGCAAATTATAGTCTATTAACTAAAGTAATCACACAACTACCCAATCACTGCACAGTAAAGAAACCTTATAATAATCACCTAATATCTTCAATATGCCATAATCGGCTATCAGCGGACTCCAAACAGCAATCTCACAGAGGAATGCCCATGAAACCACATCATTCCAATGATACCTACAATTTGTCTTTCTGAAACAAAGCAGACTAAATAAAGCTAGATATGGGCAAGCAAGGTTCAAACTTAGCACATGCTGAATGGCTGACTCAGGGTCGGCCCTTGTCCCCTTCCTCCTGCGGACTACCAAGCCAAAATACAGCTGAATCCAGCATCAGAAGCACTTTTCCCCTACCTAATGCAGTTGTACCATACAAAAACATTACACGGATGGCATCTGAATGTGCAAAGAGGTGTTTTTTATTTTGTGTGTCTGAAGCCAAACTGATCTAAAATTCACGTGTCACTTATCACCTGCAGAAAGTCAGAGTCCTTTTTGTTTTGATAATTAATGTATTTATCATTACTGAGGTGTGACTCTCACTGTTTAATATGTCAGGGGAAAGCAGTGATTAATATGAAAATAGACTGGTAGCTTGCTTTCCATTTAAGTGTATCTTTTTTTTTTTTTTTTAAGGAAGAGGTTATGAAATTTTTTGTGTTAGATGTACTTGCAATATTTAATACGTAAGTGTACTAATTTTGGTCATAAAACAGTTGAACGCAAGTTGGTTGTGAATGGAAAGGAGGGGGGGCAATCCATCCAATTACAGAATTGCACAACGTGTAACTAGGAAACTTAGGTTCAAATCCTGGCTTTCCCACTTGAACCAACTGTCTGGTTTGCTCAAATTACTTTCCTTCCCTGTGCCTTGTTATAATTGTCCATATGATCTGGGTCCGTCCAGAAGAAAGTCATTTCAGGGTGCATTATATGCAAAAAGCCGACACGTTAAGTCCTTTAATAGACAATAAGTTGGCTCCGTGTAAAACCACAATATTGGACATATATGCAGTGCGCATTTCAAAATGGCATTCCTGGCTCCTCTCATGGCAGGGTTGTCACGGCTTTGAGGGGTGGGAATAGTTCATGTTCAGTGAAAAGAAATGACTGATAACATGTAAATGCAGCGATACATAATCTAATGTACTAAAAAAGAAACAAAACTTCAATCAATAACCTATTTTAACCTGAAAGGGTCTAAATCGCGTTTTTACATAACCTCTGCCCTAAACAGAACCCTGCACACAATTTTGTTCTGGCAAATCAACACCACTCTTCTTTCATTACACCAACATACATCTTAGAACCATTAAATTAAACATACCACCACTCGCGCATCAGTTTTATATATCATTGGCTAGCGATGTCTGCAAGGTGGAGAATGGACAACCGTTTAGCTCCATGAAAAACAGTAAAGCCCTCTAGCACACCCCTGCGTACACAAATCATGATAAAGATCCTTAAATGGATGAAACTCGCCTAACTTTTACATTAACATGAACCAAGTCAACTGGTCTCAAACTCAACCCTACCTAACAATGCTACCACACAAAACAGATCAATGGAATCGGAACGTTTACAATAAAGACAGCCACATCAATGAAGTGCTAAGGTATCGGAAAGCAATTTTGCAAATGAGGACAACATAACACAGCTTGGCTTGGGTGCATGTGGGTTACCATGGTCGCAAGTGCCCATGGGAATGGTACCGAACTCTGCCATGGTACATCCTGCCATACTGTGCCACTATCGGACAAAGCGCAGGAGAATGCTTGGGCCCGCGGCCTGTGAAGGGGCCAGTACACCAACACACAGGTCCACTATCTGCGAAGGGCAAGCTACAGCAACAGACTGATGCTTTACTCGCCCTTTCACAGGCAAGCCGACCAGCCAAATCCACGGCATGCGACAAGACTGCCTCAATGTCTAACCCGGAAACAGTGCTGCGCTGCTGCCTGCCGCACTTCCACGGGGAGAGAGTGCACCTTTGCCTGTGAAATGGCAACATGCTGCTCGCTTCCGGCAAAAACGCATTCCTTCTGCCTGGCGCTCCATTGCCACTGAAAGGGCACTTAAGCAACATGCGGCTCGAGCGCCTTCCATGCAACATTAAAGAGAACAGATTTAAGATTTAGAACAAACTTAGAACCGCCACACCCTTCCACACAAAAAGTACAGAGGTCACGGGTCGGCCATGAGTAACCATCCTTAGTGGTAAACCTGTTACATCACTTCAGTTATTCGAATTGTTCAAATACTTGGAGCAACGGGAGGAAGAGAATCATAAAATCTGCTAGGAGAACTGTAAAGGAGGGGCAGTGGGAAAGGCGATATCGAGGGTGAAAACAATGTACAGCACATAAAGGAGCAAAAATGTGCAGGAAGATTGCTCATTTCCCAAACTATTTCTCAGTCGAATATTCTCACGAAGTCATCCAGCTTCAGGAACGCGTGGCTCAGCACCGCCATCTAGAGGGAAGTTCGCGCCACTGCACGAGCACCTGCTTCGCTCTGACTGAACTGCGCCCATCGACGTGGTTGTCTTGTACTCGAAAGGAAAGGGAGATGTGATTATATGTTAGGTTCTATTGGACGCCCCCACGGTAGCAATTTCCCTCGTGTTTATCAAGGTCGGGGTCCTACATCTGCTTGATTTGAACACAACGGTTTTCAGGTCTCTCCTGCAGCCTTGCTTCAGTACTCTGCCTGCGGTAGTCACTGTGAAGCAGCATTACATACATTCGAAGTCCAGTCAGTTATCTCTTCTATGAAGTAATTATTATTCGAAACAAAGAAAGGAGACTGGTTATTCCCAGCTCAATGTGATGAATCCCAACGTCTACTTTGGAATCGCTCGTACTCTAACACTTTTTAACGTTTCCATTAGCCTGCACAATTAATTCCATTTATGAGTCAATAAACATATGAATCGGTGTGTAATAGATATTCCAAACTACGAGAATTGACCTGTTCTTCCATGTGTAGTGTGATGACCTTCACTGCCCATTCTTGGGCATGTTCGCATTTTAGCACTTTTTGATTTTTGTTTTACTATTTAATGTGGCGAATCTATGGTCCGTTTTTGGACCTGTTCGCGCTGTATGACTTTATATTTTTTACAATAATTTTAAATGAGTCCTCACAAAGAATTTCATTAAAGATTCAGGCACAATAGTCTTAATTTAAATTAAAAAAAAACAGATAATCTCTAAATTACCCTCTCAAAAGATACGCAGAATGCAGTTTATTATTTGTTATAATATATAGGGCTTGTATTGCCTTTTTTTTTTTTTTAAAGTAACAGGTCACTTAGGGCATTATGTGGTTTTAACAATTATACATTGCACGATTGTTGTGCTTACTTATTGGTCTGTTTTTCTGATTCGATCCGGTTTTGCAATGGTTTTTATTAATCTGACAATAAAAACTTACTCTATGAAGCGTAGGCCTTTCTATACAGGTACATAAAAAATGCCAGAGCAAATCAGACATGGAAAAAAAGGAGTGAGCTAGCTCATTCTAGGGCACAAACTTCAATGCCTCGTCAGGGGTAGTAAACCCTATATGAATGCAATTGAAATGCAAACATGACCCTATATATGGCAAGGTATTTATAACGGTGCGTATGTTGAATTTTTTTTTTTTTGGGGGGGGGGGGGGCTGGGCTCCTGGGCAAACCAATATTTGCCTCAAGACAAAATTGTGAACCTGTGTTATCACGTCATATACTCGTTACAAGGCATTACAAATATGGTTAAAGGTGCATTTTCCATTTTCCAACTCAAATTTCCTCACAACTGCAAACTTTTTCTCCACTACAGTGCAAGTCATTGTTCACTCCTGCCTCGACTACAGCAATCGTCTTCTCACTGTGTTGCTGTAAGAGGGTCTAACACATTTAAAGGCTATTCTCTGTTCAGCAGCTAGGCGCATCTCAAATCCCCCAAGTATGACTATAAACACACTGGTACTTTCCTTCTTGACAGGTGGGGGACCACATCGATACCTCAACCCCGCATAGCCAAATAGTTCACACTGGTTTCCCTCTATGATCCTCTCCTTGGAGGAGCATACTTAATGTTCACAGTAAACAAAGCAGACTGAAACCTTCCTCCGATCGAGAATATAACAATTCTCAAGCTGTATTTATTCACAACCACATAAACACAACATAAAAAACATCATCATATTTACAGTATTTCCTTTCATTCTTAAATTTAAAGAATTCCTCCAGTACTCTGGAGGTGTGCACTGATCGTCAGGGGCTGGCCAGGGTCAAGAAAACAACCTGACCCTCGAGGGACTTGAATCCCCCTTTTAAGCAAGTTCTGGCTGCCACTGCCAGTCGCCTAGGAGCCCCCACTACACCCCCTCAGGCAATCTGCTCGGCCCTCGAGGTGAATGCGATTTTTTTAAAAAATTGGTGGCGGCCACAGTTGGCCCGCCGGCAGAGACCGGTCCTATCCAGCCCACACCGGTCCTGGGGGCACGCTATGCCCTGGTGCGCGCCCCCCTGCCCTAATGGCATACAATTGAAGGCAGGTGCATCTATGCAACTGCCCATTTAACACATATGGATGAACACCTAAATACCCCCAAATATCTTTAATTCCCTCTCCGGTGGCCAACACATGGCTAAAAGCAAAGCACACAGTCGCCTCTTAAAGCAAGAATTCAACGAAAGAGCCACGATTTCTCAGTCTTCCACAGGCCTTGCGCCTCAAAGTTCAGGACTCTATGCTTTTCTCCATTAGTACGTTCAGCTCAGACGACAAATTCAAGCGCTTCCTGAAAACACACTTGAACCATGATCTCCTATCACTCCGTCTTCAATGGCCAGTTCACCCCAAATGACCTATTAAGAGCACGCACACGCAGTATTGTTTAACTGCTAACTGGAAAATGCACACCTTTGTAATTGCCAGTTTAATATTTTGCTTCGTGAAATACATTTTGGAAGTGTCAATCAATGAAACTAAGTTCTAGCTTCTTTTTAATTACGAAATGTACCCAGTTGACTATGTAACATTCAAATAATTCCTCTATATCGTATTAGGATTATCGATTATTATTGTTGATAATTTCAAATCCTTTTCTTCCCAGGGGCAGGCGTGACCCAACATAATACTCCAAAGTAAAAATAAATATATCTTACGCGGTTACGTGTGCCCAGCCCCCCCCACCCTCCCTCGCCCATGCCACTTCCCTTCCTGTCATCTGGATTCCATCGGACACCTATACACAATACAGCAGTAACCACCACAGTTCGTATCTGCGGTGCTGCTCCTGCAAGTATTCTCTGTAAAATAAAAATAAAAATGATAAAAACTGCAGATGTCACCCTGTGCATTGGTTTCACGAGAGACCAGGAGCCCATACCTGAGCCACTACAGGAGCCCCAGGAGTTACTACACGAAACACAACTCTTCGCGTTTGGACAATACATTGACACCAAATGGTAGGGCGGGAGAGATGCCAAGGGGAATAACATGCGAAATGAAGGAAGACTGGACAGACTACAAATAGCACATTAAACACAATACAACGTGACTAACACCACTGGTCATCGACGGCAGCCCACGCGGTCTTTCCCTCCTTTAGGAATTACCCTGGATTGGAGGCCGCATAAAACATATCCCAGATAGCATTGGACCAAACATTCTATAACAAATGCTAAAGAAACAGAGGTGCAAGTAATATTGGCATCGTTTCCGAGCTCATCAAAAATGTGTACTTTTAATGTGGTGTGAAATGCCACCTTGTGAAAGAAATGGGAACTGCTTCACTAACGTTTTAGAAAGGGTGTTCACAATCGTCAGAGCAAGGATTAAGAGACACAGGGTGTGTTCCCCCTTCCTCTAACAGAGGATGGGTCCTGGAGATGCCGGTGTTGTGCCTGGAGCCCCAGGGAAAAGACCTACACACCTGCCCCTTATTTAGGCCTAAATAATCAACCCGGGGAGTATCATCCCAGTCAAAACTGCCAAACTCACATAACACCCTTAGATGTGGGCTGTTAAACGCCCACTCCTTAATTAAAAGGAAGCCTAGAGATACGAGAAACCATTTTGGAGTGTCTCTTCCTGACAGAAACCTGGGCTAGAGAGGACTCTGATCCCGAATTTGTGACTGCCTTTCCCATGGGATATGGAGTGGGAAGGCTAGATGGACAATACAAGAGGGGAGGGGGGTTGGCAGCTATATTTAGAGATCGCCTCTGTTGTAGTTTCAACCCCCTAGGTACTCTCCCCCCTAATGTCTGCGAAGGAGCCTATTTTGAACTACAACAAGGAAATCTGATAAGGCTGGAAGGACTCCTAGTCTACCGCCCACCAGGTCCTAAAAAGATTTTCCTAGTGAACTAGTCTCTACTCATTGAGCCCCCTCATCTCGCTCGAACGGTGTTTGATACTTGGAGGTTTTAACTTTCACCTGGAGGATAGAGAGGATAAGGACACTCTTTCCCTTCTGGATTTCATGTCCTCTTTTGGCTGGAGTCAACTGGTCACCTCAAGCACATATGCAGCAGGTCATGTACTGGATGGAGTATTATCGGCATAGGAACTGATCGCAGTGGGCAATTGTCAGCAGCTAGAATGGTTGATCATTGTCTGATCCCCTTCAGAATTATACATAGAAGCTGTCAACACCCCAACAACAAATCTGATATTTTGAGTCGTAATAGGGGGTGAGTCAAAAAGGAAGACTTGCATTTGGCCTTACTGAGACGTCAGGAGAGGTTTGAAGGGGGACAGGGTTCTCAGGAACAGAACTTTGACTCCTGGATAAGGGAAGCCATTGAGGAAATTGCACCTCTGAGGGAGAATAAAATAAAGACAGAGAAAAAAGCATCAGCCCCCTGGTACACTGATGATCTCAAGGCCCTTCAAAGGCAATGAAGGAAATAGGAAAGAAAATGGAAATTAGATTCTGGGCTGGTGGAAAATGCAAAGCTTAGGGAGCTTTGGAGAACTTACAAAGGTACCACTAGAACTGCCAAATCATGTTTTGATTCCTAGAAAATCGGATGTGCTTCCAAAACCCGTCAATTATTTAAAGTGGTTAAGGCACTTGCTGCACCCCCTCTCAGGTACTAGATTGCTCACAAATTTTAGGCAAAACAGTGGCGGAGTTCTTTCGAGATAAAATCCTAAAAATTAATTCCTAATTTTCTCCCCCAAGCATAGATCAGGGGACCTTTTACCCCAGCACCTCAGATGAAACTGATGGATGCCCTATAGTGACAAAATTTGCTCCTCTAGGTACCAGCAAAGTTAATTCCCTTCTAGCTAGAATTCACTTGGGAGTCCCCAAAGACCCCTGCCCGCCAATAGTACTTCAATAGTAAGCGACTATCACTGTGCCACTGGAGACATTTTAAGTTTTGGACTCAGAGGCATTTCCACCCACTTGGAAGGAAACAATCATGCCCATTAAGAAAACACCTGGAGACAAACCAGACGATCTTAAAAACCTATGCCTCATTGCCCTTCTGCCTAGGCTTGCAAAAATTCTGGAAAAACATATCAACCAAGAGCTGGCCACTTTCATGCTTAATCACGACTGTTTGGATGTCTCCCAGCATGGGTTCTGGAAAAACCACAGCACGGAATCCGCTCTGATTGCCACAACTGATTCCATTAGGAGACAGGTTGACCGGGGAGGCAGTGCCATCCTGACAGCTATTGGACCTGTCGGCTGCATTCGATACTATCTCGCCCCAAATTATGCTGCACCACCAACATCAGGCAGGACTGAGGGGTCCGGCTAGGAGTATCCAGGAGTCTTTTCTCTGAAACAGGACAATGACAGTTAGCTAGGCAACTATAGCTCAACCCCCTTTCAGCTTCCTTGTGGAGTCCCTCAGGGATCGTCACTTAGCCTTACCCTCTTTAATATGTACATGACTCCTCTGGCTAAAATCATCCAATCTTTTAACTTCCAGGTGTCTTCATATGCTGATGACACCCAAATTATTGTAAATATTCATGACAATAAACAGTTTACAGCAGACAGATTTCAATACTACATGAAAACAAAAATCAGCATTTGGATGAACCACAACTGGTTGAAGATGAACGGGGATAAGACGGAGGTCATCATCTTTGTGGCAAACACCTCATTTTGGAATCATAGCTGGTGGCCAGAGATCTGTGGGACCCTTCCCAAACCTATTTCTGAAGCCAGGAACCTCGGGGTCAACTGCGATTCAGATCTGAAATTTAATTCGCAGATAAATAAAATTGCCAATAGCGGTCTTTAGATAATTAGAATTCTAAAAAAAAGTTCTGCCATTTATTCCGTCAGACCTCAGGGTGATAGTGGTGCTGGTCCTCAATCTCTAGACTGGACTTCTGTAATGCCCTTTATTTAAATATAAACAAATCATCCCTACAGAAGTTGCAGTTAATACGGAATGCTGCCACTTGACTAGTGCTTGGGCTGCCGAAATTTTTCATTACAGAAGGTGTGAAGAAACTGCACTGGCTTCCCATCAGAAAACGCATTACTTTTAAGGCACTGTGCCTGACTCATACGGCCCTCCATTCTCAAGGAACAGGATACCTACAATCTGCCATTAATTGGTAGATTCCCAACTGTCTTAAGATCGGCTGGGCTTAGGCAGGCCCAGACGAGAAGTAATAAAGCTAAATGGGGAGACAAAGCCTTCTCAGTGGCAGCTGTCAGGGTCTGGAAATTGCTCCCTCCAAAAATTAGAGAGTTATTGTCCCTCCTGTGATTTCAAAATCATCTAAAGACTTGGCTTTTTGCATTATAGGTGGCTGCTTCGCTTCAGCCTTCTCACCTGCCTAGTGCTTTGAACCTCTGGTATGAATGCGCTTTAACAAATAACCAAAAATACAAAATACCATGGTTACTATACAACAAGATTAAAAGGTTGACAGGGTGGAGAGGGGACGTAAAAGGAAGTTGCTCAGAGACAAACATGCTGTCTGGGAGGTGCACTGCTACAAAAACCCATAGATCTCGCCACCACCCACGCTAATAGATTAGATAAAGTATATCGGGTCAAAGGCCATACACGATTCTCAGGCCAAGGTATGTGGTTAGATATCCAGCTGTTCGTACACTCCATGTGCTGTCAGTCCCAACCGTAGTAATGCAACACAAGCTCCAAAGTTTGAAATGTTTTCTAAGAAAGAGAAAAGCAACAACATACAACGGAAAACCACCACGATGGGCACCCACAACAGCAAAGAACTCTTCAACATTGTCAAAGAGCTCTCCGAGCCCAACTCCAGCACCATCAAGCCCTCACAAGAACTCTGCAACTCCCTCGCTATTTTCTTCCATCGAAAGATCACCGACCTACACAACAGCTTTGGACCCCAGATCCCGCCGACCACCACTGAACCCACAGCCCCAACAATCACCCTCAACGCCTGGACCCCCATCAGCTCCGAAGAGACTAAAACCACCATGAACACCATCCACTCTGGCGCCCCCTCGGACCCATGCCCCCATCACATCTTCAACAAAGCCGACGTCATCATCGCCCCCTACCTCCAGAGCATCATCAACAGCTCGTTTGCATCTGCCGCCTTCCCCGAGAGCTGGAAACACGCAGAAGTCAACGCTCTCCTGAAAAAACCTAGGGCAGACCCCAACGAACTGAAGAACTTCCCCCCCATCTCGCACCTCCCCTTCCCGGCCAAGGTCATCGAGAAGGCCGTCAACAAGCAACTGACCAACTTCCTCGAAGATAACAACTTGCTCGACCCCTCCCAATCTGGCTCTCGGGCCAACCACAGCACGGAAAACGCCCTCATCGCAATCACCAACGACATCAGAACCCTGATGGACAATGGAGAAACAACCGCCCTCATCCTCCTTGACCTCTCGGCTGCCTTCGACACCGTCTGCCACCGCACCCTAATAACCCACCTCCGCTTCACTGGTATCCAAGGACAGGCCCTGGACTGGATCATCTTGTTCCTCTCGGACCGAACCCAAAGAGTCTACCTCCCGCCCTTCCGCTCAGAACCCACCGAGATCATCTGCGGCGTCCCACAAGGCTCCTCGCTCAGCCCCACCCTCTTCAATATCTACATGAGCCCCCTCGCCAACATCGCTCGCAAACACAACATCATCTCCTACGCCGATGACACCCAGCTAATACTCTCCCTCACCAAGGACCCTGCCACCGCCAAAGCCAACCTGCAGGATGGAATGAAAGACGTCGCACAATGGATGAAGCTCAGCCGCCTGAAGCTGAACTCGGACAAGACGGAGGTCCTCATCCTCGGAAACTCCCCGTCCGCCTGGGACGACTCTTGGTGGCCCACAGCCCTGGGCACCGCACCAACCCCTTCAGACCACGCACGCAATCTCGGATTCATCCTGGACCCCCTTCTCACCATGACCAAGCAAGTCAATGCCGTCTCGTCTTCTTGCTTCCACACCCTTCGCATGCTCTGAAAGATCTTCCTCTGGATCCCCGCTGATACCAGAAAAACTGTTACCCACGCCCTCGTCACAAGCCGCCTGGACTACGGAAACACCCTATACGCAGGAACCACCGCAAAACTTCAGAAACGTCTTCAGCGCATACAAAACGCCTCTGCACGCCTCATCCTCGACGTACCACGCCACAGCCACATATCCACCCACCTGAAACACCTGCACTGGCTCCCCGTCAACAAAAGGATCACCTTCAGGCTCCTCACCCACGCACAGAAAGCCCTCCACAAAAAGGGCCCTGAATACCTCAACAGTCGCCTCGCCTTCTACACGCCCACCCGTCAAATTCGCTCAACCAGCCTCACTCTCGCTGCCGTCCCTCGCATCCGCAGAACCACCGCTGGAGGTAAATCCTTCTCCTACCTGGCAGCCAAGACATGGAATTCCCTTCCAGTCCACCTCAGGACTACCCAGGACCACCTCGCCTTCAGGAAGCGCCTCAAGACCTGGCTCTCCGAGCAGCAGTAATCCCACCCCCCCCTAGCGCCTTGAGACCCTCACGGGTGAGTAGTGCGCTCTATAAATGCCTTGATTGATTGATGGGCAAAAAAAATTAGGTGCACAACTAAGAGATGCCAGAGAAAACACAAATAAAAGCACTTCTGTGCACGTAGAAAACGATCAGGCGGTGGGCACCAGGAAGGGATATTGGTCTAGCGCTCTTCTACAGGCCGCACTGTGTGCCCTTTATAACTCTGTCATAAATACGTCACTCTTCCTCCAAACTGGTTGCCAGCAATTTTTAACCAAGTACTAAATCGTCCGAGTGATTTTCCTGTACGGCAGAAACTAGCAACGGGTGTACAATAAATGGCTTCGGTACTGACAAGTGTCTAACAGCTTGAAGCGCCGATCGGCAGGCTTCCAAGAACTATTACTATTTACTAAAGTAAAGAGTCTCTCGGCTGGTCTGCGCGATTAACACAATCATGTGGCCTCACCAGTGATTAATTTCTTATACTGCACCCATCTTATGCGTTGATTTCCTTGGAGAGCCGAGCCACCCGTCACAAATTATACCAGTCTTACACGCGCAGGACTGGACCTTTTGGAGTGATACAGCCACCTTCGGAACTCATTCTGAGACAACAGAACTAGCCTCACGTAGAGGCTCCGACATGATACCGTCTTTGCACGCCTCCAGTTAAAGATCTTAGAAATACCGTTCCTACCCGTGGTCTTTGTTAAAAACTGCTGCACTATCTACAATTTTTAAAATCTCAATTCAGGCTCGCGTTAGTCAGAGCGTCAGTTTACGTTTTATTCCGCGTTTAATGCATTTCTTTCAATTTTAGAACTAAATCAGTCCCAGTCCGGCCCAGTCACGTTTAGACTTCGATGGGCGTCTCAGTCTTTGTGCTACACCCGCCTGTGCCCTGGTGAACTTGGTTTTGAAAGCTGGTTCTTCATAGGTAAAGGTTAGAAACGACCCATTGTGCTGTGATGTGCAAGCGAAGGTGCAAAGCACAAACATATACCCCTTCGTGCCCCATAAACGTGAGAGCAAGACCTTAAAGACCGTCAGAAAGGCACACAATGCCGGACTGAATCAAGCAGAGGGAGTTAAATGGCAGCACCCCCTGGGGAGGGACAGGGAAGGTGGAAGTGTGCCATCCCTTTCAGGCGGGTGGGAACCCACAATTTCAAAGGCAACAAATGAAGCATAATGCCAACGGCTCGCGCGGTCACGGCGGGGAGCCCGAGGCAGGAGAGTGGTGGGGCGCACCCAGGAAGTCTGCATATCAAAGGCACTCTACAACCACGAGCCACCAAGTAATGCTCTCCGAAGGGCATGCGTCATCAAGGACACAGTCTTCAAGGCCCGCGCTTTCATTTAAAACCACCAATGTATTCTGGGAGTTGTAATCGTGGATCACATTAACTAAATTAATGAATTTAACAATAATTACTTTTTAAAAGGAATATCCGGTGGAATATGTGGTCCTCCACAACACGGCGCCATGGTGTAACTTTATTCCAAACACTAAAATGCTTCCCTCCTAGAGCAAATCATCATCATAGCCAAGTGCCCATTCAGGTCAGGGTTTGGCGTCTCTCTCCAACCGACCAAAGCACTGCTAGCAAACTTTAATCTAGGACCTAGGTGTTATGAAAGGCAGCTCTCTCAGCTCCTTTGATGCAGGTAGGAAGGAGATCTACAAGCAACGTGTACCCCTCTGAATCCATGACTTCTTTTCTCATCACATTATTAAAGTACTGCCACTTGTTTCTGTGCTTTCTTTTCAACTTCTGTCAGGAGGTGCAAATAGACACAGAGAACACACTCCACCTCTAAAGATACACTGCTGGCGATCACTGCGTCACATATTGGCCCACTCCGTTCCTCGTTGTTTCTTTGTTATTACTTGGCATTTCTGCAGTGAAACCGCCACTTGTGTCTTCAGAGGGTTTTGGTGCAATTATGTAGAAACTGTCTTTCACCCTATTTCATATTGTATCCTATTGTTTTTTTTACTTTGCGCTCCGAACTATATGTACATTGCATATTGTATCTTATTGTTTTATACCTTGCTCCTCTAATTCTTTGTATAAAGTATCTTAAGTGACAGGTGTTTTTAATGTACTGTAACTCTTTTCAACTCTTTGTACAGCACTCTGATACAATGATAATCAAGTTTGTGCTTTATGAATCACCATAAATAAATAATTAAGTCTAATCCTAAAATCAGGCCACAGAACATGATCACCTTCCCACCTATCAATTAAGAGCTGTAACAGATTCATGTTAAAAATCACCAGACTGAGCCGGAAACATCCAGTCCAAAAGACACCTTCCGATGTACCTTGGTAGAGTTAACCATTAAAGTAAAAGCTAGGGCTGAAAACAGGACTAACTGGGCAGTTACTGAGCTCTTCTGGTTGACAGCATGACCTTTAGGTCAATAATCACACAATACTTATCATGACCAATTACATCAATGTGAGTTGGTGCAACTACTGACTACCATTTTAACTGAAAAACTCCAATCATTAATTCCTGTAAATCATACAAAATGCATGGTATATGGTTCGCTACTTTGTGTTGCCTTCTACATCATAAGCACATCACTACATCTACCGGTACCCGAGGCAGTACAATATTCAACCAACACACATGTAAATGAAGAGAGGTTTCTCAATAAGGACCTTCGGGAGCAATTTTTTGTCACTAGGGAATAGCTATATTGCTGCTCTACATAGGCTTTAGAGGGCTAAGATAGCCACAGTATTGCTGTATGCTACAGAAAATCGAAATATTTCCTTCTTGTATTATGAAGCAACAGTACGCTGCAGAAATATTTATGTTGATTAGAAAGGATATTTCTATCAAGGATATTAATTTCAGTTGACTTACACTTTACCACATGTACGCCAATCATGCAATATTGGTACATCATGAACCAAGTCCATACGTGGATTAAGAAACTTTTTTTGTGGATGGCACTCTTTGGATATGGTTGAAGCTTATAATTCGAAAAAGCTGTTGAAATTGTCCCTGACTAAATTTGGACTTGATTGGTCTCTGGTGCCTGGAATGAAAGGTACATTTCTAAAATGCAAACTGAAAGAAGATACTGTAATTAATCTCAACATTGTATTCGTATGAAAATGGCACCAGTTTTCTCTGCTGCACAGCATGCAACGCATGTGAGCCAGCTTAGAACTGAAAATGCAATACTTTTTTGTTAATCTAAAAATGGTTATACTATAGTTTTGTGAAAAGTAATGGATCAAGAATGCTAATAGTAACAGTAGCAAACAATGTCCATTCTGTGCATGTCCCTTACATGCTCTTAGACATGTTATCTTTTTCTGTCTTGCAGTACTGAAAGGCTCACTCTGACTAATTTAATGCTAATCAAACACAATACAGTAACTGATATATTATTATATAATCCAGACACTGAGTGTAAGTTATTGTTTTAGATTTTTTAATAAGGCAAAACGTGTTTTTTTAATTAAATGTTTTTTTTTTTTTAGAACTTTAATAAACTACGCAAAAAAAAAACACTATTTAAATAGTAAACTGTTTCCAGCAATAACTCCAGGCCTAGGCACAAAACAACTTGAAGTGATAAAAGCAGTTCTTGTGTAATCCATCAAGTAACAATTCCTTTTAGGGTCACTATCAAATGTTCAAAATAAGTGTAGGAGGTATTCGATTTAAATGATAAAACAAACTTCAAATTCACCTACAAGTAAATGTATTGTCAAAGCTAAGAGGTTTGACATTTGTAGAGTGCTCTACAAACTTACGGCCTCATTACAACGCTGGTGGTCCAAGGACCGCCAGCCTCGCGTAGACTGTCGCACCACTGCACTTCAAGCGGTCCGACCGCCACACTACAACTCTGGCGCACGGACCCGCCATGGGACCGCCATCCCCACAGAAACATGGTTCCTGACGGGCTGACAGTGTTCTAAGTTGTTCGCAGCTAAGGAAGCGATGAACTCAGCGCCACCTGGCTGATTACAACTTGACTTTCTGCCAGCCTTTCTGTGGTCGGATCCCGCCACTGAAAGGCTGACGGAAGTCATTGAATGGGCAGTGCAGGGGCCCCACTGCCCAGCACCATCATAATGAGCATTGTCTACTTTGCAGACCGTGCACATTCCAATGGTGTTGGGGGGCATCCATGTGCAACGGCACTGGCCGCGGCTCTATGTGGAGTCGAGACCAATGCGGCTGTACATTTTCCACAGGGCTGACCGGCAGAAACCTTGGTTTTCGCTCGGAAGACCAGTGGAAACCTTGTAATGGGTCTGGTGGGGAGACCACCATCTCCACGGTGGTCTCCCCAACTGGAGTCTGGCGGTCTCGTAATGAGACCCTTAATGACTGAGTACTGGGCAGCAAGCACACAGACAAACATCTAAAACATGGATGCTACAAATAACAAAAGGATACTTTCTTTTCTGTATCATCCATTTTCTGAGGTACACACTGCCCACTGCTACTGGGCCGCTCACTAACTGTAAAATAGTCCTTCTTGCAGTCCAATGGAGGCGAATGGATATACTTAAATAGTCAAAGGAAAGAAGGCAAGATTGAAATACACCTGCGGACCAATCCATCATGCAAATGACAATATATCACGCCCATGTTTGTAGTTTGGCTGACCCAAAGCCCTTAAATGAACGTGAAAGCACCATATGCGTCAAAACCTAAAAAAAAAAAAAAAAATAAGACAACAGGTTCAAGAATGCACTGCGCATTCGCAGGTGAGATCAAAAGCTAAGCTTACTCTCTTTTTAGAATTGTGGGAAGGTTTCAGGTCTCATGCCCTATAAGCCAAAATATTTAAAACTACACAATGTCAAAAAAAACAGAATCTTATTTTTTTATTTTTATGAATCCATACATTTACCCACTAAAACGTTTCATTCGAATAGCAACTTTAAAAAACATAAGGACTCAACTAGTGTTAGCCCTCCCAAACCTCTCGTGTAACATTTCCAAAAAACAGCCACAAATCAAGACTTGCCTTTGATGAGTTCTGCCTACAATCAAATTAACAATGCTGTGAAATCCTGCGTAAAGATAAACCTTGAAAAATTAAAACTGTCTGAAAAAATATAGGAAACCATTAGTAGAAAGTCTGTTACAATACACAGTGTAAACACCCCACAATTCTAAGGGAAATATTTTCCAAGTTGAGCATAGTAGCCGGAAGTAAAAATCTTGTGTACATGTCTCAACATCTGCTAAATCCATCTGCTGACTCTTAGTTCAGGGCCACGTTCAATTCCAGGTAAACTGCGGCTGGCACAGGATTCTTTAGGGTCGAGGAACAACCTACCAGATCAAATATGAAAACTCTTCACTACACACTTCAAGTAATGGTTCCCTGGTCTGCAATAAGCAGGCAGCCTCTACAATGGAGAGACTCACGTCTATTCTCTTATGCTGATCCAGTATTATGGCAACTCGATTGCTGTCACCAACACTGTAACACCCTAACTCTATTTTAGAAATATTGTCAAGTCCATGTTCCAAATAAGTAAGGAAAAGCTTCAGTGTCAATAACGCTCGACTCCAAAAACTGGGGCTTCCATGTAGAAAAGTTTCAAATCAACATACTTGTAGCAAACATTATTAGTGTAGAGAAGTATAAAAAAAATGCTCAAGGGGCATTTAATTTGCATTGCTGGCCCCATATATACCCTCCAAATAAATAATGCAGCTCCAGTGGACTGTGGAAAGCATACGTCATCACATCACCTCAAACTGTAACAACATTTCATATATTTCTTTTCCGAACACCTACAGGCAATCACTGAACATTTCCGACAATCAAAAGCCACTGGTGCTTGGGTGGTATTATTTCTGGCGATATTCGTTTCCCACTCCTGTTATTAGGCGTTCACAGTATGTGTTATGGTGGGTGGTACTTGCCAGGTTAATTAACACACGATCGTTTCCTCCCTAGACTCCTCTCACCGTGGGAAGAGGGGTGGGAAAGAGGTTTGAAGGCACTTCTGTGGGAAAGCAGGAATCCAATACAGCATCACTCAAAGGTGTCGCTCGTGCTGCAACACAGGCAGGCTGGCACTCTGCCGCCCAGGTGCCAAGTGTGCTGTAACTGAGAAAGAACCCAGGCGTGTGCAGCGTGAATTACCTCAGCACCTGTCCCACCCCTGGGAAAGCCCAGTTAGCCATGGAGGAGAAAGTTGGCACCCATCTGTTAAGAGAACATCCAAAATCTTATTTATCGATACTGCCCGTAATTCTTCAGAAACCAGGACCCTTCCTGGTTCTGTCCGCACTCGCCTGGCCTCGGCACAGCACTTTTAAAAAAAATAATAAAGTGTAAATTTAACGCATAGAAATAACTTAATGTGAACATCTCTACAGCATACATTAGATTTTATTTTTTAAGAAATACACACCACTTCAGAAGGTCTAGAGCTGTTCCTTAGGACACCATTACCATATTTACCTTTGCAAGGCCTAGCCTCTCCCACAGCATTTCCATTTAATGGAATAACATACTTTCACCATATCGTTGAGAAGGTGACCTTACTCGTGTTTTTAGCAAGCTTAGTATATCTTGCTTTGGTCTAGTTCCCTCAACAGATGCTGTCCTCCGACCTGTGATGCGTGCCCGTATCCAAAAAAATCCACACAAAGAAAACACACAAGACGGTATACCCCCCAGTGTAGCTGCCACTTTGGTATTTATTTCCTTTCCGGTGCCATAGGCTTTAGATCACACAAAGCTGCACGTCACTAGTGCCAAGGTAGAAAGCTATACTCATGTAAAGGTAAACGCTCTTTGGGGGTAGGGTAGCCAGATTTTGAAAAGCAAACACCTGAACAGGCCAGACATAAAAGTAAGTCTAAAGGCTAAAGTCTTACTTCTATGCCTGGAGGGATATATAGATATATATTCACTTAAGAAAAACAAAGGTTACAGGGGTGTTATAGTTAGGCTCACATTTTAAACGTACCAAATCAGAGAAATTCACCAGTTACATTTCAAGTCATCTCAAGTAACTATAACTCATGCCATAAGGTAACCAACTCACGCCACCCGCCATGCACAGTATTTTTGTCAAAGATTTTACTGCAAATATTACATTGATATTATCAATGGTGTTATCAAAGTTGTCATGAGTGCCTTAATTTGTGGGGTAATTAGCAGTGCATGGTGCGGGCACCAGTTATAGTTACCTTATGGCACAAGTTAGTTATTTGAGATAACTGTAACAGGTGAATGTCTATGGTTTTGTAAGTTTAAAATGTGAGCCTTACTATTTAGTTTTTTTAAGAGCATTTCAATGTTTTTTTTTTTTTATTATATTTCCTAACTATAGTATCCTTCTAACCTTTGTTTTTTTCAGTTAATTTCTACAGTTTTTTTTTTTAACGTAAAGTAATTTTCATTACCATACATTAATTTAACCACTGCAAGACCCTGCGGCCAACGCCTATAACCACCCAACCCTGCACAGCGGTAATGGGAAGCAGACCTGCATGCCCCACCTCTCCCGACCGATTTTGGCCCCAGGGACCACATTCCCTTGAGGCCCAGTATATTTATTAACTTTTCATTTTGTGGGGGGTTTGGGCGCATTATTTTGAATAAGTGCTCCTGGGAGGTGGCGGTCCCCCAGGCTGTAGGGGGGCTGCCCTGCTTCCCCCCCACAATATTTACATTAAGTGCCCAGGGGGTCCCTGGGGCTACAGGACTCCCCCAGGTCCTCCCTGCCCAACTCATTTAATGTTATTTTGTGCCCCAGGGAGGTGGCAGTCCCTGGGGCTACTAGGGGCTGGGTGCCGCTGCATTATTTTCAATAAGTCCCCCGGAGAGGTAGCGTTTTCTGGCGTGGAGGAGGGGGTCGGGCGGCCCACCCACGTTGAAGATATGAATGCCCTTGGGACCTGGCCCTCCCGGGGGCTCCAGTGAAACAAGCGCGGGAGCCTGTGCCTTTTATATATTTATTTTTAATTGTCTGCGGATTCGTGCCAATTTGTTGTTTTTATTTAACCTGGGGGGGGTGCAGAGAGGGAGGTCCCTCAGGGACCCCAGTTTTTGAGCTAAGGGGTCAGGATGCCTCTACCCTGACCCTTTTTCTTATTTTTTTGCTTTTTTTCTGGGACTGGGCTGAAGCAGAGTCCCAAAATGGCTGCTAACACTTCCTTGTTGAAGTGTTTGCACCAATCAGATCTCAGCACGAGATCGGGAGGATTTACGATATATAAAAATGTGTTTTTTCTTTAATTACTAAAAAAACTAATGAATGGGATTTAAACCAAATAACAAAAAGGTTGCTTTCTGGACCAAGAGCTATCTTTCTGCCAAATTTGGTGTAATTCCATCCACTGGTTCGGGTGCTATCGCTGTTAAAAATCCCTATGGAAAAATTAATAGGGAAAAAGCGTTTAGAAACCACTCCCTTTTTCTCAGCCGCCGCTTGACGTATCACCCCAAATCTTTCTAGACAGCAGCTCATGTGAGCGTCAAATTTTAGGGGAAGATTTTGTGGAGATTCGTCAACCGACGCTAAAGATATAGGCAAGTAAAAAAGAAACCTTTTTCTATAGCAACTAGATCCTAACCGTAACTACCTAGTGTCAACCGCCACTAGTAAATATGTCAGCCGCGGCCTGTCCTTTAGGGCGGGGGGGCCACGCACCCCCACCACCTTTTGCCCCTCATGAAGAGTACCTATCAGGCTGAGCAAAGGTCAGCCTGACAGACAGTCATGTTCAGCTCAGGCAGCCAGGAGCAAGACATGCGCGATTTCGCGCAGACTCTTAGCTGCCTGAGCTGAACTTTGTTGGGCTGAAGAGGTCACAGCTCCTATGGGCGTGACCTCCTCGGCTCAGCAAAGTTGCCTCAAGGCCCTTCCCCCTCGGTGACAAGGGGAAGTGTCACCCATTGACTCTGACTTGGGTGCTTCAGGTTTAAACCCTGAAGCGCCCAGGGCGAGTGTCAATCAGGGACACCTCGTCACACAGTGGGGTGGGGTCAGAAGTCTCACTGACCCCATCCCACTCTGACGAAGTTTGGACTGCTGCCTTTGGAAGAGCGCCCCCCAAAATGGGGTAGCGCGGCCCCTTAGAAAACGGGACCACCGAGGCCCAAGAACCCCTTCGCACTAGTGGTGCGATGGGCTGGCCTGTGACTTCCGGCCCCACGCCTCGCAGGGTGTGGGGGCGGAAGTTTAGGAAGGTGAATGTTTCAGCTGCACCAGCTCCGGCCGGTTCCAGCCGACTCATGCCAGTGGGGGGCTACATAAGCGCCCCCCCCCCCCCCAGGAAGGCTCGGCCTTCTTGCATTGCGGCGGCTGGAGTATCCGCCGGCTCGCAGTTGTCCCACCCACCCTCTCCTTAATTTAGGTTGTTTAGA
This sequence comes from Pleurodeles waltl, assembly GCF_031143425.1. NCBI lineage: Eukaryota > Metazoa > Chordata > Amphibia > Caudata > Salamandridae > Pleurodeles > Pleurodeles waltl. The sequence continues at coordinate 372,700,608 of NC_090448.1, read as the reverse complement.
AAGTATTAGGCAGAAAGTGAGGTATTAAAGTAACCAGGAGCAACAGAGGGGTCCCCAAGGCTGGGGCCCCGGGTTAACACCAGAGATTGGATCCTGAAGTCCTGAGCCAACCTGCGGATGTACACACCAGATTAAGGGGTAGGGAGCCCAGATCATTGGGGGGGCCATGGGGCTCCCGCTCTTGGCCGCCCCGTTACACCCCTAGGCAAATTGGTGTTTGGAGGGGGGGCGGAACCCTGAGCGTGTGGACAAGGAACGATAGTCAGGGCAACCGCCCCTCCTAGGGATACTGGTGAGGTACGGCTCACTTGTGTGGTCCAATGGTGGTTCAGGACAGGAAGGGATCCTGTCATAAGTAAATGATTTATGATTACTGAAGATATCTTATGGATGTGATTTATGTTTTTGTGAATATGAAAAAGTTTATTTGAAGTGATTTATGGTGAAGTTATATGTAAAAATATCATAAATAGCTTGTAATAAAAACTTCTTCCAACCAATAAGTTGTCGGTCTACGTATGGCTGGTGGTGTGGGGGTGAGGGCTTGCTGGCGGTCTCCGGGTTCTATCCTCATTGGCAGACCTAAGGTCAGCCAGTGAGGGAAGGCAGCAGTCCCAACTCTCCTGTGACTTCCCAGCTGAAGGTGAGTGTTTTTTAAATGAATGTTTGGTGCGTGCGTGCATGCGTTTATGTTTGAATGTTGAGTGTTGTGACTGGATGTGCGTGTGTGAATGAATGAGTGTGTGTGCTTCCCATCCGCCCCCTCCCTCCTAAAATTACCGGCCGCCACTGCAATATATATATGCTTCAGTTACATAACATCCCCTATGGCTGGACCTCCACCCTAAGTCCCCCAGCCAGCCCCTTCTCCCCTAAGTCACTCGGGCTGCCCTCCTCTCCACTCTCATCTCCCCTCCTCCCTGGAAACTTAACGCGGACCTCCTCCTGCGGTGCCTGAAAGAAGCAAAAAACGTACTTACATTAGTTTAGAGGGGCCTGTGGAAAGAAAAGCACGCGTTACACTTCTGCTTTCCAAGATGACTTGACCTTTGTTCCAAATCCGGGACATGTATTTTATTTTTTAAAGCTGGGACAGTCTTATGAACAATGGGACCTTAGGGGAAATCCAGGACGCTTGGTCGACCTAATTGGGATGCCCTAAAGAACGAAGGCCGCAAGCAGTTACGTGAAAGCTTTGTATTAACAGTTCACCCAAAAATCGTCTAATAGTGGTTTAGCGAAACATTAATAACGATTAAAAATGGCGCAAAAATGAAAGCACTCACGCGTACACACTACTTTAGCAGAGCTACAAGTTGCTGCCCCTCACAAGCGTCTTGGCTTGTTTTGCCGGTGCAAAGTTTTTCTACCAATAGTCAGATATTTTCCACAGAATAGTGAGCTTACGTCCATCCTAATCAAACCCAGTCAAGCAGCACAATCAATAGCATTTCTTTCTGCCGAGTTACCTTTTTCAGAAGTTTCCTATGGACGATGTTAGGCTACACGTCCTATTTTCTGGGATGTGTATCTTATACGCAACCCTTCTGATAGTATGAAACAAGGACAGCAACACACAGATCAAAGCAAAAGTCACCATTTTCACGGACATGTGAAAAAGAGAATAATATAAGCAACCTTTAAGAAGTGGCACATTTTTCCATTGACTTCTGCGAAAGTTAAAAAAAAAATAGACAAAATGCACAACGCTAGATAGCCCATGCCCCCAGCCCCCAAAAAATATTGCAGGAAACGATAATTCACCATTTCTAATACATTGATTTTTTTAAGGAGCGGATTTTCATACCATCAGCCGTATGTCTCAATAAGTGCAAGTTCGACGTGTGGCTAAATTCCAGACGCTACTTCGTGAACGCTTTATTGGACACAGCCGCTGACGCCTTAATGTGACATCCTCCTCGGATATTCTTGTTGGGAGGTGTGCTGGCGCATGTCTGGTCTCACGCCAGCACTTAGCAGGACAAGGTGTGAACCAATGGTAACAGTTCTGCCATAAAGCAAGACCAAGGTGAGACGTGTGCTTCCCCCCCCAGGCCAGGCCCAGCCTGAGAAAGGTCTCACCACTGGGGGGGGACTACAAACAAGTGTGCCGTCTCACCATCCATGACAAAAGAGCCTGCCATGCCAATTAGGACCCATTGACAACAAGGTGAGCAAGTGTGCAGGGGAGGCTTACAGAGATCAAAGAAGCAGCCTGCACTCCGTCCACAACAATGGAGGACAGATGTGTCGGCTTATTTCCGAAGCATCAAAAGGAACACTGAATATTCTGATGAGGGAGCGTGGCCGGAGACGAACTGAGACCATGGTGTCAGGGGACAGGAGGCACAAAATGGAGCCCCGCAGAGCTAGAGGGTTGTTGCTTTTCTGTGTCCTCGGCCGGTGAAAGATCTTAAGAGAACAGCCACCAAGAAGTCTGGATTGTAAAAAAGGCAGAATGAGAATGGAGGAACTGAGAGAGCACAGGGGGTGGTCTAGACGGTTGGGCGTTGGAAGGAAGGGACAACGTAAGAGAACAAAATAAGGGAGAGGATTATGGTGGGTTTATGTTAATTAAACTATAAACCGTGCGGGCATGGGTTACTGGAAGTTATTGTAAACAGGGAGACCAAAAGTTGCAGGCGACGGCCAAAAAGAGGTAAGGCAAGGAATACGTGAGAATGCACGAGTCAAAAGAGGGCACCGGTTCAGAATTTGTGCAGGTGGTGGACATCAAACACTCAGTTGCAGACCTGGGCTTATTTTTCCGTTATCAGACACTAAATCAGAGCACGAAGAAGAAAGACAAAGAAGGGAGAAATAATCAACCAGAGGGATATAGGGAAAACAGTGACAAGGGGAGAAAGCAGAGAGGAACAAATGTTGTCAAAGCCAATAGCCATGGCTTTAAGTGCTAACACGTCTTAACACAATTATTTCCAAAGTGTTGTTCATCACAGTAAAGTCTGCCCTATTGGCTTTGCCAAGACTGAGGGGGAGCGGGGGGGGGGGGGGAGCAAAATAAGGTAGCTTTCATTCCATTTAGGCGACGTAGATCTGAAATTGACAAACATTAATATTTTACAAACTTTCCAGAAATACGACCTTCCTTCGTGGATTCCAATGCAAACACTTCATGGAAGGCAAAAATATACACCAAATAGCCAACGGTATGGAGTGAGAGGGCTTTACTCCTCTGGGTGGAGCCAAAGCACACTATACCTAGTAGCGCTATCAAGTGAGACCTAAAAAGAACGTGGACGTCATTTAGGGGTCGCAACTCCGACCCCTGGCTTGCCACTTGCGACCTCTGGAACTGCCTTGCTACTCCTGGCCTCAAGGATGGCAACATCAGTGCCAGGAACACGTGGGTGGCTCACATTAACAACCTCGGGCTCCAATATCCTTGCTTTCTGCTCATTTTATAAGATTGCTAGTGAGCAATAACCTATCATTCACTATTAGTGTAATACAAAGTGGAGCAGTTGGATCTGGAACAGGCCCTTCACAGACATCTTAGATAAGAAGAGTAAAATGCTTTTAATGGTATGCTGTATGAGTACATGAGTGAGAGAGTATGGGTGAGAGACAGTATGTGTGAGCATGTATGTGGGATCGTGCACATGTTGGAAATTTGAGTGAGAAAGTATGGGAGAGTAAAAGTGAGAGTGATTGGGAGTCCGTAAGAGTGAGTGAAAATGAATGAGGGTAGTAAATGCAAGTGAGAATGTGTTTTTATGTTTACAAGTCTGCTGTTGGACCTGGCATGGTTTTAGTTCTATAGAGCAGTGGTTCCCAAACTTTTTTGATCCCCGGCTCCTTTGACCTATTGGCCGTGTTGGCCACGGCTCCCCGTTATGTTACTTTTTTTGGCGGGTGGGGGAACGTAATCCCAGCCTGTACCTGTACCTACACTATTTACCGTTTGTCTTCTTTATTCTCTCCTTCACGTTGCTGAAAACCATTTATTGGAAACAATTTTTGTTACAGGGATATTATTAATGGTACTTTGGCGCCCTCCGCTGGTCAGAATAATTAATGCAGGGTGTTTTTTTCCAATACCACGAGGAAAAGCTACCGATTCAAAACACCTCAGAGTGGTTTCCAGACTGTGTGCGGGGCCCCTGGCTAGTTTTGACGGCGCACCAGGGAGCCGCGGCGCACAGTTTGGGAACCACTGCTATAGAGGCATCCATGACAAAATGCTGGCACTGGAACACTAGAGGTAAATCTTGGCATGGGGCAACGGTGGAAAAAATGCAAGCAATATCATGCTGGAGGACATTCTTAGCATAGATGGCACCGGTCATGAAATGATTGCACGGGCACACTGGCAGAAATTCTTGGCATAAGGAAGGCAAACCGTGGTGCATGTCAGTGGGGCATCCATGTCAAAATGCTGTCCCCGGCATACCAGACGAAACATTTGACACAACAGTCACGTACCCTACCTAGACAGCTGTATTGAAGACATTCTAAATCTAGAATATTGTATATAATGTTTAGGCAAAAGGGGCACCCTTGTCAAAAATCTGGCCCAAACAATAGAGGTAATTTTTGCCATATGGGGACATCCATTAGACATTAAAAAAAAAAAAATGGGGTCAACTCATGGGGACTGTTTGGTTTCATTAGCTTGGCATACTATGAAAAGGCTTAGATAGTTAATGAGTGTTTTTTTCAGAGCCCATGACTGTTTAGCACATTAATATGATAATCATCATTTAAATTACACTATTAGAGCCCATTTTTGTTATTACTTTTTCCCTGACCATCTTCCTGTCTACCTTAGAAGATGTCAGATTAAGTAACCCCCTTTGCTTGCTTACTACAAATCAGGTAAATGTTTCCCTGACAATCCACAGGCACTTTAATACCGATGATATATCAGTCTAAAAATATACTTTTGTCTGTGTTGATAATCATATGGTTATTATGGAACTTCAGCAACCTTACGTCATCTGCTTAATGGTCATGGTACCACTTTCTGAGAAGATTCAGGGTCAAAGGTCATACAATGTCACTCATTGTGATCTCATTAAGGTCAAAGGGTGCATGATGTCCCTTTATCTACTCTTGGTTTTTTGGTGAGTCGACACCCAGGAAAAAGAACTGGCAACAGTGAGCTAAAGAGACAGCTGTATAGGGTGGCAGAGGAGAGAGTCACAAGGTGGAATCTAGAATAGGCATGTCGGGAATGTCGGGCCCCTACATTTTATTGGAACAAATTAAACACATAAGGGCAGAGAGAGAAAGGGCTAAGCTGATATTTGAGGTGTGTGAGCCATTGAAAACTCGAGCCAGGCTCGAGTGATGTCTAGCTAAGCTCCAGGTCCTGTAGGAACATCGAGCCAAACTTTCATGTGGCTTTTGCCTCCCTCTCTACCCAAGAATGTGGCGTTGGGGCCCACAACTGCTGACTATGCAACTCCGGAATCAGGTTCAAGTCTCGGTGTCAGCTCAACATCTTGTGATTCGGGGCAAATCACTTAACGTCCCCATGCCTATATACAATGCATGTGACCTTGTCTAATGTAACCAGTGCTCATGTAAAGAGCAGCAACCGCTATAGGCTGAGTTAGCGCTATACTGTGAAAACTGCAGAAGAATGCATTAAGAATTCAAAACAAAGCCTTAACATAAGGAAAAAACAGATTCCCATTTACTGGCTGATTTATACAGAGTGAAACCAGAGGAACTTGAGAAATCGTGGCTTCCCTGTTTAAACTGTGATCTTAGGCAAATACTTTATTTCATCAAAACTCTTATTCTTCATGATCACACAAAATCACTTTCAAATATGTGAATTGCAAGTTGTACAAAAGGATCAGTTGAAATACTTTTCAGTGCATTGCAGTAATGTGCACTATTAATGTCAAAGCTTCCAGGTGTTAAAGAAATGCACTTTTTTAAACTCTGAAGAGACTTTAGCATATTTTACTGTGTTGTGTTGTGTGTAAGTGGGCTAAATATTGGAAACAGCATGGCATGATCGGCAGAAAATAAGCAATGTAAAAGAATGTGGCTTAGCGTAGGCTGCCATATGAACTGATGAATACGGCAGCGGAATGGTAGGTAAAATGATACTTCTAAATGATGGGGTAAAGCCTAGCATCCCGTCATGATAACGGGCAAGCCCCAAACTCTAGCCAACCACGTTCTCAGTTGATTAGGGAAAGACTGCCATCTGGAGGAATCATTTAGCGTTGCCGAGCAAGTGAAGCAAGGGAAATCTTCAGAAACTCATTCTGAGACGCTGTTTTTGTGTTGATTTTACTATTCGTGCTATCAACTTGGTCTATGACACGAAAGATAACAAATGCAAGTGCACTTTTCATCAGTTGGAATGCTGACCGGATTCTGACAAATTCCAGGCTATGATTAGAGCACATGACAGAGCGTATGCTCATTCAGGTGGCACATGTCACCAATTTATCGACTCTAGAAATCTGCGTTTGACCTCGTGGTAACAGGTTCGAATCTTGGCAGGTCGACTCAACTTTGCATCCCTTCGAGGGCCATACAACGACTACCAATGAGTTAAGTAGCAAAAAACTCTTCAAGAAGAATCAAGGAGTGTTTGTATGCTTAAGAAGCACACGTAACGAAATGTATGCTATGGGTACAGGGTGTTACAGATTCGGATAGAATCTTAGTTACGGGTTCAGTTTAGCCTTGGTGATTTGCCTCTTTGGGGTTTTTGACTTAATTATTTTACACTCCGGGGTTTAGCATCTGCCTTAGGATCACGTGGGTTCGTTCGAGAAGATTACTAATGTAAAGCGTTTTTAGTACACGTGGCTTCCAGGAGAATCGAGGCTGCTAAGAAGCCACCAGGCTTCGGTAGCATGTGGTGGGAGTTGGTGTTTTCGGTTGATACGAGTGTCAAAGCTAGTGAAAGGGGGTCAAATGTCACTCAAACGATAGCGGCTAGATTTCTAAAGCTGATGGGCAGTTTGAGATGGCAAACACGATTCTGCGACAGGACCGAGCTTAGCCAAGTGGTTGCACAAAACCCTTGAGGGGTGGGCCTAGTCCACGATGAGCAGGAATATTCCATTTATGGGGATTGTGGCTAAAACCGTGGAGTCCAGGAGTTAGGTAAGGCCTTCACAAGGAATGTGTCCAGGGAGGGTGCGGTAGGATTATCAGAGAGCATTATTTCACGGAATACCCCTATATGGTGTGGGTGGGTCATCATTTTTATCTCCAAGAAGAGGATTTACAGGGATGAAAAAACGGGATGGGATTTGTTTTGAAAGTTCCTTGTGGCATATTGAACTGTGTCAGCCTGCCTCCCTTCTGAACTTTACAGCTGACCGCTTATCCTTCCTGCACAGCAAGCCTGAGCAAGGTGCCCCACGCTTATCTGTCGCTGCTCTCTTTTGCAAACATGTAGATACTTTTAGGTTGGGGTAACCCAAATAGGTACCTCACCCTGACAGAGAGTGACTACTGCCCCCTTATTAGTCTATAGGGACAGTTTTGAGATATAACATATGTTTGCTGTTCCTCCAGTATTTTGAATCCACATTATAAAAGCCCATTGCTTTTCCAATGCGTGCTCCATATGCCAGTCAATGGGAAATAAATCTCCTTGTGGCGAGATACAATTAGTCTGCGGCATTAACCAGAACAGTTAAGGTATCTCGCTAGGAATTAGCTGGGAGTTAAGATATTGTAGCAGTAATTTCCTTTTGGATTCAGGGTGCTAAGAAACTCGATACACTTGTTGCACGTGCTCTGCCTAAACTATGAACAGCTTTCTCTTGTCAGTGACTTAACTGCTGAGAGTTAGAGATTCCGCGAGTAAACACAGGTACAGTCTTGTGCACAGGGTGCTGCCAAGATAACCTTACTTACTTGTATCACACTTCTTAATGAAAATAATGGACAACAGGCCTTTATTGGTATGTTGTAGTTAAGACATGAAAGTTAGCAAGTAGATGCCTGCCAACTCAACAACAAAGGTGGCATTTAAAACTATCCCTTAAAATAAAGAAGTGTATCATTATTCAAATGATGCAAGTGGTTCAACCACCAGAGGAAATTTACGGAGTAGCTCAAAGGGGTGGGAAAACAGGTCGTAAAAGGCCAAAACAGAAAACCTACTGAATGTACAACTTAAATGTTAACACCAGAGACAGAGAAATGCTGGTCTACATACAGAGAGGCAGAAGTAGAACAAACAAGCACTGGCAAAGCCAACAGGTGTCGTCTATGCAAGTGCTATTGGCCTTGCCAATCAATGTGTTTTAGCCATGCTGTACACCAGTAAGGCTGCTGTTCAGCATGGCTAAAAGTTAGGGGCATAGAAAGTAGAGCTGGAGTGTCAGATTGTAATGGCCAAGAGTGGAGTAGAGTGTCGTGGAGTGGAATGGCGAAGAAAGGAGCATAGTGCCCTAGTGTGAAATGGCGAAGAGTGAAGTAGAGTGTCCTAGAGTGGAATGGCGAAGAGTAGTGTTGTAGAGTACAGAGTTGAGTGGAACAGCAAAGAGTGGAGTAGAGAGTCGTAGCGTGGAGTTGCAGAGTGTAGTGTATTGGCGTGGCATTGTGTGGAGTCATGTATAGTGGCGTATACTGGGGTGGCAGAGTACAGTGGACTAGTGGAGAGTGAATGACAGTGTTGCAGACTGCAGAGGTATTGAATGCAGTAATGTCCAATGCAACAGCATAGATTAGAGTGCCACACAGCAGAGTGCAGTAGTGCAAAGTAGAGTAGCGTAGAGTGGCGCACAGCAGAGTGAAGTGGTGCAAAGCACAGTGGCGTAGAGTGATGCAGAGTGTTGCCAAATGGGGGAGAGTGGAGGGTAGTCGTGCAGAGTGGAGTGGAGCAGAGTGGTGCAGAGTAGGATGGCACAGAGTGCAGAACAGAGTTAAGTGGCAGAGTGTAGTGGCAAAGAGTACCATAGAGTGGTGCAGACTAGAGTGGAGTGGCGCAGAGTAGACTGTTTCAGTGGAGCGTGGAGTGGTGGCGGGTAGAGTGCAATTGCATAGAGTGGCATGGTGTAAACTGGTATAGAGTGCAGTTGCATAGAGTGTAGTAGTATTGAGCGCAGTGGAATAGAGCGCAGCGATGCAGAGTACATTAGAGTAGTGTACAGGGGATTGGTGTAAACTGCAGGGGCATAGAGTTGACTGTTACAGAGTAAAATACATTGGCTAAGAGTAGAGATGGAGTGGAGTAGAGTAGAGTAGAGGGCAGAGTTGCAGAAAGGTGTACATTGGCGTAGAGTGGAATTGTGCAGAGTAGATCGGTGTGGCCTAGACTGGAGGGTTGTAGAATGCAGCGACGAAGAATGCATTAGCGTACAACATAGTGCCAAAGATTGCATTGGCATTGAGTAGAGTGGTGCAGGGTTAAATAGAGAAATTCAAAAAGAACAGATGATGGACGGCATGCTGAACAATGCAAACACTCAACCACAGTCATAAAGAGCTGGGTTTAACCAATTGTTTTTTTTGCTCATCACGCCACCACAGTTTGGATCCAGCCATATGCAAATCAGTCTCGACCTTGTTCCTCATGAGAACAGTCCAGCCCGAAATGCCAAGCCAGGTCCTCCCTGGACCGCAAACAAGCATCCTAGGACCGGTTTCAGGGTATCACACTTCATCAGCCAGGCTAGCTTGAATCCAGTGGCGTAGTGAGCACGGGACCCAATAGAGAAGCACAGCGTAAAGTGGCATAGAGTGCAGTGAAGTTGGCAGGGTGGAGTGGTGCAGAGTGCAGTAGTATGGTGCGATGTGAAGTGGAATAGTGCAGAGTAGAGTGCAGTGGTATGGAGTGGTGCAGAGTAGATTGGAGTGCGTAGAGTGGATTATTTATGGTGTGGTACAGACAACACATTTTCAATTGAAATGAGCATTACATTTGCACAGACACAGTTTTACTAATAAAACTATACAATGCACAGGCAAAAATGTGTGGAAATTGCATCACCTAGTTTAATGATTTGATCCTATTAAAGTATATGTTTTCAATGCACTTCAGATATAACAATAAATTTGCTTCGTTTGTGCCTTAACAATGATAATTAATTCTGAAATATTTACACAGTTCATTTAAATGTTATGTGCTAGAAAATAAACTGTTTGCTACCCCCACTAAGGCTGTCACATAAATCCTCTCACTTTGAAGTCATAGAAAGAAAAGTAAACAAGCACCCTTGGAAGACAGCGCCCAAAATTTGACCACGGTCTTTGAATGCACAGCAAATATGATGAGATAAGAACAAGATTTAAAGGCCTGTTAATGGAAAGCAGGTTTGTGTAAGAATACAGGAAACACGGTTTAGGCAATTGGAGAGACAAACTGAACCTGGAGAGCCTAAAAGCAACTAAAGCCAGCAAATTGAAAGTCAGAAAAAGTGTGAGTTCAAAAAACAAAGTCAATGGTAATCAACGAGCGGAATGCATTCCTAAGTCAACTTTCTGAAAGTCTCCAAGATGTCTTTAGCAAACTAAACAGCTGTCCCATCTGGTAGGCTGCATCGGAAAAAGGAGATTGTGTTATCACTACAGAGACTCAGTAGTGAGACATTATTAGTACTGTGCTCTGTTAAAGAAGCTACTGGTCATAAGTCTGGTGCAGTCAGCATTTGCTAAGCTCCAGTTGTATGATCTGGAGTGGTTTACCACTGGTGTCTGGAAAGTGCCAAGGGACGAGGAGGGAGAGGCTGGAAAAGTACCATTGGATTCCAAAATGGGTAACCAAACACCCCACTTTAGCACTTGACTCTTAGAATACGAAGGCACAGCAATCCAAACAAGAAGATCACACATGGTTAGACAACGCTCAACCTATTTTTATTAGGCCAATCTGCCCCCCAGGGGGGGAAGAACCCATTAGACAAAAGAGCTATTTTTTTTATCAGATCAATTTCACGCAAGGGGAGCAACCCCTTAGACAAAGGTCACTCCTCTAGGGGGCAAATTTATTTTGGGCCATTTCTGGGGACAGAAACCACTAGGCACCACATATATATATATATTTTTTTTTACACATAGGGAGTGACCCCTTAGGCAAGGGTCGCTCCCCTTGGGGGCAACTTCATTTTAGGCCATTTCTGCCCACCTTGGGGTCAGATAGGCCTATTTTCCTTAGGCCAATCTGCCCCCAAGGGGGGCAGAAACCACTAGGCTCCAGGTTTTTTTTATTTATTTTTTTTACACATTTTTTGTTACAGATGGGGAGCGACCACTCCCCTGGGGGGCAAAGGTCCCCAAGGGTCACTCACCTGGGGGGGGGGGAATTTATTTTAGGCCATTTTGCCCGCCTTGGGGGCACAGCAGCCTATTTCAATTAGGCTGATCTGCTCCCAGGTGGGGCAGAAACCACTTAGGCACCAGAGATATATGTGTGTGTTTTGTTTGGGGTGGGGGAGCGCCTTGGGTAAGAGTTGCTCCCTGTGGGGGCACATTACTGTTGGCCATTTCTGTCCCCCTTGGGGGAGATCGGACTATTTTTGTAAGGCCCATCTGCACCCCAAAGGGGGCAGAAAGCCCACCAGACACTAAGGAAGATTTTTTTTTTCTTAAAAAAATAATAATAATAATGAGGGTGGGGGTATGGCCATATCCCACCCCCCAAAAAATGGGGACAAAGTTGTTCTGCCCACCGCTGGGAAGATGGGGCAATTACCCCCAATTAACTCCACGGGGGCAGAAAGCCTACTAGATGCAAGGGAATACAAAGAAAAAAAAATAGTGGGGTGGTAGCTACCAACCAGTATGGGCATAGTTATGCTCCCACCCCAACTGAAGGGAGTAACAGTCTTTCAGCTCTCCCCCGCACACTAAAACATCTTATCCCAATAGCAAGCAAGAGGACATTTGATTATTTTGGGTTTTGGTTGTACATTTGGGCCATGAGAGCTTGTCCAACTCTCAAAATCATTCCACTTGGAATGGTGAGGGCTGCACTTTTTGGACTTTGGGACGCTGCCATGTAGAAAGATCTACGAGACCTAGACACATCTGAAAAACTAAACATCTGGGTGAGTCCATGGTGGTGTGCGTCACATGCACCCCGTAACGTTTTCTTACCCACAATGCACTGCAAACCTACAACTTTGCTTGAAATAACACATTTTCCCACATTTTTGTGATGGAACCTTCCGGAATCTGCAGGAGTCCACAAAATTCCTATCACCCAGCATTGTTGCATCTATACCGATAAAAATCCTGCCCCACTTGTCAACCTAAAAACGTTTTCACTGCCTTTTTGGACCCACTTTGGTCCCCCATCTATTTTGACGTTTTTGGCTCTTCCTTGTCACAGGCACTTGGCCCACCTACACAAGTGAGGTAGCATTTTTATCAGGAGACTGATGGGAACGTTGGGTGGTAGGAAATTTGTGCCGGTGCAGTGATCGGACACAGAAATGTGTAAAAAAAAAAAAATTGCTTTTTTAGCTAAATGTGAGGTTTGCTGAGGATTCTGGGTAAGAAAACAGTGGGGGAAATCCATGCAAGTCACACCTCCTTGGACTCCCTTGGGTGTCTAGTTTTCAGAAAGGTCTGCATTTGGGAGGTTTCCCTAGATGGCTGCTGAGCCCAGGACCAAAAACACAGGTGCCCCCCCGCATAAACAGGAAGTTTTCTATTTGATCATTTTGATGTGTCCACATAGTGTTTTGGGGCATTTCCTGTTGCAGGCACTAGGCCTACCCACACAAGTGAGGTACCATTTTCAATCGGGAGACCTGGCGGAATGCGGGGTGGAAGGAAGTTTGTGGCTCCCCTAAGATTCCAGAACTTTCGATCACCGAAATGTGAGGAAAAAGTATTGTTTTGGGACAAATTTAGAGGTTTGCTAAGGATTCTGGGTAACAGTACCTGGTGAGACCTCCACAAGTCACCTCATCCTGGGTTCCCCTAGGTGTCTAGCTTTCAGAAATGTCCAGGTTTGCTAGGTTTTCTTACGTGCCGGATTAGCTAGAGGCCAAAATCCACAGCTAGGCACTTTGCAAAAACAGGTCCGTTTGGGAAAATGTGATGTGTACACGTTGTGTTTCCTGTCGCGGGCATTAAGCCTACCCACACAAGTGAGGTACCATTTTTATTTGGAGACTTGGGGGGGAATACAGAATAGAAGAACAAGTGTTATTGCCCCTTGTCTTTCTCTATATTTTTTCCTTCCAAATGTAAGACAGTATGTAAACAAAGACGACTATTTGAGAAATACCCTGTAATTCACATGCTAGTATGTGGACCCCGGAATTCAGAGATGTGCGAATAACCACTGCTTCTCAACACATTATCTTGTGCCCATTTTGGAAATACAAAGGTTTCCATAATACCTATTTTTCACCCTTTATATTTCACCAAATGAACTGCTGTATACCTGGTATACAATGAAAAGCCATTGAAAGGTGCAGCTCATTTATTGGCTCTGAGTACCTAGGGTTCTTAATGAACCTACAAGTCTTATATATCCCCGCAATCAGAAGAGTCCAGCAGACTAACAGTAGATTGGTTTTAAAAATATGACATGGCAGGAAAAAGTTACAGAGTAAAATGTGGAGAGAAATGACATTTTTTTTCACGTCAATTTCAATATTTATTTTATTTCTGCTGTTATTGTCTGCAGGAAAACCTTGTGGAATCTACACAACTGACCCCTTGCTGAATTCAGAATTTTGTCTACATTTCAGAAATGTTTAGCTGTCCAGGATCCAGCATTGGTTTCACACACCTGTCACTAACTGGAAGGAGGCTTAAAGTACAAAAAATAGTAAAAATGGAGTATATCCCAGTAAAATGCCAAAATTGTGTTGATAAAATGTGGTTTTCTGATTCAAGTCTGCCTGGTCCTGAAATCTGGGAAGATGGTGATTGTAGCACTGCAAACCCTTTGTTGATGCTATTTTCAGGGGGAAAAACACATGCTTTCTTTTGCAGTCCTTTTTTCCCCATTTTCTTTTTAAAACAAAACTTTAGCTGTATTTTGGCAAATTTCTTGGTCTCCTCCATGGGACCCCACAAACTCTGGGTACCCCTAGAATCCCTAGGATGTTGGGAAAAAAGGATGCAAATTTGGCATGGGTAGCTTATGTGGACAAAAAGTTATGAAGGCCTAAGCGCGGACAACCCCAAATAGCCAAAAAAAGGCTTGGCACAGGATGGGGAAAAGGCCTGGCAGCAAAGGGGTAAACATGTCTTGATAATCATCTGTAATGTTCTGACATACTAGATCAATGGTTCCCAACCTGTTGTCTGGGGACCTCCTGAGCCTTCTCAGGTGGTCCAAGACTGCATAGAAAATTAAATAATGCTAATGATAACAGATTAAGTGTATATAACTAAAGTGGCTAAATGTACAACTGAAAATTTGGAAAAATATGGTAAATGTAAAGGAATTTGAAATTGGAGGCTATAAATGAAATTAGTATCCCCAGATTGATTTGTGTGAGCAGTGCAGGTGCATCAAACAGAATATAATAGGGATGATGAGTGACTTCAATTAAATTTAGGAAAGGTCCAACCAATTTATATTTGTATGCAAATTAAATAAAATGTGTTATCATTAGTGTATGTGTTTGATGAATGCTTGTTTCTCTTTTTTTATAGTTTTTTTTTTATTTCAGAAAATATATTTTATTCTTTTATATTAACAGAAAAAGAAAACAAACACAGAAGGGAATTGGTAGGTAATACTACAGAATTACATACATAATTTGCTTGTCTTAACCCACAATAGAATAATGAATTGGTGAGACCAAGGCACTATAAACATACATGGACAATACTTATAGGTTGGATAACTAAGTGCAAGGAAAAAGTAGTTTAGAAAAGAGTAAAAGAAATACAGGAGAAAGTGAGAAATAGAGTAAGGTGTAGGCCTCGTCGCTGTGGGAGTAGATAATTTGGTGTGTTGGAAGGGTTGAGGTTTGAGATCTTGGTATTAGGAATAAAGCATCAAGAAGAAGTTGTTCATGGAGGTTTACTGGAAGCAAAAAAATTGGTGTCCCATATATTATGTGAGTGAGATTTCCATGGGGAGTGTTGGAGAGCAGTGTTGTCAGCTCCACGTATTTGAGTTAACGAGTTCAGCCAAGATTTAAAATTGGTTTTGTGTGTGGCTTTCCAGTTTGCGGTAACAGACTTGATTGCTGCAGTGAGCATAAGGTCAAGGAGGTGATCTGATTCAGACTTGATATTGGTGTCAAGGAAGCCAGTAATTAAGCATGAAAAATTGTTTTTTGGGTTATTATGGAACAGTTTGGAAATAAAAATAAATACCTCAGACCAAAATGTTTGGACCTGTTTATAAAAGAAGAACAGATGAGGAAGGTCTCCAATCTCTTTCTGGCAATTCCAACAAGTAGGACTATCTGCTATGTGTACTGTGTGTAGGCGAGAAGGTATCCAAAAAATGTTATGTAGTGTCTACAATTTGGTTTGCGAGAGAATAGGGGTGACCTTGTGTAAGGTCACTGATCTTCAAATGTTTGTCCACTCTGAGTCTGTAATCATCTAACTAGATTGTTTACTCTAGAAGTCTAGGGTCTTCTCAGAGAATTGGTAGTTGATGGTTGAAGGAAATGGTATAATTTAGAAACCTGGTGACCATATTTGGATAATTTCAGGAGTAAGGGGTAAGGAGAGGATTGAAGGGTCCTCTTGGAGAGGGTGAGTTTTTGACAGTGCTTTAAGTTTAAGGAAGTTATAGATTTCCTTGTCTTCAATTTGATATATATATATATGTTGTAGTTTTGCAAAGGTGAGAGGGTTGGGTGTACCTAGTTGTTTGGGTGTAGTAAATGCCCTTGTTTATCCACAAATGCCAACGGGGAGTCTGGCCTTTGTACTTGATATTTAGATTGTGCCAAAGGGAAGCGGTATTAGAGGATTTCAATTTAACTTGTAGTTTATTATTAATGAAGAGTAGTGCACGTTTAGTGTTTCTGAATATATATTTGGAGTATGGTATATGTTTGTCAGTTGAAGTGAGAAGAGGTGCCGGGTCTAGGTTTCCCAGCATTGCTTTTTCTACTTCAAGCCATAGAGGAGTATAGTTTGAGAGCGGTGAGAGCCAGTAAGATCCTTGTTTAGCAAGAAATGCTGACTGGTAGGATCTAAAATTAGGTAGGTTACGGCTTCCCAAAATTTTGGGGAGTTTGTTTGTTTAAGGCTATTCTAGGTTTCTTACCTTGCCATAAAAAGTTGTTGATTATTTTATATATTTTATGATGGAAATCATCAGTGAGATACGAGGGGAGCATACTTACTAAGAAGTTCACTATGGGGGATATCATACATTTTATTGTTTCGATCCGACCTCACTAGGTGATGAATTTTAGAGACCAACCCTCTAACAGCTGACTTTTTAAAGAGTTAGGTGTTCATTATGGAGTAGGGTGACAATCAGATCAGAGCCAAACTATAAACCTAAGTACTTTATATAATTTGGTTGCCAGATTAGTCCTGAATCCCCTAACAGAGTTTGGGGGCCTAATGAGTTTAGTGATTTCACTTCTGATTTATCTCTGTTTAATTTCTAACCAGATACATAGGAGTATTGCTCAATTGTGTCCATAAGAGCCTGAATGGAGGTTTGAAGGTCATCGGATAAGATTAAAATGTCGTCAGCATAAGCCATCAGTCTGATTTTCTTTTATTATGGAAGTCTATACCTGATATCTGTGGGTTATTATTAATATGTGAGATTAGCGGTTTGAGGGCTAACAGGAAGAGGGAGGGTGAGAGTAGGCACCCTTGTCTCGTGCCTTTTTCGAGGTTAAAGGGCGTAGAAACCATGCAGTTTATAGAGATAGCAGCCCTAGGGTTACTATATAGTGCCATGATCATTTTTATAAAAACATCTCCAAGGTTAAATTATTTGAGAGATTGTTCTAGGAATGTCCAAGAGACCTTGTCAAAAACCTTTTCTGCGTCCAGGGCTATGGCCACTGTATGGCGTGGATAAGGTCTTGGCTCTCTCTATAGCATGGCATAGAAGGCAAGTATTATCATTGGCCATCCTGTTTTTCAAGAACTCTACTTGTGAGTTGAAAATTAGCTGAGGTAGGAAGGGATCAAGTGCTTTGGCTAGAATTTTTGCATACATTTTACAGTCAAGATTAATTAGTGAGATTGGCCTATAATTCTTTGGTAGTAAGGAGTCTTTACCCTCATTGGGAATGACGATAATATTTGCATCAGTGGATGTGCCGGAAACTTTCCTAGAGGAAGCGTATGTGTTGAATAGTTTTAAGCGTGAGGTGTGAAGGGATTTTGTGAATGTTTTATAGAATTTGCCATTAAAGCCATCTGGTCCCGGAGCCTTATTGTCCTTCAGTGTGCTAATTGCTTCAGTGATTTCCTTTGTAGAGAATGGTTTGACTAGTATCTTCGTATCATCATCAGATAGTTTAGGTAGGTTTCGTTTATGTAAGTATTCCATACATTGTTCGGGTGTAGTCTGGTTATCGTCAGAGTATAACTCCGTATAGAATTGTCTAAAAGGGTATGATTTTTTGCGGGTTGGTGTGGACTGAGCTTTGCTTATCTATGATTGCAGATATATTCTATTGTTTTATATATGAAGCTAACATTTTCCCTGCTTTGTTGGATTCACGTAGTTTAAGGTCTTTAAATTTATTAATCCACCAGCCTGCATGTTCACCGAGTATTCTGTTGCATTCATATTTCTTAGCGGGGAGGTTATTGAGGATCTGTTTATCTAGTGTTTTGATATGAGAGGCTTCTAAGAGGCCATTTTCACGTTCTATCTCCAAAAGGGCTTTGTTCTTTGCTTTATTGATTTTAGTTTTCAATTCTATCAAAGTGCCCCTTAGGGTAGCTTTAAGAACATCCCAGAAGGTTTGAATATGGGCATCCAAGGCAGAATTATTTATACAAGAGTCAGCAATGGTCCACTCAATTTGTTTTATATTCTCTTGGTCTTTTAAAATCTCGTCATTGAATCGCCATCTTTTAGTCCGGTTTCTGGGATTGGATCCAGCTATTAGCGTGCTAATACATGCGTGTCAGAAATAAATATTGGTGAAATATTTGTTTTATCTAGGAGGTGAGTATGGAAGCCCGAGATGAGGATATAATCTATTCTTGTGTACGAATCGTGTGGGTGAGAATATAAGGTGTAGTCCCTCACGTCAGGGTGCTGGAGTCTCCATGTGTCTTTAAGGCCATATTTCAAACAAATGTCCTTTAGGATTTTATGTGCTTTGGGTGGGCGGTAATTACAGCTGGATTGTCTATCGTGAGATCTAGGGGAAGGTTCAAATCGGCCGCAACTATTATGAGATAATTATTTGGCAGCTGATCTAATTTTCCTGCGATCATATTTTAGAAGTCGCAGTTGTCATTTGGGTCATATATATTAACAACATGAATTCTAGTTTCATCACTCCTTAGAGTTGATATGACCCATCACCTTCTGTATCTGCGATGTAGGACTCAGTACTCAGATTGCCTTTTTTGTGATCACACCTTTTTTCTTGTGAGTTGCCTCAGAACATTGAATATCAACAACCCAAATGATTTTGAGTTTGAGTGCCTCTGATTCAGTGATTCTTGTTTCTTGAAGGAGGATATCATCGCCTTTGGATTTGTATAGATGGTTCATTATTTTCTTGCGTTTTATTGGATGATTCATGCCCTTCACATTCCAGGATATGATGTTGATACTTTTCTAGTTAGGAGAACTAGCCATCGTATCATAGGAGGAGGTAGGGTTGTGTAATAGTGTGTTGTGAAAAACCTCCTATAGAGGGAGAATGGCATCATGGGAGTGGAGTTACCTTGATATGCAGGTGGAGTCTATATGCGTGTACAATGTTCATATATCAGAGTTCACACAACAAATACTGGAACACTCAAAAGTGAACTGAGCTCTTGCTAATGGTGATGGTACGAGATGGATTCTTGGATGCTTTTATATCAACCCTATACTGTTCAGTAGTTAAATTCAAAAGAGGTAGAAGAGGAAGGAGAGAAAAAACGAAAAAGATAAAAAGGAAAAATAGAACCAACCCCCTACCCACCCGTGAAGCCCACTCCCCCACCCCTGCCATGAAACAGTGCCATGGAGATGGTGACAGAAGAAGAGCAGACATCTCTCGTGGCAACGCGGAGCATTCATCATAGTATGTCATACTCATGCCGCTAAGCAGCTGTTTTCTCAGAAGAGATCAATAAAGACTAACTAAAACTGTAACTTGGGTTGTGATATAACTTTTGCTGAAAACTGGTAGGATTTAAGTAACAGCACAAGAGTATTATAATAGCATCTACATACTCTTTAGGTTAAACTGCTATAAGGTGTGATAGCATAACTGTCAAACATCATGAGTAAACCAAAGAAGAACCTTGTGGAGTATGGTCTGACTTTGGCCAGCAATGTGGTATGCGAATAAGTAAATGTTGGGGTGACACTATGAAACATAGTTATTATTTTAAACACAGTCAAAACCTAATAGTGATGACAGATCTCTCTCTCACGATTCAGAAGCATACAGAAACTTCAGTAGCTAACTTAATGATAACATTCAATGTAACAGAAGCTACGTTTTCCTTTTGTTCGACAAGGACCTATTAACATCCATATCTTGTTCAGTCCGGTTATCCAAATAAGATTTTAGATCGTTATGGTCATCAAAGATTCAATGTTTCCCATGTACTGTGATCCTGAATTTCGCTGGCCCTGCAAAGGAAATATCGGATTTTGATGTCTCTGAGTATATTGTGCAACGCCAAGAATCCTTTACTTGTGTCAACCGTTGTTTGGGAGTAATCTTAAAATATAAATTTTAGAACTGTTCCAGCTGATGTGGTTATTTTTGCGCATGCAGAGCAAGATTGATTCAGTATGTTGGAGGTTTACAAACTATTGGTCTGGGTTAGGTCAGAGATCCATATTGCTGTTTGAAAGATGGGACCCTGTGTGCTCTTTCCAATTCAAATTTATTATCAAATTGAAGACTAGTAACATTAGGTAGCCATAACCCAAGGAAGGAAATGCACTGATTGAGTGAGTCTTCTTTTGTTTCAGAATCTTCCGGGAGACCACAAATTCTCAGATTACCTCGCCTTTTACGGTCTTCCAAGTCAGCAATGTTTTTTCTCATGGATGTCGTAGAGGTATGAAAGAAGAGAAGTTCCTTGTCTGATTTAATTCTAGTATCTTCCAGGTCACTGATTCTTTGTTCTGCCTCAGATACTTTATTGTTGATGGTGTTAATATCCATCCTGATGGCAGTTAGTTCAAGTTGCATCGAGTCAGTGTTTATTTTGGTAGATTTGGCTAGGTCATGCACACCCGATAGTTTTTTCAGGATCATATCCATCGTACTGTTAATGTCAACTTACTTTTGATCGGTGAGTCCGGAAAAGTTGGAACGTTTAACATACGGTTTGTTGTCCTTCTCAGCCATTTTGAGTAATGCGATACGTAGGGAAAGGTTCAGTTGTTTACCGTATATGACGTGAATGTCCTTTTAGGAACAGCTGTAGGATACTAGATCATTATCTGCGCACAACTGTGATATTACATATGTCTAATCCAACGTACAGGGCACATGTGCGCCTTGTAGTTCGGTGTCTTTTTAAGATCTGTCAGCGTTAGCTTGGTGCCACGGTGAGCATGAAGAACGATTAAGCTGTGCGTAAGGATATCCTTTAATTGTCTCCATTCGCTCAAGTTGGGGTAGCAGTGTGTAAAAAACAGTAACCAGCACTTGTTCGTAACATTGGCGCCATTTTAAAATCAGGCAGAGTGGGAGCGGGCAATTCAATTGAATAGTTTGTATGTCTGCTGGCCCCAGACAGAGTATAACTTAACCAAGATGCATTCTGATATAGTTAGTGTAAAGTCTGTGGTCCCATAGTAGCATTCTGTCCGTTTCAGCTCACACCTCGCATTGTTTAGGTTCGGGACGCTGCCATTTTGTGGTGCGTGCAATCATAGCGGTGCAGAGAAACAAAATTGAAATTATATAATTTTGGATGGTTCTGACCTTGGATTATAAGGCCAGAAGCTTCCCAGGACGGAATCCTCTGGTATGTGGTAGAATGATGACCTTGAAGCGGCTGAAATGTTCGATTTTCTCACAGCATCACCAGGAGAGGAGAAGTTACACACCCATGCGTCTCCTCGTCCGAGCCACGCCCCCCCCCCCATTGTTTATTGTTTTGAGGTTCAAATCATCAACAGTGTTTAGGCCAGGGTCCCCGGCTTCCAGTAATGACGGAGTGGAGTTCCCCTGATTCCAATAATAATTCAGAGGGGATCCCCCACTTCCAGTAATGATAAAGTGGGGGTCCACGGAAGTGAAAAGGTTAAGAACCACTATTCTAGATCACCTGGTATCCTAACTAACCAAGGGACTAAGTACTCTGGTAGCCAAGCTCACCCACAAACTATGCTCCTTGAAGGCTAACAAACTGTACACGGATAACCTCCATCTGTAATTTCAAGCATGAGCAATGAAAAGACAATGGCATACACCCATTACACTGATTATATGGCCTGCCAGGAAACATTCCTGAGGCTATAAATCAGCCTGTACCAGAGGAAAGGAATATTTTGAATCTTGCACTGAGGATTCCAGAAGTTCAATGAAAGAACTGTTATGCATCTATAAATTATTGGGGACTATCCTCTTGCAATCCAGCAAGGCATACTGGAATCCTTGTTAAATCTTTGGCTATACTTTTGCAACACGAATGACACTCTAACGGGTCACATTGTCATTGGCCATGGAGTCCAGTCTTGCTGACTCCTAAAATATACGATTTTAGGAAAATGGACTGTACGCAGTTCTACCAAAAGCTATATAAACCTGAAATCTCCATTTCCAACTTGTTTTGCTGTTTTTCACGGGTTCACCTTCTGATTCTGCCTTATTACGAAAAAAAATATATATATATACTTCTTTGGCCTGTCAAATGGACCCAATTCCCTTTAACTTGGCCTTAGGAATTAGGCTGTCCTCCAAACTCCCATGCACCAAGCTGGATACTTGGGGGCATGCAGACTATGATCTGTCTTTTACCAACCAAATTAAACGTGTTCTTCATAAACTCCATTTCAACATCAACACCTGATAAATAGGATTCTGCTATTGCTTCACTCACTGCTCTCAGAAAATAACTAATGCATAATATACACATGCTTCACCAGCCTTTAGTTCTCAAAACTCTACATTTCAAAAGTATATAGCGCACTATTTGGTCTGAAACAATGTGTCTACATCACACCAGCCCTGAAGTCCCTTTATTACAACGCAGTAAAATAAAGAGAAATGTTATAAACTCTCTGCCTAGTACATAAAGTGCCAAATGGTCAACTGCCAAATTACCTCAGAAAAGTATGTGTCCCATACATTTGGACCAAATGCCTTAGGTTTGCAAAAGGATGTCTCCAGATCGACTACATACAGACGATATAGCAGTCACATTTCTCTTAGGAGGGTTCCCTACAATTACAGCTTGCACTTCCAAAAGGATGTTGGTGAATTCAGGAAGCCCTTTAATCTGCTCCTCTTCTCCCTACCATTTGGATACCGCACTCCTCTAAGACAGTTCTCCTCAGGTTGGTCCTCTAAAGTACTGACTAGCCAGAGACCCAAGAACAGAATGTCTTCACCTCTGGTATTTTAAGAGTATTTTCTTTAAAGTCTTGGGCATATTTTTGAACTAATTCGATTGCTGGCTTCAAAGTAACATAAATATCTTATCCAACGGTTATCCTGCAAATCCTAATCTTTATATGTACTCTCACTCTAAAACACTCAGTCTGCTAGAGGGAGATTTGTAGCCCTTTACAAAAATCCTAGATAGAAATGAAAGTGGTTTTGAGTTATACAAATGTGTTGCTCTGCAAACTCAGCATCCCATGCACGACCATCTCTGTGTAATGGAAGGAGACTCACCCACTTGCTTGTCACTCTGTATGTAACACCTGCTCCTATCCTCCTACTCAGTACCCATCTAATGGTACTGAAAGTACTTGCTAGCCTTCAGTGGGACGTGGGCCCTCTAACAGAAAAGGACTAACACGAGGTAGACTAAGGTCAGGGGTGTGGAATTTAATAAACTATCTACTTGCCCATGGGACAGATTTTTTCATAAATCTACTTGCTCTGTAAAAAATCCACGTGTTCCTTTGGAGCCACGTAATTCAGTGACAAATTATGGCAGCAATTTCATTACACAAGAGTTCTGATTATAGCCTGGCTCATACTATAGTGAGGTTTGCATACTAGCAATTCCCTTACATTGCCATCTTTCAGCAGAGCTACATCCTGGGGCTGGAGATAGCAGTAACTAATAGTTTCAGGGTTTGAATGCCTTTTTGAGTCTATGGAAAGCTACTAATTTCAATGTTTTAGGGGCTTTCACCAGCTCTTTCTTAATCTTTTCCCAGACTGAGAACGGTTGGAAATTTACTTCTGACAAGGGCAGAAGTAAAATTTCCTTCAGGGTCAGGAAAAAAAAAAAAAAAGGGAGGTTGGAGGGAAAGTGAACTTTCGTTCCAACAGATTTTCGCATGAGCAAATCTACACATTTATATTTGCTCGTGCTAAAATGCAGTTCACAAATATCTTGTAGGAGTATGATTTCCTTGCCTACTTCTGCAAATTCTTACAAGTCTTTAAAGCCGTAAATCTGCACTAATGCAAGGACATACCATGGGTGCACTTTTGTGACTTGCTTTAGGAATTTGGCTTCTAATTAGGTCTCGCATCAACACCTTTTGCTTTTATAAAATTTCTTTCTCTGTCTATTGACTGGCTCCACTGTAACAGCATTCTGCTCTTTCACAAGGAGCATATCTACACACAAAGTAGTTTCATTCAATGCCAAGAACATGGCAAAAATGTGTGGTTTTTGAGAACAAAAATATATTATTTTTATAAAAATATTTTATAGCTTTTGCACAACAAACAAACAGTTGCTTTGTTCTGCCCAGTTTCACAAGCAAAACAATCCATTCTGGTAATATAGTCCCAGGTCCAGTTCTGATCATTGTCCCCCAAAATACAGCAAACATGACATCGATATTTTGCTAACCTATCAATCTGTGGTATTCCCACAATTTCTTCCACAGCTTTTGGATTTTTTGGGGAGGAAAAAGCATTTTTTTCCCCCCAATCACTGTTATAATGGTGAGGGCCTGGCAGCTCCCACAGTTATAAAGTTATACAAAAACCATGTCAAAACAAGACACTCATTGACAAAACCAAATGTCTGACCCCCCCACCCCCATGTCAGAAATTGTGGCTTTGCCCATGCTAGTTTACATCAACACATTTTACTAAATGATGCTTGTAGCAAAGTACCATCTTGTCTGGCATGTTACCCCCATTTTTACATGTATGTCTGTTTGTTTTTGCCTGTCTCACTGGGATCCTGCTAGCCAGGACCCCAGAGCTCATAGTTTGTGGCCTGAATGTGTATACCTGTGTAGCGACTGTGTCACTGAGGCTCTGCTAATCAGAACCTCAGTGCTTATGCTCTCTCTGCCTTTACATTTGTCACTATAGGCTAGTGACCACTTTTACCAATTTTAATTGGCACACTGGAACACCCTTATTATTCCCTAGTATATGGTACCCAGGGTATTGGGGTTCCAAGACATCCCTATTGGCTGCAGCATTTCTTTTGCCACCCATAGGGAGATCAGACAAACCTTACACAGGACTGCCACTGCAGCCTGAGTGAAATAACGCAAACGTTATTTCACAGCCATTTTCACTGCAGTTAAGTAACTTATAAGTCACCAGGAAGGCAGAACAAAGAATTTCCTCCGAGAGAGGGTGTTAAATCCTCTCCCTATGGAAATAGGCGTTAAAGGCTGGGAAGGGGTAGCCTCTCCCAGCCTATGGAAATGCTTTGAAGGGCACAGATGGTGCCCTCCTTGCATAAGCCAGTCTACAACGGTTTAGGGAAACCCCAGTTCCTGCTCTGGTGCGAAACTGGACAAAGGAAAGGGGAGTGACCACTCCCATGTCCATCACCACCCCAGGGGTGGTGCCCAGAGCTCCTCGAGTGTGTCCCAGACCTCTGCCATCTTGGATCCAGAGGTGTGAGGGCACTCTGGAGGCAACTGAGTGGCCAATACCAGCAGATGACGTCAGATACCCCTCCTGATAGGTGCTTACCTGACTAGGTGGCCAATCCTCCTCTGAGGGCTATTTAGGGTCTTTCCAGTGGGCTTTTCCTCAGATAACGACTTGCAAGAATTCAGAGTTCCTCTGCACCTCTCTTTTCGACTTCTGCCAAGGATCGACCGCTGACTGCTCCAGGACGCCTGCAAAAAAGTAGCAAGAAGACTACCAGCGACATTGTAGCACCTAATCCTGCCGGCTTTCTCGACTGTTTCCTGGTGGTGCATGCTTTTGGGGCTGCCTGCCTTCATCCTGCACTGGAAGCCAAGAAGAAATATTCAGTGAGTCGACGGAATCTTCCCCCTGCTCCAGCAGGCACCAAATTTCAGCGTCACCGGTACTCTGGGACCCCTCTCATCCTGACGAGCCTGGCCCCTGGAATACAGGTGGTGGACCCAAGTGACCCAGACTGTCCAGTGGTCCAACTGTCCAAATTTGGAGGAGTTAAGTCCTTGCCTCCCCTCTTCAGACAGAAATCCTGTGCACCGCGTGAACTGCAGCTACAAGGGCTTCTGTGCAAATTTCCACGGAATCCTCCAGGCACAGTCTAGCCTAGGTCCCCAGCACTCTGTCCTGCGATGCTCAGCTCCCTGAGTTGATATCCGATGTCGTGGGACCCTCTTTTGGAGTGTTGAGACAACTGCCGTATTCAGACTTCTTGAACCTGTGTTCAAGTACTTCTGCAGGCGCTACCTTCTTGTGCGTGGGCTCTCTATGTTGCTGAGGGCCCCCTCTGTCTCCTCTCCCAAGTGGCGACATCCTGGTCCTTCCTGGGCCCTGGCAGCACCCTTTTTCTTCAACCGCAACTCTTGCAGCTAGCAAGGCTTGTTTGCAGTATTTTGCCAAGGAAACAACTCTGCATTTTCCAGCACTCCGTGGAACATCTTCTGCACAAAGGAGAAGTTCCTAGCATCTTTCGTTGTTGCAGAATCTTCAGCTTCTTCCATCCGGAGGCAGATATTTTGCACCTTCATCTGGGGTTTAGTGGGCTCCTGCCTCCCCTAGATACTTTCACGACTCTTGGACTTGGTCCCCTTCCTTTACAGGTCCTCAGGTCCAGGAATCCGTCAGTGCTTTGCAGTCTGTTGTGGTCTTTGCAAGATCCTCTATCACAACTTTAGTGTGTTTCTGGGGAAATAGTAGTACTTTACTCCTACTTTCTAGGGTCTTGGGGTGGGGATTCCTGGACACCCTTAGTGTTTTATTACACTCCCAGCGACCCTCTACACACATGGTTCACATTCCACTTTCTTAGTATACGGTTTGTATTGCCCCTAGGCCTATTGCATCCTATTGTATTCTACAGTGTTTGCACTACTTTCTGACTGTGTTACTAACCCGATTTTGGTTTGTGTGTATATTTTGTGTATTTTACTTACCTCCTAAGGGAGTATATCCTCCGAGATATTTTTGGCACATTGTCACTAATATAAAGTACCTTTATTTTTAGTAACTGAGTATTGTCTTTCTTATGATATAGTACCTATACAATATAAGTGGTATAGTAGGAGCTTTGCAAGTCTCCTAGTTCAGCCTAAGCTGCTCTGCTATAGCTACCTCTATCAGCCTAAGCTGCTAGAACACTACTAATAAGGGATAACTGGACCTGGCACAAGGTGTAAGTACCATTGGTACCCACTATAAGCCAGGTCAGCCTCCTACAATGCTTAAAATAAGTAGTACCTAAAATTTCACAGTAAATTAACAAAACATTTTTTTTCCTAGTTGTATTTTTTGTGTGAAAAATTTATTTTGAAAGCAAAGATCATCAATCCTACTTTCATGAGTGTGCATATATTTGCATCTAGTAAGAGAGCATTTTGGAAGTATCATATGTAGCCTCATAGTGTTAAACTTTGCAAACGGGTGTGTACATTTTTATACTGGAACCATTGTCAGTACTACAGTCCGAGGCTTACAACATTTCCTTAGAGTGCTTACATTAATAATAAAGGCTTTACATTAATGAACCATAAAGGTTTGAATATCATTAACATAGGAACACAAATATGATCTTAACTGCAGACAGTGGCCTTCCCTGATCCATAATGTAGTGTAAGCTGGAAACCAAAGGGTTTGTGCTGCAGGTGGTTGGGCCTACTTGTCCCAAGGACAAAATAGACATGAAAACTTGCTGTTCTTGACACCAAACAATATGTACTGGGGGTAGGGCTATAGGAATTCCACATGCCGGTAAAACTGATGGAATTCTGGAATACCCAGATTGCTTGGGTTTCAGTGGAAGTGCCTCCTATGTTCTGGTCACAGTCTTCAACTTTTTATAGGTTGAGGAAGGCTGCTCGGAGCACAAGGATGTGTACATGGTGATTGCTTGACTTCTTGCCTTCTTTCTTCCCTCTCGGATCTGTTTTTTTTTTTTTTTTCCATGTTTCAGAAGTTCAAAGGTTCACCTATTATCACCTAATCATTAGGAGCAACGCTTAATAGCGCGCCCGGAAACTGCTTCCTTTGATGTTCAATGCAGATTTACATGCCTGGTACCACAAAAAGGGTTAGAAAAGGGGGGGGCATACATCTTTCAACCACTTGGAGTGCACCCTGGGTAGTTTTATAAAAGGGAACCAGAGTTTTGTTTTTGTCTACATGCAAAAGTGTAAAGGTAGTGACAATAGGAGAGAGACTATGAAATAAAAGTTTTAAGGTCAACATGATAATTTTAGTCTAGTCCTACTCCGTAATTCCCAATATGTGGGTTCATTCAAAATCCTACATGTGGTATTTAGTTGTAGAATTTATACATTACTTCAAACCCCTCACGAGAAAGCAAAGTGTTTTGATTCACATCAGATTCCCAAAAGCCCTTTTTAAAATGCATGGTTTTTATTGTGTTATATGTAGCTAGGCCTATACTGGAGATTTTGGGTGAGGTACATGAGTTTCATAAACATGATCCAAGCATGGTGGGGAAAAATGCTGTCTTTGCACAAGCATGAGATGTAGCAAAAACGTGGACATGCATGCTGGCAACTAGTTTTTTTATTTCTTTCTTATAATCTATATGATTGAATTATGAGTGGTAAAAGACAGGAATGTTAAAACTGGAGAATTTGAAGGGAGCTGCCAGTTCTTATTCAAGAAGGAATTAACTTCACTATCATAGGCATCAGAACTGAGAAGGAGCTTTCACAAGTTCAAGGGATTTTGAAGGAATGTATGACCAAGAGTAGGTTCAACTCAGAGCTGAGTGATCTAGTTTGGCGGTAGGTTCAAAGTTATGATCAGAAGAGTGGCACTTTGCTGTTGATGGTTAAATGTGCAATTCACACAATTTAAAGGGAATGCATGTAGCTAAAGCCAGCTGATGTAATGACAGAAGGGCTGACTAAATGAAAACCTGGATCTTCAAATTAACAAGTTGTTTTTATTCTGGTTGCTCTGCAGTCTGCAACTTAGGCAGAGAGGGGCTCCAAGTTATAGGCCACTGGCATAGTTTATATCCGAAAGGACTAAGATGATGATGGCTTGTTCCAAATATAGCTAGAGACAGAAGGAAGGCCTCTGGCTCAAGTCTCGCAATGTGATTTTTTTGTTTTTGTTTAATATGATGTGTGCTGTTGACACAATTGTACTAGTTAAGGTTTGAAGAGGAGACAAGGAAAAAACTACGAAAGAAGAGTTGGTGGAAGCTCAACAGCTTGGGTTATGTTATATTGATGAAGTGTGCAAGTACCAAAAGGGGTGTCTTTAAGCTAAAAGGGAGTGAGAGGATAAACAGCAGGGAAGGTACGAAGGACTGGGCTTAGGTAAAGGAGAGAAAAGCAGAATGTTACCATTTTGTTCTGAAAGTGTGGAACTCAGCTGTGCCTTTCACTTAAAGTGATACTCTGTTCAAGAGTCTGAAAGATAGCTAAAAACAAAGGTGGCGCTGCCAAATATGGGCTTATTTGATAGAGAGGGACTACCACCATTTTGAGGAAGCTGTCAGAAGTGGGCAAGAGAAATCTTGGATAACACCCAGGTCATAGATGGCACAGTGGGTGAGGCACAAAGCCTTGACTTAACAATACTTTTTCACAGGGAACCAGTGAAGATTATTAGGGTGAGCTGAGACAAAGGAAGTAGGGGAAGGAGTGCGAATCGATTTGGAGGCGGGATTTTGATAACTTCCTGCCAGGAACTTAAGGAGTCCGATAAAGCTAGGCAGACATTTTTGCCATAGTCTAGCTGGGACGTAATGAGGAAGTGCACTACAGCTTTCTTGGCAGATGTAGGAAGAGGGAGAATTTTCCTAAGCCTCGTAACGTGCTGAAACAGGTATGGGACATTTGACTAATCTGTTTAGACAAATTAACGTTAAGTTCAAAGAGATTACCAGAGTGTTTTGCTTAGGTAGCATGAGCAGGTGGAGCCCCTCATTCATAAGGCCACCAAGATGTGGACCAGGATTGTGCCTGGTTACTGAAGATAAGTATATCCGTCTTCACTGCTGAGCTTAAGGCACTTGTCCTCTTCTCCAGCAGGGAACACTTTGTGTACAAGAACAAAAACAGGATCACATCTGTTCCAAGTTGTTGAAGATGGACACAATGATTTGTGTGTCATCAGCATACAAGACCAGTTAAAAAGTCAAAAGGATTGAAGCAGAGGTATCAGTGTTGAGAAATATATACATAAAAGAGCTTTGAGCCCTGAGGAGCACTGCAGGACACAGGACTTGACTTAAATTTAAAAAGGATAATGAAAACAGATTGTGATCTGTCACAGTAAATATTCAAATCCATCTAAGGCCATTTTTACATACTGTAACATGAAAAAGTCTTTGTATCAGGATAGCACGAGCGAGAGTGTTGAATGCTGCTGACAAGTCAAGTAAACTTAGAGCAGCTGAGTTTCCTTTGACCAGCAGCATTCTAAGATTATCTATTACTGATATTAAGGCAGTCTTGGTGTTGTGAAACAGGCGGAAGCCCCACTGAGAAGGATCTAGAAGCGGGAGTAGAGGAACTGGGCAACAGTTATTCAATATTGGTGGATTACCATTTTTTTTTTTTTCATAATCAAGAAGTATTACATAGGCATCGATGTGATGCTGATAGATTACAAAGATCCATCAGAGCTGATTCTAGGACTTCAGGCGCTAGAGCCATAATGTGTGACAGGCATGGGCTCGATGAAGACTTAGAAGACTGGAGAGCCCATACAACCTTTTCAGTAGAGAGGTGCTCAAAGGAGGCAAGTAAGGAGTTCCCTGGGGATTCTAGTTGTTCATAACTTGAACGCTACTTAGTAAATGCTACTTGACATTCGAAATGTGATTGGAATTTTGTTGCTAAAGAAGGTAGATAGCTTGGAACAAAGTTCTTGTGAAAGCTAAATAGGATTGTTGCAGACTTGGGGCCAGCTGTGGGAGGTTAAGACATCTCTCACAAAAGAGACTATATCACTAGAGGAGTTTCCCGATATTTCAGTCTTCCTTGGATAGAAACAGGTAGGCGTCTTTCGAATCAGACATTCGTAATTCTTAACAGCAACTTTGTGGGAAGTTTTTTTTCTTGGGGCCAGAGGAAAAGCAACACAGCGTTTATGCCTTTTACAATACTGTTAAAGCAATTTTAGGTAATTTGTGTACACCACAGGACAGAGGGGGAGGCATGCTGGATAAAAGTGGGAGAGCAATATTGAAATGTCTGGGTGCATTTAATATGGTCACTTTCAATAGCCGGTTAACAGGTGATAAACTGGGCAAGATGGTCTGGCTGGGTAGGCACAGGGCTTCGCTAAAATATTTTTCAATCCAAGCGGAACATGGTGTTATTACCGATTACAAGAGATGGTGTTCACACTCACATAGCTGGTGTCTCATGGAGGGCTCAGCATGTAGCAGCAGGACTAACAACTCAACCAAACAACTCAATATTGTGGTGTGGAACAATTACAATAGATAGTGAAAAAGGAGTGAATAGAAACAGTGTAATTAGAATAAAGAAATTACTAGAAAACGAAAGGGGGAGGCAACACGAGGGTAATTGAATACTGTGACTTATTAACTAATTTATTTCAAAGATATTTGAAGAAAGGGAGTAGGGCTGGAGAGATACCAGATATCTGGGTTGTATGTCTTGGTGGTTAGATTATAAAATAAGGGACAGCCAATCAGGAGATTATTAAAAAGATAAATAAATAAATAAGTAAAGCCCTAGAAACTTACAGAGATAGGCCATGCAGCTCTACAACGCAGTTGAGAATCCCACTCCAATCAACAACACAATTGCAAATGGGATTCAACCATCACAGGTTCGACTCCCAGCTATCCAATCAACCCCAGGGGCCATATTATACATACATCACACTCTCCCTGTTTGAGCCACTGCACATCTTACAGAAAGTGGGGCAGGCACAGACAGGGAAAGTGCGCCACATTAAGCAGAATGTGCTGCTCCTAGGGCTGCCATGAACAAGTGCTGTCCTGGAAGAACTGCACTCAAGTGAAATACAGAATGGCTGCTTCAAAGCCACTCAGTGTTTCCCAGTGCAGGCAGCAAGCTGCCTGCATTTTCTTGAGGAGAGACAGAGAGAGATCTCCCTGCAGGCAGGTGTAGTGAGTGACTGCACCCGCCTGCAGGGGGACTGGTGAGAGACAAAGGGTAGTGCAGCACAGAAAAAAAAGTCAACAGGTTTTCACCGTTAAATTCCCAGTATCTGGAATGACAACTCTGTATCCGTTACGATTGCTGCAATCCTGCTCCAATTTAGGACAGTGAAGGCACAACTCTTTAAGGAAAAGTATATCACGATGAAGTAACAAATCACCAGCCCTCTTATAACCCAGCTTCTGCTCCAATCACTTTGACTTCTTGCTTTTGAGGCACGTCTGCACTCAGCTGCTTTTTTTCGCTAGCTTTGAGCTATATAAATAGTGCATCTGTACATACAAGAGATGAGTGATTTCAAAATAATTTAAAGAAAATATAAAACGGTGACACAAAAATGGGTAATAATGCAACAGTAAGAAGAAACAATGGTATTTTAAAGTTTTAAGGGTTCTGTCACTTAACTTAAGGGAACGGAAGACAATGGTTTATTCTTTCTCGCCTATCTGAGAAAAGTGAATATCCTCTTATGCTAGATAAATATTTTATTTGAAACACAAGCACTAAATGTTCAATCCTTACCCTCCAAAGCAAATGGTCCGGCTGGAGTTACAAATATAAGAAGTGGGTGTAGAACGGTCAGGCTAGACTTCCCCTGTTTGAAGAAATCAGTAAATGCTTGGTAATCCCAGCCTCGTCGAAGGCATCAGTACTAGTGTACGTTTTCATAAAGGGGAATGTGACTGCAGGTACAATTAGCACCAAGTGGAACAGTATAGGGTCGGAGTGGGGGGAAAGAGTGGCACCGGCGTAAAACAATGGCACTGAAGGTAATGGTCACCAGTGAGTGGCTTAGAGAGATGAACTGCTGGCAGGATTAACTAGCAGTTAGGTCCACGCAATGAAGCGGGCACAAACGAGCATTAGCTCACTGCTTTATAGGTTCATAAACCATGGTGTGCCCCTGTCACTGCTTACAGGGACCACAGCAGAACGCTCTAATTTCAACTTCTGACTTTTGAGCACCCGCTCCCTGAGTTCCCCCAACATGAATGCCAGATTGTGCCACTAATGCTTCAGTTGTGCCCTCAGTGGAATACTTTTGCTGCAACAGTGCTGCCAGTATGCCAACCCTAAGCATGCTACTTAATGCCAATCTTAATACCATTAACCTACCTGCCTGACTAGGTCTGGGGAAAGAACTTACTGGATTACTCACAAGCAGAGGCTAGAGGTACATCACTCCCTATGGTGAAAACAAGGAAATTATTGTTCATGGTGGCAAAGGGGGTCGCAGAAGGCAGTATGCATATGTTTTTCCCTTCAAAAAACTCAACTGATTGCCCTAAGGAAGAAGGAGCTAGCCTGGTCAATATGTGAGGACCTTTCAACATTATTACAAGTATTCAGCATTTATATCGCTCTTCAGAACCCCTTAGAGAGCGCTGAAGCTCATTTTTAGACAAGCAGCATTCTACACTGTAGGACAGTGCATGGTGGTCGAATACTGCATTTGGTGCAATCCTACATAAGCAGAGAGACCAGATTTTCAGAATCAAAAGCTCGGACAGAGACATAAAATAGGACTAAATTCCCCTTGGCCCACCCCTGTCCCACGAACACAGAAGAACTAATTCAGGGCCTATATTTATGTACATACGTATCCTCAATTGATTTAAGTTAAATAATTTACACACCCACCCAAACGCTGCAGTGATGAGCTCCAGTGTCAGGCTCCTGGTTATCCAGGCCTTGGGTAGTGGGCTCTCTAGGTGCAGATTCATTCCTCATTAAGTCCTGCTGTGCTGCATGAATCAGGGGAGGCAGCATAGTTCGAAACACGTGAACCTCTGGCCCTGGTTTGTTAAGAGGTCCAGTATAAATGTGAGACTGCACAACACAGATTAATGTGGAAGTACGCCCAACCCACAATCAAAAACCAGGACATATATTTATGTGAAAAAATGTTTCAGGGTGCCAGGATAGTTGTTTAAAAACCGTGATTGCCAGGGCAAATCTGGGACATCTGGTCACCATATATGAAGGTAGTGCTCTAGAGTTGAGCAAGAGTGACCAGACAGGTACTCTTACATTTGGAACGTAGTGCGGATACAAGTGACAAAGGTAGGTATAGCAGGCACATGCAACAAAGGTGATAATGATCATCATGGAGGTTACACAAGAATGTGTGCTAGCCCTCATTTATTTTCTTTCCAACTATTATTGACTGCCAGCAGAGCGTTAGAAAACCTGCATGTATCCACCAGTGCTAGGTTGGTGGCATAACGTTGCTCAATACCATCTTAAATAGATGGCACATAAATTCAGGATTACAAGTAGACAGTGTACATCTGCAGTGCAAACAACGTTTAAGCAGACAACTCTAATTTCTTAGTTCCCAGTAGATTGTGGACATTGTGCAAATATTCTTTAGATGTTCTCTGAACTTCAAGGCAGAGAACATTTGTGTAAACAAGATATAGGGAGGAGGATTGACTAGGATTATTTATAGAAAGGCCAAAATAATTATGTTTTCCAAATGGACGGAGGAAAATATAACTGAAAGAGAAAGAAAGATTTATGCATAACTGAAGAACTGAGCCAGTGCTACCACGCAGGAAAGAAACCGGTGATGACAGGTGCGGCTACAATGTATGCACAGAAGCATTTTGGAGTGGCTTTCGGCAAGATTTTGCTTAGCGTGTCTCGGAAAGAGTACCATGTAAAATACCCACAATGCTTTAACACATGGAATCACAGTTAGGGTGTAAGGGCAGATCAAGACTGATGCAGTGAAAGATCAAGCACTCTGTACAAGATGTCTAGCAAAAAAACACTTCCACTTTGAGTTAATCCACTTGCTCAGAAGATTCAGCTAAGGTGCAGTGCTTTTACACCAATGAGATTTATGTAATGGTATACACCCAATGACAGATGTTGCCCAAGCTCATAACAGATGAACGCCAGAACTGGATAGAAAGTTAGAGAAGCACGGTTTTCAGCTTCTGTTCCAAATTGGCGGGGGCGGGGGGGGATGGGTGATATTGGCATTAGAGAAGGCACGTCATCAGAGAAGCTTGCAAGACATTCAGCAATCGACGGCTTTTGAAGACAGTTGAGGGACTATACTACAAAACCCGTTACCTTTTATCCGATCTGCTCCAGGGTACGCCAATGTTGTATTTTAATATGTATTCGAGTTGTTTGCACATATTCTCGGGAAGGGGGGGGGCGGGGGGGGGGGCAAAACGTGTGATTTTATTCCGGTGAAGATCGGGTACTGGAGTTCAAAGTGCATGGTCTGAATAAGAAAATTAATTCTGCCCGCTGCCTAGACCCTGATCGGGAGCACCGAAGACAAAAAAAAAATCGTATCACATCGAATCTGTGGAAAGGAGGTGCACTGTCCGATGAAGGTAAATACATATCTACCGAGAGGCGATGATAGATTGCTATGTATTTAATATTTTTAATACACAAATTAAAATATAGATATGAAAGGAAAAAACTACTATTTGTAAAGGATTATTACCATCTAAGCTATTCTGAAGTCTGCATCCATTCATACGGAGGATGAAGGCAGTAATAAACGTAAACTTAATGCGAACCTGCAACGGGCAGAGATGAATATCTTCTTATTAAATAATAAAAAATACTAGGATTACACTGAAAAAATCTCATCTAATAATAACAACGCACCAGACGCCATACTCGAGTACAGCCATCCTCATTTTTAATCTCCATAAAGCCCCGCTGGTGTGAGGAGAGAAGACTTCCGAGGTCTCCAGGGTGGGAGTCTACCGGAGGTCTGTTCCCAGAGGGCCGGTAGGATGTGGGCGGCTGCGGACACATGTTCACACCTTCACGTCAATGGGCCTTTCACATCCACCCGCAGACGCGAGCTTTGAAGGGCTGGGAACCAAGACGGTATTAGCAAGGGCCTGGACGCAGCCACCCGCCCCTGCGCAGACAGCACTGTGACATCAGCCCCAGCCGGGTACCCCAACTACGGGGACAGCGCCATCGCCCTTTTTATATCTCCGCACCCTAGTTATAAACAGACTTGAACATGATTTTAAATGCAAATACACCAAAATATGTCCCATTTACCCCAAGGCCATCAAACATTCATTCTACAGCGGAAGCATTTCCCGGACAGCTATTTCAAAGCAAAGTTAACAAAGACGACGACAGGTTTGCTTGTCACACAACACATGATCATCATGCACTGGCCAACACACGCAACAGACAGCCAATATCACTTCACAAGGTCCAACGGACAAACAAGACGTCCTGCAGAATGAGTGACAGAAATACACGACACAGTGCAGTAAGTAGCACAGGCGGGCGAGTATGAGAACACAGCTCATCGGCACAGTTTTTGCAATATGCTACAAGAGTGTAGTAAAAAGATGTAAAATGCGGGGCTTGTGGAGTGGGCTGGCAGAACACGGGGTGTACCAAGTAGCACAGTGCAGTCTGAGATTTGAAGAGGTCCGATGTCACGCATAGTAGATTCCAGATTTACAATGTCTTCTTTTGTACAGGCCTGCTTGTACCTGGATACAACAGCCCATCAACAAACGGGCAAAACTACAATTTTTTATTATTATTATTATTATTTTTTTTTTAAAAGAGATCCATGAAACACGCGTGACACATTCAGCTAATCCGGGGCAATCTGAAGCAAGGAGTTTGTGTGCTGTCGTAGCAGGAGAAAAAAACGAAACTACAAGTCCCAAAATACAACGATATATTGGTTAAATATCCAGAACTGTTTGTGTCAAACGAGCTGGACTATTTGGCAGCTATGCTGACCGATAAAATACAAAACATACATTTCCTATATCCGTTTCCAACAGGATTTGTTTTTAGTTTGCTCTTTTGAAATGTCTCTTGCATTATCGGCATCTACATGTTGAACAAAAAAGTGGGTGTCTTATGTAACAATTTCATTTTTTTCCCTCACTGTTCTCCTCACATCTGTTATTTACCATCAACAAATGCAAGAAGAGGTGAATGCAATAAATCATAGTAATGGGCGGTGCAAAAGATAAGGCTTGCTCATACTTGTTGGTCAGAAAACTGCCTGCCTCAAAAGATTTTTCAGGAAGACTTCACATCTTGAAGAAGGTGCCCCAAAAAAGCAAAATGGTGGCAAAACGAGCTAAACTTTATTTATGAAGCACACTGTTTGTATTCTTTTACCACTCAATCAAAAAGTCCATAATTCCAGAGAGCACACTATCTCATTCTTATTAGAGCTCCAGTAGTATTTGAATACATACTGGAAAAGCCAGGCCTTGCCAAATATTTACCAACTATGTTGATGATCTGGGACACTTTTACCCCGCCCCCGCCCCCACCCCCCACCCCTAAAAAAAAAAAAAGTGATGCAAAAAAAGACAGTACAAAAATAAGAGCAAGGTAGAGGTAACACGTAGCAGAGGGTCAAACTTGAACGATACATAGGACCAAATCTTAAAAACAGAAAGCTAATTCCAGAATTTGAGAGCCAGTAGAAAGAGTTTGCTGATTTTCACTGTAGGTCATCATTTTAGCTATTCTGTACATTCACATTTTTAAAGACATTTTGCAAAGAAATAAACCCCACTGGCCACCGACCTTTCAAACTGCACTGACAGCTGTGTTATATGTTTTTTTTTTTTTTTTTTAAATCCGATACAGCATTCATACCAACCTTAGTGAAACAGGCGTTGACACAGCCACCACCTGAAAGTCATGGAACGGTGCAGTCAAGTAGGACCACTGCTGCTCTAATCTTTCTTAATCCTGGGTCTACAGGTTGCAAGTAGTCTCATTTGATACTGCTGGGTGCTCGCTGCAACCAATATGATGTGTAGAAACAGCATGATGGTCATTTCAGCAGTGGCCAGTAGGATACGTATCGCTGTATGTTTTAGAGGCCTTAAGGCCTCCATCACTTAGGTAGAACTAATGGTATTCTGCAGGACACCTGTGTCTGTATGATGTGTATTATTGTTAGCTGGACATCCTTACTATAAACTCGGCAGATACTGAGCTCTACTCACCTCTGAGCATGTATCTCGTGCACCATTGTAAGCTCTGCAGGATAGAATACACTTATTTGTGTCTGTAGAAGGTGCATTAGAGTTAGCTGCAAGTGGTTTGGTGATCTTCCTGGCTCGTGAGGCATGGAGTCCCACTATCCTTTTAATACCACTGCTAATATAACCTCTGAGCAGAATGCTCACCCATACCGTGTGCACCTCTTATCATGGCACCTTAGAATTGGATACTGTAAGACAAGAGGCAGGAAGCCAGTGTAAGATCATGACTTGCACTACTGTGAGTATGAACAAGATCCCTTTAACACCCACACCCCCACTAAAATTACCTATAATGACATGCCATTTAAAATACTGGAAGTGGATGATATTTTGAGTCCAAGCATGGTGCTTTTACTACCTAGACAAACACATTGCTTCTAATACTAAGCCCATCCTGTGGAGCACCTGAACACTCAGCCCGACTAGAGATTTATGAGTCAGGGTTCACGGGCGGAGGAGGCATTAAGGATTTAATTTCTCTATGTAAGAATACTTCAAAGGACAAGCAGATGTAAGCTGGTATTGCATTAAGAGCCCTTACCCGATGTCCTTCTTCGTCCACCGCATTACTACCTGAAAGATAATAGAGAAGAAGTTAGACAGCAGAATTGTACACTGGGAGAAGTTTCACATCTGTCCACTGTTCACCCCATAATGATGCTCACAGCATTGGTACTTCCTAGTGATATCCATTACCGCTTCTCAGTCTGCTTTGTTTGTCAGAGTACATTCGCCATAAAATCCAGCTCAAATTATTACTTGCATTGTTCAAAAAATATTTTTGTACATTTCTCTTAGAATAGGAAGCAGATATTGCACTCCATCACAGGAAAAATGGAACATCACTCGATAAATGAGAAGTAATCACCAGCAGTACTGAATGCGTCCTGAAGGAATCAAGGTTCTAGGGTGAGGCATGCTCAATATTCTGGAATGGCATACATAAAAGAGTATGCCACACGCAGTTCGGAAATTACATATTTATTTTAATTGTTTTGATAAAATAAATATTACATCAATAATCAAAAATCAGTTAACTACTTTCTACAATTTGGAAATTAGTAAAACGTTCTATCCAACGAGTAAACACCATCACCTCCACCTGCTTCAACATCCTCTGGATACTCAAAAATAACTTCAAGTGGTTTCCTGTGGACAAAAGAAAAACTGTCGCCCTGGCCACTAGCAGAATGGCCTACAGCAACGTGCTCTATTTCGGCATCTCCTCTCACCTCACATACAAGCTGCAAACCATCCAAAACGCTTCTGCAAGATTGGTACTCAACCTCCCACATCACATCCAATCTTGCCACATCTTTGTGAACTCCACTTGCTCCCTGTCCAGAAATGCTGCCACTTCAGGATACTCACCCACGCCTACAAGGCACTGCACAAGAAAGGCTCCGCATACCTCAGTCATCAACTCAACCCCACCAATAAACCTGGAACCTGCACTCGGCATCCCTCACACTCACGCATACACGACACGGATTCGCAGAAACAGGACGGTGGCCGCTCATTCTCCTACCTAGCAGCAAAGACCTGGAACACCCTCCCCCAGGACATAAGAACCGCAACCATGATCATGAATTTCTGTACGGACTGAAAACCTGGCTCTTCGAATAACTCTCGGTCTGCCAGCACCTAGATACCTTTTTGGGCAATTAGTTTGCGCTTTACATGTCCATGTTACATTACATACGGCATACATTTGCCAATTACTGGGTCTCTAAGCACTTTTTTTCCAATAATGGCTAAGGGGTTGTGGGTTTGCCATGGAAGGTATTCTGCATGAGGTGTCAGTAGACAGGTTCTTACCTGCTTGAGTGAAAATTGTTTTGAGTATTTTACATACGGCTGTGGGTCACAGCAGATGATAGGCTAATGATCGGACGGTCAAACATGTCAGGTTGACACAAGTTAAGGGATTTTTTGTGGAGTGCCCAACAGTGAAGAGGGATGGGCTTACAATTTTTTGTTCCTAAACTGTGTCAGCTGTGGGGTTGTAGTTAGTCATCTGGGATCCTACTGAGCCGCCATAATGCATGGCATTACTGCAGGCCTTTCCTGAGAAGTGGGTGAGTCTTTTTATGTGGCCGGGTGCACTGCGGTAGTGTTCCACTTTTATACCTGATATAAGGAAGATTGCATAGTTGTGCTATACTTATGTCACTGCCCTGCAAAAGGACTGTGCCCCTAATTTCAAGCCTTAAATTAAATAAGCTATTAAAATTCATCCTGATGGTTCAAAACAATACTGAGCTATTGCAAAATGCCAAACTGATTTTCACTTTAAAAGTTATGAAAAGTCCTACAATGCCTTTCTTGAGGGGCTTCATAACAGATACATGGAAGTCTGAAGAAATCAGTTTTATGCAGCACAGATTGGTACCCAGAGAAGAACTGAAGTCAAATTAACAAGTCAGATGGAATGGGGAGAGCAAATCCATAATTTTTATATTTAATATAAAAATTAAATAGAAATTAAAAATAAAATGAAACAAAGGAATCACATGCGCAGGGAGGCGCCCTTGGAGGCTGCATCACGCCTCTGATTTGCAGCAGCGAACCAGTGTGGTCATGTCTTTGAACATCAGATATGCTACTAAAAGAAAGAGGCAAGGAAGATGCAAGGTGGGAGAGAAGTAGATAGGACCAGGTAGTCTGTACTCACAAAGCCACCTTTTGCCAAGCTTTGAGGCAGACGCTCCACTATCATCGAAGAGGCTTGAACATCATCTAAGTAAGTCTTTTTTTTATATTTTACTGCCTTAAATTTGCTTTGGACGCCCATACTTGAGATGAGACAAGTACACAGAGGGTGATGCCAAAGTTGCCTGAAGCAGTAGGTGCATGCATACCTACGCTATATTGTGAAGAGAGCTCCTGGAGACTAAAGGCGCTCACAAATAATCAATTGGGAAAGTTAATTATTGATGGGGCAGGGGAGTAGAATGAGGGTGGCAAAAACGTGCTTCGTTCTTGAAGGGGTTGGATACTTGTCTGCACTGCATATAGCAGGATGGAACTTTATAGGTTCACTTGCTTCAAAACTTTCAGTAATGTCAGGCCAGGAAGTGTGAGCAAATCATCCCTCCAGCATACCTCAGCCTCATCTTTGCATGCTCACATTTGTGCTACACCTCCCAGCAGAACTGTGACTGAGCTAAGGACATGGAGATGGACTGATGGTAATGCCATCACTTGAGACCAAATCCAAAAATGACAATTTACTTGAGTAATCCACTCCCAACGGTTACATCCGCTCGAATGTTCAATATGTGAGCTAATCCCAAAGCAGACACTAGTTTGAGAATGAAGTGCAGCATGAACGTCTGATTGATGAAACTGAACAAATGTATTAGAAGTAGACAGAATAGTCCTTGCACTACAGAAGTCTCAAAACGTACACACATCACACGTGTAGCCCAAATTGTTGCCCTAAGGAGGTTTGAACCATTGAAAAGCCACTGAGGCTCATCATCTGCGTGACAGCTTCTGTGGAATGGACACAGTGTCTTGAGAGGAATTCCAGCTTTGAACTGAGATTTTAACAGCACTAGAAACGAAGTAAAACAGTGCGCAAAAACTAGCAACTTTTATTTGCTCATAATGCAGTAGTAGTAGTAACTTGCCTCAGTGACAGGACATCTTCAATCTAAAAGGCATTCATGCCACTCACGTTTTTATTGGAAGGAGCTAAACAGCATGCAATGGAAACATCACAAGGTAGAATATGATATGCATAACTACACAACACGTAAAGGGAAAACAAAAAAAGTTGTTTTTGATGCAGAACTTTGAGCCTATATGTTTTATCACTGTTCCGTTTCCCCCAGTTTTTGTTCACTGGTGCAAGAATGTCTGTGCCAAGGTAATTTCACGTTTGGAACGCTGCCTACAGGTTACTGCAAGTATGGCTTTGAAAAGAACTGAACTTTTTGGTTCCTCAGGCTCAAATCAGTGGTTCTTTATATTGTCATGGAGAAACATTGGTGGAATGAACTTTCTCCTTCCAAGAGTGACCTCCTCACCCGCCAAAAACAGACGTTCGCTCGCGAAGAGAGAAGACAGAAACTGACTCATTTGCTAGTGCTGGAATCACCAGTTAAAACCACGGTGGAGGAAATCAAAGAAGGCTGGGAAGGTTTTGACAAAGCTCTTTGTGGCTTACTTTCGGCAGAGGATAGTCATTGTCCTACAATGCATCATTCTACAGAAAGCACGAAAAGCAGACACCCAACTGATAAAGTTAGGTGTTTGAGTATGGTCTCTTAGTCCCTGTCAGGTAAATACATAGATAAATTCAGTTCAAACTTTGGCTAAAAGTGTTTCCCAAAGGCAATGTTACCTCATAATCTCAAATGTAATCTGCTTCAAAGCACTAGGATGTGGAAGAAACGGGTATTATCAAGCTAACTAGTTGAGCATTATGAATTTAGATCAGAGTGAAGGCCGGTTGATGTAGCTGTAGTGGGGAATAAACTTCTTAGGGAGCGATTTAAGATTAAACACACACCAGGAATACTTTTGCAAACACCAGAAGGTGAGAATAATTTTGGTATTTGGATGCCTATAGGGCTTCTACGTTGGCTGCTTTTATATAAGCACAGGAATTCAGGGTTTGCATGTAATCTTCTGCAAACAGTACACGTCACTGCGGACCACTGCTTTCACAGATGCTTACAAACACATACCACACGCAGTACAGTTGGTCACGGACGCAAAGATTGCGGGTGTGCACACAACTTACCAAACACATAGACAACAGCTCCGGCACCGCCAAGGCCCATTAGCCCTGCTAGCCGCAACACCATTTTTTTGGCATATGCAGTACTTTCCTTCTGCTTCTTCTCTTTTTGTTGTTCCTCTGAATCCTTCGAGCTCTCATTCTCCGAAGTCTGCAAATGGGAAAGGCAGCAGTCAATCACTTCAGATATGTAAACTGGGAGACACAAATAGGATTTCTTTTTTTTTTTTTTAATTTCAAAATCATTTATATTGAAAATGTTATAAGACAAGAAACAGAAATAGTACAGAATAGAAATGAGCAATCTTTTAGTGGGGTATTACATTGATATGGTGGCGTCATGGAGTAGATGTGACATACTGTAGCATGTATCATAAAAATATTAAATTCTAATAGTTTAAGATTACAATGCGTACTGAAGCATGTAACACAATAAATAGCCTTCAATCCTGGCAGCTTAAGATCACTAAGTGAAGTACGCATACTATGAATACTATTGTGATGCAAGAGTAATAATCGTAGTAGCTTACCGTGCGAGAAAGGAGAGCGAGATACTATGAAGGTAGGTTAAAGTAACGAGTAGTTGGGATACCCCAGAGCAGTATCAAGAAGTGGGCCTGAAGTGAGCAGGAGAGATGAGAAGCTAGGGACTGCATGGGAGCAAAGAAGGAACAGAAGATGGAAGGAAGGGAGGGTAAAGGGGATGTTGTGGGGGGGGGGGGGGGAAGGGTTGGGTTGAGGGAAGGACTGGCAGCTAAGATGGACTTGAGTTGGTAATTAATGTGTCCAGACTAGGCTATATACACATATATATATATATATATATATATAGATATATATATATCTATATATATATATATAGATATATATATATATTTATTTTTCTCCCAAAAATGCTTTTAGGTATGTGTTCAGAGAGTTATCTGCTCCACTGGTAAATTTGACCCATTCCCACAAAGCATGGACCGAAAGTTTAGAAAGGTCTTTCCATTCAGATAGGATGGATTTCAGACCAGTTAAGATGACGATATCCCACAAAATGCGTTTTTTCCCCCCCAATGTAGAGGATGTACCAGAGGAATGATGCCCAGTGCAACCGAGATAAGGTCAGGGATCCAGTTTATCTGAAGTATTTTCGAGATGGTAACTCTGAGTTCAGACCAGAAATTCTTAGCAAAGGTGGAGTTGTGTATCACGTGTTGTAGGTTACCTGACTCTTGCCTACAGCTCCAGCATATGTCGGAATCTTGGAGGCCTAGTTAAAAAAGTTTAGGAGGTGTCCAATGGCCACATAGGAAGTCCAATACCTACATTGTACTAGGGAGAGCGTAATCTTGTCAGTAGTAAGGTTAGCCCTTATTGCAGGCCAGTTTAGTGTTTTATTACGAGAGTTGTGTGTGTCACCCAATAGCGACTCCCATTTGCTCTGAATCAATTTGGTTAGCGAGGAGGTTGTGGGTGTGAGGATAGAGTATAGTTTGGAGGCAATGTGATCCCCTTTAGCTAGGGAGGTCAGGACGTTATAGAGATTTTCTGCCCGGAGATCATGGCCTTAATGTTTAAAAAGTGGTAACAATCTACGTCTTCAAGTTCAAGTTTGGATTGAAGGTGAGAGAAGGGTATCAGGATGGAGGGAGATCCTAGCTCTCCTACTAGTAGGATGCCTTTTTGTGCCTATTTCTCAAGAAAGTGTGACTTGCCTTCTGATTCAGATTTTCGTTATGCCATAATCAGGCTAGGAGGGAGCAACACATCTTATACATAGTTTGTTATCTATTTTCTGAAGGGCCTGTGCTGTGTTGGATAGAATAATTGAGAATTGTTCAGATTTGATTTTTTTAGTGGTGATAAGTGAGAGGAGGGATAGAGGCTTGACGAGTTTGTTTTTGATGACAAGCCAGGATGGAGGAGTATTGTGGGTAGGGGAGAGCCAGAAATATCCTTGTCTCGCTAAGTAAGCATTTTGGTATCTCTAATAGCCTGAGAGTTTCAAGCCTCCAAGCTTCTTTGGTAACCTTAGTTTCTGTAACACAATTCTCGTTTTTGTGGACTTCCACAGAAATGTATTGAGCATTAAATCCAGTCTGGTAAAAAAAGGTGTCAGAGAGATATGGGGGACATGCGGATTAAAAATCGGATTACAGGGGTGATCATAATTTAGATGGTCTCTGTGCAGCCCCAACAGTTCACAAAGTTGGAGGACCATTTTTCTAGATGCTCTTTAATTTTGTTTAGGGATGTTTTTTAATTTAGTGAAAGGATTCTTTGAGATTTTGGGTGAACCATATCCACAGGTATTTCCTTTTATCTGGGGCCCATTTAAGACTATAATCCCTGATAATCGAGCTATTGCGTTGGATATTCAAGGGTAAAAAAAATCAGTTTTATCCCTGTTGAGAGTATAACCTGAGACTTGGCGCGATCACCCCCCAGGGTTAAATAATATTTTTTTTTTAATTTAAAA
This sequence comes from Pleurodeles waltl, assembly GCF_031143425.1. Classification (NCBI taxonomy): domain Eukaryota; kingdom Metazoa; phylum Chordata; class Amphibia; order Caudata; family Salamandridae; genus Pleurodeles; species Pleurodeles waltl. Next base: position 372,655,612 of record NC_090448.1, on the reverse strand, counting down.
AAAAGCATATTGAATAGCCGCCCCTCACCCTGGGGCCAATTAAAAAAAAAAAAGAAGTGTGTTTATCTTCAAAGGGGGGCAATTGTTTTTAAAAACCACACAGCTATTTATTTATTTATTTACACACACAGATCACTTTTGTCACTGCATGTGTGGTTTCCCTGGAGGCGGCGATCAGCCCCTAGGGAAACCACACAAACACAAGTGATCTCTACATATACATATTGGGGGAGGGAAGAGAGAGAGAGAGACGCTCCATAATATATATATATATATATATATATATATATATATATCTCTGTTAGGTAGCAATAAAAATAATTCTTATGATTATGTTCCTGCTAGAGAAAGAGAGAGATCAGACTTTTGTCTAGTGGCAGTTTTGACACCATAAAGTAGCGCAGAAGGTGTATATGCTGCAAAGACCAGATCTGTATTTTATGTGAACTGCTGAGTGGATAAGTAAAGCCAGCAGTCACCTGCGCTTTAAAACAAATGAAATGTACGTGCAAAGAGGGCTATGGAGAGACGAAGGGCAATTTTGGTGGATGGTAGTGAGGGAATCCAAGGAGGAGGTCATGGGAGGAGGAAGCAGCAAAAAAATGTTTTAAAAAAAAATGTCGCACTGGGCACCACCAGCGCTAAAGGCTGTAATGATGGGTATGTGGCAAGGTGAAGTAATAGTGTGTCTTTTTTGTTTTTTTTCAGTGTCTTCAGAAAGCCTGCTGATTGATGGAAGAAGTGAATAGGCTTGTGTTTTAGAGGGACAGTTTAGCCAGTAGCAGAGATGGCATCTCGTTGAATGACTGCTGCTGAAGACTTAACTCGGGCTATGGCTCTATGCTCTAAGGCAGGATCAGAGACTGAGACAGCATCTGAGGGAAAGGACAATGGAGCAGAATCTGGGAGTCATTTTTCAGTCGGCAGAGTCCCACTCAACGACACCTCTTCCAGTTATTCTGAGGAAGACTATGAGGACAGTTGTGCTGTCCCTTCACAAGCACAGTCTGTGCAGTGGGACAACAGCAGGTTAGCCCAAACCAGAGAGCAGGTGCGTGCAGTGGCAAGCATAGAGAGTGCTCCCCAATTTAGTTCAGCCCCAAGTTCAACCTTTTACTGGTGATGCTGGGTGTAAAGTCGATATGGCTAACTTTTTGCCAGTAGACTACGTCCATCTCTTTTTGGATGTGACTTCCTTTAGCAAATTGTGCAGCAGACAAATCTGCGTGCAGAACAATTTCTGAGGGAGCAGGGAGGCACTCTACAGTCCCGTCCTAGTCATGCCATTGCACTCCCACTTTGCTGGCAGAGTTGAAGATAGTTTTGGGCCTTAAGCTCAAAATAGGGTTAGTGCAGAAACCCACCATGCAGTCCTGCTGGGCGACTCACATGGTCTGGGTAATCCAAATCTTCACAGAGCGCCGCAACAGGGAAGGGCCTAAATCATATTGTGGAGACATCAAAATTATCTACCACAAAACAACCGGGTTTTGTACGGCGGGCACCTGCGTCTTGGGTTCTGGGCTCGGCGGCCATATAGGGAAACCTACTGAACCCAGACATTTCTGAAAACTGAACACCCAGGGGAGTCCACAGAGATGTGGCCTGTGTGGATTTCCTAACATTTTCTTACCCAGAATACCCTGCAAAGGTGAAGCGTTGAATACAAATTCTATTTTTCCTTGCATTTGTCATGCATCCTACAGGAATATGCAGGGAGCCACATAATTCCTACCACCCAGTTTCCCCCACTTGTCCTGATAAAAATACTACCTCACTTGTGTGCCTTTGCCTAGTGCCTGCGTCAGGACTGGATCACCCCAGGGTCAACAGTACCTCTCATGTAAGGACTACCGCTGAACGTTGTAGCATCCATTCCTGTCATATCGGGACAAGGTGGGGAATGCTGGGTGGTAAGCAGTTTGTGGATTCCCTGCAGTTTGTGGATTCCTGCATATTCCTGTGTTTTTATTTAACGTTTTACCTTTGCAGGGCATTCTGGGGGGAAAAAAAAAATAGGGGAATCCTCACAAGCGATACCCCCCCTGGACTCCCCTTAATGTCTACTTTGCAGGAGTGAATGGGTTTGATAGCTTTCCCTAAATGTTTCCCAATCCCAGGACTACTTAGTACACTCACCTTAGTTATCATTATCGCCACAATACAAGAAAATGCCATAATCAGTTTTTAGACACATTTTGAGGTTTGCAAAGGATTTTGGGAGACAGAGCCTGGTGGGAGCCCCACAAGTAATCCCACCCTGGATTCCTCTAGGTGTCTAGTTTTGAAAAATATATAGGTTTGCTAGGTTTCCCTATGTACCAGCTGAGCTATAGTCCAAAATCCACAGTTACACACTTTGCAAAAAAACAAAAACAAAAAAAAGTCAGTTTTCAATGGAAAAATGTGATGTATCCATGTTGCGTTTCTGGGCATTTCCTGTTGTGGGCACTAGGCCTACCCACACGAGTGAGGTACCATTTTTGGCAGGAGACTTGGGGGTACACAGAACAGAAGAGCAAGTGTTATTGCCAATTGTCTTTATCTACATTTTTGCCTTCCAAATTTAGGACAGTGTGTAAGAAAGAAATCTTCTTGAGAAATGCCCTTTAATTCACATGCTAGTATGGGGGACCCCCAAATTCAGAGATGTGCAAATAAGCACTGCTTCTAAATTCTTTATCTTGTGCCCATTTTGGAAATATATAGGTGTCCTTGACATCTAGTTTTCACTCTTTATATTTTACCAAATGAACTGCGGTGGACCCGGTATACAATAAAAACCCATTGCAAGGTGCAGCTCATTTATTGGCTCTGAGTACCTAGGGTTCTTGATGAACCTACAAGCCCTATATATTCCCATAACCAGAAGGGTCCATCAGATGTAACATTATATTGTTTTAAAAAATCTGCCATAGCTGGAAAATGTTACGAAGAAAACATTGACAGAAATGGCTGTTTTTTTCCAACTCAATGTCAATATTTTTTTATTTCAACTGTTACTTTCTATAGGAGAAGCTGGAAGGATCTACACAATTTACCCCTTGCTGAATTTAGAATTGTGTCTACTTTTCAGAACTATTTAGCTGTCCACGATCCACTATTGGATTCATACCCATTTCTGTCACTAACTGGAAGGAGACTGAAAGCACAAAAATAGTAAAAATGGGATATGTCTCAGTAAAATGCCAAATCTGTGTTGAAAAATTTGGTTTTCTGGTTCAAGTCCACCTGTTCCTGAAAGCTGGGAAGAAGGTCATTTTAGCACTGCAAATCCTTCGCAGATCCCATTTGCGGTGAAAAAAAACAGATGCTTTCTTCTGCAGAACTTTTTTTCCCATTTTTCCCCCAAAACATAGATTTTAGCTATATTTTGGCTAATTTCTCAGTTTCCGCCAGGGGAACCCACAAACTCTGGGTGCCTTTAGAATTCCCAGGATGTTGAAAAAAAGGAAACAAATTTGGCTTAGATAGCTTATGTGGACAAAAAGGTATGGGGGCCTAAGCGCAAACTACCCCAACTAGCCCAAAAAGGGCTCAGGACTGCTGGGGGGAGGGGAGGGGGAATGAAGCCCAGCAGCGAAGGGGCTAATGGTTGACACGATGTTAAGGCCGAATCTGCTTGAGTAGTGAAAAGAAGGTTGTCGTCTGCATATGCCGCCACTTTTGTGTACTTGAAGAAAAAGGAATACCATAATAAAGGAGTTCTCTCTAATTTTTATAAGTGGTTCCAGGGTTATGAGGAACAGTAAAGGGGAAAGGAGGCAACTTAGTCTCATACCTTGTTATAGGTTGAAGGTATTGGAAAAAGTTCTGTTGATGTTTAATCTAGCCTTAGTTCCATTGTAGAGGGTAAGAATCATTTTAGTGAAGTTAGGAACTAAAATTAATGCATTAAGGGAGGCAGGTAGGAAACATCGCAACACCGTGTTGAAGGCCTTTTCCGCATCCAATGCAACCATGCATGTGGTGTGATTAAGAAGGTGGGCATTCTCAATGATATGATTGAAAAGTCTAATACTGTCTGCACCGAATCTGCCTTTAAAAACTCAAGATTGTGATTGGTGCATAGTTGTTTTTAGGATGGGTTCCAGCCTAAGTGCCAGGATTTGTGTGTAGATTTTGCGGCCTATGTTTATTAAGGAAAACTGGGTGGTAGTTTTCGGGTTGGAAGTATCCTTGCCTTTGTCTGGAATGACTGTTATGGTGGCTTCTATGGCAGCACCAGAGACAGAACTGGTGGAGGAAAAGTGACAAAAGAGATCCTCTAAGAGGGTGTTAAGGGAAGATCCCCAAGTTTGATAAAAGGAGGCTGGGAACCCGTCTGGGCCTGGTGCTATCTTTACTTTGAGAAGTTTAATTGTGTTCATGATGTCTTCTCACACAAAGGGTTTACGAGTAGGGATTTAGTTTAGTTGTCCATTTTGGTGATGTGGAACTTGTGGAGATACACTAGGCAAGTCTTGTAGGAAGTGTGGTTACTTCTGGATTAGAGGTTTCTCTGGAAACTTTCAAAGGTGGAAAGAATATCCTCTTTTTTAGTGAACTATGTGCCGTGTACGTTAGTGATGGATGCTATCCTAGGTTTACGGAGTGATTGTTTCAAATAACAGGCAGTATTCCCCCAGGACTTACTTAGTCCACAATTGGAGATATCTTTCTGTCTTTGGACAATCAAGAATGCTTTGTTGCTTAGGATTCTATTGTATTCATATTTTCTTTTTGTTTGGTGGTTTAACTGTGTTTTGTCTCATGTTAGTTTTAGACGTGTTTTTTTTTTTTTTTTAGGATTTTATTAGTTCCAAAATGTCTAAAGAGCGGTTATCCCGTTTGTTGTTCCAAGTCATCAGTTTAATCATGTGGCTGCAGATGGTTGATTTGAGGGTGTCCCACATGATCAGAAGGTTAGGACCTGTGTTTCTGTTAAATTTTATGAACTGAATAATTTCCTTTTGAGGTTGAGCCTAGGCAGCGCGTATGCACTGTCTGCAGGACATGTTGTATTCAGTCTATGAACTTTAACCACGCGTACTCTCGCCATTCGTTCTTTGTTGTGCTGGTCTTAAATGCTTCCTTTTTATTTGTGAATGTCCCTCCTTTGTATGCTTAGTTCTCTCACAGACGATTTCACTAAGAGAACATTTTGTTGGCCATCACAATACATTTGCGCTTCCTCCTGTTACAATGCTCGTCTTTCCGAGCTCTGCTGCACACAGGGTTGTAAATCTTATCATGTCACATTTGCTGTGCAATTCAAGACTTTCCTTCCTCCTCAATACTGCCTTAATCGTTTGTTTACATCACAGGTTTAATGTGTACCATTCCTGGAGGTACTGCAATACCTGGTTGATGCATAGAGTGGAAAACGATTACCATGATCCTTACCAGCGGTTTTCCTTATTTTAGTTTATAAAATGTGTACCGCAGCTCTGTGTTCCGGGCCCTCTAGTCATCTCCTTAGCTTTTGAGGCAAAACACTTATTGATTTCTTAATAATAAGTGTAAAAGCGTTAAGGTAACCATGTTGTTCCTGCTTACATTTCACACGCTTTACTTAATCTTGCATTTCCTATGAGTGTTTGCGTTTTCCAGGATGTTGCTACTTTTATTTCTTTCAGCCAGCATATTACTCTTGTATCCGCTCCTTCATAACCTATTTCCAATTTTCTGGTTCTCCAGTGCCTCAAGGTCATACGAATGGCAGTAGCACCATGGAAATATCATCACTCCACTGCATGAGTTGTCAGGAGGGATAGTTTTTTATTTAGTTGAGACCAAAATGCAGGCAGGATATGGAGCTTAAGTGTTCACTACGACAATTTTGGTGTTGTCTTTTAGGAGTTTGGTTATGAGCCATCTGCTTTCAGGGTCTGCTTCAGAGGATGTGATCTTAAAGCCTGAGAAGTTGGAGATGAGGGTCATGAGGCCATTTTTTTATTTTTATTTTTTAATGGCGGGGGCACAGGAAAGGTCACTTACACAAAGTTTCTTTAAAAAGCTAGCTTCTTTTAGGGCTGCCTTTGTCTCCTGTAGGAGCATTTGGTCACCCTTGAGTTTATGGGTGCAGTCTACGATTTTTCAGCGCTTCGCCGGATGGTTTAGTCCCTTAACGTTAAGGGTTAAAATCTTTATGTATCCCCAGGTGAGTACTGTAGTAGGTTGAAGAGGTGATATAGGTGATGTTAGCTGTGGGACGGGGACATGGATGGTGAGAAAGGGAAGAAATAGTAGAATGGAAGGATAAAGGAGGTGGTGTGGCCATGGGGGGAGAGGAGGGCAGAGATGAGCAGAAAAAAAGGATAGAGGGGGAGGAAGAGAGGACAGCAAGAAGAGTGTGGATATTATCCATTGTACCACGAAGGGTACAGAAGAAATCTCATTCGAAGGCTAGACGGTGGTGGGCACGAGGGGCCGAACCTAGACAAGTAAGGCTAGCGGCCATGCCCAAGGTGTGGTGGAAGAGGAATGGTAGGGGTACTAGGCTTAATCAATCTAAATTAGTGTATTAAACTGGGCAGGCTGAGTTGAATATACTCAACTCAGAGATATAAGTGTTCTCATCGAAAAGCATAGTATTGTGAAAGAGTCCTTGGCAGAGGATACTTGTACATAGCAGGTAACTGATTAATGAACAGAAAGTCAAGCAATTTAACTATGTGACAAGTGATTAACAGTGAATAACAGTGAATAACAGTGAATAGCAGGATCTTGCAAAGGTGATGTAACAAAGGAACATGTATAGGTTGCACCTTGGGAGGGTGAGAGCATTAGTGAGCTATGAAATACTCAAACTTCATGCTTGAGGGGGTTGGTAGTGAGGCACATCATGATAAGTAGAAGGTGCAGGCATATCACTGAGTCATGTTTTTTTTAACTCGGAGTCTTGATGGGAATAGAGACTAATACGGAGAATATTACATTTGTGCGAACAGGAGATTAACCGGGATTAGGATTAATAAAGGTTCAGTACATAGCCGCACATGTACAGAACATATAATTGCTTCAAGCCAAAATTCCAGGCAGTTGACTTCATGAGGGTTAGTATCGTTACAAGGGTTAAGAGGTAAACATGTAGGGCGCAAGTCAACGTATGGGAGACTTTAGGGCACCTTATGGTTAGTAGAGCATGCAAAAGTATATAGTGTGCAGGCAAAATGCTAAGTATTCATATAACTAAGTACTCATGTTCAGTCCCTGAATTTCCGTGATGAATGAGTCCAAGTCGTTGAGGTTCTCAAAAATAGTAATTTTTTCCCTACAGGCGAGCTGGTCCTATGAAGTTGAATTGTATTGCTAAGTCTTCAAGAGATTTCTGTTGAGATAGGAATGCTTTCCTTTTCCTGACAGTGTGTTTGGAGTCTTGGGAGATTCCAATGGAGGAACCTTGCCAGCTGATTCTTTGGGCTTTCTTTTTTCTCAGTCAGTCAGCGAGAAGATTGCTTCCATGTGCGAGTAGCAAAGAGGTCTGAAGATTAGTGGGAGTGCTGTTCTTTGCTTTAATGGAGGGGACTCTATGGGCACGTGTTAATTAAAAGCCTTTTGTGAAGTTTAGGCCCAATATTTGGGAAATCTGTTTTTTCCACAAAGGCAGTGCAGGATGATGTGTGTTCTTCCATGTCCTCTGGGAGTCCAAAGATACGCGGATTCCCTCTCCCGTGCCTGTCTTAAGTCAGTGAGGCTTCTTTCTAGTCGGGCTAGCTTAGTATTGGTGGTTGATAAGGGTTTTGATGAGCTCGGTTTGTGGTCTTCCAGAATGATAATGCATGATTCTGCTACGGTTACTCCCCCACCGAGTGAATGAATGTCTTGCTTCATAGAGGTGAGATCATTTTGCACGGATTCTGTGGTGGCCTTCGTAGACTGGGCAAGGACATGCAGTGTGTTGAGTTTCTGCATTATGAGGTCTAGTGCTGGGTTAGTTTCCACTTTCAATCTGATTGGGGAATCAGGGATGAGGGGGTCTCGTTTGGATCTCTTCAGTGCCTGTTTAATGTCTTTAGGCCCCCTTGGCTTACCTAGCTTTGGGAGGCTTAAGGTCAATCATGCTAGTGAAGTATCTTGACTGTTTTCAGAATGGTGGCACCAGCCTCAAATGAGACAAATTTGCAGAGACTGAAGGCCTTTTGAGACTTTGGAGGGGAGGGGGCTAAAATTCTAGATATATCTCCAGCCACACCAAAGCACATCTTTGGTCTGAATGGTTCTACTTCAGCAAGCTTCCACTATGGAACAGGTTAATGCAGGTCTGGTTCAAGCAAAAAAGAAAAAAAGAAAATAAACAAACTTCACACAAACATTATCCAATAATGCACAGATTCATAGAGGCTTCCCTAAGAAACTACACCAAACTGGCAAAAGCTACGCAGACAGTAAACGGGCAGGAACTCTGCCTCAATCAACATTCACAGGCATGTATATCCGACAATATAAAGGGCATGCTTGCCTCTTTATTTTCTATTTATTGTACTTTGTGAACAAACAAATGTAAGTGGATCCGAAGTAATGCGCTTAAGCTTGGGTTTACCCTTGTAAAACTGTACTACTTTCGCCAAGAAACAAGATTTCAGGCAAAATAAAATTTACAAACATTACCCCTCCCTATCATTTATTAACGAAGCACATATGCTTATTCATCAACTTTCTTAAGTCAAGCAGCATTTATGAAATCTTGACAAATTCTACAGAAATAGAAAACAATAAAAAACATATTTAAAGGTTGAACTCCTAAACAGCAAGTGCTATTACGTATTCATAATCCTCAATTTGCCGATCAGCAGCTTTGTCAATCTATGGGTTAGAAAGAGTGCTCTAATTAGTAGATAAAACATAACTGTACCACCCTTTTGACAGCAGAGGGGGCCAGATACCAGGAAAAAGTAAGTAACATAGGCAGACTATTTTTTTTTTTTTTACATTTCTTTTATCAAAATCAGTGCTTTAAATGGGCCAGTACTCGGAGGTACCAAGTACCTGCACTTCATAGTTTTATCACTCTGAGTAAGACACTTCTCTACTGCAGGTGCTCTGTCTCTGACTGACGCTGCTGCCCGTGTTCGAGGCCCTCCTCCACCCGCAGGCTCCGGCCTGCGCCTCATCCCTGGTGGCCCAGTGGTGGGCAGTAAGGTTTGCTTCTGTCGTGCTTGTATTCACTTCGTTTGTCTCTTCGTTTTTGTCTCTGTTGTGTTGCTGTCTCTGTTGTGCCCACTGTATTCACTAGTATCTGTATTCTGTATCTGTATCTGTATTGCCTAGTAGTCACTTTATTGTTTTTGTCCTCTCTGTGCGCTTGATCTCGCTCTCTCCCCTTGCGCGTCTCCCTCCTCCTCTGACCCCCCCCCACCCCCAATCCAGCACCATCCGCCCGCTTCCCTGACTTTTTTTTCCCTACTCTACACCCCCTGCCCTCCCACCTCCCCCTCCCCTCTAGCTACCTAGTGTTATTTCCAACCCCCCCTCCCCACTAGCCGCTCCCTCTCCCGTTTTCCCGCCGCTTCTGCCCCGCCCCCAGCTCCTCCTCCCCCCTTACACCCCCTCTTAATGCAGGTCGCTGCGCGACCGCGTCGATGGCGCGCCAGAGGCAAGCCCTTCTGCGCCTGTCCGCGCCCAGCGCCAGAACCCCTGGACCTCGCCCTCCGCTCTGCACTCCGCCCAGGCTCAGCTACAACGCCGCCTCCCTCCACGCACTCAACAACGGCCGAAACCAAAACCAACACTGCTACCAAGCCGCCCCGGAGCACACCCACGGACCTTTCGCAACTGCCACTTCTCCTGCGACCGAACCTCCAATCCAACGACCACCAGACCGAACCGCCTCCGCTGCATACTCCTCAACACCCGCTCCGCACGCAAAAACGCCGTAGAACTCTGGGACCTGCTCAAGAGCACCGCCTCCTGACCGAGACATGGTGGAACGACTCATCTGCGCCAGACATCGCCATCCCAGACTGATACAAGATCTCCCGCAGGGACCGCATCAACGGCTACGGAGGAGGACTCACCATCGTCCACAAATCCTCCCTCAAGATCACCACCCACACCGACGACCACTTCAACACCGCAGAGCTTCTACACTTTCGGATCCACACCGACCCCAACACCACCCTCAGAGGAACGCTCGTCTACAGACCCCCCGGACCACGGGCCCAGTTCTGCGACGCCATCGCCGACCTCGCAAGCACCCATGCACTCGCCTCCACGGACTACATCCTCCTCGGGTACCTCAACTTTCACCTCTGGAACAACAACGACCACAACACCACCCTGATCAGCAACCTCACGAACCTCGGACTCAGACAACTCGTCACGTCACCAACCCACACCACCGGACACACACTGGATGCCATCTTCTCCACCAGTGACCACGTTACCTTCAAAGACACCACCGAACCCTGCTGGACCGACCATCACTGCATCCACTTCACCTACAACAAAAACACCGCACACCACCACAGCCGCCTACTCCCCCGCCGCAACTCGGGCAAAGTCACCGAAGAACAACTTCTCAGCACCCTCTCCCAGAACCCACCGAACGAGCCCACCGACCCAGACACCGCGGCCTGCAACTTCAGACACTGGATCATCGACTGCGCCAACATCCTCGCCCCACTGAAGAAACCCCCCAGCAACCTCGCCAGCAAGAAAGCCTCCTGGTTCACCAACGAACTCCTGGCCTCCAAACGTGCCTGCAGGAAACTGGAAAAGAAATGGCTCCAAGATCGCACACCGGACAACCACGTAACCCTCAAAGACGCCACCCGCCGACACCACCACCTCATCAGGACCACCAAGAGGTCCTCCTACAAGGACCGCCTAGACAACAACGCACACGACAGCAAAGAGCTCTTCCGCATCGTAAAGGAACTGTCGGCCCCCAGCGGCAACAACCTCCCGCCCTCTCAGGAAATTTGCGACTCCCTCGCCGCTTTTTTCCACAGCAAGATCGCCGACATCCACAGCAGTTTCAACACCCCCACCACGCCCACCAGCGTCACCACCTCGAACCCAAGCATCGGCCACCCCATCACCGCCTGGTCCAACGTCGACAACGACACAACATGCAAAATCATGAACACCATCCACTCCGGGACACCGAATGACCCCTGCCCCCACCACATCTTCAACAAAGCCGACTCTATCATCGCGCCCCAACTCCGCAAGATCATCAACGCCTCCTTCGAAACAGGCACCTTTCCGGAAAGCTTAAAGCACGCAGACATCAACGCCCTCCTCAAGAAACCCAAAGCCGATCCCAAGGACCTCAAGAACTTCCGCCTCATCTCCCTCCTCCCCTACCCAGCAAAAGTCGCAGAAAAGATTGTCAACCTTCAACTGACACGCCACATCGAAGACAACAACGTCCTCGACCCCTCACAAACCGGATTTAGACACAACCACAGCACCAAGACCGCCCTCATCGCCGCCACAGATGACATCAGACGCCAACTCGACCACGGCGAGACCTCCGCCCTCATCCTCCTAGACCTCTCAGCGGCCTTCGACACGGTCTGCCACCGCACCCTACTATCAAGCCTCCAAGAAGCCGGCATCCAGGAAAGAGCCCTAGCCTGGACCTCATCCTTCCTCTCCGGCAGAACACAGACCGTCCGCCTCCCACCCTTCCGCTCAGAAGCCAACAACATCATCTGCGGCGTCCCCCAGGGCTCCTCCCTAAGCCCAACGCTGTTCAACATTTACATGGCCCCCCCTCGCACAAGTGGCCCGCCGTCACGACCTCAACATCATCACCTATGCCAATAACACCCAGCTCATCCTCTCCCTCACCAACGACCCCGCCACCGCCAAAGCCAACCTCCACGAAGGAATGAAAGCAGTCACCGACTGGATGAGAAATAGCCGCCTGAAACTCAACACCGACAAGACAGAAATCCTCATCCTAGGGACATCCCCCTCCGCCTGGGACGACTCGTGGTGGCCCACCACCCTTGGAACGGCTCCGACGCCCACCGAACACGCCCGCAACTTGGGATTCATCCTCGACTCCGCACTCTCCATGGACAGACAAGTCAGCGCCGTCACCTCCTCCTGCTACAACACCCTCCGCAGGATCTACAAGTGGATCCCGACCGACACCAGGAAGACAGTGACCCACGCCCTCGTCAGCAGCAGATTGGACTACGGCAACGCACTCTATGCAGGAATCCCAGCAAAACACCTCCAACGACTCCAACGCATCCAAAACACCTCAGCCCGACTCATCACCAACGCACCCCACAACAGCCACATCACCCCTCACCTCAAAGAGCTCCACTGGCTTCCCGTCAACAAAAGGGTCACCTTCAAGCTCCTCAACCACGCACACAAAGCACTCCACAACACCGGCCCCCACCTACCTCAACGACAGACTTAATTTCTACACACCGACCCGCCAACTGCGATCCGCGAGCCTCGCCCTCGCCACCGTCCCCCGCAGCAAACGAACCACCTCCGGCGGCAGATCCTTCTCCTACCTCGCCGCCAAGACCTGGAACGCGCTCCCTACCTACCTCCAACAGACTCAAGACCTACTCGCCTTCAGAAGACTCCTCAAGACCTGGCTCTATTCAGCAGAGCTCATTTGCATAATGTCCAGGTGCTCTCAATCACGCTGTGTTTGACAGAACAGGGTCCATTCAGGTTCATGCCGCCAACCACATTCACACTATTGTGTGCATTCAAGGCACTCCGCTGGAAGCGCCAACTAACAAAGCCATGTACGGTAAAGAGCTTAAAATAGATTTAATTCCACTGGAGTCTTTTGTGTGTCTGCTTATGCCTGAATGTTTGCCAGTGTAGGAAGCCGGCTCTTTATTTGCTACGTCAATACTGTGTAAAGGGTCCAGGGGTTCCCCAATGAATGGACAGGGCTTGCTATGCAATCCCAAAGTGCTCTATTTGGAGGTAGTGTGGTTGAGCAGCCTCAGGCTTAACACAGAGGACAGCCACAAATACACACAATAGTCAATAAATGAGACACATGAATCAAAAAGGAAATCCACACCAATTTATAAAAATAGCACATATCTTTATATACGCTTAGACATCAGAGAATAATCGTTCAGATAACTACATTTTTAAATTGCAAATCTTTTCACTTTAAAGAGTGGACACAGTGCAATTTCTGAGTTCTGCAATGTTACCCTCTGGAGGAAAAACAACTTCTGCAAACAGGTAGAGAACAGTGACTTACAAGACTAATCGCCAGGAATTAAAGTGAGTAGTGGGCAAGGCCCAAGGCAGCACCAGCAGTACACCACGAGCAGCATAGGGGCGGCCAGTACAGAGTGGAAAACTGCATTGGGTGCTCAATACGTTTCAACTGAGATCATTCAATGCGAAAAGCGGATGCAGGCTCTGGCCAGGTAGCCAGTCGTGGTGAACGGACAGCGGGGCTCCAGCCTGACGATGCTCGAACACAGGAAGTCCTCTTCTCCATGGCTCAGGGGCAGCAGGTGCAAAGGTGTCTTCAGGTGTCTGGATTTCCTTACAGAGCGGTCACAGTAGAGGAAGGCAGTGTGCAGAGGCTGCAGGCATCATCAGGGAATCCAGGGGGGGTGAAACCATGATGGATTTGGGCTCTGGAGGACTGGGGAACCTTGTTTGCACTGGTGGTCTACTTCAACAGGTCGGAGACAGTGGGTGCAGTGGTGGCTTCAGGTTTTGGGTTTTGGCTGTTCCGGAGGCTTCAGAGTCCTTTCTTTGGAGTAGCACAAGTCCACTGTTCACATGAGGTATTGAGTCTTTATTGAAGAAAGGGATTCCTCCTGGGTTTCTGGAGTCACAGCTGCAGGACAAGTCAACTTTGGTGCAGATTTCGATGAGGACTGTAGACAGGCCGGCGGGGTTGGTACCACATCAGCTGCTTCGTTTCTCCTCTTCTGCGTTTGCACATCTTCACTGTCCTTGGTCTTCTAAGGTCATCAGGATCTGCTTCTCTGGTTCCACAGGCTCCCTTAAATACTGAATTTAGGGTTGTTAGGGGTGTGTAGGGTAGTAGCCAGTGGGCTACTGACCCTTGGGCTCACTACGCCCTCTAGATTACCATTTCCTGTACCAGACTTCCTAAGTAGGCCATCTCAAAGATTGCTACCTCTGACAAATCGTGTTCACCTCGGCCTAGCTCACCTTAGGGGTGGGTGCTAGCCTTATTTTCCCACCTGTCCAGGTGCCAAGGGCTCTGGATAAGAGGGTCGGCTTCCTCTTCTGTGAGGGGGAGCCTAGATTCGTATTTCAAAGACGGCAGCTGTAGAAATCCAATACACTGATGGTCCGGTACGCAGAAGGTTTCCTTATTTGCTTAAGTGTTGACAATTCAAGACGCCCCATCCAGTCAGCAGTTACAAGCCTATCCCCACATAACTCCCAAGACTAACTGCCACTCTGGCATTACATGCACTATGTGAGGATGTATTCTACACTCCATGAATAAATCATCACATAGTTACTAAGTTCCCATGGACATAGAACCACCCAGTGGCAGCACGTTACCACAGCAGTCATCTGAGGCTTGCTGCCTTAGGAATGCTAATCAGCAGATCATCCTGTAGGAGAGGGTGTTACACCCACTTCCTGGACATGCTTTTGTTATGGGCCTGATGAGAGCAGAAGCCTCTCACCCTAGGGGGCCAAAACTGTATCTCCGGGGGCAGGCTGGCAGAGACAAGTCAGCATGCACACCAGAGGCTGGTAGGTTTTCAGGGGGGACCTCTAAGATGCCCTCTGGGTTTGTGTATTGGTAAATCCAACACTGGCATCAGTAGCTGGGGAACTCCTATTGACCAGTGTCCAGCACATACATTTAAAATGGCTTCTCTGGCCTCTTACTATGTCTGAGAATTGCCCAAGACATAATAGGGGCATATCGGCTCTTAAAGATTTGTCCTCACATGTAATATAAAGCACTCTGTCTTTAGGCTGTCAAGCCTGCTGCAGGGGTGACTTGCATAATATGCATGCAGTGTTAGGGGACATGGCACACAGGGATGTGTAACATGTTGTGTTTTCACTTTTGTCTGCACCAAGACACGCAGCCTGCAATTGCAGACTGGCATAGGCTTGGTGAGGGGTCCCTTAGGGTGGTGCTACCTGTACTGCAGTCCTTAAGGACCCTCTTTAGTACTTCAGGCCCTAGGTACCAGAGGCTGCTAAAGGTTTTGCCAATTGTACAGTTTAGGGGGAAAGAATACTGGTACTGGAGACCTGGCAATACTGAGAGAAAAAACAGTTCCCTACACCCTCCTTGTGTGCATGTTTTTTGTGAGAGAAAAGCAAGAGAAAGAGGGAGAATATTGAGACACTCAGGAGGTATTTTAAAGGTAATGCATGGAGCGCTTTGTGTGTGCACGCTTGAGAACAGGGGCGACGTGAACCCAGACTTTAGACGCTACAGCAGGGGGTGAATTTCTTGATGAGCCACTTTTGTCTGTAACTTGATGACAAAGGTTCATAAATAATGTGAAAGGGAGGGTCTGTATTTGAGTGAGTGAAGGATGGATGGGTGTGCAAGTGAAAGAATGGATGGTTGGTTGAGTGAAAGGGTGGATATATAGATGAATGAAAGAAAGGATGGTTGTAATGATGGATGAGTGAAAGAATGGAATGAAAGGATGGATTGAAAGAGTTAATGGATGAGCTAAAGGATGGATGGATTGATGAGTGAAAGTCGATAAAGAGATGGATGAGTGAAAGGATGGGTGGATAGGTTTGAATATGGAAGGGTGGACAGACGGAATGTAGAAAGAATGAAGGATGGATGAAGACTGAATAGACAACAGAATTGTAGGAAGCTGGCCTCGTGTGTGACTTCTTAGTGAAGTGTAGGCAGTGTCTAGAAGCCGGACACTCAAGAAGTAGCAGTGGATGAGCAGCCAAGGCTTTTCTAGGAGACATGCAAAGCTCATGCAATACCACTGTAGTCACACAGCACTTACACACATGAAAGAAAATAGTTGTACAAAAATAAAGGCACTTTATTTTTGGAACAAACTACCACAAATTGCTAGACAGGGGACCCATCCTTAGGAGGTAAGTAATCCACTAAATATATACAATAACAATCAGAAATAGGCAAAAGCAAAGGTTAGAAAACTGTGCAAACAGTAACAACCAATAGTAACCCTAGGGGGAGCACAAACCATATGCTAAAAAAATGGAATGTGAACAAGGTACCCCCACCTAGGTGAGTAAAATGTGTAGAGGGAAGCTGGGAGTACTAGAGAACCACAAAGGAAAGTAACAAAGTACCCCCCAGCAACCAGGAATGCAAGAGTAAAACACTGGATTTTCCCCAAATCACACAAAAGGAGGAAAAGAAGAAAAAGAAGAAAAAAGACCCCTAGAGAAGACTGCAAAAAAAACAGCAGTGGATTCCTGAAGAAAGAAGACCTGTGGAGAGAGAGGACCAAGTCCAAGAGTGACAGTGGAGTCCCGGAGGTGTAGGAGGTACTACCCACCCAGCTGTGGATGCAGGAGTTGGTCAGCGGTTCTGAAGAACAGGTCAGCACTGCAGCCCAGGAGCCGGAGAAGAGTTCCAGATGGATGGAGAAGATGTCCCACGCCAGAAGGAAGATTGCAGACGGGTGCCGGTGCAGGATTTCCACCAACAAGCCTTGGCAAAAGAGGTGCTGCCGGGGCCAGCAAGGCCCAGGAGGACTCAACCCAGGAAAGGGGGGGGGGGGGGGGGGGGGGGGGGGGGGAAGAGTCACAGGGGACCCTCAGCATCGCAGAGAGTCCACAGGAACAGAGGCAGCCCCCACAGGAGTCCCCACTGAACGGGAACACAGAAGTCACAGAAGCCCACGCAGCACTACAAAAGTGGATCCCACAATGCAGGAGAACCACTCAGGAGGCAGTGCTTTGCAGGATGGAGTGCTGGGGGCTGGAGCTGCATGTCCCCTGAAGATCCCTTGGAGGAGATGCAAACAAGCCTTGGCAGCTGCAAGAAATGCAGTGCACGGGGGTACTGTCCTGCATGGGAAGGCAAAGGCTTACTTCGACCAAAGTTGGACAGCTGGCAGAGAGGACCAAGAGGACTACTCCGGACCACCACCCGTGATGCAGGATCCACGCAGCTCAGCAGGAGAGGGGATCCACACAGACGGTCGTCACTTGTTGTAGCTGATGGCAGTTGCAGGGAAGTGACTCCTTCACTCCAAGGGAGATTCCTTCTTCTTCTTGTGAAGGATGAAACTGTTGCAGTCTTCTGAGGATGCACAGTGATGAAACTGTTGCAAAGGTGGCAGAAACTCTGGATACAATGTTGCAGAATAGTATTCCTCATGGATCTGCAGCTTGTGGGTTCCTGGAGGGTCCAGTCACGGTTCTGGAGGCCAGAAGTCGAAGTACAGGTTTCAGAGTAGTCTTGCTGGAATCTTGCATGCCGAATCTGAGGACCCAAGAGAGAGACCCTAAAAATTCCTGAAAGGGGGAATTGGTCACCTAACCAGTTAAGCACCTATCAGGAGGGGGCTCTGATGTCACCTGCCTGGCATGGCCACTCAGATGCTCCCAGAGTTCCCTGCCAACCTTAGAATCAAGATGGCAGAACCCAGGGACCCTCTGGAGGCGCTCTGGCCACCACCCCTGGAGTCGTGATGGACAGGGGAGTGGTCACTCCCCTTTCCATTGTCCAGTTTCGCACCAGAGCAGGGACTGGGAGTCCCTGAACCAGTGCGGACTGGTTTATGCAGAGGACACCAAATCTGCCCTTCAAAGCAAACCAGTGGCTTAGGGAGGCTATCCCTCCCACGCCAATCACACCTATTTCCAAAGGGAGAGGGTGTTACCTCCCTCTCCCAAAGGAAATCCTTTGTTCTGCCTTCCTGGGCTTGATCAGATCAAGCAGAAGGAGGGCAGAAACCCATCTCAGGGGGTGGCAGCAGCTAGGCTGCTGGGAAAACCATGTAAGACTGGTGGTAGCAATTTAGGGGTCCTATAAGGAGCCCCAGCGTGCATGGAATCATACTTCCAATACTTACATTAGTATTGGGGTATAATTCCGACATGTTTGATACCAAACATGCCCAGGTTCAATTACCATTAGGTAGCTGGACATAGATAGTTACCTATATCCGGTACACATATAAAATGGCATCCCCGCACTCTTGTGGGGTGACCTCTGCTAGTGCAGAAGTGCCCTCACACACAGGTACCTGTGCCCTGCCCTCTGGGCTGAGAGGGCCTAACATAGAGGTGACTTACAGTGACCTGTAGTAAAACCAGGTGCACCCGGTTCACGCAGTCTGCAATGGCAGGCCTGCAAAACCCTTTGCATGGGCTCCCTTTGGGTGGCAGAACAACTGCTGCAGCCCACAGGGATCCTCTGGAACTCAAATGCCCTGGGTACCTAGGTAACATATACTAAGGACTTACATGGAGGGGGGGGGGCAGTATGCCAATTGTGGGAAGAAAAAGGTACAATTTAGAGGAGAGAGCAAAACTACTGGTGTCCTGGTTAGCAGGAACCCAGCAGACACAGTCAAACATACTGACAACAGGCAGAAAATGGGGATAACCATGCCAAGAAAGAGGGCACTTTCCTACAAGAACATAAAGGTTAAACGGTGGATATCAGCAGGTGGATGGTAGGATGAAAGGACAGATCGATGGAAGACACAATTGATCTCTTCTGGGGAGGGTTGTGATGACTTGCTTAGTGCGAAGTGGGGGCTATTTTAATTCTTGGACTACTCCCTTGCTCTGAAATATATAGTATTGTGTCAAACAACAATTAACAGTATGGAATTAAGAAGCTGCAAATAGTACAAAACAAAACTGTATGACTCATTTTGTGTAATGAGTTAACCTGTTTCCCATTTCTCAACTGTTTTGGTAACTGCTGCAACTAGTACAAAAGTAATTAAGAATCACCTTGTCTTGCCTTTAGCTCTGTCCCAGCCCCGCCACTCGCCACACCTCTTTCACATTTTAATAAGTACCTGCACTTATTTTTCCCATTTAAAGCACTGATCAAAATACTCTTCAAAGCACATTTGATACAGAATAGCAAATGTAAAGCAGAGTCCAAATATCTTGGCATAACTGAAGAGCTGAGAAAGGTTAGTAGCCCAATTCAAAAGGTGCACAAAGCAACCTCGACCACTAACAGGACTACCTGCAAGTAAACCTCAAGAGAAATACTTTACCCGGAGGCCTAATCTAAAAAAAGCATCTACCGGGGTGAAATAAAGTGTGGAAACGAATAACGCCATCTCTGCGCGCTACACACAGCCCAGTCTGCAGCACGTGAGGGCACTGGAAAGGATACAATGGGCCCACAAGGGTTTGGGGGGGGCTGAAATGTAGGAAAACAGAGGAATTAGTGACTAACCAATGAAGACATAGTCCAGATACAACATTTATTAGGAATTCCCTGTGCCCGTGTACTGGTTTCTGGTTAATAACGAGTTGAAAAGGAGGTCATTTTCAGGATAATGAGGCAAAAGACCAATGGATCACACAAATATAAACAAACATTTGCAATACAATGGGTCTTGCGTTTGCTTGAGTTATAGCTGTTAATTTCCAACTAGACTTTTCTTGCCACAAAAATTGAAAGCGAGACTATTCAAAGCGCCACAGCCGCTATGAGCAAGAAGGAGAGACACAAAAGGAAAAAAGTTTGATCGCAGTCAAACGTATCAGCAAAAGTGCAATTAACCATGTAAAAGGGTTGATGGCAAAGGCAGTAACAAAACTGCTAAAGCAGGGACAAATGTAAAGCATTTACCAATGATAACAAAAGGATTCTGTGAAAGGCAAGCCCATAAACGAGTGATAGTGACGGGCGTGCGGTGGGCTTGGTTAAAAGCCCACAGATAGATTACAACAGGCCAGAGCGCTTGCCCGACTGACCTAAAAAAAATTAAGATTGCATCCTAATTCACTCCACAGCGACAATGTTCTGCATCATCGGGCTACCACCAGCTATCCATATAGAAGCCCAGAAGCAAGTTGGACTAATGTTTTACCCGCCCAGTAGGGTCAGTACCTGTCGGACGCAGGGAAAGGGAGGGAGAGTACTGAGCCTCATTTTCTACATCTCTAATTGATAACCTCTCCACGTAGCGCAGTCATCGCCTCCCTTGACCAAAGCATTCATGTAAGCAGATGTCTCGCTTCGCAAGGAAGAAGATCCAAGTTTGAGTAAATGTCTCCAATTGATGATCTTGCAGTTCATAAGCTATTCCCACATGTGGGCTGCCCAAGAGAGCCCAATAAGCCATTCCTCTTAAGTGTGTACAGAACTGTGGTGCCAATACCGAAATAGGCAGCTCTTACCACCACTAGGGTCATTGCTATCCATCTGTGGCTATATGGACGGGTGCTGACAGTCATGACACTAATATCTGATAGTTTAATACCTAATCACCCCAGTTCGGGTACATGATGTTACAGCAACGTAAGTACATCCAGGAGGTCTGCACACCCAGCAAGAGCAATACTCTGATCCTGGGGTCTGGCCAGAAGCCTTACAGAAATGGCTCAACTTTAAGTATTTGCCTTGAAGAAAAACAAACAAACATTGGCATAGCCAATAGGTCTCACCTTAGGGACCTTTTAAGTGTTTAGCCATGCAGCACACTATCGCTTGTGGTAGCAACATGAAAGCTGTTTTCTCCAGCCCATGAAGCACCTTTCTAGCCTGCAGTATACTGGAGCTCATCTGCTTCATGATGCCTCTGAGAAAGGTTCACTCTGGCAACACATACTGATGGTGCATGGACGGCTACATTCACTTATAAACTGTTTCATTTCTTTTTTTTTATGTTTCCGAGGAGGATAACTGAATAATGGAGCAGAAACCCATGTTTTTGCACTGTTATTTGGCAAGGCGTGGGAGAAAGGTATATGTCAGAGCACGTTCGGTGTGTAGTGAAGACAAGTGATTTGCAGAATATTATGATACAGACAGAGAGATGGAGGACGGGGGGCTTGCCGGCTTCTGGCATAAGTGATGTCCTTTTTTCAAGTCACCGCTTATAGCACAGAACAAGGGAAAAGAGATACGAAAATAACCATTATTAACTGTTTTTATCTTAGTGGCGGTTGCGGAACAGAAACAGGTCCGTGTACTACCTTTACTAGAACACTAAAATTGTTATTTAAAAAATAAAAAAAAAAAACACATCACAGTTGCAGTGTGAGCACTGGCACCATCAAGTTTTTTTGGGATCCAGAAATCCAGGGCATTTATATCCTTTAATCAACGTGATGCTGAGGGGCTGGGCACTCACGGGGGGGGGGTGTTAAGAAGAGTCAATGCTGGAGCAGGTAGCAGCCAGGCGGTGAAGGAGAGCTACAAAGGATCTTGGAGAGCAGGGGTTTGAACAAACAAAACCCCAGGCCGGGAGAATGCAACACAGAAAGCAAGTATGCAATGTGATGCTTTAGGATGGTGGAGCTACCAAGCAGGAAGGGGCAGTCACCATCTGAGTGGGGAGCAGCAGGAGGGGTGGGGAGAACAGCAAAGGAGTGTAGAGGCCGTGCAGAAAATAAGAAAGGTGTGTGGCCTCCTGAAACCTGGCAATACATAAAAGACTATTATGTTTGATGCAGCGTATGGAGAACAGGGATAGAAGGAACGTGTTTTCTTTATCATAGCCTATTCTCAAGGCGCTCTCTCAAGAGCATTCATCCATCTACACACTACTCCCCTATTGGTGACAGCCGACTAAATTTACAACAATCCCCCTACTTTTGTAGTGAAGGCTATATTTGATGCTCCATGCATGTGTAAGTACACAGCAACACAGAGAAATGCAAGCTGCAAACGAATAAATTCAACTTCGAGCAGAAGACAACAGAAATGATTGCAGTTGCAATTTAGTTAAAGGGAAAACACACAATGGCTTGTAATGAACACATTTTATTAAAGGAGAGGGTCTTGATTTACTACTGCCAAATAAAAAAAATCAACAGAGAAATGCTACATATGCCGGTGCACAACAGAGAGAAATGTGTTTTAACAAATCAAACAAGAGTCTGTTTAACAGAAACAGCACTCTTTTGTGCGGCTACAGCCGGAGGCGGAATGCCCAGAGAAATGGTGCGTGGTGTTGCAGGAAGGCGCGCTTACCTGGGTGTGGAAGGACGCACTGCCTTTCCTCCCACATCACCTTTGCTCTCAGCCACCCCTGGCCTCTTTACTTGTTTGTGACAATGTTGGTGACTTGGAGAAAAAGTTGAAGATAGTGCTTTGTTGGAACATGGTGGCTGCTGCACTCTGGCTAGCTGTGGCAGCACACGGGATTTGCACTGGGAGTGCGGCTCAGCACTGGCGGGAAACCAGCAGTGAGGAAACAGCAAACAAGCCAAGGAACACAAAAAAAAAAAAATTATCCACAGAGGAGAGGGAGTGAGCATTTGCAGCTGTTATAAACTAGTCCTAAAGAAGCCCGTGGAGGTGCGGCAAATAAAGCAGACGCGCACCACGGCTTCACATAAAAAACAGAACAAGAGAGCTGGGGAGCTGTGAAAAAAAATAAAATTAAAAAATAAAATAAAAATCAGGCATGGCAAATGAAGCGGCCCCGAACTTTTATCAAGTCGGCATGCGTAATAAACAAAACATGAACACCTAACGTGAGCAGAAGCAGACCACAAAAAAAAAAAAAAAAAAAAAAAAGAGTGCTCTCAAAGCATCCTAAATAACCTGGAGTAAGAGCACATGTAACAAGGGCTGTCATCATGGGAGCCTACAAAAGTCCAAAAGGAGAGACAACTCAACGTATTCACCAAACAAAAGTCGGCATTACAAACAAAAATAGGAGGAACCAATTAAAAAGATGGGCGGGGCTTGAAGCCCATATTGTATATATGGCATGTCTCGAAGAGACAGCGCGCATGTGCTGACTAGGCAAGACCTAACAATTAGGTGTTTGTGGAAACAGCAAAGGCATAAGAGTCCCCATGCCTTCCTCACTATTCCACACATGCACAGCCTTCCCTCATTTCCTATGTCACCATCAACCAGAATATATAAAAGTTACTACAGTAACAAAGTGAAAACATGCAAAATGACCCACCTAGCTATTCCGGTACTCTTGGTCTATGTTACTCCTTCACAAAAAGTTCAGAATCTTGATTCAGTGGCAGGGCAGGCAAGGCGTTACTCTTTACTAACAACACTAAAGCATTTTGTTCAGAAACAATACTAAAGCAATTAAGAGTACTATGATTTCCATCCATGTGCAATAGCCTCTTGATGGAATATACCACTAACGCCCACCTGCCATTTCTGCTAGCAAGCTACACGTGTGGAGACACATAAGCACATAAAGTGGATGGGTGTGTGTTGTGAAGGTGGGGGGACTCCAGTTCAGCGTTCCAATAACCAAATAAATACTGGACCCTTTGTCCAGTACTCAGAGGAGTTACACTATACCAGGACTTGCATAGATTTACATATACATTTTTGGAGCAGCATATTGTTAAGCTACTCTGTGTCTCTGAAGAACCTGGTAAGATTTCTTCCATATAGATTGCCCTAAGTATTCCACAAACTCGAGCCAGTGGCTAGTTCCAACTTAATGTTGCACATACTGCTCCAAGCACTGAAGATGATGCCCCAAAGCAACAGAATAGGCGCAAGATCCAGTGATCAAACAGGAACAACGACTGATATTTGTAGGCAACCAGCTCTGGGATTAGTCACTGCCTAGTCCGCTTACCTGCAACAATTAAGGAATATTTCACTATCACCTGAGTAATTGACCTTTCAAGTTTTACTCCCCCAACTAAGGACCATTTCTGGATCTTCATACCACCCCCTTCCAGATCACTTCAATAGCACCTCCCCAATGGAAGAAACAGGCTTGTGAACATCAAAGTACATTTAGGGTGCCAATAAAGTCAACCTCAACCAGAAACCTTTAGCTTACTAGCCTGTTTTTTTTTTTACCTAGAAAACACAAACACAATCAAGAGCTAAGCAGGGCGCTAAGAAACCAGGTGACATTGAAAACCACATACTTCAACATAATGCAAGCATTGAATCAAGCATCAGAACATTTTCCAGCATCCATCAGTACATGAAGTGATAACGCTGGCTTCCTGTCAAAACCAACTGTTGAAGACGTAGCCCAGTAGGCAGATTTAATTTCTCAACATTCACCTTGACACGAAAATAACTCGGACTCCTCCTCAACAGGAAGTCTGTTCAACAATTATGGAGGGCTCCAAAGTGAGAGTAGAGTGACAGAAGTTTAATGATTGTTCTCTACAGAACACATTTTTCACGACTTATAAATAATCACGTTGCTTCATGTCTGCAAGGTCACAGAGTAAATTTTTTTGGGTAAAGGGATCCGATGTACAAGGTTTGTTTGCAACCTTAATTTATGGCCTCAGAACCCCGTCTACTTTATTTTAATTAGGAAGTGCCTGCAAGGGGTTTCACACTATTTGCAGTTAATACTACATGGGGGTCCCTTCCATCTTTTGTTTTGATTATATGATTCTGCCTTGTGCCTCCTCCTTCCGCCATCCTGTCTATTTAATTCACTCTTACAGGTTTTTTATTCCTGCTTCCTCCTTTTGTGACTGTTTTCCTATCTTTTGCTCACTCTCCATTTTCTGCCTTGGTGTCTCTTGCTTTAAGTTAACTGTTGGTGATGAAAAGTAAGTCTCCGTCAGAGAACCGTAGTGATGGTCCTCCGTACAGGCACAAGCACAGATTAAATACTGGTTGTGTAAAGGTAAGGCCTGAAGATAGACTAGTGAGGGAATTGTGAAGAAAGATGGGTAAGGGACAAGGAAGTACTATTTGAGTGTACGATGTGGGGCAGAGGAGTAAATACTGAGTGGTGTAGGATATAGGGGCCGATGTACTATGTGGTTGACAGGTGTGGAAGATAAAGGGCTGTTTGGTGAAAAATTCATATTCCTTCTCAATTTCTTTTACGAAGCAACAGTATTTATGCATCTTGCTGATGTTCACACTCCACTATGGGCGGGCAAGAGAGACCGATTGATCAATTAGTGAAAGAGACAGAGAGAGAGAGGGAAAGACTCATAGAAAGAGAGAGAGAGAGAGAGAAAGAGAGAGAGAGAGAGAGAGAGCGCGAGAGCGACTTTGTAATACCAAGAGTGAGTGAACATAGCCTAGTATTGCTTTAAAGCAATAGTTTAGAATGTCAATGCAGAGGGATTGTGGCGGTTGGCTGTCCTAAATTATGATGTTGCTTATTTGTATAATTCTGTAATTAACAAAAGGGAACTGCAAAGCACTGGCAACAGAGGGCAAGAGAAACAGAAAAGAGGGACGAGAAGAGAGGAAATGAGGAGAAACACTAACGAGACTTGCAGATGGAGTGGTCTTCCTCAGATGAAAGAAACACTGGTTCATAGATACATTGCCTTACATCTCTAACCACTAACAAGCAGGGAGAAAAGGAAAAGGAGCAGTAATGTACATTTGTGTGAGAGCTGGCAGATTTAGAACTTGGTGCTCTGAGTACCAGGGCAAGCAGCGAAAGCCACTCAGAGGCTGGAGACTGTCCATTTCCTATGAATTGTCTTCAGTAGGACCCATCATGATCCTACCAGAGACATTTTGCTGTGCCCACAGCTAAAGAGGTACTACAGAGGGGGAGAGAGAGAGATGCTGCTGGGAGGACAGAGATCATGATGGCTAGAAATGTCAGCTTTGAGGATGTCATAGGCAAAAGGAAAGAGTAGCAGAACAATGGGTGATATTTTCACAAATGGTGCCACTATTTTATATTCTGCTCCTTCTAACGTGCATTGTTATGATGGACTTACACTTTCTGATTGGGTTTGGTGGCCTGCCAAAATCTTTTTAAATGTGTGTTGCATTTTAGACCATGGGAGTGTCTAAACCAGGAATATTTAAGGAGTTGGAAACCTGGGTTACTGTGCACTACCAAGGATTGCAGCTTCACATTCCAGTGTGCGAATAGTGCCTGAACATGAGGCATCCTGTCCATGACAGAAAGACAATTGTCTCGGGGTTTGACATCCTATCTTGTGAATATGGAGGGAAAGAAACATAGCATGCTTGTAAAAACAGTATGAAAGTGCATTTACTAAACAAACACCTAATTATGCTAAGATTCACTCTAAAGAGCTCGGTGTGTTTTAGAATATTTCATTTGCTATTGAATGTCCCAGAAAATAGAACACAACATTCTACATCCTGCCAGTTCTGCTTCCCCAATATGCATTAAAATGCAATATTAAACAATATTAAATTGCTGACCCCAATGAGCAATTTTGACACGGGCTCTGAAGATCACTCCGCCCCCTACAATTCAAAATGTGAGCCCCTTAAGTCTGGACCTAGTTGCGCCCCTGTAATCAGCTATAGATCACCATGCCTAATAGTTTTACTGATTTATTTTATAGACTTTCATTTTGTTGATGCTCCAGCTGTTGATGACCTTTTGAGAATAGCTTGATCTGTCGCTGTGGTGGCCACCTTAGTTAATAGGCTCTGCAGACCAATAGGTTTGGTGTAGAGTAGTACTAAGTCATCTCTTTAGGCCTGGAATGGGTTGTGAACCTACTTTTGATAGAAATGTACTATTTTTGCTCAGAAACACTGGTAAATTAGATAAGTAAACACATAAAAAACAGGGCGCATCCTTGCTTAATTCAGACGTTATTTTAGGTGACAGGCTTGTCTGTCTGTCGATAATTTCATCCGCATCCATTATGAATCACTCAGTAGTAAAGGGATCTGTCAGCTTCTTTCACGAGTGCAAGACACTCACCATTAGACTATAAAAACACATCAACTGTATCTAGATGGTCAAGAACAAAATAAAGCACTGCACGCCTTAATTGAGCCCTCCGTACACCCGATCTAGATCTTCAAAACAGGAGAAGGAGCGGATGCCTTCATGTCCAACGTTCCAATTTGACATATATTTTCCATGACTATTCGCTACGAGACCAACCTCTTTGCTTTCTCGAAAAATAATGTAAAATCCACTTTTAATTGAACCGCACTACTTCATTCATCAAGCGACTTAATGTGAATTTACTCATACCCATTATTCAATACAAGCAATACGCACTTGTGCCACTTTCTCCTTCAACTGTCCTCCACCAGTATGATGCAGATGCATAAACTCTTTCTCAACCCCTCCCTGCCCCCTTCCCCTAAAGACTACTACAGACTTGGGATGTCATTAGTCCCTCAGCAGACTTTCCTGGACCATTTCTACTCTTATCTTCATCTGAGATTTTCCTCCTGTCTGATTATCTCCCAATTACATCCCCACACAGTGGCCGGCCTGATTGCTTCAAGCTGTCACCTCGTTCCCTTTTCCCAGTCAATGCGTGCCCCTAGCAGATTACCTGTTGTTGGTTCTTCTCACGCAGGATAGCCTCAGTGAGTCCTGCAGCACCCGTGGTCCCTCCTGTGGTGGTTGCGCTCAAACCTCTATGCCACCCACCCACGAGCCCACGCAACAGCAAGCGACCGGGCAGCATAGTAGCCGCCATCTTTTACGAGTCAGTTCACAGGGCAATGTCATTGGACGAGACCGGAAAAAAAAATAACGAATCAGAAACGACTATAAGGGAAAAAGTACATAACTGCCAATCACACTGGGTCAGGGAGGGACTCATGTTCTATCACCCAATCAACGGTAGCGTTCGAAAAATATCGTGCCTGTTTTCTATGACCCTAGCCTATGATTGGTGCATCAGCTTCGTCTTCCTTGTCATTAAGGTCACAGCCAGGCGGCCATGTTGCAAGTGACAGAAACAACCGGGTTTCTTGTTGTCATCCATCCGTGCCTTCTAAAGCTGGGGTACCCAGAGATCTATGTGAGGCAGACGATCACACGTACTTCTAAAGCCCTCCTTTCTCTCTCTCTACACCAACGATCTCATCTGACCTTCTATTAATGTCCGACAATCCTATAGGAGGAGTTGAAGGGAAATTTGTGCATCAGTATGGAAACCGAGAAAGGACATCAAACTTGCCAAGGGCACACGTGTTTGAGCAGCTTTTCGCTGGAGTGGCAAGGATCGGAGTCCTGTGCTAAGGACGGAATCGTATGAGCATCACTATGAACGACAGCCTATGCTGAACTGAATTGCGAGTAGCCTATTTTACTGCTTCTCCGCCTGTCACATAAGCCCACCACCACCACACACAGTGTAACCCACGAGTCACAACATTGCTCTGAATTCTCCATAATGTCTTATATGAACATGCGTTGGCAAAGCCAATCGTTCTTGCGTATGTTAGCTTTACTGCTTTTGCTAATGTTTTTTAGCCATGTTCCAAATGGCTGAAAGTAATCTAAGAAAGCTGTACGACAGTGGTTCCCAACCTTTTGACTTCTGTGGACCCCCATTTTATCAGTACTGGAGGCCGGGGATCCCCACTGATTCATTATTGGAATCCGGGGACCCCCATTGAGTCATTATTGATAGTTGGAACCTAATATTATTACATTTTCTGAGCAGTCACAGACCCCCTGAGGAGTCTTCGCAGACCCCAAGGGGTCCCCGGCCCACAGGTTGGGAACCACTATTTTATTTCAATTATGCTGCACTGAAGCTAACACTGCTATATAATATGGCTAAAAAGACATTGTCAAAGCCAATAGATCTCGCATAGGCGAGACCTATTGGCTTTGCCAAAGCTTGGTATGGAATGCCATATGGTAATTTAGAAGTATTTCTATAGTGTTTACAAGGGCTGAAGTGCTAATGGAATGGAGAATGCCCTTGCCAAGGATTTTACTGTGTCCGGATTCAGAAGCATTTTAGGACCATAGAAAAGCTTTCAAAATGTGCCATATAATTGCGCTGAATGTAACATGACAGAAAAGTCCAATAGGTTATACCTTTTGTTACAGTGATGCTTTAGGCAGACCTACCAACTTCAGTTAAATATCACAGTGTGAGGAGTAGGTGGGGTCTTGGAGGGGACGTGGCCTAGTGCCAAGAAGCACCTAGAAGCACTTTTGCCACCACCCTGGCCCCAAACCCAGTCCTCTGAACAAAACAAAAAAATGCTTGCAGAGGCTGTTGCTGATGTCCTGGGGTGTTTTCACACGTTAATGGACATCAGCAGTTAAAATCCTCCAAAAAACGAACTGAAAACCCAGTGGTTTTTACCTCATTTTCCCTGCTACCGTGTGATATTGGCTCCTCACAGGTGACGGTGTGATAGGATCCTCACCGGATGACGGTGTGATGGGAGCCAATATCGTCTGTCACACGGTGGTACAGTGTGAGTAGGCAGGTATACTTAGGCTATGTGTTACTTTGGGTGCAGTGGTTACAAAAGAATCAACAAGCATTTGCAATGCAATAGGTCTCGCATTTTCTTGTGTTAGAGCAATTGGCATTGTAAGTTCATAACTGGACTTTTCTTGCCACATAAATTGGTCAAACCTACCTCATAATTTTGTCTTTTCCTGCCATATAATTCCAGTAGCCCAGCATTTAACTAAAGCACTTCCATTTACATTCTTCCTCTATCTTAAAACATATACAATTATCATATAAACCTTTATCAGAAAAACTTTTGGCATTAGAGTGTAATGCTCAAAACACCATAACACAAATAAAATTTCGGATGGATTGGAGGGTGAAAGGAGAGAGGGAGTTGAGAGTGAAGATGGAGACGACAAGTGGCGTGGAAACGGTGTCATGGGCCCTGAAGTAAGAAAAGAAAATGGTTCACTGCAATTTCAGTAGGAAAATACAGCAGTAATTAGAGTTGAGTGAGGTCCATAGGTCTCTGGGCCCCGGAGCCACTGCACCTGTTGCTCCATTGATAACTAGGCCTCTGGAGAGAAAGCAGATGGGGCAGAAAAAGAGAAGTAAAAGGAATACAACAGACAAAAGGAAGAAAGAGAAGTGGTCGCAAAGAAATAAAATAAAGAAGGGACAGAAAACGAGAAAATGAAAACGCAACTAAGAGAAGAAATAAAGCAAACAAGTGAGACAAAAGAAAAAAGGGAAGGAAGCTAGCGAATGAAAGATAACAAGTAAAAAATAATGAAAGACGTGTGAAAAGAAAGAGAAAAATGCACATTAGAAAAAAAAGTGATGATGAGAGAAACAAGCAGCGAAAGAACCAGTGCATGTAAGTAGTGACACATTTCCCACAGACAGAGAATGGGAAAACTACTTTGACACATCAGGTCCCGACAAGTAACTTGTGGCTTCCACATACGGATGGGAAAAAAAGGGATTTATAGTAAAACGTGAATTGACTGCTAAAGATAAGAAAAACACCAAAGGAAGGAAGGAAGAAAGATCTAAAAAAAAGTGAAAGGACGCATACAGAGTCAAAGGAAAGAGCATATAAGAAAGACAAAGTAAGAATGAAGGGAAGAGAAAAATAGTGAAAGAATGAACACCTGATGAAGAAAAAAGGGAGGAACAAAACAAGGAACAAAAATAACCAAGTTTTTGCGAGTTTGAAAGAGGAAGTAGCAAGAGCAAGAGGGAAATAAAAAAGGGAGAGGAGTAGAAATAAACAGTTGAAAAAAAGAGCAAAACTATTAACATGTGGATTTTAAAAGCTGTCAAGAGAAAAGTGGGGGAGAAAGAAAATATTGAGAGTAAACAGAGTAAAGGAAAGAACGGAGTGAGACAGGTGAAACAGACCCTCTCAAATAAAGATGGCAGCTAAGAATAGATTTAATTGGCTCCCCATGTCCTCAAACAGAAGTTAGAGCGTGGAACAGCAGGGGGCACTGCAGACAGCAGGAGGTACACTATTAGAGTCGTGTGTGAACCCCAATACAACAATATTGGGGCGCTTCAGATCAGGATTGGTGGTATATTTAGAGGTGTGTCCCGGCCCAGTGCTGGAATAATAGAAAGGCAGCAGGTGAGGAATGAGAAATCGAAGCACTATGTAATTACCGGTATTGGAATAATGGGGTGTACTGACTGTAATAACTGAGGTGCTCTGGCAGATGGCGTGTGTGGGGTTCTGGCACAGCTAAGGGGCTTAGAGTGTGTGAACTGAGGTGCACTGAGGGAGCTGAGCCCGAGGTCCCAGTACTAGAACAGCAGTGTGTCCTGACTGTAAGAACTGAGGTGCTCTGGCAGACAGCGTGTGTGGGGTTTCTCTCACTGGCACAGCTGAGGGCTTGGAGTGTGTGAACTGTGGCCCCTGATGGAGCTGCGTCTGAGGTCCCGGTTCAGGAGCAGCAGAGTGTACTGACTGCAAGAACTCAGATGCTCTGGCAGACAGCGTGTGTAGGGGCTCCTGGCAATGGCACGGCTGAGGGCTTGTAGTGTGTTGACTGCAGTACACTGATGGAGCTGCACCAGAGTTCCCAGTACTGGAGCAGAAGTGTGTACTAACTGTAAGAACTGAGGTGCTCTGGCAGACAGTGTGTGTGGGGTTCCTGGCACTCGCACAGCTGAGGGCTTGTAGTGTGTGAACTGCGGTGCACTGATGGAGCTGCGCACCAAGTTCCAGTACTAGAGCAGCAGAGTGTACTGAGTGCGAGAACTGAGGTGCTCTGGCAGACAGCATGTGTGGGGTTCCTGGCACTTGCATGGCTTGGAGTGTGTGAACAGAGGTGCACTGATGGAGCTGGGAGTGGGATCCCAGTACCTAGCAGAAGTGGGCACTGTCTCTAAGGATTGCAGAGCCCTGGAAGAGCTGGGTACCTAGGCTTTAAGCAATTACAAGCGATCCTCCGCCTTTGCTCTCAGCACACAGGCAAGCATACTTGGTAAAGAGAATCCAAGCCAATAAGGGCAGGAGCCAGGCAGCTGAGAGAGAGTGCAGGTAGCCCACAAAGATGAAATGTGGACAAGATAACAGCCTGATTTATAGCCTTGTTTACAGCTAAGCTCAGAGAAAGAATGTACTGCAAATGAAAAGGAAGCTTCCCTGGACAGGAGCAGGAAAGAAAGTAAAAACAAATCCCCTACAGACCAGATAAACAGGAGAAAGTGTAATTATACAATAGTTGGTTCCTGCTCCCACACAGAAGACCGAAGGAGAAAGAGGCATGACTTACCACTAGCAAGCACAGATTTGGAAATTACACTGAAACTAACAAATGAAATAGCTGGAAGCCCACAGAAGAAGTATAAAAGTACTAAAAGTATACAAGAGGTCGTACGCTTCCGCTCAACCTAAAAAATTACTCCTGACTGCTTGTTTAGTAGTAAAATATAACAATAATCAGTGTTCAGTCGGTTTCCTAGAGCTTTTGTCCCTTGTGCCACTGCACCTGCTGCATCATTCAAATTGTGGCCCCCTTCTGCCTGTAAGGTAACTGCGCTTGTTACTACTTGTTTAGTGGTAACATATAGCAATAATCTGTGCTCAGTGGGTATCCTAGAGATTTTGGCCCCTGTGCCACTATACCTGCTGCACCATTCAAATCGTGGGTCCTAGTGCCTGCATGGTAACTGCGCTTGTGATTGACTGTTCAGTGGTAACATGTAGCAATAATCAGTGCTTGGTGGGTTTTCTAGAGTTTTTGGCCCTGTGCCAGTGCACCTGCTGTACCATCCAAATTGTGGCCCCTAGTTCCTGTAAGGCAACTGAGCTTGGCACTGCTTGTTCAGTGGCAACATATTGGGATAATCTGTGCTCTGGGTTTCTTAGAGCTTTTGGCCCCTGTGCTGCTGCATCTGCTGCATCAACCAAATCATTCCCCTAGTGCCTACAGGGGAACTGCGCTTGTGACTGCTTGCTTAGTGGTAACCTATAGTAATAATCAATACTCTGTAGATTTCCTAGAGCTTTTGGCCCCGTGCCACTGCACCATCAAAGTCTTGGCCCTAGTGCTTGTAAGGTAGCTGCCCTTGTGACTGTTTGCTTAGTGGTAACCTATAGCAATAATTAATGCTCAGTGGGTTTCCTAGAGCTTTTGGCCCCAGCGCCACTGCATCTGCTGCACCATCCAAATCATGGCCTTAGTGCCTGCAAGGTAACCTCACTTGTGTCCGCTTGCTCAGTGGTAACATATAGCAATATTCAGTGTGCGGTCTGTTTCAAGAGCTTTGGGCTCCTGCGCCACTGCACCTGCTGCACCATCCAAATCATGGCCCTAGCGCCTGCAAGGTAAGAGGAGGAAATCCTTTATACCTAGTAATGTATATGTTTTGAAAAAGGCACAGTTGCAGACGGAATACATAATTATTTTGTCGGTAAACAAGCACAAAAGCTTTCATGAAAAGTGCCTTTAAACTTATCCAGCTCTGTGAAAAGATCTTATCCTATGCTTGCCTGTAAATGGGCCATAAACAGCGTAAATTGCCCAAGACCACCATATGTTAAGCTGAGATTGAAATTATGTTTTATACTTTGTTCCTAAAAAGGCAGTTTCACAAAATAAATGGACTCAAAGAAGAATTTTGCAAACAATGTGCAAATGTTTTGCGCAGATGAAGAAAAAGATACCTTTTGAATGTCTGTCTCCATGGAGAAAGGCTGCATTCATCTTTTCCTATAAAGGCTGTCACTTTAAAGTCAGCAGAAAGCAAACCCAGCTTCCACGAAAACACAGCTTGAAATTTGACCTCAGTCTTTGAATGCCCAACAAGCATGACAGATAAGAACAAGATTTAAAGGTCCCGTGACAGAAAAGGAGTTCATGGAAGTATTCAGTGAATACAGCTTTCTCATTGGGTGGGGCAAACTGAACCTGGAGAACCTAAAACAAATACAGCCAGCAAATGGGAAGGAAGAAAACGTGTTACAAACCACAAAGCCAATGGCAAGCAATGGACAAAATGCATTCCTAAGTCAACTTTCTGAATGTCCCCAAGATGTCTTTAGCAAAACAGACAGCTCCACTGTCTAGCAGGCTGTGACCTAAAAATGCTTTACTTTAGCTTTTCGATCTTAAACCATCTTCCCGGTTCAATGCAATTTAATGAGGAATTGGTTTCCTTCATTTCTTTTTCTAAATATTGATCAAACTCTTTTCTTCTGGGGTGAAGTGTATATTTGATTCACTTTCCAAATAAAATGAGGATGATATTTGCTTTGTTCACAGACCCCACGGCAGGCGTGGATTTATTGTGGTAGATCTATTAGACAGGGGTACAGTCGTAAGCAAAAATGAACATTAATATTAGCAGAAATAAATGTGGTTAAAAGACTACTCCCCAGAAGAGGTGGGCGTTAGCTGAAGAATTCATGGGAAGACCCAAGCAAGGTCTCCAAAAGCCCAAGTACGAGCTGAGTCTGGAAAAAAATAGAGTTGTGTTGTCCATTTTTGCTTTGATAAACAGGTTGTATAGCCTGTTTAGCTCACAGATTGTTACATACTGAGATCAACATAGAGCATTCTCTAAAGCACCTGTCCTATAGTATAACGGTTTCAGAATAAAGCTCAACTGTGGCACCACTCCAGTGTGTTTTTGCTCCACCCTGCCCTTAAAAAAAAGTTTAGTATATTGTGCTGGGTTAGAAATCCTGCATAGCTAAGGTACCTCACTCCCCCAGATTTTCTCGTGAAGCTCTTTCAGTCCACCTTCAGCTTGCCTGGCCACCTGCGATGCCATCCTGCTATGGGATTCACATACAAAAATGGGAAGTTTGTCCAGGGCTCAACACCCCGTAGGTGCAGTGCCATACTGCATTATGCATGTGATGTAGCAGAAATTTTAGTACCATCCCTAATATCACAGTGAACATCTACACATGAAAGTTTATGCAGTATGTTAACCAAAGTACTAATAGTTTGATTGTAAAGTGATGCTCTGAGAAGTCAGTCATATTAGTATGCATTCACTCTAGAGTAACTGTTGAAACCCATGTGGTATAGATATTAAATTTCATGATTGAAGAATTAATCTGTTGTTATGTCATATTTTAGAGTATAAACTATTAGTCTGATTTGAAACAATATTAGATTTTTGATGAGAAGTGTTTTTAAATGGTGTGCAAAAGTAGAGAAATGTAGTTCTGCGCCATATTAATAGAAAAGTGTGAACAGAGTTATTTTGTTTAAAAGTTATTGTAACATGAATGCTAATAGAAATGTATTAATGCTGAATTTATAGTTTGCATATTAAAATGTGTTTTATTTGCATGATTTAATGTGCTGTTTAATTCACTTGCCTAAGTGAGGTTGTTAGGCCCTGCATTTGTGACTGTGCAGAAAATGTCTAGTCATCTTGTTAACATGAATCTTTCTTCTAAGTTTTATTCTCATGAGAATGCTAGCTTGGTAATAAAATGTCTATTGTTTTACCCATAGTTAGCCTGGGA
Source organism: Pleurodeles waltl (assembly GCF_031143425.1). NCBI lineage: Eukaryota > Metazoa > Chordata > Amphibia > Caudata > Salamandridae > Pleurodeles > Pleurodeles waltl. Next base: position 372,620,424 of record NC_090448.1, on the reverse strand, counting down.
AGATGTCCTTGAGGACAGAACATTGAGGACTGTCGACTGGCAATGTATACAATTGTTGCAGTCTTTTATGGAAGAGTACAGATGGACACTGTCTCCTGAGAATTCTCACCAATGTTTCAGTTTGAGTCGCATGATTGTTTTCTATTGGATGTTACATTTTCACCCTCATGTGGAGTAATGGACTGATGAATAATCTTGCCCTATGAACTTTCATATACCATTACCCAGCTAGACTTTGGTTGAAGAAGAATAAGAATCCAGAAGAAACAGAACCACTATACCATCCCTTCTGCCTGCTGAGCCTCTTCGACTCTGGGAGGTATTGTCCTCTCTAGACTTGTCCCTTCATAATGCCTTGAAGAGATTTAGAGATTTTTCTCCTGACCTGGATAAGAAGACTCTTCACTGAGTATCTGAAATGCTGACGCCTTCCCTTTTTATTTCTTTTTGCCTACCTTAGTTAGTGATCTGATGCCTAAGATTTTATTTTCCAAATTCTTTTTGCTCTTTTTCTCCTTTTTGTATTTTGCTCACGTGCCCAGCACATGCTAATCCCAGATTGGCTCATCTGTAGGGATTTCCCTTGCCCAAACTAGCTGAACCTAGATGATTTGAATTGCCTTAATGCTGGTTAAAACTGAGCAATACTTGGAGGGAGGGTTGAAGTGGTGTGTGGCCACACTGTTGACCGTGATGCCACTCGGCAATAAAGCTCTGATGGTGGCCCCCTCATAACTGGCTGTATGGGCAGCCACCACACGGCATACTAGCAGAGCATGAGGTGTGGGGGCACCTGAAGATGGGGAGAGCAAGTTGGGGCCGCAACCGACCTCATAACTCCTGTGCGGGTGATGCACTATCTTAGCGGACAACCTGCTATCACCCAGCATCCCTCGGAGGCCCTGCAGTGATAGGGGCCAGGTGCGAGCTTGAGGCGTAAGGCTAGTCGGGCAGCATGGTGCTGCCCTTAGAACACTTTAGGGGCCACCCACCTCCCTTCTCTCCCCCCTTCCAATGAGCGTAAAGGCCCCTAGAGGATTGAAGGGGCCAATGGCAGTGAAACACCCCATTGGTGCGGCTTGGTTGGGCCCACACAATATCACTGCACTGCTGGAGGCCTGTGCATGGCCAGGATGTGCTCGGCTGCCACCCACTGTGAGAAGGCGGACGGCTGTCCGGGCACCACTGAGGTAGGGAGAGCTGCCTAGACCTGCTGCACAATCATCGACCCCGAGGGTGGGGTGGGATGCCTTCATCGTCCATGGGCCTTCCCCTGTTGCATGTAGTGTAGGAGAGCTTGAGCTCCCCGTACCCCCAACCCCTAATATTGCTGAGGACTGGGGTGGGCAGTTGCACCACCACATGGCCAATCCATAGCTTGGGCCCACCAGGCAGAGGGGAGCGGCCCACTGACAGTGTGTTCCAGTATGGACAAGCAATTGTGCAGCCTACCAGCTTCACACCTGCCTTTTTCTGGGGACCCCCCCCCGCCCCTTGAATTCAAAGTCCTGCCCTGCTCCATACTCAGCGCGGTGTCTTCTCCCCCAGCTGTGCATACTGAGCCACAAGAACACTGTCCATCTCCTCCTTCAGTGTTCTTGTTGGGCTGCTTTCTTGCTACTAGTGCCCCAAGAGAATCCCCTTTACATGCAGCTTTGAAGTGGGGCACTCCTTAACACCTTACCGCAGGCATGGTGCGTGGGACTCGAAACAACGTAAAATCCCTTTTGAGAAAAATGTGACAATGGATGCGATCGTCTTGTCACAAGCCTCGCGGGAGGTGGCAGGATGTGGTGGGGTGCCACTGGGGGCCCTGTGCCTGAACAAATGTTAGGTGCGGAGGTCATAATGGAGGAGCTGCGAGCGGGCTTCTGTCCCATTGATGCCCAATTTGACACCCTAACCACTAGAATTGACAAAATCGGGGAGCATCTCGATCAACATAAGCCCGCCTGGAGGGTGCGGAGGAGCGCGTCTCAGGATTGGAGGACGGAGTTGGAAAGATGGAAAAAAGACTGGAGAGACTGGAGTCCAGACTCAAGACAGTGGCTATAAAGAACAAAGACATAGAAGTCAGAGGCCACTGTAATAACTTGTACATTTCTGGAATTGCAGAGTCTATGATCACCGGCTGCATGGACCTGTTTGTCGAGGGGCTTCTTACGAATTAACTAGGTCACTAAAACTTTACATCTACTTTCATGGTGGAGAGAGCGCATCGCACACTTAGGCCGCGGCCCTCACCAGTGGCTCCGGCCCACCTCATCTTTGCAAGGTTACTCAACTACAGGGACCGCGACACAGCGCTCCGCCTTGCCAGAGAAAAAGGACCACTTCTTTACCAGGGCACAGTTGTTTCCATATTCCCAGATTTCACACCCACTGTCCAGGATGTCAGAAGAAAGTTTTCAGATGCTAAAAACGCTCTTTGTAAACTGGGCATTTGTTACGGCATGCTCTACCCAGCCAGGCTGCGGGTTGATGTAAACTGCAAACCCTGCTAATTTTGACTCCCCCATGGATGCCCTGGCATCTGTAAGCAGCAAGCCAAAAATGGCTCATCCCCTTTGGAAGTGACCCCGGGGCACATACTCCAGATGTGGACCCTGCCGCCAGCATGGACCTCTTCCCCCCGGACTGATGCGTTGGCTCTTCTTTTCAGAGCATACTCGATTGATCTCTAATGCCACTGCTCCCTCACGTAGTAGCACTAACTGCAATGTTGTTTTATGTGTTCTGATTGCATGTTATAATTCACTGAATAGGCCCATTCTCATTCCCCATTATCGCATTCAAATTCTGCCATTATGGGGGATTTACTGCCACGGCATTGTCACACCCGCATGGTTGAGACCAAGTTGCACACTAATTTGGTTTGGTTGGGATCTACGGGATTCGCCTGGCAGTTCGTAAAAATGAAGCAACTAAATCTAAAAGATTTCTTTGCATCATTTTTATCTGCATTTTTAATGCCTGCTCGGGGCAAGCGTTAAAAGGAGGCTCTCATTGTTATCAGTGGGCCGCTGGGTGCCTTGCAGGATTAGCGTCAACATTTTTGTTGCTAATCCTGCAAAGCGCGCACTAGCGTAAAACATTATGACGCGAGTTCCCTAACTACCGCCATGCTGGGCCATATATTAAATACAGCACACACTTGGTAGCATTAGGGCGGCGCTAAGGGGTGTAAGAAAAGTGGCGCTGCACATAGTGCAGCGCCACTTTTCATAAATCTGTCCCTTAATAGTCAGGGACAGTTGACATTACCCTCATGTTATGCAACATATGAGGCCTTAATAACCCACGTAAAGGCAAACAGGTTCGGCAATACTTGACCAGACATAACTTGCAGGTGGTCTTCCTACAGAAGATACACCTACCCGCGGGCACCACCCACACCTTCACATCCTCCCGCGAACCACACCGCTATTTTGCTAGCTACAGCACATACTTCAGAGGTGGCTGCATTCTTTTAGATGAGAACCTTTCATTACACTCGATGCCTCCTATGCAGACAGAGAGGAAAGGTACATACTCGTGGCAGGGGTGCTTGTGGGACAGAGGGTGCTGCTTGAGAATGTGTATGCTCCCAATTTTGACTCACCCGAGTTTTTCCAAACCCTGCAGTCTCACATAGATCGTTTTGAGGCCGATCATGTTCTACTGGGAGGCGACTTCAACATGGTATTAGACCTCTCACTTGACACCAAAGCCACTACACCAACCGTTAAACCCTGTTCTCTCTGAGTCCTTCGGACCATCTGTGACACATATACACTACTTGATCCGTGGCGACTTCACAGCACCGGCGCATTGGCCTACGCCTTCCATTCAGCACCTTATGACACCTTGATGTGTATTGACTACTGGTTACTGCCAAAATAATCATCCAATGGCTCACCTCCATCAAACACCTCCCTCACACTTTATCTGATCATTCACCAGTGATGATAACACTCAGTATTCCCGCTCAAGGGGGCTTAGAGCAGCCATTGCACTTCCCAGACATGGCACTGAAGGAAGCACTATTCCACTCCGAGGTTCGCAATGCCATCACCGAATACTTCGCCCTGAATGATGGTTCAGTAGTTACCCAAGCAACCCTATGAGAGGCATTCAAAGCATATATTAGAGGTATTTGTATAGCATAGCATTCTGGGGTGCTGCATGACATCCAACACAGCTTGGCACATGTAGAGGCACAGTTGGCAAAACTAGATAGTGCAGCGGTGGCCCAAGACACCATCTCTCAGCTGCACAAGCATAAAACACTCTTAGACACCTTCAGTGAACTCGTGGAGCACTAGGCTAACTACTAGGGGAAATACGCCAAAGCCTGTAAATACGATGAGGGGGAGCAGCTGGGATGCACACTGGCCAGGCTGTTACGCCCACCTTGATTGGTTGCTTACATATTAGAGCTGCAGAGAGAGGATGGCACACTTGCAGTGGGCTTTGCTGCAGTACAGACTGAATCCTTCAGTTACTACACCCGTCTCTATACAGCGTGACCCATCCCATTCCTTCCTGCATTACAACAATACCTTGCAGAGGTGGCGATGGTCTGGCTGACCATGGCCCAACATCAATACCTTAGTGACCCCTTTATCGCAGAGGAAATAGTGCAAGCTACAGATGCTTTCGAGGGGTCTCTGGCTCCTGGAATGGACAGGTTCACGGGGGTATTTTACAAAAAGTATTAACATATTTTGGCACCACGCCTGCTGGTGTGTGTACACATAGGACCTTGGCCAGGGGTGCTACCTCGATGCTGCAGGAGGCGGTGATCGCCGTCCTACCCAAACCTGGTAAGGACCCACTCCGGGGCAGCTCCTTCCGACCCCTATCCCTGCTCAATTTTGATAACAAGATACTAGCCAAACTACTAGAAGCACGCCTTTCCCTCCTCTTAGACCAAATCATAACCCCAGCTCAATCGGGTTTTATTCCAAGCCGTTCCGCGTCTCTAAATCTCAGCATAGTATTTTCCATACTGAATAGAGTATCTCCCACAATACCAGCAGCGATCCCACTGCTAAACGTGGAGAAGACATTTGATTCACTCGATTGGTCCTTCCTCCACACCACACTATGTAAACTCGTATTCCCGCTGGGATTCACGTCCCTGATCACACTACTATACACACAAACGTCAATCACTATGTAGCTCAATGGATCTCTATCCCCACTCCTTACCTGTCGAGTGGGGCACCTGGCAGGGATGCCTGCTATCGACTCACTCGTTATCATTGCATTGGACCCCCTGGTACACCAACTGCAGGAGAAACACATACACAGAGGCCTGCAAATCGCTAGCAGCCCACAATCGATATCACTATACACGGACAATATTTTGTTATCCGTATGCCGACCTGGTGACAACTTCAAGCCAGTACTAGACGAAGTAGTCTGGTTTGCCGCATTTTTGGAGCTGCATATTAACGGAGGAAAATCCAAACTTTTCCTCCTTACAGACGTCACTGTTCCACCACAAACGGAAAACCCCCTGAAGTGGTGCAATGAATAAAAATAACTAGGCATCCACATACATCGGTCCAGCCATCAAAAAACTGACCGCGCAGGTGAACCGCTGGACAGGCCTCTCATTGTGCATGGCAGGCTGCATCTCCCTAATCAAAGTGGTGGTACTATCCCAGTTCCTATATTTGTTTTTAAATATCCCTATCCCGCTTACAAATCCCTTTTTTGACACTTTGAGGGCTGCAGTTATGGCTCGTGTGGGCAGATAAACACCCCTGCATCTGATGGGAGATGTGTTCCCGGGAGGCCATGTCTTCTCACGGACAGAGGATGAACATTTCACTAATGCTACTTACTTGGAACACTTTGTGCTTTTCTGCCTCCAAAGCACCCAACGCGTCCAGTTCCCCTCATACCCATTAGTCCCAATGGATTAAACCCATTAACTCTGGTTGTTACAGCTGACTCTGGGGCATAACTCACCTCCAAGCTTTACCACGTGTGACTTGCCATCCTGTCTGTGTCCGATACAAAGCTAAAGGCGGACTGGGAAGCAGACCTAGGGCATCCCTTGTCTGAGAGGATATGGTCAGCCTGTTGTGCTCAAATCTGATTAGAGTCTTTTAATCACAGGCACAAAGTCATACAGTTAAATTTGCTCCGAAAGGTCTACATCACACCTAGTGCCATAGCACGTATAGACACCTCCTGATCCCCCAACTACCTTAACAGGTGGCTGACATCCCATACATGACATGGGCATGTAGCACCATTAACCACTTTTGGATCGAGGTATTTGCCCCGCTCTCACAGATGTTGGGTATTGCCCTTTCGCCTGACCTACTCATGGCCCTTTTGGGATAGGTGGGAGATATTCCAGAATGTATGAGGCGTTTTACTGCCATTGTGCTCCTCTTAGCAAAGAGAGAGATTGGTCTACATTGGTGCACCAGGCACTCACCCACAGCTCTGCAGTGGTGAGAAGCCTCATCTATTTTGACAACACTAGTGAAATCTATGCATCTCTCCAGCCCCCTACATCTAGGTGTAAAGATATCTGGCAGCCATTAAGAGACTACTTAAGTACCATAGGCACCACGCCCTTGAGCTCACTGCATCACACGAACACATGACGGGACTTACATCTCTGTTGTCACTCATACCACACACAAATACGACCGATAGGGCTGCTGTAATAGTGTTTGCTGCCCTATTTCATGTTGCTATACCTGTATGATAGATATGCTTGTCATGATTCACTCTCTAAATGTTATGCTAAGCCAACTGCACTGTACATTCCTCCTTTCAAGGACTATCAACACTTTTTCATTGTTGTATGCCACAAAATATTCTAAAGTTTGAAAAAAAAAACCTGAGCAACACTTGTTCTGTACATCAGGTAATTCTGCTGATGTTCTGTATTGTGTTTGTGGAGTGTCTAGTTCAACTAATATTAGTTTGTCTGAACTTATTTTGTCTCCTTGGTCAACCCTTGGTGATATTATATCTTTATAACTTTGTTTTGAGAATTGTCTACGTGACTTTGTTTTTAATCTTCTAATAAAGCCCCTTAACTTTATTCCTGACTGGAGTTTTCCTTGTGTGGCCACATTGGCCTTACTGTGTAATTGAATTGGTTTGTGTTGAAATTTTATGATTTGTTTTCCACACCCCTATGCTGGGTCCAAAGATTCATTGACCTTGCCAGGCATTGATTCTTGTGAAGGAAGAAATGTTTCAAGAAATCTGGTAGCAGACTGATGGTTTGCCCCAGGGGGTGGGGGATGTCACAAATCTGGTTGTGGTCTGGTTTGACCCAAGGAGGGGGGTTGGCAAACCTGCTAGTAGTATGGATAGGTACAGTGCCATTGCCCAGTCCAAATTTTGTACACCCAAAAATTCTGTCCTGTGTTTTTTTCCAAAGACTGATGAAGTTCCAGCATCGTTCCTGCGAGAGATGGATGTGTGAGTATTAATAGGGTTTTGAGCTTGTAATACTTTTGTCCTGGAGATTGCAATAAAGTGTGATGTTGTGAAGTGTTTTGCAGAGTTGATGGTGGAGCTTGGTGCAAAAAAATGTCTGAGGTTGTTGTTGTTGGCAGTTCCGTTGTGGCCTAAGATCCCGGGATGACGCACAAGTTTAAAAGAAACTTGGTTAATTTATTGTCTGCAGTGAAGTACTTGTCTTGAGACATTGTTGACAGTGCCAATAGTTTTCCTTAAATGATTGTGAGTTTGGCTGGTATTAAGGGAATCCTGAGTGCACATGGAGGATCTGCATCAACCGGAGTGAGAATTGCTGGTCAAGTCTCATTCGTTGTATAATTGTGAAAGTTATAATCAGAAAGTGTATTTCCATAATGTGTTGAAGTGTTTGAGACCCTACCCTGCAGTGTGTGGACATGTTGTTGGTTTTTGCTCACAAACGTTTTGCATTGGGTGTTTGTGAGCGATTTTGTGAGAGGCAATTGCAAAGCGAATGCGTTTGTGAAAGGAGTGAGTATGACATTATTGTGTTACTAGTATAGGTCGGTTGGTGTGCAGCCACGCTGGTATTGATGGACAGTATGGTGGTGCTATTGGTTGAGAACTTTGAAAGAAAAGGAATGTGGGATTGAAGTTACTTCCTGACTCGAATGAAAAGTTATTGTGGCTTATTGAATTCGATTGAAAATGAAGTTCTTTAAACTGTTAAAGAGTGCATTAAAAGGAGATGTGTTTATTCCAGTTTTTTGGAGAGGGCATCGAAACCCCACCCAAAGGTACTCCAGGTCATTATTTAGCATCCAAAAAAGGTTTTCATGCATGTGTGTGGCTTGAACAATGGGGCAAGATTACTGAGAAAGAAGGTGCATTAGCATTTCCCCGTTATGGAACTTTTAATCTAAGGATTCTAGATAATCTGAGGTGAGTACTTTATGAGATGAAACAACCTCTGAGAACTGCACAATTTGAAGCGCGTAATATATGGGAACACATAGCATGACAAAAATGAAAAACCAAGTATTAGAGTTGAGTGCAGAAAGCATTAAAGACAGTTGGCAAGGCAAGATAGGATGAAGAGCAGAAAGCTTGGAGAGCAGACATAATTGAAGAAGCTAGATTGTATCCAGCTATTTCTAGTGAAGATGGGGAAAAAACTAACCCCAAGACTAAGAGAAAGACAGGAAAAGCAGAACAGACAACAGATACTAAAAATAAAAAGAGAGTGACATATAAGAGTGATTCAGGTGAAGAGTTTATAAATCAGATCTTGCTAAAACGTCCGCCTCTGTACCATTCTGTTGAGGTAGAAGCAAGAAGTGAAGCTGCACTGAATGTAATCCCGAATGTGCGTACTGCTCCAGTTGCACAGACCCACAGACCGCAAATCAGATAGTACCAGGTATGCCTGCAAATTCACTTACACAGATTTCTGAAGTAAATTAACTGGTTCCCAGCTTTAACTGATTTCAGCCTGTACCAAGTCCTAATGTGAATTAGATTGTGCCGAATTGTAGTGTGAACCAAACAGTGCAGACATCTTGTGTGAATCCGCCTGTGCCAAATTCTATTCTGAATCAACCTGTGCAAATGTTCAGTTCAGGTCAGTTCAGGTCAGTAAATACCAAATATCTCGCCAGTCAAACAAGACAAAGTTTCAGTACTGTCTTATCAAGACAGAGTGCGGGAATGACAATTCCTCAGAATCAGACAAATCATATTGGTACAGGCGCCTTAACAGTTCCTGAGACTAAAGGTCCTGTTGCTCCCTTGTATGCTCGAGGTATGTCTGGGAGTAATGCACATTTATTAACGGTCCGACAGTTCCTGATACACCACTTACCTTCAATGGAATGTCCCCACCTGGTGTGCGAAAATAAGTATATTCTAACAACACAGAGATGGAGAGAACAGTTACTATTCTGAGACCACTGAGCCCTACAGAAATTTCAGAACCAACCCCAATGACAAGTCAGACAGGATTTACCCCTGATGTGAGGTTTCCTCAGAGAGCTTAAACTTATTTTGTGCCCAGACCATAGCAGATCCAGAACGTTAACTGCAGTACTCCACAAGGGGAAATAACTTTTAACACACCAGAGAATATGTCTATTATTAGTACCCTGAATCAGCAGAGTGTAGGTTCTTTAAGAGCAGAAGTGTCACATAATAATCCTGTGAGTTTAGGAGGTTTCACTGCCCAACAATTGGGTGATTGGTTAAATAATTTGAGTCCTGAAGGTGCGACAGGTATAACAAACTGCAATTTGAGCGCAGAATATACCCCAGAGAGTTAGATCATTGGATGTGTCCAGACAGAAATTGGAATCAAATGAAATTATATCAAGAACGTAATTGTAGGCCAATTGGAAGCTTACACAGAAGACGAACTGTGGTTCATGTGCAAAGACGTTAATCAACGTGCAGGACAGGTTTATGAATGATTAGCGGTGGAAGCTGAAAGATATGATGTGGATTTGGAAAACTCAAATCCTTAAAGAGAAATTGCAGACTGGAGTTTAGCACAAAAGACGTAGTTAACATGAGATCCCCTGGAATGAAATTGCACATTAAGGAATTAATCATGTACATCCAGAAATGGGGATCTATAGATAAGTGGGAGGGTAGATGGCTGAAGAAAAGAGATCAGAAGAAAGTGAAGCTAGATGTGCCTCCAGCAGGAGCAAAACATGCTGAGCCAATGTAAAAATGCCTCCTATGAGAGAAATACCAGGTTGAGGGTATGTTCATGGTCCTTGGAGTAGGAGTGATATTTTGCCATTCACAAATGACTTCCCGAGATTGAGAGAGAAACCAGTGGAATGGTACAAGCAAGCAGAAAATGCTTGTGGGAAGATTTGAATACATTGTTTGACATTGTAGTTCAGATTGATTTGTGGACTGAATGCAAAGTTAATGTTGATTGGCCAGACCGTGAACCTCCAAGAGACCCAGCAATGGAAGCACCATCTGAAGAAGTGATGAAAAGGTATCACAAGATAATTGAGTTCTTGAAAAAGGTGTCTTCAAAAGACATTGATTGGCAGATGATTGACAGTATGACAAAGGAAACAAAGGAATCTATTCATGCCTATTATGAGAGATTATTACAGGCTTTTAATCATTTTAGAGGTACAGACACAATAGAAGGTAAAGATATGGGTCATTTGTGTTTAGATTTGTGCAAGGTTTGAAACCAGACATAAGTGAGATGATTCAGCAGCACCTGATTTGTGGTAAAACAAACCGATTGATGAAATCCTGCATTGTGCAAAATACTGTAGTGATGAATTGAAACTGAAGCAGAAAATGTTGACAGAAAAGGCTATGGTCATGCAATTGAAAGCTGCGCAGGAAGCTAGTCAAAGCCCCCAGATGATGGTGAACACTTGTGGTATGCAAGGAGTACAACAGCAGAGAAATGTTATCCAACCTAGAGGTAAAGGAGTTGGTGTTCTAATAGATCAGACTGGCGCTGTTGATGTCCAGGCTTTGAAAAGAACTAGTCCATGTCATAGGTGTGGAAATTTGGTCATTGGTGAAGGGAGTGTCCCCTTAATAATGTGAACAACCACATACAGAATAATGGAGGTGCTCAAGGAAAGACAATAATCAGGTGCAAATTCAGAGAGTTCAAAGACCCAGAGTGCAGGTTGTAATTGTTTTAAATATGCCCCAAGGATAGCAGATGCAAATACAGCAAACCCAGATGACTCAATAAGAAATGGTTATCCCCCAACAGAATTTAAATCAAATTGCAAGCGCAACTGTGAACCAGTTAGCATCACAGTTTCCCTTAATAGATCTGAGTGATCAGGATGTTTCAGAAATTCTTTAGGGAGACAGCTCAGATGACAAGGATTGCATGCTAGGTGCATCCTTGGAAGTAGATCAATGTGGTCCCTATGTAAATTCCGATGTAATGGGTCTCTGTGTGTCATTTCTAGTTGACACTGGAGCTACACGCTCCACTGTCAGAACAGCAGACCTACCAAATTTGCCCCTTTCAGGAAAGAGAATTCAACTTGTAGGAGCTGCAAATAAACAATTGACCAACCCTGTAACAGAATCTGTCCCAGTAAAAATAGGTTCATTCAAAGATGAGCACTAGTTTGTGGTCTGTGATTCAAGTCCTGAAAAGTTTGCTTGGACACAACCTACTGTGTAAGCTAAATTGTTCTATTAACTGCACACCCCAAGGAATCACAATACAGACAAATGATGAGGATGTGACCAGTAAAATTTGGTGAAGCAGTACTGCAAGTGTCACAATGTACCAATGCTGGCATGTAATTATTTACCCGCAGATTTAAGAGACACAGTGACACCTGAAGTTTGGGATTTTTCAGGAAAGTAGATAGGCCTTTACTAAAGGAGTTGAGCCTGTAAAAATAACAGTAAAGCCAAATGCAGTATATCCAAAAAATCCTCTATATAACATGACACCAGAGACAATTGTGGGAATAACACACCTAATAAACTGATTGAACAGGGTATCCTAAAGGAGACAATGGGAAGTCCATGTAACTTTCCCATACTAGGACTGCAGAAACGCAATGGAAAGTACCACATAGGCCAGGACCTTAGAAAATTTAACAGAATTGTTGCCCCATGTTGTCCAGTGGTACTGAATACAGCAGTTATTTCATTCCTAATTCCATGCGAAGCAGAATGGTTCATCATGATTGTCCTTTGCCAATCATTTATCTCCATACCGTTGCATGAGGAGAGCTAGTTTCTCTTCGTGGTTGAGTTTGGCAGTTGTGTTTTGGGATGGTGCAGAGTTCCGCAAGGGTATACCGAATACTTTGATTTTTAACCAGATTCTGAAAAAGAATCTGGAGTCACTTAAAATGCCCTATCCTTCATTCTTAGTGCAGTATATTGATGACCTACTTATGGCATCAAACACTCAAGAAGCATGCAGGAGAGACACTATTGCTCTCTTGAAACATTTAGGAGAAAATGGACATAAGATTTCCCCACCAAAATTACAGTATTGCAAGAAAGAAGTCTTGTACTTAGGTCACCACATTAAGAAAGGTGTGCGGTAGGTGTTGCGAGAAAGAATCTCAGCAATTTTGAAAATGAATCCCCCTACCACTCAGAGAAAGAAGTCTGAATGTTCCTGGGAATGGTTGGCTACTGTTGTAAGTGATTTCCAAACGTTTCCCTTTTGGCCAAGCCTTTACAGAGACTGACACACAAAGATGTGTCTGATTCGGTACCACTGGATGACAACTGCATACTTGCTTTCACAGAGCTCAGAGAAAGCCTATGTGGTGCCACAGCTCTAGGAGTGCCTGATTATAACCAACATTTTTTCTTCATATTGTTGTGAGAAGGAGGGATGTGTTCTCTTAGCTTGCATGGAAATGCAAACAAGCCAGTTGCATATTTTTCTGTCACACTTAAACCTGTGGCTTCTGCGCTGCCTGGTTTTTGAAGGCGGTTGCAGACCGGAGTGTCAGCATCGAACAGTGCAAAGGCATTGTTATGGGTCACCATGTGAATGTTTTTGTCCATGGAAATATTGTTAACCCAAACCAAGACAGTATCTCACCAGTGGGCATTTGACCCATAAGGAATAGGTCATCCTTGCCCTGTCATATGTTAATTTGAAGAGATGTACCATTCTGAATCCTGCTACTCTGTTACCTACCCCTGTTGAAAATGCCAATTAATGTATTGATGAGGTTGAACATGACTGTCTTGATGTTACTGAATTGTGCACCAAACCAAGACCTGGCATTCAAGATTCTTCCCTAAATGAAAATGACTATGTCATGTTTCTTGATGGCTTCTGTTTAAGAGTCAAAGACGGTAGAGTGAGAGCTGGTTATGCAGTTTGCACAGTCCTAGGTGTGATTGAAGCCTCCTGGCTTTGAGGAGTCTTTTCTGCCAAAGTAGGTGAATTGTTTGTCCTACTAGAGAATGCTGTGTTTCAGAACAGCTGAAAGTGACAATCTTCACTGATAGTATGGTTTTGGTGTTGTTTATGATTTCGGACAGTTGTGGTCCTAGAGAGAGTTCATGACCTACTCTGGATCCCATATCCGTAATGGCGACAGAATTTATAATTTGATGAATGCACTGCCTGCAAAAATTGCTGTTGTAAAGTACACAACTCATAAAAAATCAATTGATTTTGTAACTTTGGAAAATACATATGCAGATGAAGTGGCAAGATATTGCACCCTAAGCTGCACCTCCATTAGTGGAACATTGTTCAAATGATGAGACAAGTCAAAATTTCCTATTAACTGCTGTTGAAACATGGGATGAAGTCAAAGTATTTCAGGAAGAAGTGACAGAAGAGGAACAGCAGAGATAGGTTAGAGCAGGATGTGTCAAGAGAAATGAGGATGCTATTTAGGTTTTAAGTGATAAAAAACTGTTACCAAACAGTTTGTTGTCACCCATGGCTGGACACTATCATCGGCAGGCACATGTAGTTCGAGATGCAATTTTTTTTGTGGCCCTCATTCCAGAGCCTGTAATTTTGCTCTTTTTTTTAGAGCATAAAAGTTGCCATTCCCAGTACTTAATTGGCTTCAGCGTTTTGCTGAATGGAGTTCTAACGAGGCCTATTTCCCCTCAGCAACGCAAAAGGGTAATAATCATTGGACAGTTGTGGCTCTGTTATACCAGGTTATGAAGGGGAACCACCTTCTGTTAGCCTTTTCCTTATCGCAGACTACATCATTATGGCAGTAGCGGCTGATCACCCTCACTCACTCATGCTCAGATGGAGAATCACGATACCCAGTTTTTACAACTTTCTCTTCTTACCAGCAACACTGAAAGTAACAATAGGCTTCTCTGCCAGTTGTTTAGGCCATTGGACTCCATGACAACCCCAAACAAAATCAGGGAATGGCTTCCCTGATTTCGACACCCAAAAGTTTGCTTAATGACTCACCAACCACTATCCAAAAATCTATCAGAGCTTGACATTCCACAAAGATGTGCATATCATCTGTATCTACCAAGTTGCATCTTTTGCAGCTGGATGTGCTTCGTACGAGCTTGTCCATCTTTAGGGGAGTCCAGTAAGCCCTATAAAGTGTAAAGAGATGGTTGTACTTTAACGAGGCCCATTTCACTGTCTTATAACAAAAATCTAAAGACATTAGCCACAACTCCTCGTTTACAAATTCCGGTAGGTCTTTTTTCCAGATCTGATAGGGTTCCACGCCTTTCAAGTCTTCTGCTGCTACAATAACACAATACCATAAAGACACTTCTTTATCAGTAGGTTCTGGTTCTCCTAAAAGAACTTCATCATCCCACCTACCCCCTTTTATAAAGCTGTGCACCATCCACCATGAACAAAGTTGGTAATATTTAAACTTTGCCAATGTCCCACCTGTACACAGCAGTAGGTCCTGCCAGGTAATCAGAGCTTCCCCATCTCTGAAATATCCCCAGTTTTTAAAGTTGGCCCTTTGTAACGTGTGACTGAGACCATCCTTTAACCATTCGGGTGTACCAGGTAAATCCCAAATAGGGACCAAATCAGAATAATACTGTAGTCCCATAACATTCCTTACAGAAACCCACGTTCTAAGAGCTAACTGCAGGACCTTAAGATGGACACGTTTGAAAACTTTAGGATCGCCAGATCTATACAAAACGCTTTCCTGGTCTAGATCGAGAAGCGTAGCAGCATATAGCTGGCCCAGATGGCTAAAATCTAGGGTCCTCATTAAAATGCGAACGTTTTTAACTTGGAAAGCATTACAATACTTCTGGAAATCAGGCAGAGCCAGTCCTCCCTGTTTCGGATGGTTCCTTAACTTCTTCCAGGCAATTCTTGCCTCCTTAGATGCTCATATGAAGCTCCCTATCTTGGCTTGCAGACTCTCAATCTGCTTCTTTAGGAATTGCAACTGAATGGTATTGAAAAGGAAAGTAACTTTTGGAAGGATCACCATTTTTACGAGATTCACCCTACCATAATACTCAAACAAAAGATTCTCCCACCTTCTCAATAACCTATTTTCTTCCTTGGATACTTTTTCTAGGTTATGTCCTGTTAGCTCATCCAAACTATGTGTGATTTGGATGCCTAGATACCTGATCTGATCCTTTACTTGATGGCTCAGGCTCGCACATGCCCACATCATCACGTCTGTCTTATGGTTATTGATCAGGTACCCTGATAACTTCCCAAACCTTTCTGCATGCTTCTCAAGACGTGGAGTCAATAATTTTGGATTCGCTGTACACAAGATTAGGTAATCTGCATACAAATCAACCTTAATAGTAAACTCATGGTACCTAAAGGGAAGCATGGATTGATCTTGTCTAATTGCCTGAGCCAGAGGTTCAATATAGAGATTGAAAAGCAGTGGCGAGAGCCAGCACCCTTGCCTCATGCCCCTCCTAAGCAGGAAGGGAGATGTAATTTCACCATTGACCAACACCCTAGCTAGGGGAACCTTATATAACATTTTCATAATCTTAACATCAATTGAGGGAATCCCAGAGGTCTCCAACACCTCCCAACGATACACCCAGTTTACTTGATCAAAAGCTTTTGCTGCATCCACTTTGGCTATGGGCAAATGGGAGTTAAAAGTGTCAGCTAGATCAATGGCCCCTCTCACCAATTCATGAAGACGTCTGCCTGAAACAAAACATTTCTACTCCGTGCTAACCACTGTGCAAATAACCTTGGAAATCTCTTAGCAATGATCCCTGCAAAGATTTTATAGTCAGAGTTTAATAAAGATATTTGTCTATATGACTCGATTTGTTTGGGTCTTTATCTGGTTTCAGTATCAAAACTATTGCTGCCTCATACCAAGAAGGAATCTGTTTATTGCCTAGATAAATCTAGTTGAATAAAGATTTCCAGACTGGTACCAAACCCTCAACTAAGCCTTTATAAAGTTCCACCGGGAGTCCATCAGGGCCCGCTGCTTTGCCATTGTTCATGCTCACCATTTGACATCTAATTTCCTCTTTACTAATATCTACCTGTAAATATTCCCCATGCTCCTGCGATAGCTTAGGTAACCCCCTATTTAATAACCAACCCTTAATTTCTTGAAAATCTTCATGATATATAGCACTCAAAGTTCTTAATATTTCTGTTCTTAGATCTTGCTCCCCCTTCAACACCCTTCCTGTTTCAAGCCAAAAGAGACCCATATTTCTCCCCGTACTCAGTGTTGCATCTTGCTCATGTTCCTTGTATCCTGTAATCCTTGTTTCAGGAATGCTGTGAACTCACCTTGCAACTTCTCCAACTCAATTCTAACCTTTTCAATCTGCCAGCAGCTAAGCTGATGTCTGAATTTCCCTTTCCTTTTGGCCAATTCTAGTCATCATTTGCCCCAACCACTTCCTATGAGTCAAGCATTTTACTTGTGCTGCTTTAATGATACACCCCCTCAGAAATGCTTTATAAGCATCCCAAACCATCTGCTCACTGGTGGACCCACTGTTAATCTCAAAGAAGATCTTAGACCCTTGCAACAAATCCACTATTAATTCTCTATCCTGTAATAATGCTCTTCCTAACGTTCACCTTCCTCTAACTCTTGCCAATGGCAATTCCATTTTCAGGAGCACTCCAGCATGATCTGAGATCGTAGATCGGATATGAGAAACGGATTTCCCATACTGGACCAGAGAGCTATTCAGAAGAACTTAATCAATACAAGAGTATATTTTTTACTAAAAGATGTATAGCCACTCTGTTTACCAACCCGCTCTCGCCATATATCTTTCAAACCAAAATCCTGCATCGGATCCCTAAGCCTTGCTCTCACTTTCTGCATGCTCGTATTTTTAGGCTTTGATGATTTATCTAAATCGGTATGAAATGTCACATTGAAATCGCCACCTACAATATATGGGGAGGGGAATTGCAACATTTGATATTCTAGAATGAGATATTCTAGAATGATCAAATAACTTGGGTCATCGCAGTTGGTATCATAATACCCAGTACAGGATCACTCATATCCACCCTTATCTAGGGTGGCCAACACCCATCTACCCGAACCATCCACTTTATAGCGTACCACTTTAATTTCACAGTTCTTCTTGGCAAGTATAGCCACCCCTTTAGTACTGCTGAATTGGTCAGAGGATACCACTTCCTGCACCTATGAACATTGCGAAAAAGCCTGCAAACACTCCAACTTACTTAAATGGATTTCCGGTAGTATAATGACCTGAGCCTTAACATCCTTCAAAATCTCCTGTGCTAAACGCAATTTTCTCCTAGTTCTTAAGCCATTAATATTCAATTTATCATTTCTATGACTGACCCCCCCTTGATATTGTTTGTTCCATCTCCTCCACTTGCCCCACTCCAAATATGCACTTTTATTGGGAATTTGAGTTTCACTGAAATGAGGGCACTCTTTTATCTGCTTTTTTCCTCTCATGCTCCCCACTCTTGTGCACCCTCCCTAAGGAACCCTCCCATCTACCTCTGGCATTGTCATCATGCCTTTCGGGCCTCCTTCAACTCACCCAAGAACCACCGACCCTGTCTGAAACTCACAATCTACTCCCCCAACATGATGTTTGTGTTATACTGTAACTATAATAGCAATGTACTTCCCCTAATGTCCTCCTCGCCTTCTTTCCATACAACACCTACTGCATTTGAAGAAGGACTTTAACACTTAGGGGGTCATTACAACCTCGGCGGTCTTTTAACAAGACCACTGAGGGACCGCCGTGCGGAAGACCGCCAGTAGTGGCGGTTTGCCGCTCGGCGTATTATGACTGTTGGCTGCCCTCTGTCGTTTTTCCGACGGGGAGCCGCCAACAGCCATACTGGCGGGCGGCGGGGAAGTGGAGGTTGCTCCACCGCCACCCCAACAGAACACCGCCCAGCGAATCACGTCCTGTGATTCGGTGCAGCAGTGTTCTGTTGGCAGTGTGGTGTCGGCGGAGCTGCCCCCATGGCTCCCGTCCCCTCCCGGAGGATCGACGGAACAGGTAAGTTGATCGTCCGTTAGGGGAGGGGGGGTGTTGTGTGGGTGCATGGGGGTGTGCGTCTGTGTATGTAGAGGGGGTGTGTGAGTGCGTGTATGCTTGCGGGGGTGTTGTGTGTATGGGAATGAGTGCGTGTATGTCTGTAGGTATGTCTGTATGGATGTGTGCGTGTATGTGTGAATGGGGGTGTGTGTCTGACTGTGTGTGTGGATGTTGTCATGTATGTCGGTGTATGTGCGTGTCTGTGTGTTGGTGGTGCCTGCGTGCGTGTTGGGTGTAAATGAGTGATGTGATGTTGGGGGTCGGGGTGGGGAGGGTAGTCCTGCCACCTTTGGGGGTGGCAGGGGGGGTGGGGGGTGTAGGGGAGGGAGTCGGGGTGGGGGGTGGGGAAGACCCCTATCAGTGCCAGGGAAGGGATTCCCTGGCACTGATAGTGCTTACCGCCATGGATTTCATCACGGTTCCTACTGCTGGAAATGCACGGAGGTAAGTGGCCGGCGGCGGTATTGTGACGGCCGCAGGGCTGGAGACCCAGGTCTCCAGCCCAGCGGTCGTCTCCGCCCTGGCGGGCGGAATGGTGAAGCGACAGATGACCCTGGCGGTAACCGCCATGGTCATAATACTCAAAAAAAGACCGCCAGCCTGTTGGCGGTCTTACCGCCGCTTTAACACCGTTGTAATGACCCCCTTAATGCTGATGCTAATACTAAGCTCTAAGGCCTTAACCAAGTATAGTAACTTGTTAAACATAATCAGACGCTAGTTGAAAGCTTTGCAGGATTAGCATCAAAAATGTTGACACCAATCCTGCAAAGCCCATTGAGACCCATTGTTAACAATGGTGTGCCTGCTTGTAATGCCTGTAGATTTCTTTGTGCCACTTTTTCAGCCCCTCCTTAAGGGGGAATGCCCCCTTTGCACACATTGGCCCTCGTTACAACCCTGACGGTCAGTGTTAAAGCAGCGGTAATACCGCCAACAGGCTGGCAGTAAAAAAAATAGGATCACGACCACGGCGGAAACCGCCAACATAGACAGCCACTTTAATACTCTGACCGCCACGGCGGTAGCAACAAACACCGCAGCGGTCACCGCCAACAGACAGCTGGAAGACGATGTACCGCCCACACAATTACAAGGCACCAATCCGCCAGCTTTTCCGGGGTGGTACCAACGACATCAAAAGCACGGCGGAAACAGAACAACGAAGGGGAACCACTCACCTCTCGACACTCCACGAAGAACCAGGGCACCATGGAGACCGAATTGCAGATCCTACCCATGTTGGTGTATCTACGAATACACCACGAAGTAGAAAGAAGGCAGCGGCGGTGGCGACGACGGTGAGTACTGTACCTAGCACACAGGGGAGGGGAGGAGGGAAAAGAGAGTGACACACACACACGTGGCATGCAACACGCCCCCCCAACCCTCACCCACAACACCATACACACAAACATATCCAACAACATTACAGATACACCCCGTCACCCCCTGGAAGAACGCAAGGACAAAAGGAAATGAGTCTAACCAGTGTTATATTGGAATAATCAGATATATCAAGAGAAAAGCAAATAATCAATCTATACAAATATTTACATTAAGTACACAAGGCCGTACAATGTCCCTTATTATTGTCCATGGACCAGTGGTCCCAAAAAGCATGGGAGAAGCCCACACATGACACCTGCCTCAAAATGGAGAGAACACTGCAGGGGCATCAGAGTGCTTAATCCTGCCAAGGACTGGGTGAGTGGATGCATTTCTCCACTGGATCTAGAGGGGGCTTTGTGCCCAGAGTGCCTCATCCTGCCAAGGACTGGGTGAGTGGATGCATTTCTCCACTGGTTCTGGAGGGGACTTTGTGACCAGTGATGCTGCACCTGGGGTGTGGCAGTTCACATCCTCCCACCTGGGTGTCTGAGCCATGCGATGTACCTGGAACAGGTAGCATGCTACTCCATGGAGGCAGAGCCACACTCCATTGTACTGCGACTTGGGCTGCCAAATGCTGGTCGTGCCAGTGCTGGAGGTAGTGCCTCAAGTGGCGTGTTTAGAGTCCAGGACCTCACCTGCAGACTCCGACGGCTGCCTACTGGGGATGCTGCTGACGTCCGACAGAGTGGTACCGGCTGGGCACGTGGTGGTGCAGGTGGCGGTGGCTGCGGTGGAGATGCTGCCGGTGCTGGCTGTCGTGCAAGTGTCTGTTGTGGTGGAGGGAGACACCATACCGTCTCCAGCAGCCTCGGATGGCTGATCCTTGGGGAAGATGCTGCAGACTGACGTTGTGGCAGCGGCAGTGCAGGTGGCGGTGCAGGTGGAGGTGCAGGTGGAGGTGACTGTGGTGCAGGTCGCTGCCATCCCTGATGAAATGGTGGTCACCAGCCCCTCACCAGGAGGCATCGTGCCCTGAGGTGACTTGCCCTTTGTCTTGTGGCCCTTCCCCACCTAAGCAGTCGCTGGAGGGACCTTGGAACTGTCCTCTCTGTGTTTGGGCGAGGCCTTGCTGGGTGGGTGGTGTGACTTTCCCCTCCGGGAAGCCGGGCCCTTCTTGACCTTTTAGGTGGCGGGATAGGGTGGTCCATCATATCTGTAGGTGGCACACTGGCAGCTCTGACGGGTGCCCCCTTCGAGCCTTCCGGACTTGCAGGGACCACAGCAGATGCAGATTTTGATGGCTAAGGTGCAGAAGGACGGGGGGAGGTGTAGGGAAGAGGTTAATGTTAGCTAGGAAAAGTTTTTTAGACACATTGGGACGGGAAGATGGAGAGGGTGTGGGAGTGGAGGAAGAGGTAGTTGTTGTAGGAGGTGTACGTCTGCTGAGTTTGGGTGAAGGTGCATGGGCTGGAGGCTGTTGTGAGGTGGATGGCTGTTGAGTGGGTGTGTACCTGCGTTTGTGTTCTTTGGGAGGAGGGCTCACAGACACACTGGGAGGGGACACAGGGGACATGTGAAAGGTAGTGGGGTGGTGAGTGCACGTGAGCGGTGTGTTGTGATGGGCGTGCTGGTGATGGAGGCAGTGGCTGATGATGTAGTGCATGTAGGTGTGAGTGGAGGAGAGACTGGGAGGGAGGTGGAGGACATGGAGGAGGGGGACACAGTGGAGGAAGTGGGTTTTGGTATGTGTGCATGAGTATGGTGCTTGTGTGAGTGCCTGTGGGATGTGTGGTGCTTATGTTTTCCTGAGCCACTTTTGTATGTTGATGTGTGTGCATGCTGGTCTGATGGTGTGCTTGGGATAGGCTGAGGTAGAGGGGATTGGGTCTGAGTAGTGGAAGTTGGAGGGGGGAGGCTGGACACAGGGACAATGGCTGCCAACAGTGCTGAGGCCAGAGACTTAAATGCCCTCTGTTGGGCCGCCACGCCAGAATGAATGCTCCCCAGGTATGCATTTGTTTACTGCAAATGCCTTTCGACACCCTGGATGGCATTCAGAATGGTTGACTGCCCAACAATGAGGGATCTCAGGAGGTCAGTAGCCTCCTCACTGAGGGCAGTAGGGCTGACTGGGGCAGGGCCTGAGGTGCCTGGGGCGAAGGAGATGCCCACCCTCCTGGGTGAGCGGGCACGGGAAACTCGCTGAGGGGCTGCTGGGAGGGCAGTGCTGGTAGGGGGGTGGCGGCTGTACCTGTGCACAGAGGTGTCCGCCACCGCCAAGGAGCTTCCATCAGAGGAGGAGTCGCTGGTATCCCCTCCTGTCCCCGTCATGGAGCTCCCCTCGCCCTCAGTCCCACTGGTGCCTTCACCCTCTGTGGATTCACCCTCCTGGGCCATGTGGGATGCAGCTCCCTCCGTCGCCGGTGCTGCTGCTCCTTCGCCAGATGATGCTAATGCACACAAGGACAGGGTGACAAAACAAGAAGGGGGGGGAAGACAGAGGACACACATGGTCAATGCCAGCAACACCATTGCCGTTGGCAGACACAACACACACAGAGCAGCCCTGTGCACTAGGCCTTGCCCAACCAGTCACTATGGTAGTCACCACCCCATGGGGTACAATGCCTAACGCCAACATATGCACACCTGACACCCACAGGACCCTGCACACTAGTAGCTGTCCAATTGTACCATTGGGGTAGGGATGCTTCGGAGCCTGCAAACAAGGGGAGCTACTCTGGCATGATTGCCCTGGCCTAGGGGCACCCACAGCCCACACCCCCCAGCCAGCTAATTCTTAAACCACGCTGAGTCTCCTTTCTGAAACTTTACTCACCTCCTTGTGGCTGCTGTGATGCTCTCAAGCGCCCACCCAACTCCGGATACGCCACAGCCAGGATGTGGAACATCAGGGGGGTCATGGTGCGACGGGCACCCCTTCCACGTTGGGAGGCCAGCCCCAGCTGGGCCTCCGCCGTCTTCTTGCTCCAGCGGCCCACATCTTCCCATCTCTTGCGGCAGTGGGTGCTCCGTCTATGATAGACCCCCAGGGTCTGCACTTCCTTGGCGATGGCACGCCAAATACCCTTCTTCTGGTGGGCGCTGACCTAGAGGAAAGGTACAGCAACAAAGGAAATTACCCGTCCGGACCGTCATACTCTTTGGCCACCAGTTCCCACCCATGCCCTGACGCACATACACTGACCATCCTCACATGCAGCCCTCAGCCCCCCCCAACATGAGTCTTCCATCCACACCACTCCAAACAGGCATTGCCCGTGCATCATGCTCATAGTGTACTCACCTGTTTGTCTGGAGGACCGTAGAGTAGCGTGTACTGGGGGAGGACCCCATCCACCAGTTTGTCCAACTCCTCTGCAGTGAAGGCAGGGGCCCTTTCCCCAGACACTCGAGCCATTGTCGCTTCCAGACTGAGGTCACAGTAGCACTTGCAGTGTAGGTCCTCTCCTTTTGAAGGTCAGGTGTCAAATGAGTGAACATATAGAAAATGGTGGTCACATCCGCGGCGGTGCGTACCCTCACCACCGGCGTACATGGCCATTGAATCCTGGAACCCATAGGGCCCAATGATAACCAATGCTGAGTTGCGCTGCGGTCTTGGACCGCATACCGCGACGCTGCACAACGCCAGCGCAGTTACCTCATTTCCCCTTGTCCCTCCTCACAAGTCGGGCAGCCGCCAATTCAGGGGGGCACATGGCATGGCACCTAACTGCGTCACAGCACATTTTGGCACATATACGGACAAACTACTTCACACATGGATTACTAACATTACTGCAGACACAGTTGTGCAACCTATGTGGTAAATGACCCTCTGCTCACCGTTTTCCTCCATAGGCTTCAACTGCTGGGGCAGATGATGAGATGGCGGCATCCTCCGGTGTACAGACCCCTGCTGGACCTGCCGGCAATGGAAGACAGACACATCATAATCACATACAGACTTGATTGTGCCACAATCCAAGACCTGTATGCCCAATTGGAGCCAGACCTGATGTCATCTATCCGCCAGCCCACAGGAATCCCCCCTCTAGTGCAGGTCTTGTCAGTGCTCCATTTCCTGGCAAGTGGCGCATTTCAAACAACAGTGGCCATGGCATCAGGGATGTCTCAGCCAATGTTTTCTAACGTGTTGACCAGAATGTTGTCTGCCCTGCTGAAATACATGCGCAGCTACATCGTGTTCCCCCAGGTGGAGGATTTGTCCACAGTGAAGGCTGACTTTTGTGCCCTGGGACATATCCCCAACATCATTGGTGCCATTGATGGTACACATGTGGCTTTTGTCCCCCCCGCAGAAATGAACAAGTGTACAGAAATAGAAAAAGCTACCATTCGATGAATGTGCAAATGGTGTGTTTGGCAGACCAGTACATCTCCCATGTGAATGCCAAGTATCCTGGCTCTGTGCATGATGCCTTCATTTTGAGGAATAGCAGTATCCCTTATGTGATGGGCCAACTCCAGAGGTGCCGGTTGTGGCTAATAGGTGAGCCCAAGGTCCCCACACAGAATGAGTAGGTGTCTGGGTGTGGGGTAGTCCCTAAGGGTTAGTGTGTGTCTAACAGGTATTCCTCGGAATTTGCAGGTGACTCTGGTTCCCCCAACCTCTCATGGCTACTGACCCCAGTGAGGAATGCCAGGACAAGGGCGGAGGACCGCTACAATGAGGCACATGGCCAAACTAGGCGTATTATTGAGAGGATGTTCGGCCTCCTGAAGGCCAGATTCCGGTGCCTCCATCTAACAGGTGGCTCCCTATACAACTCACCGAAGAAGGTGTGCCAGATAATCGTGGCATGTTGCATGTTGCTCAACCTGGCATTGAGACACTAGGTGCCTTTTCTGCAGGAGGATGAGCCTGGTGATGGTCTTGTGGCAGTGGTGGAGCCTGTAGACAGTGAGGAAGAGGAGGCAGAGGAAGAAGATATTGACAACAGAACCAACATCGTCATGCAGTACTTCCAGTGACACACAGGTAAGAGACTGTAACTCCTCCTCACATTTCAGAATACTGTAGGACATTGTACAAGTAAGCCTCTTAACCTCTGTGTGTGGACACTGACTGTTTACTTTGGATTTCCATTTTTCAGATCTGGGTACCACATTCTGCCATCTGCTATGTGTACTGCTGGCCAACAACTGTCATACATTGGTATGAGTAAATGAACATTTGCATTGCTATTTGTTGCTAATGTTGTCATTATACATTTGTGAAAGATCAGATTGACTCCAGATTGGTTTGTGATTAAAGGGTGTTTATTTAGGTGCCAATTCGTATAGGTGTATGTGCAAGGGGCTGGGGTGATGGTGGAGGAAGGTCCAGAGTAGAGTCCAGTCTCTTGGTATCACAGGTGCATTGTCCAATGGGGCATAGGAAGGGAAGTAATGTCAGTTCAATTTGGACAGGATGACATAGTGGGACAGAAGGGTGACAATCAGGAGAGTCTTATTTCCTGGCGGGGGTCTTGGCAATGTTCTCTGTCTTCTGCCTGGATCGCAGGGACCGTTTGCAGGGTGGTTCTCCTTCTGCAGGGGGTGGGGTGCTGGTGGCCTGTTGGTCCTGTGGCAGTGCCTCCTGTCCACTAGCGCCGGCGGAGGTGGAAGGCTGTTCCTCGGTTTGGCTAGTGTCAGGGGCCCTTTGTTGTGCCACTGCCTCCCTCATGGTCTTGCCCATGTCAGCCAGCACCCCTGCTATGGTGACCAGGATGGTGTAGATTTTGGTGCGGTCATCCCTGATCTCCATGTACTGTCCCTCCTGCAGCCGCTGGGTTTCTCCTGAAACTTGACCAGTACCTGCCCATGGTCTCCTGGGAATGGTGGTATGCTCCCATGATGTTGGAGAGTGCCTCGTGGAGGGTCAGTTCCCTAGGCCTGTCCTCCCCCTATCGAACAGCAGTCCTCCCAACTTCCCTGTTGTCCTGTGCCTCTGTCCCCTGAACCGTTTGCCCACTGCCAGTGACCCCAGGTCCCTGATCATCCTGGGTTAGTGGGTTTGCCTGGGGTCCCTGTAGTGGTGGACACACTGCTGATTGACGTGTCCTGGGGACAGTGGCATGGGCCCGCTGGGTGGGTGCTGTGGTGGGGTTTCCTTAGGGGGAAGTTCTGTGGTGGTTTGTGACTGTGGCAGGGTAACCGACTGTCCAGAGGTCCCAGATGGGTCAGGCTGGTCATCGTGATCCAGGCGTGCAGGGCTGCTGTCATAACTATGGGCCTCTTCTGTGGGGGGACTGGATATGGCTGGCACCTCCTGTCCGGTGACATTGGGTAGGGGTCCTGTTGGGATGTAGATGCTTTGTTATTGTAACTGTGTGTGCCATCTTGGGCAATGGGTGTATTTCCCTGTATTAATGTGCTTTCCCTGTCACCTTGGCCTTGTGTGAGTGGTAAATTTGTGGCCTGGGTGAGTCTCTCTATTGGGCATGCTGTGGTGATGGGTGTCCATGCAGGTCTGTGATGGGTGTCCATGCATTGTTGTTACATGCAGGGCTTGGTATTGGGACGGGTGGGTTGTGATAGTGGGGTATGTGTGAGGTGGTGGAGTGATGGGGGTGAGGTAGGGGTAGGAGTTAGTGATGGAATGCAGGTAGGGTGGGGGATGTAGTAGTGAAGAGTTAACTTACCAGAGTCCAGTCTT
This sequence comes from Pleurodeles waltl, assembly GCF_031143425.1. Classification (NCBI taxonomy): domain Eukaryota; kingdom Metazoa; phylum Chordata; class Amphibia; order Caudata; family Salamandridae; genus Pleurodeles; species Pleurodeles waltl. The sequence goes on along the minus strand of NC_090448.1, from coordinate 372,593,957 downwards.
CCTGCTACCCCCGCGAGGCCCTCAGGATGCATGATCACCAAAACTTGCTCCTCCCATGTTGTTAGTTGTGGGGGAGGAGGTGGGGGCCCACCGCCAGTCCTCTGTACAGCAATCTGGTGTCTTGATAGCACGGAACGTACCTTCCCCCGTAGGTCGTTCCACCTCTTCTTGATGTCATCCCTGGTTCTTGGATGCTGTCCCACTGCGTTGACCTTGTCCACGATTCTCCGCCATAGCTCCATCTTCCTTGCAATGGACGTCTGCTGCACCTGTGATCCGAATAGCTGTGGCTCTACCCAGCCTTTTCAGATCCTCCCTCAATAGCCTGTTCTGGTATTGCGAGCTCTCAATTTGTTTATGTGTTCTTCTTCAAACTTCGCTTAAGTTGGACTACCCCCTCCTCCATAAGATCTGTCCATTGACCTGGGGCATCCAGCTTGCCGCCCATTTCCTGACAGACCCAACGTATCTCCTTTTGGTTCTGCTCTCAAGTCTCAAATTTCTGCAATGTCAGCTTTCAAGGAGAGTAGCGGTTCTGATAATGAAGGCTCCTCAGACTGCTGACAGCACCTTTGCCCCTGTGCAACTTCACTAGTTCCAAGGATATGGCTTGTTGAAGCTTTCTCCAGAGCAGGTGGTATGGACAGATTATAGTAACTTGGTTCCTGCGAAGATTGTAAAAATTGCCTGGGTGCTTCTCTGACCCCAAAGCATTTTTCTCCTGTGTTTGGTCTGTGGTGTCTGCTAGGGTTTGAAACCTATTTGTCAGTATGGAGGGGTGGGGGATTTCTGACCTCTTCTGATTCAACACTACCCCCGACTCCAGCCCCAGGCCTGAAATCCTCATTAGAGGTGTCTCATTCCCTGGCACATTCCCAGTCAGCAACTTTGTCTGGGCACCCTTGTCCGTTTTCTCAATAGTTTTAAAGAAATAATTCATGGAGGGGATATTCCTGCTCTGAGAGCATTTCAAACCTGTCTCTAAAGACTTCTTGCACCCCTGCTTAGGACATTCACATAGAAGAGTCTCCTTTCCTGGTGATTTAGTCTTCAGAGTCTCTCCACTCTTATTTAGAGCCAGTGCTGCTGTCCCCTCTCCTTAGAAGACCTAAGGGAATATCCACACTTCTCCATCTACTTAGCCGGCCTCAAAGTGTCTTTCCTAGCTGCAAACATGAGTAACGAATGCTGTGCCTGGGACAACGTTTTCTTGTCACATCCTCTCTCCCCTTCATGTATCTTCAATGCTGTCTCTATAAATATAACTGCTCTCCAGTCGTGATGCTCCCATATCTTGGTCAGTGTGCTGCCTGAACTAAAGCTGCAGTCTCTACCAGGGCACGCACCATCAGCGCCAAAGTGGCAAATGTGGCAACTGGCTTCAAGGCGGACCTCTGCACATGAAGGATGCCGCCCCGAGCAATGCTGCCTCCCCTAACATGGAACCAAGCTGGATCACGGCTGTATGCCTCCACACCAGCCAGTATGGAGTGCACGAAAAGGAAATAAAGCTTAGTTCCACCATTCACACTCTACTGGCGCCAGATGTCGAGCATGAAATGCAGGTTAGAAGAGGGAGTGGGGGGTCCAGAATGGGCTGATGTAGTTGAAAGTGTGGGGTACCTATTTTGAGAGCAGGCGGGCCCCAGGAACTTGCTGGTCTAGCCCGCTACCAGCATCAGCCTGCTGCCATGTTCCTACTCTGTCCCCCTCTTTCATTCTATTGTGATGGCTAGGTCGAGGCACAAAGATCAGAACATTTAGACAGACCCCAGATTCACAGTGACTGCAGAAACTGTGTGGCACAGGTGTGTCACATACCAGCAGATGAATGTCGGAATACGCACAGTTGTTACACTGAGCCACATAGGCAGATCAGGAGGACCATTCAATGGGATGCAGTTGGACTTCATAAAGCTACCTGTATGTAATGGACTGAGATATGTTTTAGACATTGTATGCATTTTCTCTTGTTGGGTTAAAGCATACGCGACCAGGAGAAATGACAGTCTCACAATAGCAAAGCTGTTACTTAGGGAATTGATTCCAAGATTTGGCTTCCCAACTTTAGTAGAGTCAGACCGAGGGACACACTTCAATAGTGAGGTCCTAAAACTACTGTGTGCAGCATTGCAAGTTGAGCAAATATTACATTGCAGTTATCAACCAGAGGGTTCTGGACTGGTGGAGCAAGTCAATGGTATTCTGAAATCTAGATTGGCGAAAGTATGTGCATTCGCTACTTGGAAATGGTCAGACGCAGTGCCTTTTGACTTGACGAGCATGCACAATGCACCTGACAGAAAAACTGGTTTGTCCCCAATTTAAATCATCATGGTGAGAACCACACCAACATTAACTTTCATTATCATGTACAGTCATGAAGGATAAGAAAGAACAACCTCAGAATGTAACTGTTAGCTTTATCTCTCTGAATCAAGTTGGCATGTGGCACTCAGGAAGGTGCTGATGACAAATGGAATAATAATCATAGTAATAATGTATTGTAGTGCAAATGTACTCCTATGGCAGACATGGGGCTAATGGGGAAAATGGGGAAAAAAATATTTAAAATAAAAATCTAAAACCAAGAGAAAAAAAATTAAACTATTTAAATATCATTATTATGCTGTTATTATCAAATTAAACAAAATAAAGTTTGTGAAAAAAAAAATAGAAAAAAAATAATATTTCTTTAAAAATAGATTTCAATTGCTGATGTACTAGGGCAAGCGGACTACCATGAAAAACCTCAGGGATTTGGGAGGCAAGGAGTGGTGGAGGTGAAAAATACAATAAAAGTATAACATAAAATATTTTTTAAAAACTACTCATACAGTACATTCAGTAATACGCATAGACCTATTAGGCCTGAACACATAAAATGGCCATCAGCAACATGGTCAGACAACAACCAGCAAGGAGACATGGCCACCACAGCAAAGAAGAACACATGGAGGCTTAAAGCACACTGGCTGCCTACACAAAATGGCCTCCAGCCACATGGTGAAACAACAACCAGCAAGGAGGCATGGCCACCACAACAAAGAAGAACACATACAGGCCTAAAGCACACTGGCTGCATACACACAATGGCTGCCAGCCACATGGTCAAACAACAACCAGGAAAAAGGCATGGCCACCACAGCAAAGAAGAACACATGCAGAACTACTGGCTGCCTACACAAAATGGCTGCCAGCCATATGGTCAAACAACAACCAGCAAGGAGGCATGGCCACCACAACAAAGAAAAACACATGCAGGCCTAAAGCACAGTGGCTGCCTGACAAAATGGCAGCCAGCCACATGGTCAAACAACAACCAGCAAGTGGGCATGGCCACCACAACAAAGAAGAACACATGCAGGACTAAAGCACACTGGCTTCCTACACAAAATGTCCACCAACCACATGGTCAAACAACAACCAGCACGGAGGCATGGCCACCACAACATAGAAAACACATGCAGGACTACAGGCTGCCTACACAAAATGGCCACCAGCCACATGGTCAAACAATAAGCAGGATGAAAAGAAAACAGAAATCACGTATGGGTATAGGACTATAGTTGACTATACAAAAAGGGCCCCTGGCCACATAGCATGGGGATCATATACAAATGGAGGCCTATGACAAACATTCTCACAAACTGGTCAGACAAAGGAGGCATTAGTGCAGGAGAAAAAAAACAGCATTTATTCCAGAAACTGAAATTAAAGCGGCTAAAATTTTTACAACAACAACACACATCATACAAAGGCATCAAGTACTATAACCTCACTATACACTGTGTGCAGAAAAAAAATTGAAATACCACCAAGCAACCTTTTGTTATCTTAAATCCAATACCATCCATGGTGTTTCAGTTCCACAGACACCACAAACAGTTGTTTTATCATGCACACTGTGACGGGCCACTTCAACAACCGGCGGGCCCGTCAGGGTGCGATGACCCGACTTCTGCTGCCACTTCCGACCCAGAAGTGCAGCGCCCTTCCACCAATCCCCATCCACATCCGGGTCATGGGGCTCAGAGGAAGAACTTACGCGCCATGCCCCGGCTCCATAAGAGAGACGTCTGGAAGACACAGGGGCGGACGTGTGGTATAGAGGAAGTCCGAGTGTCGTGGTGGAAAAAGAAGAGGACCAGGAGGACGGCGATACGAGTCGGACCGAAGACCCGACCGGACATCTCCCGGCAGCGGGGACCCATGAACCAGCGGCGCGGGAGGCGCCCAGAGCTGACTCCAGCCACGCTTGAGGAAAAGCGTGGTCTCTGCAGGTGCGTGCCACTAAGAAGGGAAACACGGGGAGGGAGAAAAAGGGGTGATTAGTGAGAGAAGAAAAAGGGGGGCAGAAGAAAGTATTGTTTAATAGATATTGGCATTTTTTTTCCCATCATATAATTTTCAAGGCACATTCCTATATTTGCTATAAGCCTGGTAAGATAGAGAGACAACCAGAACGATACATACCCAATACTGTAAGGACTCCAGTGGGAGTTAAAGAAACAGAGGAGTACAATAAGGTCATCCCATCCTGAAGAAGGCAGGAGACAGACAGAAGCAGAAAGGATAGAAAGAGAGACAGAGTGAGAATAAGAAGGAAAAGAAGAAAACAAACCAGAAAGGAGAAGAAAAGAGACAGCAAAGCCAAGAATCAGGAAATAAAGAAAAGAAGACAGGACCAGGGACAGGAGAAATAAAAGGGGGGGCAAAGAGGGAATAAAGGAAACCAAAGAGAGAGCAGCTCACTTACCTGTGCCTTTTCACTTTTTCCCCACATGTGCCTCCCGGGAGCCATAAAAAGACACGCTGAAAGTCGCTGGTGCGGCGCTAACTCTCGCAAGCGGATAAAAAATCTTGTTTGTGCTCGCGTGAGACCAGAAGTCTCTCATCTCAATTCTCATGTATGCAAAATGACAGTAAGTGAGTGCCAACGTGGGAAAACAGAAAAAAACTCTGCTATGTTGCGTAGTCTAATGGTAACTCCACGTTCTCCATGGAACGCTGAGTTTCTGAATTCCACAAACTCGGCCAGCTGAGCGGTGTTTTTCACCCAGGCCTAATTTTGAGACCCCTATGGACAATGGCTCTGTGCACCCTAGTTGCAGTGGGTCTTTACAAATTGTTCAAGAAGCTAAAAGAAAGAAGAACAAAGAGTAAAAGGAGACAGGAAGAGATTGCGATGAAGAGTAGGAGGAGCATATACTATAGTAACATCAAGCAGCTATGGGAGTCCAGAAGACCTTACCTGGAACGACCTCTGAAATTTTGAGCTGTCTCATTGAAAATGAGAGCTTGGAGTTTTGTGATGGCTTGATTTGCCATCACAGGGGGGACTGATGTAGCAGAGTTTGTAGTAATGTTCCTCATGTCACAGTGATCATCTATATATGACAGTTTATGTGTTATGTTAACCAAAGTACTCATAGTTTGATTTTAAATTGATGCATTGAGAAGCCATATTAGTGTGCATTCACTCTAAACTAACTGTCAAAACCCATTTAGTATGGAGATAAATTTTTTCATGTTTGAAGAATTAATCTGTCATTATGTCATATTTTAGAGTAGAAACGAATAGTCGGCATTGAAACAATATTAGATTTCTGATGAGGAGCATTTGAAAATCGTGTGCAAAAGTGAAGAAAGGTAATTCTGCATCATATTAATAGAAATGTGTTATTTTCTTTAAAAGTTATTGTAACTTTAATGCTAATAGAAGTTTATTAATGCCAAATTTGCAGTTTGCCTATTAAAACATGTTTTATTTGGATGATTTTATGTGCTTTTTAATTCACTTGCATTAGCCTAAGTGAGGCCTGCTAGGCCCTGCATTTGTGACTGTGCAGAAAATGTCTAGAATTCTTGCTATCATGAACCTTTTTTCCAGGCTTCATTCTCATGAGGATGCTGGCTTGGTAATAGAATGTTTAGTGTTTTACACATAGTTAGACTGGGAAGATGTCTTTGAGAACAGAACATTTAGGACTGTGGACTGGCAACATATATAATTGTTGCAGTCTTGCATGAAAGAGTACAGATGGATACAGTTTTCATGACAAACCTAAGAATCCTCACCAATGTTTCAGTTTGAGTTGCATGATTGTTTTCTATTGCATGTTACATCTTCAACGTAATGTGGAACGATGGACTGACAAATCATCTTGCCCTATGAAATTTAATATACTGTTCCTCAGGTGGACTTTGGTCAGAGAAGAATCAGAATCCAGAAGAAGCAAAACCCCATCGCTTCTGCATGCTGAGCCCCTTGAACTTTGAGAGTTTTGGGCCCAGATTTAAGAAAAGTTAGTGCTGCCTTTGCGCCATTTTTTTACGCGAAAGCAGCGCTATCCCAGCTCCATATTTAGATTTTTTGTTTCTGAGTCCTCATTTACAATAAAAGACAGGAAATGTCTTACCAGGTCCCACACCCGAGAGAAGACACCCAAGACACGGCCTCCTTCAACATGAAGTGAGAAGCTACATAGGGGAGGAGGTAGAAACCGATCCACATACCCTCCTCTTCTCTGTTGCGTCTGGATTAATCATTGGACTCTTACCATAATCCACTGGCGAGAAATAGCCCCTTACATGTCTAATTGGGAAAATTAATTCTATAAAAGGTAAAAAAAGATTCCCACATTCTCTGATGTTTGAGCAGGCCTTTACTACAGTCGAGATCAGACACTTTCTTTACCCACAGTAACCAGTCAATATGAGAGGGGGAAAAACTAGATATCCACTTGGTACATATTTTGAACCGTGCTATCAATATTAGATTAAAAAAAAGATGTGGTAAAGGTTTCATCAATTTATCATATATGTTTCCCCCAAAACCCTCATATAGCCCAAATATAATCATTGGTAAACTAATTTCTGCTCGACCGTTTATGATAAGTAGAATTATCTTACCCACATTTTCCCAAAAATACTTAATTCCCGGACATCGCCAACAAAAATGTATATCATCTACACCCTCTAGGCCGCACTTTGGGCAATTACTCCTCTTTTGGAAGCCTATTTTAGGTAACCTTTTGGGGGTCCAATAAACCCTGTATAGGGTAAACAAGTGATTCCTCCTCAAAGAGGCGGGTTTCACCACAGACCAAAGTGTCTTCAAAAATGTTTGTCAAAAGTGAAAAAGGTCAAACGTCAAGAGATCAGGTTTCCACCCCTCTACAGGAGATGGAAGCGAAGCGTCCTCGGCCTGTATTAATACCCAATACAATCTTGAAACTTCTTTCTTTATCCTCTGGGTGTCTATTATTTCACTTTCCCAATCTGTAACAAGCCCTGCCTCCGGCTCCCCTTGTAGCCAAGATTTAATTTGAATATATTTAAATCTGGATAATTTAGCATTTGTCAGCTTAGATAATAGCTCCCATGAAACCGCGGAGCCATTATTAACTATTTGTCCCATCGTACAATACCTCTCTCTATCAGTGGAGTAGCTAAGGCGTCTTGTAAACATGTCGGTGTACCGAGTGAATCCCAGATTGGGGATAACTCACTATAAAAAGTAATTCCTAACCTCGTTCTTAGAGCAAACCATATCCTACAAGCAGAGTTAAGAACTTTTAGTCTTACTTTTTTGTAGTATTTGGGATGGCCGAATTTATAAAGGAAAAGGTAGCCTGCCCCTGAAGGCTGCCTGTTAATGCCCGTAGCCTGGGGGAACCGTATTCTTTAGAAAATAGTGGTCTGATATTTTTCAGTTGGAATGCCCAGTAATAAAGCTGAAAATCTGGAAGTGCAATTCCTCCATCTAGCTTCTTTTTCCTTAATTTTTTCCAGGCTATTCTTGGATTTTTATATGACGCGATAAAACTGACTACTTCCCCCTGCAATTTCTATAACCAGTCACCTTTAAAAAAAATAGCAAAATATTTTGATCGGCTGAGTTGGTGTTTCTTGCAGGCAGTGATGGAACATAATAACTTAGGAGACAACTTTTTTTAAGACAATTAAAGCTATTTATAAAACACCGCTAGCTAGGGTTCTAATTAATGGCTCCTTATCTCCGCAGTTTAAAATTGAACAAGGAATACAACAGGGATGTCCCCTCTCCCCCCTTCTTTTTAATCTATATATTGAACCTTTTGGTAGAAGAATTAGATTAGATCATAGAATAATACCGTTTCATTATCAAGGATGGGTTTTGAAGGAAGCGCTATATGCAAATGATCTATTGGTTTATAAGCAGGATCCTCAGACCTCATTCCCTGCACTTTTTGAAACTATAGCAGGGTTTGGGGAAATCTCTGGTTACTTAGTTAATACTGATAAATCTGAAGTGATGACCTGGAATGGCCCTCAAGACAGTAGATTAGAGAAAGATTAAATTCGCTATCTTGGGGTAAAAGTGGTCAAAAACTTGGCAGAGATGGACCAAGTGAACTTCTTAAATCTTTTTAGGGAAACTAAAAGGCTCCTTATCCAATGGTCCCATCTGCAACTTTCTATTTTAGGTAGAACAAATCTAATAAAAATGGTGATACTCCCAACATTTACATTCATATTTAGATTTTGTCGCTAGAGCAGTCTACTGACAACATTTCTGACTTAGTGACATTTTTTCGGAGCTCCACCTCACCTTGCATTGACTTCCGACAATTATATGTAAGGTAGGCGTTCCCTCCCCAAAAATGCTGCTAGCCCGCTAGCGTCATATTTACAACCCGAAAGAAAAATGATGCACGCATAGGACCGGATCCAAAAAATTACGCTATGTCTGCTTAGCGTCAACATTTTAACATTTATCATACCAGATGTTAAAAAGAGGCTACGCCACTACTACATAAGGGAAACACACAGAAGGACCATTGGCAAGCTACTGGACAACATGGACCTGTTACTGCTACAGTTTGGCACCAGGAGAAAACAACAGTGCCAATGCCAAGTGCCACCAGCACCACCACAGCAACCTCAACCACCGCAGCCACAAAGGCAGTGCAGGAGTGAGAGGATATTTCGCCAGTGCTTATCCATCCTTGGCCTCAGGGAAGAAGAGATTATCAGATTCTATCTTTTGAAGCGGAAGCCCATTGTATGCCTGCTCCACCACATTGCACCTGACATCACAGCAGGACTGGAAAGTCACACAAGCATACCACCCATGACCAGACTCCTGGCTGTCCTACACATGCTGGCCTCAGGATCCTTCCAGACCCTTGCTGCACAAGTGGGTTGTCTCTCCCAAACATCTCTTTATGTGGTCCTGGATGCCATAATCCGCCTCACACCCCACCACATCCGATTCTCGAACACCCAGCAACTGCAGCAGGAGACTGAGCAAGGATTCTATCAAATAGCTGGCTTCCCACATGTGCTGGGTGCAATGGACTGCACCCATGTCCAACTTGTCCCTCCTGTTGCAACCAAACACCTCTACACGAACCACAAACATACCCACTCTATCAATGTGCAGGCCATTGTGGACCACCGTGGAATAATCTCCAATATCCTAACAAAATATCCCGGCAGTGTCCATGATGCTTACATCTTCAGACATTCAAATATAAACCAACAATTCCAGGATAGACAATATGGCAATGGCCTACTCGTAGGTAAGCCAGCATACAAATCATAACACAGACAACACACCAAACTTGTGGGACAAACAATACATACACCACAATAAACACACATGAACAGGGAAACACAGATGTTTTGACAACACATATGTCACATGCCACACTACTACACTACATTACCCTCACATACGTCCCTATCTACAAGTTCCTGGGACCGCCTGACTGACATAACAGAAAGGTGGAGCTATGTCTCCTTTGCATACAAAAGCTGGCCTCAAACCACTACATGTGTCCACAGGTTGACAACATAACACTTACCAAGGAATAGCTCAGTTATGTGAATTGCATCAGCCATGCCACCGTCAAACAACTCACATATTGGCACTGCCCAACATTTATCACGCTGTAGAAAGTACAGGCAGCACCGATATCAGTTGCCACCTGAGTGGTGCCATCACCATCTACATATCACTAGAACATACCAGATATACTCATTGTGTTCACCTTTCCCTTGTGTGGTGCATAGTGCAGCAAACATTGGAATACAACATCGCCAACAATTAAAGATCATGTGCAAGAATAGACACCTCACAGCACACCAACAATCATACCCGCAATTCCCACATCTCCTTACCATGATACAAGGGTAGTAACAGTGGACTGTGGCAGCTGCATGACTGACAATGTACAGGGAGAGGCCCGAAATGCACATGAATGAGGATACATGGGACTTAGCAGGGCTGGACTCGTGATGCAGGGCAGTGCAGAAAAGCTCATCATGCCCTGTCCTGTCCCATAGGTGTCTGAAAACTCTAACATACATCACAATAAATCCCATACAACAGTGCCACACTGGGCATATGAACCTCCTGCACATACATACATATACCAGCCAGCAATTGGCAACAACAAAACTCAGTGCAAGGAAGGCATTTCTAGGGCAAAGGGGTGGGATTCACATGCAACACATAGGATGCAACACCTGTAACATGGTACACAACACACAAAATATATACAAATTAAAGGCTGCATGTTAGAAAAGTGGTGCAGCATCTAAAGCAGTGCCACTTTACTTGCGCCCGTTAGCACCCCCCTATCACCACCATGTGTGCACCATATTCAATATATGGCACACCATAGCACAGTGTAGGTGCAATAGTGTCAAGATAATGGATGCCATTAATGGACTGTGAAGGATTATTTCCAAATTTGTGCTGCAAATCCTACACATTACATAGGGGCCCATTTAACGCAGTGGTGTGCCCCCTTCTAACGCCTGCTCTGTGCAAGCAGTATCTGCTAAAAATGACTCATTGGAAACTCTTAGATTCTTCGGCACCATTTGTTCATTCCCCCTAATGGGGGAACACACCCCTTGCATTCATGATGCCTGGCACAAGCACAATGTGGGGCAAAAGGTCACTAAGTATTGCACTACATGCGTGGTGTCACTTTGTAAACATGGCTCTGTGATTTTGGCCTATTTGGGCCACAATAGCGTCAATCAAAATGAGGCTAACGTGATGCAAGGAGATGCTAGGTCCTCCTAAATGTGGGCCTCAGGGTCAAATATAGACAACACTACACATATTTGGCATGGGTAAACTATCAGAACAGAATTTTACATTACAATCACCAGGCCCCTTAGGCACAACCCATGATAGGAAAGTGCACCACCACACACCAATACAACCATCCATCCAAACAGGAACACACACAATATCAGATGCAAGTCTGAATCACCACTTCACCTAATACAAATATGTGCCATGGCACATAGCAAATAACAAATATGCATGACTGACACATTTACTGACATTCCTTTGCAGTGGACCAAGGTTTCGGCATCCAGTCATGGGTCATGACCCCTTTTGGAAATCCTACAACTGATGCAGAGCAGGCTTACAATAAAGGCCAGGTTCAAGTGCCTAGCTCTAAGAGGAGGAAGCCTGTTATAGGCATCACCCCTTGTTTGCAAAAGGATCCTTGTGTGTGCTATTTTGCATAACATTTGTCTACGCACCAATGTCCAGTGGGATGAACGGGTAGATGTCCCCAATGAGGAGGATGATGACAATGGTGCACAACAGGAGGCAGGGGACCAACCAAACACTGCTGCTGGGGTACGCAGAAGAGAACAAATTGTGCAGAACTTTTTCACATAGACACCGAATCCAAGATTCACCATTTAAATATTTGAATAAATTCATGTTAACTCAGAATGCTCATCACATACCATTTGTAGCTTACCTATATCTCAGAGCGCATGACTACACCACAACAGTTGTAAACAACTTTGGAACATAGGCCAAGATTTTAGAGTGCCTTGCGCAACATTAGCGTCATCTTTCATACGCTAATGTGGCACAACAATGCCAAAATCTATGCACCAGAAATACAAAGTGATGCAATGCATGCATTGCACCACTTTCTAACACCTTACACCACATGATGCCTGTGCCAGGCATCATGTATGCAAGGGGAGGCATACACTTGGTAGGGGGTGCCCAAATGGCGCTGTGGAATCTAAGATATTCAACTTTGTAATATTTTGAGCTATTTTTAACGCCTGGTCAGAGCAGGTGTTTAAAGGGGGCACACCATTGATATAATTGGGCCCCTATTTAATGTTCAGGGTTAGGTAAAAAATGTTGGCGCTAACCCTGAATAGTACCTACCCTGCGCTATGGTGTGCCATCTTTCAAATGTGGCGCACACATGGTGGGTGAAGGGGGCGCTAAAAGCCGCAAGAAAAGTGGGATGCATTGAGTGCAGCCCCACTTTTCTTGATTCTGCCACATAGCCAGGAACAAAAAAATAATCAAAATAATGCACTACCACAAGAATGTGGGGTTGGAATGTAGGCCTAGTCTGTAGCAATTACAATTTACATTGTCACACACATATCACACAATTGTGTTGGCTTGACATATGCCTGCAGTAATCCTGGAAATACACATGAAGACTGCTGTGCAGATGTATGGGACAGGTAGAAAAAAGGTAACAATTACCTACAATGGCAGGTTTGTGTCTGCTAGGTAAACAAGCAAAGTCTGAATTACACTATCACACGTGATAACTGAAAACATACTTCTCAGTGGCACTCACATGTGTGACCAAGAGAGAGTGACATACAGGGACCAAAACATATAAAAGGTCAAGGTGTATCACACCCAATCTAGTTTGGAAAGTGCATGTAAGTCAAGCAATGACCAAGCATGTCACAGACCCTTGCCAAAATGTACGTGTGATGAATAAGACAGAAAGGTTGAATATGGCATCTCCTCTACTCATAGCTGACATGAGTAATCGCACTAACAAAATACACTCATGGTGATTGTGACATAGCTTGTGGAATGCAGATGTGAGTGCATGCCAACATGTGGAGGTCACTCAGACACTAGACAAGTGCTGTGGCTTGCGTTCTGTGATGTGTGGGGGCAGTCATATGATCTAGCAAAGCCTGGAAATGGGAGGGATACTATTACTTAGCCTATAGAAGAAGCTGTGTCCATCTACAAAGTTCACAAGTCTGACTTAGTATGCTGTGCATGAATGAAGGGACAATGTTGATGAGGAAGATGGGTATGAAGGGTAATCAGCAGAAATTATGCCAGGAATGTTGAACTAGAACCATACATGACAAGATATGCCATCAATGTGTGTGCAGGAACACACATAGACTAATACTAACTGTACAACACAACAATGTTTCCATGTAATTCACAGAGAATGTGTAGGTCAGTACATATTCCAGTCACATTGGCAACAACTACAACTATGTGCTTGGCCAGCACTAACAAGTGTGACAGAAGCTAGTGGCAAATTACAGTATCTGTACCCTGGGTCGAAAGACATGACCCAGTTCCACAATCTATCAATGACCTAACCAAGCATCATAGGAATAATCTCACCTATGAATGCCAAGTTGTGTAAAACCATGGCAAATAATGAGACATGTCCTATACAAACAAGGTTCCAGTCTCCAGTATATGATAGGGCAAGCCTGACATCAAGAACTCCAAAGGTAACAAAACAGACTTGGCCATGGGGTCACAAATGTGCAGGTGTATGTCTGCAGTGGACTGTGCATCGCAGTGCTGATGATCAATCATGAGGATGGCAGATCCCCACCCAACCCTCCCCCCCAATCCCCAGAGGAGGACAGATTGACTCTTAACACAGTCAGGGGCCTACCGCTTGTGCACAGTGAACTGAGCTGAGGTGACCACAGTCAACCTGTGTCAATACATGCAACAATGGGCCTATATGGACTTACAAAGTGCCACTGGAGCACTGATGACTAGGGTGCCATCACTGCCTGAGAGTAGCCCTGCCATACAGATTGCATGCAACTATGTAAATTAGGCACTAAAAACAAAGTTTGAGTCATTCTACATTCCAAGTGTATGTTGTTAGCACATAATACCAATATCTTAGCACTCATGTCCCACCTAGGTGGACCAGGCTTGGTGCCATCTATTTGCGTATAGACAAAACTGAACAATTTACATATGAAATGTGTATGTGTCACATGATTACTTACACAATTGTGTGCCAAGTACAAATGTTCCCACAGTGGGAAACTTAGTCAACACAGATATGAGTACACAGCCTTGAGGCAATGGCTTACACATATCCTTGCTGGAATCAAGATTTGGTATGTGTCAAATCCCTAAACACACCACTGTATCATGCATCACTTACATACTTACTTACCATACATGAAACATATCTTTTCACACACAGACATGTCACATACATACCTATAATTACACATGTCAGCACACCATCTCCTACATTTTGCATGCATGGGTAACTATACGTTACATGTGTTGTGTGCATCATGAAGTCTGGCCCTTACAACACACGAGAGTGTGAACATACTTGCTCTCACATAGTCATGGCTTACCCGATCTCAAGCCAGCCTTAGTCAACAGCATCCTTTGCTAACAATTTGTGAAGGGTATCATGTCCATGAACATGTATTGCACATGGCTCATCCTATCTTATGCTGTGTTGTGAAACGTAGTCAGAATTCTGAAATGACAATGTGGTAGACCCACAATATGAGTACCATCACATATGTACACTCAGTACACATGTGTAAACATGTATGTGGCAAAGAGTCTTCATACCATTACCATACACAGTAAAATACATATGCATACACGTTTCCAGACAATACAAACAACAAAGATGCATAGCCCCTGTAACTAGGTATGTGAATCTGAGTGCCCTGTCAGCCTACCCTCCAAAATCCATGCATTGCCGTCATGTGTAAAAAAAATGATGCATACAGTAGTTCTCCATACATCGTTAATCATTAAAATAACACCTCGCACCATGTGTGTCTACTCTAAATCGTCATGCCTTGTCAACCTTCAAAGATAAATCCACGCGTGGCCGTCGTGCATCAAAAAAAGTAGGCCTTGCATATGCCAAAAATGACGCCTCGCACCATCCGCGTCCCATCCAAGTTGACAACCCTTGTCAGCCTTCATTGAAAAATCCACGTGTGGCCGTCATGCGTCAAAAAAAGATGCATACTGTAGTCTTTCATACATTACATGTACCAAAAATGACGCCTCCCACATGCACGTCGAATCTAAGTTGACAGGCCTTGTCAGTCTTCATAGAGAAATCCATGCATAGTCGTCATGCGCCAAAAAAAAGTGATGCATATGCCCAGGAAGTGATGTAATATATCTTCCTTGCTACACACATGAGAAAGTGAAATTACTTTCACTTTTATTTTGCAGTCTTGTATTCTGTTTTAGAGAGAGGTTGTGTGGTGCTTGTGTGAGGAGTGTTAGTTTTAGAGTGCTTTGTGCTGTGTCCTGTCTGTGTCCAGTCCATTTTGTATATTTTGTAAGTTTTTTTTTACATTGTTGTCCTGTTATTGTATAAATATTGTCGGGTGTCTGTCATGGGGTAGGTAAGTTTGTTGGGGTATTTGGGGTTAGGTGGGGTATAGTTTTATTATTTTGGGGGTTATTTTGCAGTGGAGGGAAACTGCAAGATGTCATGGAAGGAAATGGTACATAGAATGAGTGGTGATGAACTGTGAGGGTTCATATGGCTGGTGTGCCACTACCTTCCCATCATAGGGGCTATGGGTGGCTGGGTCATCATGGGCTACTTAATGAATGCAAGGAAGCTTTGTGGGCAGACCTCATTGCCCGTGAAGGGGATCTCCTGGATCACCTGGTGATTTGGGTTGGCGGACCTATTGGTAAGTACACCTTTTACATAGCAACATCCTCATTTGCATGTGTATGACAGTAGGACATAAGGATGACTGCAGCATGTCATGATAAGGGCAAGGACAGCAAGCTTTGTGTCTCAACTAACCTGCATTCATGAGAGGTCAGCAATGCACCGGTTGCAGACAATTTGCACATTCCTCTCTGTGTACCTTGTGTATCGCATATACATATTGAAGTGCTGAAAATGGTACATACATGTGAAATGATGCAAGGATTCATGTTTCTCAGGCACAAATGTACATGTCCATCATGGGCTTTACAACTGTGGAAATTTTTATGTGATGACAAACGACGCAGGAGTATTGGTAGTCGTGGGTGTGTGTGTGTTCCTTGAGTCATGTATGTGCAGAGTGACACGACAAGAACACAAATGTAAGAAGGACTAATTGGCTCCTATTGCAACATCAGTGTCATAGTTTGTGAAGGTATTCTGGCTGATGGAGGCAAGTATTACCACACCATATGTCAAATGTTGCACCATGCAAGCATTGTGGCAGTTTTAAAGCCTGGTGCCACTTGATGGCAGCGCCAGGCCAGAAGAATGCAAGCTGTGTATTCCTGTGGTAGGTGGCACATACAAAATGAGCCTTTAAATCTATTTGATTCCAATGTGACATTTTTGGAGTTATCTTAAATCTGTGCCTAAAGCAGGTTGGGTAAATGACAATTCCATTATCAAAATACCTAATTTCATTTAGCAGGCTTAGCACCGTCATGTATGGTGCAAAGCTTGCTAAGTGCCACCATAATGTCATATTTTACAATGTCAGTGTCCTGACATGTGCCATATCTTACATACGGCACACACATGATGGAGTTATGTGGTGGTAGTATGAGGTTGAGAGGAGTCAAGCATCTGAGTGGTTGCTCCATTTTCACATAGATTAACTACAAAGTTCTAAGCTTCTGCCAATAAACAGTATCCTGTTCATAAAAAATTGTAATGTATGTATCTGAGACATATATGTATGGTTGCATCCCATATCTGTACATGTTTTTGTGGGTTAACTATGTCTGTCTGACTTACATGTTATAGATGGCAGTTGTTTATTCCTAACACTAAGTTGACTAGGTCACTCAGCTAAACAAGTGGAATGTGTAACAGTTGTCCATGCTTTTCTTTGTCAAACAATCACAAAGCTATGTTTTCCCGTCATGTCTTGCAGGCAGACCTCCACCCTTCACAATTGGCGAGGTTTCCTGGTTTGAAGACCCTGATGAGGCTAGTAAGTGTTACCTTGTATGTCACATGTGTAGATCCAGGGTTGTGTGTTAGAGGGTAAGATGTGTGCAATGCCATGTACAAATGACGTGTGTCAATTAAGACACCATCATCTATTCTTGGGTATCAACATTATGTCTGCTGTTATGTTGAGGATGTGGAATGAGTTGAATGATGCACAGGTGCCAACATGTGCTGTAATGGATTTGTAGGTCTTAGGAAAAGGTGATTATGCCCATGAACTCAGTGATGTCAGTTAAGATATGTGTCAGAGATGCTGGCTTTTAGAATTACATGGATGTTGCCAACATATTTGTGACAGCACGTTACTGCACTGTGTGCCACACGTTGCACTAATGTACTCTGGACACAGTACTATTTATGTACATGTGTTAAGGACTCCAAAGGGTTTATCAATGAGACACTTGCACCATCAGCGGTTCACTACTCTTCAGAAATGAAGTGAGGTACCGGCAGTGCAAAGAGTTTTTTGTGAAGGGCAACAGTCAGTTGAGTACACATAGATATTTCAGCTGTTCTCCTGATGAACGTGCGAAATGTCTAAAGATAGTAGCAAACAAGGTGTGTGCAGATGAACCTACATGATCTACCCATCATGATAATTGTGAGCAAGCATGGTCACATCATGTGTCTGAGATGTGCATGGTGAATGTTTACCTGGTACTTAGAAGATGTAACAAGCTTGTGCACAAATAGGTTAAGATATAAGAAAAGTAGTGCTTCACCCATTGCAGAACCACTCTTCCTGCGCCCCTTAGCGCCTCCCTACCTCCACCATATGTGCTCCGTATTTGGAATACGGCACACCATGGCGCAGAGTAAGGGGCAATAGCATAAAAACAATTTACGCTATTGATGTACTGTCCAGGATTAGCACAAAATAATTTGGCGCTAACCCTCAACTGTACCTAGGGGACCATTGTAATCAATGGCGTGCCCCCTTGTAACACCTGCTCTGAGCAGACATTAAAAGTAGTCAAAATAAATGACGTTGTGGATTCTCTTAGATTCCACAGCACCATTTTTGCACCCCACTACCACCGGGGGAAACCCTCCTTGCATACATTATGACAGGCCAAGGTATAATGTGGCGTAAGGGGTGGCAAAGTGGTGCAATGCATGCATTGCATAACTTTGTTAATATAGCACAGGGAATATGGCCTTTTTGGACCACATCAGCATCACAATAGTGAGGACGCGAAGGAGGCGATAGGCCCTCTTAAATCTGGGCCCTAGTGTGTAATATTATATAGCTGTTATCCCTGTGACATGAACAAGATACCGTAGATGCCTGGTAGGCAGATTTGTAAAGACATGGGTCTTGACATTGTTTAGTATGTTTGGTAGACAGCATGTGTCATCTGAAGATGCTGTTTACATTGCATGGTTTCTCTTCCTGTACCCAACGCAGTTTTTGATGAAATGTTCTCCTCGTGTTTTAGAAGCCATAATGACCCCAGCACAGAAGCGTGCCTTTGAGAAGAGGGTCGAGTGTTTCCGCCACATCTACAAAGGCTAGACAGGTTACCGCAAGATGGCCAAGAGGTACCGTAGGGAGAAGGCACCGGGGTCGTGACTGGTGTTCTCACATGGGGGACCTGCGAAACAGCCAGCAACAAGCGCCCAAAAAGGTGTGACCTCAACGCCAAGGGTCAGAGGTACCTCAGCAGGTCCCACCTCATCCACATCCACAGCACATACAACATCAGCAGCCCAGCAACAGCCACCACCAGCTGCCACAGGCTCAACCTTTGAGGCAGATATGTGGGAGGACATGGCAGAGGTCAAAGCAAGGTTGGCCACACTGGAAGTGGACAATGCCTGTAACTTCAAACACTTAAAATACATAAAGAAGAAGCTAAAGAAACTCTGAGTGTTGACAGTGACCGTTTCCCAGTTCTTTCCCTTCCCCTAGCTTCCATTTTAAATAGTTTTAGTGGGTTTTAAATGGGTAGGCATAGGTTAGGTAGTACAGATTAGGTTTGTTGTAGGATATAGTATAGTTGGGGGGGTTGGATTTAGGTATTTGTTTTGTTTTGCGAGTGCTGGGGTGTTATGTAGGTACTCTGTGTTTAATACAAAATAAAAAATATATAAAAATACAAAAACTATATATATTTGTTTAAGCAATAGGTTTAGTTAGTCTGTGTGTAGCTTTAGTTCATGTTCTCCTACTCGTCTATTGTCCCTTAAGCGGTGTTGGGGGTCAATGTTTATTGTGTGGTGTCACATGTATAAGTTAACTTTAGATTAGGATAGATAGCTGTAGGAATAAGTTAAGATAAGTTAGTATAGGTGAGATTAGTGTAGGTTAGTATGTAGTTTAGGTTTTTAATAGGTAGTGTTTTTTAGTATTAATAAATCCTGTTAGAATTTAACAATATGTTGTCCATGATGTTTGACTGTCTAGGTATTATCATGTCTGCACTGGCCACGTAAGACAAATGCCTTTGGGTATGCATTCAGTATTGATTTACATGTGTGATTATGTGTATCCCCTATGACCATGGGCCTGTCTGATTAGCAGCAGTATGACATCAGCAACTCAAGACACTTTCCAGTGCAGTTCCTGACACTCAGATTGTGTATGGATACAAATATTTAGATAGGTAATCATGCAACATCAATTGTTAGCGCTAAAGGTCTGTAACAATCATTCTTGAAAAGTTTAGCACATTTCACTTCACCTTATTTGGGGAATGGATAATGGCAGACTAACAGCTGCCCCAACAGTCTTACATATGCATATTTTGTTGCTCACATCAATGTTGCACTGGTACAATCATCAGGAAAATGTCCAGACACTTGTGTTCTAAACCTAACATGCCATATGTCAACTTGCATGGATACCTGTTTAATACATGCTTTGAAGATTCAGAAACTTGATTGTAGTCCACAATGCTATCAGTCACCTGAAGCATGTTTGAATCCTAGTGTGTGCCATTATGTTTGACAGGCAGTCACACATGTCGTTTGGTTCTGAAGTCATTGACATAGCTTCACACTATGCATACACTTGTAACACTTGATGGAACATTGAAAAAAGCAGAACGTGATTATGGTGATTTATTTACATGTGTCGGTTTTGTTTCCAATGATGTACAATACACTGTTCACTGACCCCCATGAAAGATCACAAGCCATTGAATGTCCAGTCAGAGTCCAAGGGTGAGGGACATGTCATGAGACACGCGAAGGAGAGGTGAGCATTAGTGAGGAGGTGTCCAAATTGACAATAGGTAGGGATTGAGACAATTACAGTACATGCATGATGCCAACAGTGGTAGAGTGAAAAGGACACATTGCCAGGTGTCACAACACCGGCATGATCTTAAGCACATAACTGAAGAGATACTGTCCATGTGGCACACAATGTAGCTACTGAATGGTTTTTCTTGTGAAAGATGTTCCTTCCACATGTTCATCCTATGATGTGTGAGGTGCCTCCTGTGCCATGGGTGGTGCTGTTGTTGAAGTTGCGGGGGGCAAACAAACATCAGGGGATAGAGATGTGGAATCAAAGGTCCCAGCAGCTACCATTTGTGGGAATGCGCAAGGCATCACTGCAGCAAGGAGGAACTGCTGTTTTCACAATACAGCAGCTACATCACAGTCGTAGGCAGCCATGTTTTCACTGAGGGAGGCCAGATCCCGCTGCATGGACTCCAGGACAATTTGTAAAGCCCACAGCCTGTCATCAATCATGCTGCTGGCACGTTGGGAGGGCAATTGGTCTAACTCCTGCCTCATGATAGCAGCTATGTCAGCCAGGGACTTCTGGAGTCCATGTAGCGGAGAGTGGGTGCCTCTGATGGTAGCAGAGTTGTCCTTATTCAGACTGAGGCAACTTTGCACTCAATCTAGGCTGCCTGCCATGGTCTCCATCCCCACCTGCACCTGCTGCGCCAGCTCCCCTTGGGCTCCTACTGCTGTCCTCTGAAAGGCAATGTCTGGGTCCTCAGAGTCCAGGCTGTGGCAGGGCTTGTCAGTGCTGTGTGTTGGTAGTTGGGCGGTTCATATGGAGACCCCTCAATGCTGTGTGTCTTCCCTGTGACTGGAGATGGTGTCTGGAAAGATCCCAGAACATCCTCGAGTGTGTCAGCATTGTTGGTCGGCAGCTGGTCATCCATATCATCTGTAAAATCCAGGACAGGCATGTCCGCAGGAGGCAATAGAATAGTGAAAGGTCAATCTTTTACTGTAGTGGCTGTTGACACTGCTCATTATCTACTTGCTACTGGTGGCTCAGTGACATGGTACTGACCCCAACATCAAGGCACACATTTATGGACCCCTAATGGCACACTGTGCCACCTCAGTATCATTTCTGTGGAGTCACTCTGTGCACAATCTGCCAGTCCACAGTTCCCAGTATGTTACACCAACCTTGACTGTTTCATTATGGTCTTTGAGGTATGTACCCCTTTCATTGACTTGACTGTGTTGAATATGCATGCCCTGGGCGTTGTTCTGGATTTGTGCTCACACCACAAGTTGAGATGTACAGAAATACTTAACATTTGGTTTTACTGATATTTGGTAGGTGTTAGACCTGACAGCCTTAGGGTGGTCACCCTTAACATTTTGATTGCCTCCCTCCACTTTGTAGACACTGTTCTTGCTGGCTTTTAGACTCTGTGCACTTTACCACTGCTAACCAGTGCTAAAGTGATATGCTCTCCCTTTAAACATGGTAACCTTGGGTCACACCCAATTGGACTACTTAATTTACTTATAAGTCCCTAGAAAAGTGCACTGTATGTGCCTAAGGCCTGTAGATTAAATGCTACTAGTGGGCCTGCAGCACTGGTTGTGCCACCCACTTAAGTAGCCCCTTTACCTTGTCTCAGGCCTGCCATTGCAAGGCCTGTGTGTGCAGTTTCACTGCCACTTCGACTTGGCACTTAAAAGTACTTGCCAAGCCTAAACCTCCCCTTTCTCTACATATAAGTCACCTCTAATGTGTTCCCTAGGTAACCCCTAGAGCAGGGTGCTGTGTGGGTAAAAGGCAGGACATGTACCTGTGTAGTTTACATGTCCTGGTAGTGTAAAACCCCTAAATTTGTTTTTACACTACTGTGAGGCCTGCTCCCTTCATAGGCTAACATTGGGGCTGGCCTCATACATTGTTGAAGTGGCAGCTGCTGATCTGAAAGGAGTAGGAAGGTCATATTTAGTATAGCCAGAATGGTAATACAACATCCTGCTGACTGGCGAAGTTGGATTTAATATTACTATTTTAGAAATTCCACTTTTAGAAGGTGAGCATTTCTCTGCACTTAAATCTTTCTGTGCCTTACAATCCACATCTGGCTGGGTTTAGTTGACAGCTCATTGTGCATTCACTCAGACACACCCCAAACACAGAGTACTCAGCCTCACTTGCATACATCTGCATTTTGAATGGGTCTTCCTGGGCTGGGAGGGTGGAGGGCCTGCTCTGTCACAAAGGACTGCCACACCCCCTACTGGGACCCTGGCAGACAGGATTGAACTGAAAGGGGACCTGGTGCACTTCTAAGCCACTCTTTGAAGTCTCCCCCACTTCAAAGGCACATTTGGGTATAAAACAGGGCCTCTGCCCTACCACCTCAGACAGTTGCTGGAGAAGAAACCTGAACCAGAACCTGCACCCTGCCAAGAAGAACTGCCTGGCTGCCTAAAGGACTCTTCTTTCTACAGAGGACTGCTGCCTTGCTGTTGCCCTGCTGCCTTGCTGAACTCTTGCCCTGCTGCAGAAGTGCTCTCCAAGGGCTTGGATAGAGCTTGCCTCCTGTTCCCTGAAGTCTCAGGACCAAAAAGACTTCTCTCTTTCAACTGGACTCCTTGTGCGGCTAAAGATTCGATGCACAGCTTGCTCCGCAGTGAAAAATTCACTGCATGCCGAACCGGAAAGACGCTGCTCGACCCCACGAGGAAAAGATCGACGAGCCACCTGTGGTGTGACCGGAACTTCGATGCACGGCCCGTCTCGACAACGCCTCCCGACTTCCAGAGGGGAAATCGACGCAGCGCCTGCTGTGAGGAAGAAAATTCCACGCACAGCCCACTGGAACGACACGCAGCCGGACAACAAGCCCAGGATTCCACACACAGACCCCTGGGCATCTGAAAACCCCGCGACCCACAGAGGAGACTGTCCGTGCGCCGGAAATCGACGCAACATCTTCCCCGCATGAAAAATAACGGCTGTTATGTGAAAGTCTGTGCGTGAAGGGGCGAAACCGAAGCACACACCATTTTCCACGCATCTCCTCCTCTGCGGCGATTTTTCACTCCAAACCAGGTACTTTGTTCTTGAAAGAGACTTTGTTTGCTTTTTAAAGACTTAAGACACTTCATATTACTTTTCAGTGATATCTCTGGGGTACAGCTATGTGGAGTTATGTGCCACCATTGGGGAGGGCCACACTTCTCCCATTGGATAGACCAGATCAAAACACATACCCACTTCAGAAAGCCATTTTACTTGCCAAGTTTGGGCTGACCCCTGAGAAATACCGTCAGAGGTTCAGGGACAGCACCAAACTATCCACACAAACATGGGTAGATTTCTTTGACTTTTCCAGTAAGGCACTGAATGGATGGGTGCGGGGCTGCAAAGTAGATGATTACACAGGATTATATAATTTGATTCTGAGAGAGCATATGCTCAGTATTTGTTTTACAGAGTTGCGCCAGCACCTAATAGACAGTAAGCTGACTGATGCCAGGAAGCTTGCTGAGGAGGCGGACCTCTGGACTATTACCAGAGTGTCCAAAAAGGTATCTGGGGGGGACACCCACAAAGGTGGTCAGGGTTCCCATCAGAAGAAAGAGGGGGGAGAAAAACTTAAAAACAAGGAGTTCTCAAAAGGCCCCAAAATAGTTCCCAAGGGAATAGTGGTAACCAGTCCCGGTCTGATTCTCAAAAGAAAGGTTTTACTGACCATAAGACAGGGAGGTTTGTACACCATTGTGCAGAGTGCAATAAGTATGGGCACTCTGAGGGCGACTCCAAGTATCCCAAGAGGGCACAGTCCCCCAAAGGAGGGTAGGCACCTGGGTTGGCTAGCTTAGCGCTCGGGGAGGAGATGGTCCCAGTCAGTTTTGGTGAGCAGACAGAGGTAACCCTAGTGTCCCTGGGGGATGCAGAGATGGTGCCAAAACCCCACATGCCTACCAATACTTCCAAGTATAGACAGTGGGTCACCATCAATGGTCAAAGGGTGGAGGCTCTGCGTGACACAGGAGCCAGCATGACTACTGTCAAGGGTCAGCAGGTGTCAGCAGAGCAGGTCATCCCAAATACATTCCACCAGGTCATAGTCGCCGACAATCGTGAGAGCCACCTACCGGTAGCTCTGGTTCCCTTTGAGTGGGGGGGGGTCTCTGGTACTCTAAAAGTAGCTGTGAGTCCTGCCATGCCTGTAGATTGTCTGTTAGGCAACGACCTTGAGCACACTACCTGGAAGGAGGTAGAGATAAGGTCTCACTTGGAAATGTTAGGATTGCCTGAGTGGGTCTGCATGACCACACAGTCCATGGCTGACCAAGAGGGAAGTCAAGGGCGTCTGGAGCCTGGAAAAATGGCCCAGACAACTGCCAAGAGGAGGGGCAAGGGGTGCGGGAAACCGGTCCCAGAAGTTCCTGCAGTGGTTGACGGGGTTCCTGAGGAGGAGGCCCCCGAGCCAACTGGAGAAGACATTGCCGCCCTAGGTGAACTACCTGAGCTTGCTGGCTGGCAAGTTGAGGGTAGTCCCACCGGGGAGGAATTCTGCAAGGCGCAGAGAGAATGTCCCACTCTAGAGGGCATGAGGCAGCAAGCCTCAGCCCAGGCAGCAGGTGAAGCCTCTGGCGATCACCACATACAGTATATTGGGAGAATGATCTCCTCTACAGTGAGCCTAAGGTTCCGGCCATTGGGGCAGCGTGTGCGCTGGTGGTCCCCCAGTGTTACCAAACTTTCCTACTGGGACTGGCTCACGACATTCCCCTGGCAGGACATTTGGGGCAAGACAAGACCTTTGCCAGGCTTGTCACCCACTTTTATTGGCCCAGAATAAGGACAAACTCAGATACATTCTGTAGATCCTGTCCTACCTGCCAGGCCAGTGGTAAAACAGGAAAAAGGGTTAAGGCCCCCCTGATTCCACTTCCTGTCGTTGGCACCCCCTTTGAAAGGCTGGGCATCGACATTGTTGGTCCATTGGACCCCAAAACTGCCCTAGGCAACAGGTTAATCCTGGTTTTGGTGGACCATGCCACCCGTTACCCAGAGGCAATCCCTCTGAGGACCGTAGCTGCACCGGTGGTGACCCGAACTCTGATGGGGATATTTACCCGTGTGGGATTCCCAAAGGAGATAGTGTCTGACAGAGGCACTAACTTCATGTCTGCATACATGAAGTCTATGTGGGATGCGTGTGGTGTAACCTACAAGTTCACCACACCCTATCACCCCCAAACTAATGGTCTTGTGGAGAGATTCAACAAGACCCTGAAAGGCATGATCGTTGGCCTCCCTGAGGCCCTAAGGCGTAAGTGAGACGTCCTCTTACCATGCCTTCTCTTTGCTTATAGAGAGGTACCCCAGAAGGGGGTAAGGTTCAGTCCCTTTGAGCTCCTCTATGTGTACCCTGTCAGGGGACCCTTAAGCATTGTCCAGGAGGGGTTACAAAAAGCCCCAAAGGCACCCCCTCAGGATGTGGTCAGCTACATGCTGGCCCTCCGCAACCATATGAACCGCTTCTGGAAAGAGGCCAAAAGTAACCTTGAGGCCATTCAAGAGGTAATGAAACGCTGGTATGACCAGAAGGCCACCGTGGTAGAGTTTCAACCTGGAGACAAAGTGTGGGTAATGGAGCCAGTAGAGCCTAGAGCTCTCCAGGACCACTGGTCTGGCCCATTTGAAGTGAAGGAGCGGAAAGGGGAGGCCACTTACCTAGTGGACTTCCAATCCCCTAGGAACCCCCTAAGGGTGCTCCATGTCAACCGACTGAAGCCTCATTTTGAGAGGTCTGAAGTCAACATGCTTCTGGGTACAGATGAGGGGGCGGAAGAGGAGAGTGAACCTCTCCCCGATCTCTTCGTTGCCAAGGAAGGTGATGGGTCAGTGGAAGGTGTCATTCTCTCTGACTCCCAGACCCTAGACCAGAGAGGGGGCTGCTACCAGTTACTGGAACAGTACTCCTCCCTGTTTTCTCTCACCCCTGGATGCACACACTTGTGTGTCCATGATATTGACACAGGAGACAGTCCCCCTGTAAAGAACAAAATGTACAGGTTGTCAGACAAGGTGAAGGCCAGCATCAAAGAGGAAGTCTCAAAGATGTTGGCTCTTGGGGTTATTGAGAAGTCTAGCAGTCCCTGGGCCAGCCCTGTGGTACTGGTACCCAAGGCTGCTGCCCCTGGTGCCAAGCCAGAACTTAGGTTCTGCGTGGACTACCGGGGTCTCAATTCAGTCACACGGACTGACGCTCACCCCATCCCCTGAGCTGATGAGCTCGTAGACAGGCTAGGCGCTGCCAAATTCCTCAGTACTTTTGATCTCACATCAGGGTACTGGCAGATCGCCTTGACTGAGGGGGCTAAAGAGAGATCAGCATTTTCTACACCTGTGGGCCATTACCAATTCCGGGTGATGCCCTTGGGGTTGAAAAATGCCCCGATACCTTGGTATCGGGATCCTAGCTGGCAAGGATGCCTTCTGCGCAGCCTACCTGGACGACATTGCCGTCTACAGTGACAGCTGGGAGGAACACCTGCTCCACCTCGAGAAGGTGCTTCAGGCCCTGCAACAGTCAGGCCTGACCATCAAGGCCAGTAAGTGCCAGATTGGGCAGGGTTCTGTGGTGTACTTGAGACACCTAGTAGGTGGTGGCAAGGTGCAGCCACTCCAGGCCAAGATTGAAACTATCAAGGCCTGGCAACCACCTAGTACCCAAACAGAGGTGAGAGACTTCTTAGGCCTCACCGGATATTACCGCAGATTTGTCAAGGGCTATGGAACCATGGTGACACCCTTGACAGAACTGACATCCAAAAAGCAACCTAGGTTGGTGAATTGGACAGAGGCTTGTCAGAAAGCCTTTGACTCCCTGAAGGAAGCCATGTGCACGGCCCCCATGCTCAAGACCCCTGACTACTCCAAGGAATTTATCGTGCAGACAGATGCTTCAGAGCATGGCATAGGGGCGGTCCTAGCACAGCTAAACGAGGAGGGCCTAGACCAACCAGTAGTCTTTATTAGCAGAGGACTATTACCACAGGAACAGAGGTGGAGTGCTATTGAAAGAGAAGCCTTTGCTGTGGTCTGGGCACTGAAGAAGCTGAGACCATACCTGTTTGGGACTCACTTCCGAGTTCAGACAGACAACAGGCCCCTCAGATGGCTCATGCAGATGAGGGGTGAGAATACAAAACTCTTGAGATGGTCCATTTCCCTACAGGGGATGGACTTTACGGTGGAGCATCGCCCAGGGGTTGACCAAGCCAATGCTGATGGTCTCTCCAGATACTTCCGCCTTAGCGATGAGAGCTCCCAGGAGGTTGGGTAGCTCTCCCCACTTTTAGCTGGGGGGACACTTGTTAGACCTGACAGCCTTTGGGTGGTCACCCCTAACTTTTTTCCTGCCTCCCTCCACTTTTTAAACACTGTTTTTGCTGGCTTTTAGACTCTGCGCACATTACCACTGCTAACCAGTGCTAAAGAGCATATGCTCTCTCCCTTTAAACATGGTAACCTTGGATCACAACCAATTGGACTATTTAATTTACTTATAAGTCCCCAGTAAAGTGCACTGTATGTGCCTAGGGTCTGTAGATTAAATGCTACTAGTGGGCCTGCAGCACTGGTTGTGCCACCCACTTAAGTAGCCCCTTTACCTTGTCTCAGGCCTGCCATTGCAAGGCCTGTGCGTGCAGTTTCACTGCCACTTCGACTTGGCACTTAAAAGTACTTGCCTAGCCTAAACCTCCCCTTTCTTTACATATAAGTCATCTCTAATGTGTGCCCTAGGTAACCCCTAGAGCAGGGTGCTGTGTGGGTAAAAGGCACGACATGTACCTGTGTAGTTTACATGTCCTGCTAGTGTAAAACTCCTAAACTACCGTGAGGCCTGCTCCCTTCATGGGCTAACATTGGGGCTGCCCTCATACATTGTTGAAGTGGTAGCTGCTTATCTGAAAGGAGTAGGAAGGTCATATTTAGTATGGCCAGAATGGTAATACAAAATCCTGCTGACTGGTGAAGTTGGATTTAATATTACTATTTTAGAAATGCCACTTTTAGAAAGTGAGCAGTTCTCTGCACTTAAATCTTTCTGTGCCTTACAATCCACGTCTGGCTGGGTTTAGTTGACAGCTCCTTGTGCATTCACTCAGGCACACCCCAAACACAGGGTACTCAGCCTCACTTGCATACATCTGCATTTTGAATGGGTCTTCCTGGGCTGGGAGGGCGGAGGGCCTGCTCTGACACAAAGGACTGCCACACCCCCTACTGGGACCCTGGCAGACAGTATTGAACTGAAAGGGGACCTGGTGCACTTCTAAGCCACTCTTTGAAGTCCCCCACTTCAAAGGCACATCTGGGTATACAACAGGGCCTCTGCCCTACCACCTCAGACACTTGCAGGAAAAGAAACCTGAACCAGAACCTGAACCCTGCCAAGAAGAACTGCCTGGCTGCCTAAAGGACTCACCTGACTGCTTTCTACAGAGGACTGCTGCCTTGCTGTTGCCCTGCTGCCTTGCTGAACTCTTGCCCTGCTGCAGAAATGCTTTCCAAGGGCTTGGATAGAGCTTGCCTCCTGTTCCCTGAAGTCTCAGGACCAAAAAGACGTCTCTCTTTCAACTGGACTCCTTGTGCGGTGAAAAATTTGACGCACAGCTTGCTCCGCGGTGAAAAATTCACTGCACGCCGAACCGGAAAGACGCCGCTCGACCCGCGAGGAAAAGATCAACGTGACGCCTGCGGTGCGACCGGAACTTCGACGCACGGCCTGCCTGGACAACGCCACCTGACTTCCAGAGCAGAAATCGACGCAGCGCCTGCCATGAGGAAGAAAATTCCACGCACAGCCCACCGGAACGACGCGCAGCCGGACAACAAGCCCAGGATTCCACGCACAGACCCCGTGGCGTCTGAAAACCCCGCGACCCACAGAGGAGACTGTCTGCGCGACGGAAATCGACGCAATGTCTTCCCCGCGTGAAAAATAACGACGCAAGTCTGTCTGTGAAGGGGCGAAACCGACACACACACCATTTTCCACGCATCTCCTCTGCGGAGATTTTTCACTCCAAACCAGGTACTTTGTGCTTGAAAGAGACTTTGTTTGCTTTTTATCACTTTTCAGTGATATCTCTACAATTTCTTATTGCATCTTTAATCGTTTTGACCTGCAAATATCCAGATAAATATTATATATTTTTCTAAACCCTGTGTGGTGTATTTTTGTGGTGCTATATTGTGTTATTGTATGATTTATTGCACAAATACTTTACACATTGCCTTCTAAGTTAAGCCTGACTGCTCAGTGCCAAGCTACCAGAGGGTGGGCACAGGATAATTTGGATTGTGTGTGACTTACCCTGACTAGAGTGAGGGTCCTTGCTTGGACAGGGGGAAACCTGACTGCCAACCAAAGACCCCATTTCTAACAGTAGGGAGTGAGCTGTCCACATGCATCCTCCTAGCCACTTTGAGTGGTGTGTACAGCAACCCACTGTGAGATTCAACCACCTTGTGTGTATGTGTGCAAACAGGATTTTCTCCCTTCCTGCAGGGCAACACTCATCCGTGCATCTCAGGTTTCCTTGTTGCATAGCTGCAAGGATGGCTGCATTGCATTGCTGGACTGAGTGTTATTTGGCAGAAGGTAGACCTTCTGTTTGCATGCACACACACAAGGTGCTTCTTTATTATGTTGTGTGGTGCAGGATGCTGAACACATGACTCAAAGTGGCTAGGGGGGGTGCCTGTGGACTGACAACACACGTGTGGCGGGAGGTGGACAGGATACATTTTGAGGTTTGTTGAAGTGTGGATGCATCATGTTGAGAGACCACATCAGGGGTGGCACTGTAGTTGTGGTACTAAGGACTGACATTGATGTAATCCTATTGTGGACTACTTTCAATGTGTGTTGTAATCACCGTCAAACATTGTAAGTGGCAGACAACATTCATTTGAGTAGAATTAGCAGGATGTATTCCTTCCTGCAGATGTGCATTTGAACCAGCAAAGGGACACCGTATACAATGCAGATTGTGTGACAAAGTTGGTTTTGTCCATCATATCTTTAGGCATTACCAAGGTTAGTAGAGGGATGCATTGACTCTTGGTGACAAATACACATCCTGCACATTTGAATTGATGCTGCACAGCAGAGCAAGCTGAGCTGTTGCACTGTATGTTTCTTCATAAATGGGTAAGTATGTGCCAGTTATCCAGACACAGACATCATGGTGTTCTACCCAAGCATATTTTTTTTGACTTCCACTCCAGTGGCGGATATTGATAGGTCATACTTAACATGCCAACATGCCAAGCCTTGCATACCTTATCCTGACATATTTATGATGTGCCCTTCTCACACCTGACACTGCATGTAGTAGGCATTCCATGTGTATACTTGTGATCTTCCCATGCAACATGTGTGACCCACCCAGCTGTTGATGCCTTTGAAAAGATCTGCACATCTG
The DNA here is from genome assembly GCF_031143425.1 of Pleurodeles waltl. Classification (NCBI taxonomy): domain Eukaryota; kingdom Metazoa; phylum Chordata; class Amphibia; order Caudata; family Salamandridae; genus Pleurodeles; species Pleurodeles waltl. Next base: position 372,563,220 of record NC_090448.1, on the reverse strand, counting down.
GATTTGATTAAGTGTAATCTAAGAACTCAGGGTGGTGTGAGAGTGACAAGTTTGTATTTCTACAGATTGTAGTTGTTTATTGTGTGTTGCATTGTGCATCACACCTAGGGCAACATTTCAATGTATTTGCTGCATTGATCCCACACAACCATTTTCCTTGCAGGCCCTTTGCCCCAGCCAACATCATTGTGGAAGCACGTTATTTACATTACTGGTCACCATGGTGGACATTCCCACAGTAGTCTAATGAGTTTTGTCGCTATAGTGGTGCTTTACTGCATTGGCACCCTGAAGGATGGCACTAGTGCAGCAAAGCACAGGGAGGTCCACTGCTTACAATGCTTGCGCCTCTTTGACATCCACCTTTGGCAGGCCTCAGACATAAGGTTATCAGATAGCATAGTGCAACCTTTATGGATTGTCTGCCCCATTAGTTCTTCCCTCCCTGCATAAGAGATATTTTCTTGCATACATCATATCTGGCACAGGCATATTGGGGTGGAAGGATGTACAAAGTTGATCTATGCATGCATTGTGTGACTTTGTTAATGTAGCACAAGGAGAATAGGCAACTTGACATCAATTGGTATGATCCTAATGTTGCATTACAGGCTTGTAAAATTGGGCCCCTAGTGCGACAATGAGACCACTTGTAGCTGTTGTTATGCATGAAGGTGCCCATTTGTGCACATCGCAAACCATTCCCACTACACGGGCAACCTTGCTACACGGTGAAATGGAAGCTACTTGTAAAGCAGCACAGATGATGATCACAGACATGCCCCATATGTTGGATATTTTCACTTTTGTACCCATTCCCTTAGGTGCATGGAGGTGTGTGGCAGTTCTTGTTGAGCCACCCTGTTGAACAAGCGTAGTACATGTTGCCCACTGAGTGTTACCCATGGACAGGTGGATCAAAGGCAACAGTGAAGCGATTGCTGCAAGGGTTTAGAAATGGTCAGGGCATATAGGGTGGAAGGTGTGGGCGCAATTGAAGTGTTTGGCCATTAAGGCCCAGATTTAAACGAATATGACGGAGCGCAATGCTGCGCCACATTTCGCAGCGCTGCGCTCCGTCATTTTCAAATCGCAAGGATGCACCATATTTAATCGAATACAGCACACCCCTGTATTGCCCTGTGCGCCGGCGCTATTTTTGTTGCCGAGCACCAATGCAGCACCCTCGCACCATGGTGCAAGGATGGCTGCGCTGCGGGGGTGATTGTTTTTGTGCAGGAAAGGAGACCTTCCTGCACAAAAACAATCTTCACTGGCAATTTGCTCTTTCTATGTGTTCATGCAGGATACAGCACACATAGGAAGAGCAAAAAACAAGAAGAAATGAAAGCATTTCTCCTAGTTGTGCCATGCTAACGCCACCCCTGGGATGATTTTAGATTTTGGCGCTGGCTCAGGTTTATGAAAACTTGTAAATCTGGCCAGCGTCAAAATGCAATGGGTGTAAAACATGTAAATGTAAAAAATGTAAATTTCGCACTTGTATAGCGCACTACTCACCCTTTAGGGTCTCAAGGCGCTGTACGCATACCGCTGTGGAACCCCTCCTGGCTTTTCCCTATGAGGTGCCCACTCCTGGGCAGGCCCCAGGGTGAAGCCAAGCATCCAAGCACTGTCAGGGCCGTTGTGGTGATTAAGGGGGTCATTACAACATTGGCGGTAAAAGCCGCTTACCGCCATGCAGAAGACCGCCAACACACCGCCGCGGAATTCCGCCACAGCTATTATGACACCGCCGAAACTCAGACACCCACACAAGTCCGCCACACCAAAGGTCAGTGTAAAATCGGCCAAAACAAATCCTCCACTGTCACGCCAACAGAAACACGCCCATGCTATCACGACCCATGTATCCATGTGGCGGTCTTTCAAACGCGGTATACCATTGGCGGTATACACCGCCGCGCTCAAAATACACACACATCTCCAAAACACCGCCACATTGGACAATTCAAAATACACACACCTGATACACATACACACACCACTCCCACACACCCAACACAATAAAAAACACACACCCACTTCACCCACAAACCCCTACGACCACAAGTCACGACCAAAGGCCAGAGAGACAGAGAGCACAGCAACTGGGAACCCCACCACACAGAGGCACACAACACCATCACCCATACAACATTACACGCACAATACACCACACACCACTACACATCACCACACACATCAACACTGACACCACCCCACACATCACCCACACCACCCCATGTCACACCAGAGACACCCCCGGTTTTCCGAGGAGGAGCTCCGGGTCATGGTGGAGGAAATCCTACGGGTAGAGCCACAGCTATTTGGCTCACAGGTGCAGCACACATCCATAGCCAGGAAGATGGAGCTATGGCGCAGAATAGTGGACAGGGTCAACGCTGTGGGACAGCATCCAAGAACTCGGGAGGACATCAGGAAGAGGTCGAACGACCTACGGGGGAAGGTGCGTTCAGTGGTCTCCAGGCACAACGTTGCGGTTCAGCGGACTGGCGGCGGACCCCCACCTCCTCCGCCACAACTAACAACATGGGAGGAGCAAGTCTTGACCATCATGCATCCTGAGGGCCTGGGAGGAGTCGGTGGAGGAATGGACACTGGTAAGTCAAATCTTCACTATCATATCCCCCACCCTACCTGCATGCTCTCACACACCCCCACCCTCACCCCCTCCCCTATCACTCAAACTCCTCACTAATGTACTAATAACACAAACCACCCATCCCAACACCAAGCCCTGCATTACACAACTAAGCATGGTCACCCCTCACTAAAGCATGCTCACTGCACATACCCATAACACCCCCCCAACCATCATCAAACCAACCCACACACAGGAATGCTTGCACTGGGGTATACGCACACCCACCCATTGCACACCATTACACACACACATGCAATAATCATGCTCTTATGTCCCTGCAGGACCACGAAGGAACGTCACCACACCGGAGGGTCCAGACAACTACACTCCACCCACAGAAGAGGCCCACAGTGATGATAGCAGCTCTGCCCTACCGGATCCTGATGACCAGCCCGGACCATCGTGGGCCTCGGGACAGTCAGTTCCCCTTGCACAGGCACAGCCCAACACTGACCTTCCACCCTCTGGTAACACCAGCACAGCACCCACCTAGCGGGCCCATACCTCCGTACCCAGGACACGTCAATCAGCGGTGTGTCCACCACTACAGGGAACCCAGGATAACCCACCACCCCAACAACAACAGGGACCTGGGGGCAGTGGTAGTGGGCACACGGTCCAGGGGATGGAGGCACAGGAACACAGGGGAACTGGGAGGGCTGCTGTGTGACAGGGGGCGGACAGGCCAAGGGAACCCACTCTCCACGAGGCCCTCTCCTCCATCATGGGAGCCTACCACCACTCCCAGGAGACGATGGCAACGGTCCTGGCCAAGTTTCAGGAGACCCAGCGCCTGCAGGAGGAGCAGTATTTGGGGTTCAGTGAGGAGCTCAGGACCCTCAGCTCCACCCTGGGCACCATCGTAGGGGTGCTGAAGGACATACAGCAGACCATGAGGGACACCGTGGCACTCCAAGGGGCCCCTGACACTAGCCTGGATGATGAACTGTCCACCACCTCCGCCGGCGCTAGTGGACAGGACGCCCCGCCACAGGACCACCACACCAGCACCCCACCCCCTGCAGACGGACAACCACCACGCAAGCGGTCCCTGAGATCCAGGAACAGGACAGAGCAAGATGGCATGACCCCCGCCAGGAAATGAGACCACCCTGATTGTCCTCCCACTGTCCCACTGTGTTACCCTGTCCATACTTAAACTGCCCCAGCTCCACATCCTATGCCCATATGGGCAGTGCACCTGTGTGACCAATGGACTGGACTCTGCCATGGACATTCCTCCACCGTCCCCCATCACCATATTACAACCCCCCTCCAATTTTGAGCACTTCAATAAACACCCTTGAAACACAAAACAATCTGGAGTCAGTCTGTGATTTTGTAAATATGTATTATCAATGACAGTGTCATAATGCGTTTCCAATTGTAAAGCCAACATACCTATGTCACACATCACAAGTCCTTGAAGGATGCAAGCAGATGACACACGTTGGTAACCACACCTGTGAAACCGTAATGGAAAGGTACAACTCAGTGACCAAATACTGGTATGAAATGACAGACAGGATAGAGGTAGACGTGTTAAAGTTAATGTAATGGTAAAAAAGAAAATGTTCTCACCTGTGTGTCACTGGAAATATTGCTGTATGACTGACTCCCTGTTGTCGATGTCTTCTTCCTCAGCTTCCTCCTCATCACTGTCCACAGGCTCCACAGCTGCCACAACACGGTCATCTGGACCATCCTCCTGCAGAAAAGGCACCTGGCGTTGCAAAGCAAGATTGTGAAGCATCGAGCAGGCGATGATGATGTGGCACACCTTCTTCGGTGAGTAGAATAGGGAACCACCTGTCATATGGAGGCACCTGAACCCGGCCTTCAGGAGGCCGAAGGTGCGTTCGATCACCCTTCTAGTCCTCCCATGGGCCTCATTGTAGCGTTCTTCTGCCCTGGTCCTGGGATTCCTCACTGGGGTCAATAGCCAGGACAGGTTGGGGTAACCAGAGTCCCCTAATAGCCACACATGGTGCCTCTGGAGTTGACCCATCATATAAGGGATGCTGCTATTCCGCAGGATGTAGGCGTCATGCACTGAGCCAGGGAACATAGCATTTACCTGGGAGATGTACTGGTCTGCCAAACATACCATCTGTACATTCATCGAATGATAACTCTTCCGGTTCCTGTACACCTGTTCACTCCTGTGGGGGGGGACCAGAGCTATATAGGTCCCATCAATAGCACCTATGATGTTGGGGATATGTCCAAGGGCATAAAAGTCACCTTTCACTGTAGCCAAATCTTCCACCTCAGGGAAAACGATGTAGCTCCTTACGTGTTTCAGCAGGGCAGCCAACACTCTGGACAACACGTTGGAAAACATAGGCTGGGACATCCCTGATGCCATGGCCACTGTTGTCTGAAAAGACCCACTAGCAAGGAAATGGAGCACTGACAGCACCTGCACGTCAGGGGGGATTCCAGTGGGATGACGGATTGGTGACATCAGGTCTGGCTCCAACTGGGTACATAGTTCCTGGATAGTGGCACGGTGAAACCTGTAGGTGATGATTAAATGTCGCTCCTCCATTGTCAACAGGTCCACCAGCGGTCGGTACACCGGAGGATTCCGCCATCTTATCAAATGTCCCAGCTGACGGTGCCTAGGAAGGACAACAGCGACCACAGAGTCAACAAAATCCCAGGTATGTACCCACAGATACACAGAACACGACACCAAACACAAAACTGTTCCTGTATGTGTGTTGAGTGTAGGCCTAGCTATGTGTGACGCAGTAGTAAATGAAGCCATGTGGGCCCCTGAAATTGCGGCTGCCTAACCTCTAAACTTGGACAATGGGAATGTGAGGTATCTGCGCTGGCGTTGTACACCGTCGCGGTAGGCGTTCGTAGACAGTGGCGCAATGCTGCATTGGTTAACATTGGACCCTATGGGTCCCAGGAGCCAATGACGAAGTGCGCCGGCGGTGATGATACGCACCGCTGCGGACGTCACCGCCACGGACGTGACCACCATTTTCTATCTGTTCAATCACTCTATACCTGATCTTCGACAGGAGAGGACCTACACTGCAAGTGCTGCTGTGACCTCGGTCTGGAAGAGACAATGGCTGCTGCGTCTGGGGAAAGGGCCCCTGTCTTCACTGCTCAGGAGTTGGAGAAGCTAGTAGACGGGGTCCTCCCCCAGTACACGCTACTCTACGGTCCTCCAGACCAACAGGTAAGTACACAGGGAGCACGTTGTATGGGCTATGCCTGGGTGGAGAGGGCTGGTTGTAAGAGGGAAGGGGGCAGAGTGCAGGGAACATGAAGGACTGTGAATGCATGTGCCACATGGCAAGGGTAGGGATGGGGGCCACTCACATCGACGGTGCAGTTGGTAATGACTTCTCTTCTTCCCCTGTGCATGTCATGTAGGTCAGCGCCCACCAGAAGAAGGACATTTGGCGTGCCATCGCCAAGGAAGTCCGGACCCTGGGGGTCCACCAGAGACGGGGCACCCACTGCCGGAAAAGAGGGGATGACATTCGCCGCTGGAGCAAGAAGACGGCGGAGGCTCAGCTGGGGATGGCCTCCCAACGTGGGAGGGGTGCCCGTCGCACCATGACCCCCCTGATGTTCCGGATCCTGGCGGTGGCCTACCTGGAGTTGGATGGGCGCTTAAGGGCATCACAGCAGACACAAGGGGGTGAGTACACTCTCATTCTGGGGACTTGGCGCACAGTTGAGGGGTATGGATGTGGGAGGAGGGATGTGGGTGTCCCTAGGCCAGGCAGATTTACGTAGGCTAGGCCCCTCCGTAATGCAGGGCATGTGCCACTCCACCCCACCTCAGTAGTGGGCCAAGTACAGGTATAGATGCCCCTGTGGCATCCATGTGTGCAGATGTCCACCATAGCCATGTAGGCCAGATCCCAGGAATTGCATCTGTAGAGGCCAAGAGCACGGCATAGTGCAGGGGGCTGCTGTGTCTGTATTGTCCGCCAACTGTAGCGGTAAGCCATGCACTCAACCTGTCTTTCTTCTGTCGTCCCCTCCCCCTTTTTCTGCTCTCCCTGTTCTTTTGTGCATCAGCATCATCAGGCGGAGGTACAGTGGCACCGGAGCACGAGGGAGCTGCATCCTACATGGCCATGGAGGGCCACACCACGGACTCAGAATGCACCAGTGGGACAGAGGGCGAGGGGAGCTACACGTCGGTCACCGGATCACCAACCAGCGACACGGACTCGTCCGCCGATGGGAGCTCCCTTGTGGTGGCGGCACCATCTGTGCCCCCCACTTCTACAGGTACAGCCGCCACCTCCCCTACAAGCACCGCCCTCCCAGCAGCCCCTCAGCGTTCGCTCTGTGCCCGCTCACCCAGGAGGGTGGGCATCACCTTTGTTCCAGGCACCTCAGCCCCTGCCCCAGTCACCCCTGCTGCCCTCAGTGAGGAGGCCATTGACCTCCTCAGGTCCCTCACTGTTGGGCAGTCTACCTTTGTGAATGCCATCCAGGGTGTAGAAAAGGAGTTGCAACACACTAATGCATTCCTGGAGGGCATTCATTCTGGTCAGGCTGCCAATCATCGAACCCTGCAATCTCTGGCCTCAGCACTGATGGCAGCCATTGTCCCTGTGTCTAGCCTCCCCCTTCCAACTTCCTCCACCCAGATCCAATCCCCTGTACCTAAGCCTATCCCAAGCACACCATCAGACAAGCATGCATACACCTCAACACACAAAAGTAGCTCAGGCAAACATAGGCACCACACAACCCACAGGCACTCACACAAGCATCACACACATCCAGACACAGCAACATCCACTGCCTCCACTGTGTCCCCCTCCTCGCCGTCTCCCTCCTCCCTCCCAGTGTCGTCTACACTCTCACCTGCATGCACTACATCTACAGGCACTAGGACTCGCACCAGAACACCCAGCACCACACCCCGCTCACCTCCACTCACCAACCCCACTCCCATTTACACGTCCCCTGTGTCCTCTCCCAGTGTGTCTGTGATGCCCCCTCCCAAAGTACACAAACGCGGGCACCCACACACCCAACATCCATCCACCTCACGACAGCCAGTACCTGCACCTGCACCCAAAACACCTAAAGTGGCACCTCCTACAACCACCTCCTCTTCCTCCACTCCCAGACCCCCTCCAGCTACCCATCCCAGTGTTCGTCAGAAACTGTCCCTCTGCAACGTTGACCTCTTTGCCCCCACCCCCACCCCTCCAATTCATCAGTCCCATAGTAGCGCCTCAGCCAAAAAGACTCCAGTACCAGTAGTGCGTGTTACAGGTGTGTGGAGTGCACCGGCCACCAGGGCAGGCAGTGTGACACGGAGCCAAGGCACTGCCAGTCCCAACCCCCTGTAAAGCATCTCAAGTTGGAAAGTGGCCGACGGGACCGGGTGAAGACTCCTGGAGGCAAAACTACTGCCAGGGGGATTGCAGAGTCAGCTGTGACTCCTCCAAAGGTGGTGAAGTGCCAGAAGAAGTCTGCACAGCCTGGTAAGAGCAGCACGGCGGAGAAGGGTGGCATCCTCCCCGGCGGCCGGGACGCCACTGCCAGCACCATCGTCACTCGTCAGGAGACCACCGCCGGAGTCAGTGCCCAGGAGGGCAGCATTATCATCACTGGTCAGGGGACCACCGTCGGAGTCAGTGCCCAGGAGGGCAGCAGTATCGTCACTGGTCAGGAGACCACCGCCGGAGTCAGTGCCCAGGGGGGCAGCAGTATCATCACTGGTCAGGAGACCACCACCGGAGTCAATGCCCAGGAGGGCCCCGGCTGCCACAGCCCCGCTGGGCAATGAGGGACCATCATGCCACACACCAATGCACAGGTCAGAGACCGCCATGGCAAAGCACCGCTGAACAAGGAAATCACCGCCATGGTGAAGACCGCTAAACAGGGCAAGCACCGATGAACAGGCCAGAGACCGCTATGGCAAAGCACCGCTGAACAGGGCAAGCACCGCTGAACAGGCCAGAGACCGCCATGGCAAAGCACCGCTGAACAGGGCAAGCACCGCTGAACAGGCCAGAGACCACCATGGCAAAGCACCGTTGAACAGGGCAGGCACCGCTGAACAGGCCAGAGACCGCCATGGCAATGCACCGCTGAACAGGGCAGAGCACCGCTGAAGAAGGAAAACACCGCCACATCAAGCATCGTTATCCCATGTACAGCTGGGACAGTGACGGGACAGGAACTGTCACGGGGAGCCTAATCCAGTCTAGGCACCATTCCCCCTCCAGAACCAGTGGAGACATGCATCCACTCCGTCTGTCCTTAACAGGATGGAGCACTCTGGGCTCCAGTCCCCCTCCAGAACCAGTGGAGACTGTTATCCACTGAGAGACTGTGGCTTTGCACTCCCCAGGATGGTACAGTGGACAAACCAACCACTTGTGAGACTTGAGAGACTGTGGCTTTGCACTCCCCAGGATGGTACAGTGGACAAACCAACCACTTGTGAGACTTGAGAGACTGTGGCTTTGCACTCCCCAGGATAATGCAGTGGGCAACCCACCCACTTGTGTGACTTGAGAGACTGTGGCTTTGCACTCCCCAGGATACATCAATGGGCATGGAGCCCCGTCGTGGATCTGGCGTGGTGCTGTAATCCGGCTGAGGTGCCCCCCCTTCCCTTCCCCCTGAGGTGCCTGTTGTATTTCTATCTGATGCCCCTGCAGTGTTCTCTCCGTTTGTGGACAGGTTTCTATTGTGGGCCTCGCCCATGCATTTTTGGCCCAATGGTGCACGGACATTGATATGTGCATATCTGCACTACTTCTCGTAATGTATATACTTTTGAATGTGTATATATATATATCTGTATATATTTTGGTAAATGTATTTTGATACATTACAATGTTTGAACTGATTTCCTTTTGTCTTTGCATTCTTCCGGGGGGTTGTGGGTTGTTACTGTGATGTTTGGAAATGCATTGGTGTGTGTGTTGTAATGTGTGAGGGTGGGGGTGTTGCGTGTGTGTCCCCTGACTTTTGCCTCCCCCCTCCCCTATGTCGTAGGTGCATTACTCACCGTTGTCTTTGCCGCCGCCGGCGTTGGTGTTCGTAGATGAGTAGGAAGACAAGGGCAGGGAGGATTTGTAATTCCGGCTCCATGGTGGCCTCCTTCCTCGTGGGATGTGTTAAGGTGAGCGTTTTCCCATTGCAAAAGCTGTTTCCGCCGTGTTTTTATCCACGGTGAATCCGCCCCTGAAAAGGTGGCGGATTGGCGGGTTGTGATACTGTGGGCGGTACATTGTCTTCCGCCTGTCTGTTGGCGGTGACCGCCGCGCTGCTTGTCTGTACCGCCGTGGCGGCCGGAGTGTTATAGTGGCTGTCTTTGTTGGCGGTTTCCGCCACGGTCATAATTCCCTTTTTTTGTCCGCCGGCCTGTTTGCGGTATTACCGCAGCTTTAACACCGTCCGCCAGGGTTGTAATGACCACCTAAGTAAGCTATTGCCCAGAGTTACAGAGTGGGACCCATTAATTAGATTAGGCACCGAGACGAGAATTATCTGGTCTAAGGGAATTGAACCCTGGTCCCAGGCCAGATCTCTGCATCAGGGTCTGCCACTCTAACCATTGTGCCACACTTCTACACGCCCACAGCGACACCCATTGCACACCCCTTCCACACAAAGTGCTGCATGTGAAGAGGTCTTATTTACAAGGTGCCGTTAAGCCACAAAAAGTGGCTTAATGCCACCTTGAAAATACGGTGCAGTGTATAGCGCCACCGGAGCATCACTAAAAGTGACACTCCGGTGGCGATAGGGCCTTTTAAATTTGGTCCTATGTGTCCAAATGCAACCCTTTTGCATGTATTCAGTGTGTCCTATCTGCCTCCCCTTCTGCCATTTGTTAATTTCCAGATTGTCCCCCACTGTAACTTACCGTGCATTTGTTGTAGGTCTTGGAAGTCTGCGCTGTCCTGAGATTCCGGTGACCGGCTCCTCCGGGATGACCATTGCCACCATCTTCTCCAGCTTATCCAGGTCCTCCTGGGGTGAGGGACTTCCACCTCCAGTCTGCAGTGCTGCCTTTCAGTTCCTGGCCAGTTTCTCTTTAGTTCTGCACTTGCAATCGTGCCAGCGCTTCTTACAATCGGTGACAGTCTTCTTCAACTCTGCCACACTGTTGACTTTATCTACTGTTATCTGCCATATAGCTTCCTTCCTACCTATTGGCAATTTGGAGGTGGCAAAGAGCTGGTGTTGGTGCTCTGTCACCTCTCTGACCAAGATGTCATTCTCCTCCTCACTGAAGCGATACTTTCGCTTCCTTTTCTCCTTCTCCTGTGATTTGGCGGGTCCGTCCTTGGTTGTACGGCGCTAATTGGGTTCTCTCTGGGTTCTCTCCTGGCCTGCATTGTCCATCTTGGGTCCTTGTGCGTTGTTTATCTGCCTAGCTGTTTTTTTTTGTTTGTTTTTTACACTAATGCTGCAAAAATGCTGCTAACATGATTAGCATAAAAAAGTGCCACTAATCGTTCTAATGCTGCTTTTGCAGCATTAGCATCATTTTTCTTAACTGCTTGTCTCAATGGTTAGTATCATTTCTTTTTTCGCTAGCCTTTCCTTTGCGCCATGGTGCGTAATTTTCTAACGGGAATGTCATTAAGCGGCAGTATTTTTTTTTTATGCACAACTGTGCTAGCGCAGTTGTGCAACATTTTTCTTAAATCTGGGCCTTGTTCACTCTACCCTTGTCCCTTCATATTGCCTTGCTGAGATTTAGAGATTTTCTCCCTGACCCAGAGAACAAAACTTGACCAAGCTTTCTGAAATGCTGAGGCCTTGCCTTGTTTATTCTTTTTGTATACCTTAGTTAGTGATCTGATTCCCAAGATTTCTTTTTCCAAATTCTTTTTGCCCTTTTTGTCCTTTTTGTCTTTTGCCTACATATATTTAGCCCAGCACATGTTAATCCCTGATTGGTTAATCTGTAAGGATTTCCCTTGTCCAAACTAACTGAACCTAGATGATTTGGATTACTTTAATGCTTGTTAAAATTGTGCAACACTTGTTGTCTGTATATCAGGTAATTCTGCTGATGTTCTATATTGTATTTGTGGAGTGCCCAGTTCTTTGAATGTTAGCTCACTGGAACATATTTGGCCGCCTTGGTGATTTTGTATCTTTATAACTTTGTCTTCAGAACTGTCTACATGACTTTGAGTTTGTTTCACACAAGCTTTATTTGGCCAGCAGACCATCAAAGCAATACAATACAAAGATAAATAATCATCATGAATAAAACAGTACAAATCTACCATAAACCAAATCTAAGAAAAAATAATAAAATCCCTGATTGGCCAAACTTAAAAAACAGTTAAGATCATTGTAGATAAAAGTTACATATATGGCATGCCGCTACTAAAAACTTGCTTACAGCATAAATTAACATGTTTGATTTGTGACTTTTTAGGATCCTCAGAGCTAAAGCACATTTTCTTAACTTTAATTCCCGACAAATTTTGCGGATCCATTTAGACCTTGGGACTAAGTAAGCAGGACAAAAAAACATAAAATGTTCTACTGTTTCAGGGGAATTGCCACACACAGGACAAGTATCAGAAGTAGTGTTGGATCCCCATCTGCTCGTCAAGGCCATCAATGGTAGTGTTCCAAAGCGGAATCTGGCATACAGTCCTTTGCCTAATAGGTCAGGTATTATATCTAGGTATAATTCGAACTCTGGGTACCATTTAAAATCAATAAAAAGATTAGTTAAACGACCATTAAATTTGTGAGAAATATAGTTGTTCCGTATAAAGGACCAGTAGGCTCCCTTCAATACTTTTACATGGGACTTCTCAAGTTGATGGGGGTTCTCCCATAAGTCTCTCAGTCCCAATGTACAAAACCAGCTGGATACGTGTTTAATCCATGGGATGGAGGTAGAATTAGAACGTTTTAGCAATTCTAGAAGTGAGGACTTATATACGACCAATTCGGGGACTATCCATAGCCTCACCCAATACAGCAGAGGTCGTAGAATAATTAAGTCAGCCATTCGTTTTAGCCCTGAATCTAGAAACAAGGGACTACATTACTTTGAGTTTAAGCTTGTAGTAAAACCCCTCAACTTTATTCCTGAATGGAGTTTTCATTGGGTGGTCACATTGGTCATACTATGTAATTGAATTGGTTTGTATCGAAATGTAATGATTCGTTCTCCACACCCTTATTCTGGGTCAAAAGATTAATTGACCTTTCAGGCATTGAGTCCTAAGAAGAAAGAAATGTGTCAGCACATGCAACAGCCATAACACAGATGCTGCTGTGGTGCCCTGATCCTTTGATAGACTTGGCCTTTATCTGTAGTGTTGAAGAAGTCGTCACCGGCGCCTTTAATAAGTGAACCCCTGTTTGCTCCTGCAAGTGCTTGTGAAGTGCATCACCCCTTCCTCCCCAGCTCCATTTCTCAATGGGCCCTTGCAAGGATGAACAGAAGTGTGGCATCTTCAGGCCCATGCGTGAAAAGATGGAATGCAAGTTGCAACATAGCCAGGGGAGTGCAATTGACCCTGTAATACACAGTTCAGCCATCAGTACACAGTTCACTCACCATGCAGCACATTGCTTCTATTTCTGGTAGTGTTCTGCACGGTGACTAGCCATTGTATTCTAGGCAGAGCTTAATTTGTAAATAAAAAGATGCCGGTGCCCAAAGACCTCCTCTTAAACACAGCTGCTGCAATTAAATGTGCAAACACAGAATACTGAGGCAGTGTAATCCTGAGCCACCTCGGGTCTCTTCCATCCATTTAAAGACACTCCCTGCTCCTTGAGCTCATTCTTGCAGCTTTCTGCTTTCGCCCATTGTGACGCTTTTTCATTTTTCTCTTCCTCTGTCCTTCCCCTATGTGTCTTTTGCTCGCAGTAAGTGCTTGAGGCAGAAAAATAAGTGCCGAGCCTCAAAAATAAGTGCTGGTGCTCTGCACCAGAAACAACAAGCACAAATTAAGCAAGGATTTTAGGCCTGCCCTGAATTCCGCAGACAGTGTCACATTTTTCACCATATCTGCATGTGCACCCTCTATGTATATGTTATATGTACAGGCAACAATGAACTACTTGGCATTTTTAAAAAATAGTTTTATACAGCGCAAACTCGACCCAAAGGTATTGGAGCACTTCACATTGTACAAGGCACATTCATTTTTGGTAGGGACGTGGACCTTAAGTGATTTGCCCAGAATCACAGGATGATGAGCCGACGCTGAGACTCAAACCTCGTTCCCCAGCTTCAAAGTCGGCAGCTCTCGCTGTTACGTGACATCCTCTTACAAGCGCACAGATGAGGTATAATTTGTGAGGGAGAAGGTTCCGGCTCATTTTGGGTTTGAGGGTTCAAGGGGACCTCCATGAAAGCCAGGCGTCTAGTTTGAGTAGGCTTTATCCTTCATATGCTCGCCAACCTCTTAAATTCCAGGTACATTTCATCCCAAAGATTTTCAGGGAAAAGTTGTAATGTTGCGTTTTAAACTGCACTGAGCTAGTAAAGTAAGTCAAAAATTGATAGTGTTTAACTACCTTTTCATACGGAAAACATCATGGCAAAGGGTACATTTTAAAGTAAGTTGGACTAAACTGCAGTGGTCATTAATTGGTACAGTACATAGAACATTTTTAATATTTATAGAGGAGGTTTTGCATCCCCCAAAGGAATTTTGGGAGAAAATACATGTTAAAGAGTGAATTAAAATCCAAGCGAGCCACTTTAATGCAATAAAATAGAAAAACAGGTATTGTGAAATTACCAATTAACAGGGAAATTTTGAGTCATTTCACCAAAGGAACTGAGTAAGAAGTTTGTGCAAAATCATCCATTCAGAATGTGAGAAACCCCAAGTGTGCAGACCCAGGGGATATTACTACTGAATTGACGCCTACAGTGACCTGTGGGCACACCAGCAATTTATTTACTGTCCCTCTGGTACAAATATTCTACAACCAAAGTGAAACCTCAAGTAGGGGGCAATAAGTGCCTGCTTTCCTCTGATAATATCTCAAATGGATGCCAATTGGAATAGAAATAGTAGCGTGTTAGGGTTCCCTCAACCTGGTAACAAACTTAAACATACATTGGCAAAGCCAATAGGTCTCGTTTTCGCGAGAGTTAGAGCTATTGGGGTTGTAAATGACAATATGTTTTAGCCATGTGTTCTGAAGTGGATTTATGTGGTGGGGGTGGAATTATGTGCGTTGGATTGGAATTGTTAGTTGTGGAATTGTGTGGCGTGGAATAGTGTGATGTGGAGTGGATTTGTGTAGTGGAATTATGCGGCGTGGTGTGCAGTGGAATTAAGTGGACAGCAATTAAGTGGTATTGAATATACTGGAATTACGTGGATTGGTATTTTGTGTCATGGAGTGTAATTATGTGGATTGGTATTTTGTGTTGTGGTGTGATATGTATAGGAGTTTAATTAGGTGGCGCGCTGTTGAATTTTGTGGTATGATGTGGAACCTTGTGGTGTGGATTGTATGTATGTGGTGTTGCATAATTGTGTGGTTGAGTTGAATAGTGTGGTTGTTGAATTATGCAGTGTGGAATGGAAATGTGTGGCATGGGACTATGTGGCTTGGTGTGGAGCGTATTTATGTGGATTTTGCTATGTGGCATAGAGTGGTTTTATGTGGTGTGTATTTATGTGGTATTACATAGAGTGTAATTACGTGGAGTTGATTCATGCTGCCTTGAGTGATATTATGTGGGGTATAATTATGTTGGGTGGTGTTGAACTGTATGGCTGTGAATTGTGTGGTGTGGAAATAGGTTTCAATTTCCAGATTTCTAAACTCCTAATTGAGCTTGCTGCTTAGTAAAGGAGTATTATTACAAGTAAAAAAAAGCACAGGTGAAGGGGAGGAGAAGGCAGGGAGCCATGACAAGTGGGGAAGTGAGAAATCCAGTAGCAGTCTAAAGCTGCTGGGTTATCGCACAAAGTATTAAATAAAAATAAAAAAAAGCTCTCTGATGTGTCCATGATGCTTTTTTGTGGCCGGGAGAGATCAATAAAATACTTACGTAAAGCAAAACATGTGAAGTGAAAGCTCAACTACAACTAGCATTTTAATGTTGTACCTTCTAGAAACGCAAATCAGTTTAAACACTATACAGCGACTAACTAATGGCGGAGATGTTTTTTTTTGTAGTCGCGTCACCCCAATGCCCTGTAAAAACACAGGTATTACTATGCATTGACTACCCCCACACAGAAAGCAAACCCACTAGCTTGCTTATGTCAGCCCCAAATACATGGCATATTGGCAGAAAATAAAGAATTTACTTTAAATAAAAGGTACACACTAAAAGGTGGCGCTCGAAATGCAAAGGCAGGGGCACCACAGAACCTTCCCAGCAGGAATCAAAGAAAGAAATAGTCCCACAAAACAACAGATAAACAGCCAAAATGTAAGGAAAGCATACTTGGGAGGTGCTTTGTGGGAGGAAACAAAAAAACTAAAAGGAGGGACAAAGAGGAAGGACTGCCCACTAGCAAGCAAGGATTTTTAAAGGACACCGAAACAAACAAATGAAAAGCAGCGGGTAGGCTTTAAGCCTACAAAGAAGTATACTAAAGTATACAAGATGTCGAAAGCTCAACCTAACATATTTGCAATAATTAAGACAAATATATTGTGTTAAATTCGGTTAAAAGAAATATATATGGCAGTACACGTCAGGCTTATACCTTCCTGCCGGAGTGAAATGGGCATGACGTAGTTCCCAACTTCCCTAGGAATCAAACAGACTCCTGAGAAGTCACGCCTGACCCAATGGGATGAAGGGTCAAACCTTGACCAGGACCAAACCAGATTTCCACCTTGCAATGTCAATTGTCTTTTTAGTTTCTGAAAACACAAGAACAACCCTTAGTACTTATAACTCACACATTGACTCCTTCGCAGTTTATGTAGCCCATGTTTGATTACCTCATGCTCCTTCTTTAGGTGCTGGTTCCTGTAGACTGAAATTCGCTATGCAATAATTCTAGAAGACAAACTCAAGACCGTTATTTCCACAGGTAATAGTCGCACATACTTTTAGAAATATGACAATTCTCTCTAACACCTATCTAAATGCATAGGCTTTACTAATCTAGATAATTACATTTCTCTTTTTAATAGTGAATAAAACTTCAAATAATGGTTCAGAGGCTTTAATTTCCTGAAATCATAAATGCACATCATTATCATTGCTCTGGCTATGAGACACTCTACAATAATGTCATATGCATGTATTAATATAACAACTCTAGTATGAGTCTTTGATCAAAGTTTAACAAATAAACGCTGCTGAAAAGGAAATAAATGTATTTTCTTTCCTCTTATCAGAACAACAACAAAACAATGGTTGAATTCACCACTCCTTTCAACAGGATTCTATCAGTTAAGTATTTCTTTCTTGTCTTTAGTACAATTCGTAAATGCTACAAGAATGTATAGATTGCCACTTTAAAAATATCTTTTGATTGCCTTTTGCAGGTTGACAGCAGATATGGAGTACTGCAGCAAGGAAACCAGTGACCCACGGGAAAGAGAGAACTGCCACTCGAGAATGCCAAGCACACTGGAAGAACACGAAGGAGACGAGAACGGAGTCTCACACACAGGCGAGTACGGAAGGCGGAGGGAAACTTTGTTAAAAAAAAATATTTAATGACTGTGGAATGCCTGACTCCTATCTATAGCAACAGTACCACCTACATTTAATAGTACACATATCACCTACATTTAATAGTACACATGAAAGGAGTCAAATATCTCCTTAAAAGGGTGCCAGGTAGAATAAAAAAAAACCACAAAGGGCATAAAATCTCCTGTATAAATTTATGACTATTGATTAAGGATGAAGATTAACACCGAAGTTAGCATGAATGTCCCCGATAGGAGGTAAATAAAGAGTCAAGCAAGGACATCTAGAAGTAGATCCAAAAAAGTTACAAATACAAGAATCAACAAGCATTGGTAAGGCCAAAAGATCAGACATTGGCAGTGTATTCTATTTTAATTATATTTAATTATTGTATAAAAATCCATACATCCCAGAACTGCAACAATCAACAGTAACAAACATCCCTAGCTTTAAACACTAAAGAGGAAGGAGTTTTCTTAGGCACATGTCAACAACGTGAAAAGGCAGAGTGCAGTTACTCGGGTTAAGGGTGCAAGTTGCTGTGTTGGACTGATCCATCACACTATACTAGGTGCTGTGATAGGCAGAAGCAAAATGTGAATGGCACTCTAGTAGAGAAACAAACAAGGACCTCAGATCAACAGCCCCTCTATGTATGTATTCTATGTATGAAGTTTAGGAGAATACAGTAATCTGACAAGACACCTAAAGCTGCCTTAAAAGTCCAGGCATCTAGAGCAGGGTCAAAAATAGAAACATGTGAGTGATGAACACAACAGAAAGTAAGGGAATGGATGCAGTGCGACACATCTATCACTCGTAAATGCCCCCTTGTATATGATTCAAGCAGGAAACATCTTCAAAGTAAAAGACTACTTGGATTGGGAGCTTCAGGTTTGGCACACAAAGTAGCCCAAGTTGAATTTCCGTTTCCCAGTGCAGAATTCCATAGTCTCACCGCTCCCCTTTATGCCTGGTGGTCTGCAGATCTCACAGAACACTCCTTCAGGTGCCCACAAACGCAGAGATACCAGCACAGACCAGGGAGCAAATATACTTAACCTGCACCTAACAACTTGGTGACTGCAAGACAATTGCCTGATTGTGTGACAACCACAATGTCTTCCACTGAATGTTTGCAGGCTTTTCAAGGTCTTGGCATATATGTAATAGTTGCTTCTAAGCATACTTAACGGTTTAAACTACCCTAATATATGATTGTCAGTTACTGTAACGAGATTTGATTGGCCTAAATGTGTACCATGTCAATAACATATAACAAAGGGGCACATTCTAGGACAATTGTATAAGCTGTGAAGGGACATAGGTCTCAGGTGCCTTTAAATTAGAATACAGCACAATTCTGTTTGAGCCCAGCAGTACCACCATCCACACCTAGCATTAAGATGTTCCATCTTTGCTACAGCCAATTACTTTGTACCAAAACCTAAGCAGACTGTTATAGCCGGACATTACCTCTGTGAAACACGCATTCCTCTTTTGCTTTGCTGGCTCCTCTTACCTGACACTATATTTAAACAGTTTTTGTTTAATTGATCTCTGGATTTTTGATGGTGAATTTAGGCACTCTGATATCATTATGTTATTGTATTATGGGGAACCTCCAGCTGTCTCTTCATGGTCAGTTGTTTGACAAGAGATTCCAAGGACTTAGAACCATTATCCTGTCAAGTTTCAAATTGCTCATTCTATCACAAGGTTTTAACACATAATAGATCCTGCTCACACATCTCTCCTAACTTGTAATGGAGGCGGGGGATATTCTTCTCCTTCTCAGTCTTTTGAACAGGAGAATGAATTGTGCCATGGTGAGGTTACGCCCCTCCTCAGCAGCTGGCTGTCCTAGAATGTTTCAGCTACTGTACTCATTCAATTTAGGAATATTTGAGTTTGGGTCTCTATGTATTCCAGGCGGGCAACATTATTTTGCTTTGCGCGCAGGTGTGGTCACCGAAATACACGTCATCCACTATAGCCTTAAAACCCGCTTTAGCGGGCTCTACCGGCTATTAAAGGCCCGCTCCCGTGTTAAATGCCCGAGCCGAAGGCGAGGGCATTTAACAAGGGAAAGGGCCTTTAATAGCCGGTAGAGCCCGCTACGGCGGGTTCTAAGGCTATTAGAACATTCTGCCACTCAGGGCAGAATGTTCTATTTAAAAAAACAAATTGCTCACGGAGCCCGAGGGGATTAAAATCCCCTCGGGCTCCGTGAGGCTTTGTTCACAGCTGCTGCGGTGAACAAAGCGAACATTGGAATGTTGGCGCTGCAGGCTTTTACCGGCCAGTAAAAGCCCGCAGCACTCCATTGTTTTCAATGGAGCTGCCAACTCCCAATGTTCTAATAATGATTCCAAAACAGGCAACACCCTCCACAAGTGACTAAGATGATTGGTGTACAGAAGGCAGATCGAAATATTATACTTTGAAATATCATTCAATACACTCCACAGTTCCGCAGCTCAACCTATAACTCATGGGATCACTCTTGTTTTCACTCATTCTCACCCTAAAATATAACTTTCTTTCACAACAAAATATTACTCACTATCCTACAATGCTCGCCCCAGCCTCAAAAATCACCTGCACTCAAAAATTATAATCTCGCCTGTCCTGATATATCCTTTACCTACCTACTCCTCATGGGACTGTTATGTTCACCCCCTAATATCACTCATCCCGTAAAATATTACTCAATCAGTGTTAGACTCGCAGCCCTGCTGGGGTGGAACTACGTCCCTCAGCCTACCCTGAGTGGAAAATAGGGGCTGGAGGCACTGATAAGCAGCTGGGTCGTCCTGTAGTGCGGGACACCAAGATCCAGGTGGGCTGTTTCTTTTGTTGTGTTTTCCCTGCATTTGCCCTACATCGGCCAGTGTGGTAGACTTGCGGCCCTGCAGGGGTGGGACTACGTCTCCCAGCATACCCTGAGTGGAAAGGAGAGGCTGGAGGCACTGATAACCAGCTGGGACTTTCCGCGTACCCGGGTGAAGACCGGGCCTATCTGCGCCTGTCTGTGGCCGAACGAGGCTGGGCCAGAAAATAAACGGTAATTTATTTATTTGTGTACTGACAATCCTGATTGAGCAGCACGGGCAAGCGCAACCCCCCCAGGAATACCATGCCCCCTACCAATCCTACTAGTATTGACGCAATTTTGAAAAGAGCTGTAAGGTTCGTGTCCATGGAAATTGCTTTGACCGAAAAACACATTACACCTAGGGTGTGACAGTGGTGCAGGTGGAGCCAGGTGTAGAGAACCACCCGGGCTCTCCCCTGCAATTTTGCCTGCTCCATGAAGCCATACGGGGACCCCAGGGCAATCCAGGCCCATGCCTGACTGGAATAGGCAGCAGCAGTGCCATGACTTCAGCCTGACATCGTGACGGAAGAGTAAGTACGTTTGTGGTCGGCACATGTAAAACCAGGCACAGAGAAAAAAATAGGCACAACATTTTGGAAAGTAACACGTGCGAGCGGACTACATTTCAGGTGCTAAGATTGTGGCACAGAGGCACAGTGACTGGTGGTGTTATCTTCACCTCTTCCTCAAGGCTGACATTCATATTGCTACACCCACTCACCGAAACAAGATTAGGCAAGAAAAGATTCTTGAGTGAACGGGGGAGGGGGGACTGCTAGTGTAACAATGAGTTCACCGCTGGGTACCGACCATCCACCCCCAGCACGCAATCTAGGAACACATTTGTGGGTCACTGCAGTGCCTCGTTCAGCCAGCTGGCAGATCCGGCCATTGCTGCGCCCCGGTGGCGCCACTGGCTCAGCAGATTGAGACACTATTTCAGGGCCACCAGAGAAATGGATGGTGCGATGCAATGATCCCTAATGCTGCATTTCAGGGGCGATGAGCTCTACGACTTGTTTGAGACATTGCCAAACACTGCCAATGATGACGACTTTGACCTGGCAGTGGATGCCCTCGATAGGTACTTTGACCCCCAGCTTAACCTGGATTATGAATGCGGCAAGCCCAGCAAACCAACATGGTGCAGTGGACATGTTCTATGCGCGTCTGCGCAAACTAGGGAGCATCTGCACCGGCATCAACCAACACAAGGAGATCAGAGCACAGATAATACAGGAAGACCATTCCAAGGTACTGCGCAAGCTGATCCTGTGGCAGCCAGGCATATCGCTGGATGACATACTTATCCTTGCAAGGTCACATGAACTGTCCAATAGTCACGCAGAGGACATGGAGGCTGCTCTAGCGCGATCTGCTACAGCATCAGCCTACGCCAAATTGGGCCCGGTAAAGGAAGAATGGGTCGACGCTGTCCAAGGATGCTACAATCAGCCGCGGGTGGCTGGACTTCCAAGACTGGGGAAAAGGGGTGCGGGAGCTGCGGCCTAGATCACAGGACACCAGGTGTATGCCCCGCCAAGGGCAAGAACTGCTGCAAATGTGGTAAGCCCAACCATTTTGCCAAAGTTTGCAGAGGGGGGCGGCCCAGGTCTGGGACCACGTCAGCCAGGAATGCGGCAATAAAGCAAGTGACGCCAGACAATGGGCTGGGATTGTGCCAATGGACGCATACTCAGGCAATAACCCCTACGAGGATGATGAAGACAAGGAGCTATTTGTCGTCTTGTTTGCTGACAGGCTGGATTACAGGCAGAGACTACCACCCATGTGTACCATAATGGTAAATGGCACGCCAGTGACTGCGCTCATAGACACTGGGGCATCGGTAAACGTTATGGATGTGGAACAATACAGCAAGATATCTCCCCCATCAGAGCTCGCACCAACCCAGACCAAGATATATGCCTATGAGGGCGTGGACTCGTTACCCTTGTGAGGGGTGATAGAGGTTACCCTTGGCAGTGACCAACATTCAACATGTGCCAAATTCCATGTGGTGGAAGGGAAGAAAGGAACTCTTCTTGGATGCCACACAGTGGAAGATTTGGAGCTACTATTTTCCGTCTGGCAGGTCCACGACTCCCACGCTGAGCCGGTGCTTGCCTATTTCCCTGAGTTGTTTCGGGGATAGGAAAACTGAAAGGAAAGCAGTTCCAGCTACATGTCGATCCAGCAGTACGACACACTGCCCTAAGTCACCAGCAGGTGCCTTTCCACTTACGACCCAAGGTGGAGTGTGAACTACAGACCCTTGAAGAGCAGGGGGTAATAGAGAAGGTGACCCACCCAACACCCTCGGTGTCACCTCTCGTCATCGCCCCAAAGCCTACGCAGCTTAGCGCCATTCACCTGTGTGTGGACATGCGCCTTCCCAACAGTGCCATAAAGCGGGAGCACCACATCACGCCCACCATGGACGATATCGTTGTGAATCTTAACAGGGGCCCAGTGGTTCTGTAAGTTGGACTTAAACTCAGAGTACCATCAGCTGGAGCTAACCCCTGAAAGCTGGAATATCACCACCTTCTCAACCCATGTAGGGCTGCGACGTTACAAGCACCTTAGCTTTAGAGTCTCTTTGGCTGCGGAGATTTTCCAAGATGCCATAAGGGAGACACTGACCGGCTTGGCCGGCGTCATTAACCTGAGTGACGACATCTTAATTTTCTCCAACACGTTAGAGGAACACCACAAACATTTGAGAACCACTCTCCAGAGGTTATCGGAAGCATGGCTAACTTTCACCGGAAGAAGTGCGCCTTCTACCACAACTCCATTGACTTCCTCGGTTACATCTTTTCAAAGGAAGGTCTGAAGGTTGACCCCAAGAAAGTAGAGGTCATTTAAGGAGCAGCTGTAACTTGCAACACCACTGAAGTCCGAAGCTTCCACGGCATGGCAACAAACTTTGGGAGGTACATCGCCAATCTGGCCACGCTTGCCGGACCTCTTCGACAGCTCACGAAGGCCAACACCCCCTGGGAGTTGGCGTAGAAGCGGACAAGGAGTTCCAGGCAGTCAAGAGTGCGCTGTTGGACTCTGTGGTCATGGCATACTTCCACCCGCACAAGAAAACAGAAGTAGTGGTGGACGCCAGCCCCGTTGGGCTAGGAGCCGTGTTGCTGCAGGAAAAGAGCCCCCAGCAGTAGACGCTGGTGGCCTCTGCCAGCAGGGCCCTCTCGGCAATGGAGGTCCGGTATGCGCAAATTGAGCAGGAGGCGCCGGCCGTACAATGTGCCTGCCAGCATTTCCACCTGTATCTGTGTGGGCACGAATTTAGGATGGTTACTGACCACAAACCACTGGTATTCCTCTTTGCGGGCACAGCTTGACTTGCCCAGCCTAGGATTGAACGGTGGGCGGTGCTCCTCCAGCCGTACCGATTTGATGTTGTATACCGGCCAGGGGTCAACAATCCTGCAGATTACTTCAGTTGCGGCCACGCTCGCAGGGAGAAGAAGAGGAGGAGGATGGATGGACAAAGAGTTTTGTAAGCATGGTAGTGAACCTGGCATGTCCCACGGCGGTGACGGTGGCAGAGATCACTGAGGCCTCAAGCTGAGATGCAGTTATCGGCCGAGCCAAGGAAGCTCTGGTCAATCGGTCATGGAAATGTTTCCTTGACAAGAGGCATGCTTTTGACTCTGAGGAACGCAGGGTGATGTAGTGGATCTGGAAGGTGAGGCTGGAGGTCTCAGTGAGTCCGGAAGGTCTTCTTCTCTGGGGTCAGCGTTTATTAATACCCTGCAATCTACACCGCAGAGTAGTAGAATTAGCACACCGGGGTCATCAGGAGACAGCGAAGACTAAGGCTCGTCTGCATGAGATGCTATGGTTCCCCAGCATGGACGCCATGTTGGACGACCTGATAGAAAGTCCCTGCTCCAGTGATGACCGAACGGCCCAGCACTCGACCATGGTCCTGGGTAAGCCTGGATTTTGGTAGTTTTCCTGATGGCCGGCTGACGGCTGTCATCATTGACTCGTGGACCCAGTTCCTGGTAGTGGAACTGGTGATGTCCATGGCATTTGAGCACGTCCATCCTGTCTTAGAGAAGGTTTTCGTTCTCCTGGGTCTGTCTAAAGGGATAAGAATGGACAATGGTCCTCCATTTCACGGCCAGGAGTTTCAGGACTACCTTCGCTCGTTAGCCATATCACACCTGCAAATCACCCCTCAATGGCCCCAGGCAAACAGGGATGTCGAGCGATTCATGCGGACTCTGAACCGTGCTTTATGAATTGGAGTAAGTCAGCACTGTGATATGCCTGCGTGCATTCCTTAAGGCATACCGGCAGACACCCCATAGCACGACAGGGTGTGCCCCGGCAGCGCTGATATTTCATTTGCCGCCACAAGGCTGCATACCTGCTGATGAACAGTGGCAACCTCCTGAGTTGGATGTACTCAAGATGCAGGAGAAGCGGACACAGACCAATGTCCAGGCCAGCGGGAGGAGAAGGGCGAAGCATTCCAACCTGAAAGTGGAGTACTGCGTCATTCTGAAGGATTGCCATCCAGGGTGGAAGTTCCGTACCCCCTTTGAACCTGACGTCTGGATAGTGGAGAAGATCGACGGGACCATGGTTACTGCCAGAAAAGGGGTGCATCAGGTGACCCGGAACGTGTTGTGGCTCCAGAGGGTGGAGCATCGGGACGGCGATTTATGGTTTGGCCTGGTGGATGAGAGCGGTGAAGAGCTTGAGGGAGGCTACGTTTCGCAGCCAAGCCCTCCACAGGAATGCCGACCAGGGAATGATGGAGGTCCCAGTAGAGATCTCGAGGGTTTCTGCTTCAGGGACCTGCACGAGGGCCTAAGCAGAGTGGGAGGAGTGAAAGGTACCACCTGCGGCCCAACCCTGAGCCCAGCCAAAGGCTAAGAGACTTCATGTTAGCAAGAGAAAGAAAAAGTGATTGGTGTCTGTGTAAGCCAAGAACTCCTTGTTGTTTTTATTATTATTATGTTTATATCTCTCTCTCGCTCTCTTGTGTACCCCTGTTTGTTACCATTATTCATATGCCTCGTTTGAGGGTGATGGTTCTGGTAGTAGGTCACTAAAACAAGGGGGAATATAGAGAGCCACCCGGGCTTTCCCCTACAATGTTGCCTGCTCCATGATGCCATACGGTGTACGGAGTGGAGGGTATAAAATAAAGAGGTGCCGGGCCAGTGCGGTCCTGGTGCGCCAGTTAACCAGACAACCGGCTGCCATGTGGTTATTTGCTGTCTGTTAGGCTGTGCAGCCTGCGGGCTGCGCAACGCACCCCGCCGCGCTACACCAGGCGGGGGCCCGATGTGCTTGTACCCCAAAATGACAGCCAACGGATTGGTCCTGCTGGATCAGCACCGAGCCATATCGCCAGACATAGTTGTGGCTGCTCATGGACTATCTATTACTGGGACTACACTAGCAAACAATATTTTCTGTGTTCATTCAGCCCCAGCGGTTATAAACGGGGACAACCTTATTATTGAACCGAGTGTGAAACAAAAGAAAACTAATAGTCAGGCACAACCATCAAGCATCAAATCAAAACAGCTGGTTGGTGGAAAGAGGTTGGCCCCGAAAAGTACAGGCAACTTTACTATGGAGGAAATTTGCACAAAATTTGTAGGTATTTTGGAAAACCATTTACGACCAATAACAGATCATCTAAGTGCCATATAAAGTAATTTATCATCCCTGGCCACATATCAAACTACCCCGGATAGGCCCATGGGAATACTGAGGCCCCATTGAACCTGTATCCATTACTAGGCACGTAGTGTGTACATCTGAACAACCTATTGGGAAGTAACCAACAGTTCGAAATTTAAATCCCTCAGAACCTGCCAAAGGCCCAACAAATGCAGAGGTCATCGAGGCCGCTTCTAACGACCTAAATCCAGGAGTATAGAGAGTGGGAATTTTCCTAGCAGATGTCTCCCAAAGACCATACATAAGTGAACAGGGCCCCAGTTAAGAAGGCCAGTACTGCCTTCAATACCACAGTACTTCACCTCCCACCGGATGCATGTCCCTATGTTTTGGTGTTGACAGGAGGCTGGCCTGGCTTGTAGTGGGTACCAGAGGTACTTACACCTTGTGCCAGGTCCACACAAACCAAAATTAGGTAAGTAATAGCAAGAAAAGTAATGCAAACAGTGTAGAATCACAATAGGTTGCAATAAGAACACATAGGTATAGGGGGCAACACAAACCATATACTCCAAAAATGGAATGCGAACCACGAATGGACCCCAAACCTATGTGAGCTTGTAGAGGGTCGCTGAGACTGTAAGAAAACAGTGAGGGTTAGAAAAATAGCCCACCCCAAGACCCTAAAAGGTAGGTGTAAAGTACACCTATTACCCCCAGAGAGCACAGAAGTTGTGATAGGGGGATTCTGCAGGAAGAACAAACACTAGCAATGCAACAACAGTGGATTTCCGGACCTGAGTACCTGTAAGACAAGGGGACCAAGTCCAATAGTCGCGACAGTGTCGAGAGTGGGCAGGAGCCCAGGAAATGCCAGCAGAGGGTGCAAGGAAGCTGCCACCGGATGGAAGAAGCTTGGAGTTCTGCAAGATAGAAGAGAGCTAGGGACTTCTCCTTTGGAAGACGGATGTCCCACGTCGCGATGAAGCTTGCAGAGGTGTTCCCACGCAGAATACCACAAACAAGCCTTGCTAGCTTCAAGGGTTGTGGCAGAGGTTTTTGGGTGCTGCTGTGGCCCAGGAGGGACCAGGATGTCGCCACTTGGAGGAGAAGACAGAGGGGGCACCCATCAACTCAGGGAGCCCTCACAGAAGCAGGCAGCACATGCAAAAGTACCTAAACAGGCACTGGGAAGGAAAGTGAACTGGAGTCCATGCAAAGTCACAAAAGGGAGTCCAACGACGCCGGAGGACAACTCAGAAGGTTGTGTACTGCAGGAAGGAGTGTCAGGGACCCAGGCTTGGCTGTGCACAAAGGAAATCCTGGAAGAGTGCACAGGAGCCGGAGCAGCTGCAAATCACGCGGTACCCAGCAATGCAGTCTAGCGTGGGGAGGCAAGGACTTACCTCCAACAAACTTGGACTGAAGAGTCACTGGACTATGGGAGTCACTTGGACAGAGTTGCTGAGTTCCAGGGACCACGCTCGTCGGGATGAGAGGGGACCCAAAGGACCAGTGTTGCAGTCTTTTGGTGCCTGCGTTAGCAGGGGAAAGATTCCGTCGACCCACGGGAGATTTCTTTGGAGCTTCTGGTGCAGCGTGAAGGAAGGCTACGCCCAGAGCATGCACCACCTGGAAACAGTCGAGAAAGCCGGCAGGATGAGGCGATACAAGGTTGCTAGTGGTTGTCTTGCTACTTTGCTGCAGTTTTGCAGGCGTCCTGAGCATTCAGCGGTCGATCCTTTGGTAGAAGGTGAAGAGGGAGATGCAGAGGAACTCTGATGAGCTCTTGCATTCGTTATCTAAAGAATCCCCCAAAGCAGAGACCCTAAATAGCCAGAGAAGGAGGTTTGGCTACCTAGGAAGGAGGATTGGCTACCAAGAGAGGTAAGAGCCTATCAGAAGGAGCCTCTGATGTCACCTGCTGGCACTCAGAGCAGTCCAGTGTGCCCCCAACACCTCTGTTTCCAAGATGGCGGAGGTGTTGGGACACACTGGAGGAGCTCTGGGCAGCTCCCCTGGGAAGTGCAGGTCAGGGGAGTGGTCACTCCCCTTTCCTTTGTCCAGTTTTGCGCCAGAGCAGGGCTGGGGGATCCCTGAACCGGTGTAGACTGGCTTTTGCAGAGATGGGCACCATCTGTGCCTATCAAAGCATTTCCAGAGGCTGGGGGAGGCTACTCCTCCCCAGCCCTCACACTTATTTCCAAAGGGAGAGGGTGTTACCCCCTCTCTCAGGGGAAGTCCTTTGTTCTGCCTTCCTGGGCCAGGGCAGCCAGGACCCCAGGAGGGCAGAAACCTGTCTGAGGGGTTGGCAGCAGCTGCAGTGGAGGCCCCGGAAACGCAGTTTGGCAGTGCCCGGGTACTGTGCTAGAGTCCCGGGGGATCATGGAATTGTCACCCCAATACCAGAATGGTATTGGGGTGACAATTCCATGATCATAGACATGTTACATGGCCATGTTCGGAGTTACCATTGTGACGCTATACATAGGTATTGACCTATGTATAGTGCACACGTGTAATGGTATCCCAGCCCTGAACGATGTGGGGGCACCTTGGCTAGTGCCAGGGTGCCCACACACTAAGTAACTTTGCACCCAACCTTCACCAGGTGAAGGTTAGACATATAGGTGACTTATAAGTTACTTAAGTGCAGTGGTAAATGGCTGTGAAATAACGTGGACGTTATTTCACGCATGCTGCACTGGCAGGCCTGTGTAAGAATTGTCAGAGCTCCCTATGGGTGGCAAAAGAAATGCTGCAGCCCATAGGGATCGCCTGGAACCCCAATACCCTGGGTACCTCAGTACCATATACTAGGGAATTATATGGGTGTACCAGTATGCCAATGTGAATTGGTAAATTTAGTCACTAGCCTGTTAGTGACAAATTTGGAAAGCAGAGAGAGCATAACCACCGAGGTTCTGGTTAGCAGAGCCTCAGTGAGACAGTTAGGCATCACACAGGGAACACATACAGGGTACATACTTATGAGCACTGGGGCCCTGCCTGGCAGGGTCCCAGTGACACATAGACTAAAACAACATATATACAGTGAAATATGGGGGTAACATGCCAGGCAAGATGGTACTTTCCTACAGAGTGCCCCCGTGAAGCGAGATCAATCTGAGTCATGGAATGAGGCCCTTAACAAGGTGCTTCATTTGCTGCGTAAGCACAAGAACTTTAATGTTGCTAGTGCAAACGAAATTCTAATGTTTCATCGAGTTAGCCGGGTGGGCCCTTTGGAGAAAGCTATAGATGGAGACTGTTTAGTCGTAAATTTGAAGCGCCCTAATACCGTGGACAAATCGTTGGGCTCTGACAGCACTATGAGACAAAAATGATCTTATGTTGTTTCTCTGCCTTTGGGGTACTTTTATAAGCCCCACAGAAGGGAACCATGCCTGCTCTTATCATATCAGTCCCGACATCAAGAATCCCAAAGTTTGTCCTGTAATAATAGGTTTGCGGTGTTGGCAGACCTTAACAACATTGACTGACTTGGAGTGCCCACCCTGTCAAAGGACTCTATCATCTTGTATGGGTCATGGGTTGAAACTGCATCCTACAGCCCCTCAGGCAGGGTTAGTAACTGCGCCAGAAGGTATTGAGATGAAAGGAGAGCCTCCTTTAAAGGGGATAATTTTGAAAGCAGACCATATCACTGCAGAGTGCTGTCCCCTTTGAATATTGAGCTGGAATGTTGCGGGGATACTACGAAGATGGCCTTTCCCGATTGGCATGCATTTATTAAACCCCATGATAAGTTGCCTTTTCAGGAAACATGGGAGACTAGTCCCATAGTGTCAGAAGGCTGCCAGTGATTTAGTGTACCAGCCAT
This sequence comes from Pleurodeles waltl, assembly GCF_031143425.1. NCBI lineage: Eukaryota > Metazoa > Chordata > Amphibia > Caudata > Salamandridae > Pleurodeles > Pleurodeles waltl. The sequence goes on along the minus strand of NC_090448.1, from coordinate 372,533,522 downwards.
TCTGCCCCGCTCATGTTGAGCATCCGGCGGCCTCACTATATAGGTTACTCTTCTACTTGGCTGTCATGCAGTGGACGAAAAAACGTATTGCAGTGACTGCCAGGTGGTCCTTCTTAATCTTAATGGGGCTCTTCTTATACACTTGGTCAATTTTTATAATAATGATTTTATTAATGTGACCAATCGTTGGTTCCTAGGGTTGTTCAATTGTATTTAAAAAAAATTGTGGAGAGAAACTGACATATATACGTTTTGCTGGGATTTCAATGCTAAATTACCTAATATATGCACAGAGTGGGTCAGGATAGGATTGTAGGTATGGATTCAAGAGGGAAAAAGTTGGAGGCCTTTTTTGTTATACAAGATTTGCATGATGCCTTAGGCCTTGTAGGGACTAATAATTTGAGGAACCCAAGCTATAGGGGGAGAAACTGTGCCTCTATAATTGATTACATATTTGTGTCTTGTAATCTAATGAACCGACTGCTTTATGGGGCTGTTGTTTGTACGCATTATAGGGGTCATGATCAGTTAGAAATAGCCCTCGATTGTCCAACTAGGAGAACCCGAAAATGTTGGCTGGACTTAGCAGTCTAACAATCTCTACCGATAATCTCAGACTCTGTTGGACATTATCTGATCCTTTTAACCACTTAGGAAAGGTAATTATTGAGAATACAGTCCTACTCATGGACTGTTTGAAAGAGGGGGAGATGATGGCAGGAAGATAGTCAATTCCTTTGTCGAACAATGTTCCAGAATTCACCAGTCCCTCTCTAAACCTTTCAGATCGACAAAGCAAGTTCTGGTCTGGTTTGACCGGCAGTGCTCTCGGGCCAACCACCAGCTATGTAAAGACCTTAGTGCACTCCAAGAGAGTGACCGACATAGCTTCCCTAAGGAAACAGTATAAAGTAGAAACGACTATGAGGCGGAATTAAATCCTTTCTGGCCATTGGGACACATTGTCTGGCATGGCATACTCGAAAGATAGTAAACACTTCTGGAGAGCTGTGTCAAACATGCGCTCTTTAGACCAAACAGAAACTACCATCAGTTGTCCTATAAGTGGCGCAGCTTGGGAGGCTAATTTTTCTGCAATTTATCAAGCCTCTGACCTATCAAGCACCATGCCAGTAATGCCGTCTCTCCCCTAATATTACAGGCCTTGGTGCAAGAAGTGTCAGTTGCCATGCAGCAGAGTAAGGGGGAGAAAGCTCACGGCCCAGGCAGCATGCCAATCAATTTAATGAAATGTAAGGTGGATCTTTGGGCTCCTCTGCTGGCAAATGTTATTAACAATCAAAGCCTTCACACTATAACCTCCTCGTGGACGAGTTTTGTGATCATCCCTGTTTTTAAAAAGGGTGATCGTTCTCTGCTGCATTGCTACTGTCCCATTCCATTGATAGATATACCAGCTAAAATCCTTGGTAGAGTTCTCTACAGTAGGCTACTGGAATCTATTCATAACAAAAACGTTCTAAGTGTGTGTCAGTATGGGTTTCAGTCAGGTATTGGCTTAAATTTGAGCTGCTTTTTGAGATTGGCTGGACAGAAATCTAGTGTACTTGCTAATAGCTTTACATGCTAATACAAAGACTAGGGTCCGGCTCGGGCAGAATGGTGAGGTCTCGAACAAGATAAGAATTAGGAGAGGAGTCCACAAGGGTGCATACTTGCCCCTTTGCTATTTCTTTTTTATATCAATAATCTTGTCCCAGAGCTAAATCTGAGTACCCCAGATGTCCCTAAAATTAACAGCACTCCGCTTCCAGCTTTGCTATACGCGAATGATGCTGTACTCATAGCTCGTACTCCTCAAGCATTGTGCAAGCCAGTTCACTCATTTGTACACTTTATGGCCAGTCTGGATTTGACAAACAAATCATGCTAAATCTTATACTTTGACTTGTAAACCCAAGCGCACTAAACCAGTGAATATTCGTGTAGGTGAGAACCGTTTGACAAGTATTGGCATCTTTTCTTATTGTGGTGTGTCCTTTAGTGCTTCTGGCTCGTGGGCACCGCATGTAGCAGCATGTAGAGCAAAACTGTCTAGACCTATAGGTTCCCTCCATAGTCCACCATACCATACATGGAAGGTGGGGATCTTGCACCTATGTTACATATTTACACTGCACAATCTGTCCCTATAGAAAACATATGAAGCCGAAGTATTGGGTACAAAAGAATATAAAACATTACAAAGTTAAGAAAGTCATTTTATGAGAAAAATACTGGCTGTCCCCCCCATCAAGCTCCCATTATGTTTGCCATAAAGAGTTGTGGGTTAATTACCTAAGTGATTATATTCTCATTAAACTTCCTCTACTGTGGCTTTCCGTTTGGAAAAAAGAGGTGGCAGCCTTAACCATAGACATTATAACAGATTCCTTGGTGTTTGATAAGGGACTTTTCATTCAATGGTTGGAATATGTTAAAAAGTCACTCAAAGCAATTAATATGACTCAAAGTTTGATGGACAGGGCATCTTGTGCTGCTGCAGATAGTAAGATGGTCTGAGCTCTCTTATTAGCGCAGCACCAAGTGGAAAGGGAAAATGTAGAATGCTTGAAACTTTCTGTCATGGATTATCTGCACTAAAACCCTAAAATATCTCTAACTGTTTATCTATGGAACTCTAGATGACAACGAGCTCACTCATTACTATTCTGATTTAGAGATGGCACTAGTAAGTTCCAGCTTGGATTTCAGCAAAATCTACAAAGTAGAGCTTGCCTGTGCGATGAGGTTTCTAAGCAAACAATGTTGCACTTTTTTTTTTTTTTTTTTTTTTTATAAAAAAAATTCTAAGAGATATTTGGTCCCTTTCTAGGTCGAGCGTTCGCGTTCGACGTGTTGTATACTTTTAAGTATACTTATACTGTGAGTTCCAGCAATTTCATTTGTTGGTTCCGGTGTCTTTAAAAATCCTTGCTTGATAGGGGTCAGTTCTGCCTCTTTCTTTTTAGGAGCAGCACAAAGTACTGTAGAATTACGCTATGTCCTGTTTATCTCTTCTGTAAGGGACTTTTTTTTTAGTATTTGCCAGTTTGTCTTGCACTGTGGGTGTGTGTTCAGCCCCTCCTCCCCGCCAGCTCCCTCTGTAAACATAAACCAACAGCAGAGGAGGGCTTTTTCAGGGCCAGCTCACTCTCGCTCTCTTCCTCTTGTTATTTTCACTCTTTGTGGCAAGAAAAGTCCAGTCAGTAATTTACAACGCTAAAAGCTCTAACTCGGGCAAAAACGGGACCATTGCATTCCAATTGCTTTATTTTCTTCTCTGCCTGCTCGTGTTCAGTGAACCTTAAGTTTACATTTGCTTCGCTTCAAACAAGGCTGTAAATCAGGCTGTCACATTTTCTCTTCGTGGAGCCAAGTGTGCCTGCATGCAGTACCTGGTGGTGGGAGGGAGGGCGGATGCCCGCTTGTTTATTTAATTACTTGTTTTAGCTTTACAGGTTTACATGAGTACCAGCTACATAACATAAGGACATATTTTTTTTTTGTAGACACAGAGAGATTAAATCATGTTGAGTGGACACCGGGTGTGACTCAAACCTGGGTCCTCAGTTCCCAAGTTGTCAGCTCTAGTCCGTGCGCCACACCTTCTCTCTTTTCAAGCAGCTTTCCGTGGAGCACATGAGGCATTCCAGCTCCTTTAATTGTTGCAGTGCAGCACGCTGAGCTTTAGTTTACATATGGCGGCTGCGCCATTACAATGTGCCCAAACCACGGAATCCGGACCATAAAAAACATGGCAATTGCATTGCAAATGCTTGGTTGTATAAGATCTTACTATTGTAGAACTTAGTGTTGTAGTTTATCATGGCTCCTCCTCCATAGCCACTCCCCCCGGTACCAGGCTTAATAATATGTAATCGCACCAGCTTAATGGCATCCTCAGTGTTTTTGCTGCATAAGCCTCCAGACGAAGAGCCGTTATGAGCGGCGGGCTTGCACTTTTCATCTCCAATTGAGATCCCTGAAAGAAATGGATTGGAATTAGACATGAAGATAAAGGGGCCACTAACAGAGGGACAAAGAAAACAAGAAAATGGTGATTATTCTACTCTTTCCATATACAGAAACTAAATGTTTTATTTTGAAACCAAAGAGAAATCTGGTCTGCGGCTGCATATTTATGTATACCCTTTTTAAAGATAATCAGCAGCCCTGAAAAGTTAATTTTGGGAATTGTTAGTATTTTCACACGTGGCTTTACTGACGTGTTGTTATTAGTATGTCCATTCTTTAAGCAGTGAACGTTAACCGTAGGCAATACCTAATGCCTGCCTTTTTCGAGTAGTATCTTTGCTCATGCATCTTGTTGAATATTGCACTCTGGTTGGTTATCCGTGGCGTGCTTAACCACACCGTTTAAAAGGCATTTTGTAGAAAAGCTGTAATTTTTAGTTTTGTTGAAACATACAGGGAATTTCAAATTGATTACAGTGTTTGTTCACCTCACACATGCTTGCTGAATGCGTGAATGCTCAATGATTCATATATGTGCGTTGCATCTGGTAAACACCCTCCTCTTCATTCTCACTCCCTTCCTAGTTAATTGATTTTCTTTTGTGTTGTTTCAGCCTCCTATTTAGGGCATTGCCTAGTGTGCTGTTAGTTGCCACTTCGTCCACTGGATTGGTGCTTTGTGGTCTCCAGTCTAACATGTATTGGTGCATCGTTCTTGTAGACATATTTGTGAGTTCAGGATTTGATCCTGTTTATGAGAATGGTCAACTTCAGTGACAACGTGATAAAATGCAGTTTTGGGGCTATCCTATTGTTTTTGTATTTACAGTTACTTAAAGTGCTAACCTGCACCTACTGCTATCCATCAAGTGCCAAACTGAGCTTTTCTTTAATGAAGTACTGGTGCCCACATGCCCAGGGTGTTCAGTATACACATCTTTGTAGCTTAATGATTTCACTGTTCGATAGCATCTATACTTTGTGGCTGAGATCTGTTTTCAGACACTGTTTTGTTCACAGGGACTATGCAGTGTTTAAAGGGGCATGTACTGGTGCATTTAGCAGAGATGTTTTAATTTTTTTTAAAACAGGTGTTGGTGAAAATGTTAGTTTGCCAGCCAAGGGTCGTACCATTGTATTGGATCTTCCCCGGACCATTTATTTTGAGATAGTAATGTTAATCTTTTCCTGGATCATTAATTTGAGGCTGGATTATTAAGGTTATTGGATTGCAGGTTGGTGAATGTATTGCTTTAGTAATAAATGCCATTATATGCAAAGCCACTGGAATTATGTGGTAGGAAAGACGAAATTATAAGGCAGGGTTAACCAATTTATGTGACAAGAAAAGTCCAGTTATAAATTAACAACACCAATAACACTAACTCAAGCAAATGCGAGACCTATTGCACTGCAAATGCTTGTTTAGTCTTGGTTTAATCTTAGGAACCTTAGGCACTGGAAGAGGGCATTTTGTTTTCTTCAGCAACTTTCGGATGAAAAGACTTGTCAATGCGTATTTTCTTTGTTCTGCCGTGAGATCTTGCGGCACATTGCACCTGGAGTGTCTTATTTTATTCATTACACAGGGAAAGAAAGGATGTTTTTAATATTTTTATATTTATGTATGAATTTGCAATTGTGTATTTGTGGGATTGTGATTATCCATGCTTTTATGGTTCAAGAATGAACCGAATAAAGTCTATTGAATTGAATTGAATTGATATTGCTCAATCGCACCCTCATATCTCATTCTCCCATGCAGAAATTGAAATATTACTAGTCTATGGCACAAGATTACGAATTACTGCAAAATACCACTCACTTCATCCCAAAATAACTCACAAACTCATCTCAGCTTGTTAATGACATAGCTGCACTCAGATCTACTCATCTGCATCCCAAATATCACTTGAACAGCAAAACAAATCATATGACTACCCCATATGCTAACTGCAATCCAGCAAATTCCCACATTCAAACACATAATTCACGAAGGCCCAAAATATTTCTTGCAAAAGGTTGATCCAATTCTGACATGGCACAGTGGGCAAAAAAAACCAATGGTATGCAATGCGGTCTGAGCATTTGCCAGTGGATGAGACCTTTGCAAGTATTCCACCTATCACCTTTTTGAGTCGGTGTGATTTCCTAAGTGCAACGTGTATGCCCAGATATGGGACCTAAGTTCTCTGTGCCACAAGCATCAAGATGCACCTCTCTGAGAAGGGCTAAATAAGGCCAAAACCTGTCTAGGATTCCCTGTGCTACAGTCTAATTGGGACCATGCCTGACTGGACGGTTCCTACTGGTGAGGGATCTAGTCCAATTTGCATGCTTGGTTACTGTCTACAGATACATAGTGAACAAAATGGTAGACTGGGGTTTGGCCTGGGTGATTGGTTCAGACGTCTGCAAATATTTTATCCATGTCATTTGTTTTTCACCAAATATCATCTGCATAACAAGATGTCCTTTATCCTCACTCCAAAATAACATACCTCTTCAGCTGCATACAAATATTCTGCACCTCAAAATCTCTCCTCTGCAACCCAGAGTTACAGATCAGTACCATATCCCAGTATCACTGCATTCATAACCTTTCACTTGCATACACAAATAGCACACTCATACATCAATAGCACGTCATTCCCAAATATTCATGTAGAAATATCACCGACCTGCAGTCTTAGATATCACTGTGATGCACCCAACCAAACTAACATTTCCATTATCTGCACCTCAAAAGATCACTCACCTGCATGCACAATATCACTTAATTATCCATAAAATATCCACCTCAAGATCAAATACCATAAGAGTACCTCCCAAAGGTAGAAGGTCTGGGGAATTAACTCAGACCAGAAAGTCTTGCAGGACCAAGTGGCCAAAATTGTATTATTTCTGTCAGATCTGGCTGTCAAGGCAGGAGTGTTTTGTGAACATGTGTACCAACGTCCAACGCCTGCAGATGTTCAGAATCCGCAGCCCACTTGCCACTGATGTTATAGCGGCCTTGTGTTACCACCAGTCCCAGCCATCTCTATTGCTTCTGTTGCCCCTGTCATTGTCCCCCCATGATCCTAGTCTGTGTCTTTCCTGTCAGGTTCTGTTTCTGCCCCAGATTTGCCCTGTTCTCACCTCTACCACCATGGTCTTTGGTGGTTTACTATTGCTCCCTTATTCTAACAGACACGGCAGAGCCACCTGTTTATCCAGACTTGTTTTCACCAGCTGCCCCTGTACCCAGACCTGTTTTCACCAGCTGCCCATTTGAAAATACTATTTCTTACAAACGAAGAATGAGCCACCTGTTTATTCTGACTTGTTTTGCTAACTGATGTTTTTGTAAACACTTGCCTCTTGTATTCCAGGAAGGAGCCAGACAGTTCTAGACTGTTTTCAATGTCATTGGGGTGTTTATATAAACGCACACTTGCATCAGAACCATGCTTGGCTTTATGGATGGTGGAGGGAAGAGCTGCACTCCTCTCACTTTCCCGGAACCTGAGGGATACGTACCGAATCATTGAGTTCCACATTGAGTTTCTGAGATAGGATGCAAGCTGGAACCCCTGCTGAGCCCAGCACAACTTTATCGGCCCTGTAAAAAAGAAGAAAAACAGCTAAAGTCAAGTAAGCCAATTTAAATCTCTTTCAAGAAGGTTCTATAGCACAGATAACATTTGGCTATAGGGGGAAACAGATTTGGACAATTGGAAGTGCTATCCACGGCTAGTGATTTGTGACTCATGCTAGTGTACGAAAATAATTTTGGACTTTAGAACTTGTTGGAAGGACCTGTGAAGCACGTCGTACCACATTTGTAATTCAGAATCAAGCCAAGAGGATTACCCACATTAAGAGGAGATTGATAAACGTTTTAAGATTAGATGCAGATTCTCAAGGAACTATGTTTAAGTAATGTCTAAAAGAGGTGGGTGATGAACATTAAACAAGTAAAAGCATAGAACTGTAAATCATTGAATAGTGCTTTGATGTCCCTAGTAATACCGTTTCGCTCTTTAGAATATTTAACTTGACGTAGGAGGTCTACAACAGAGGGCAGTGCTTGATATAAGGCGGCGTCCAGATCTCCAATAGCTGAACCACCAAAGTTTATTTTAATACTTTGTCCCATCCCCCTTTCCCTTCTGAGACTTTGCTTGTTGATTGCTGTGCCCTCAACATCAAGAGGAGTGCTAGGAAGTGGGAGGGGAGGTGGGGGCAGTAGGTGTGGGGTGCGACTTTCGGAGTCTAACTGCGTACTTGCAGTTAATAGGAGAATACGGCAGACAACACAGGATACGCTTCGTGTTATTGGCAGTTCGAGGCATCCAAAGAAAGTGGGATACAAGAAAGAATAAATAATTAGCAGAGGATAAAATCTGCAATACCACAGATATAAGCGGAGGTAATTATGATGATGAACACATGAGAAGACATCATTTGGAGATGTAATAACGGAGGACAGCCTTAGAAAGCCCTGAGGAAGTTGTTGGGTGACACACCAGACAAAACACGTTGGCTTGGCTGGAGTGGAAGTAGAAGAAGAAATAAAAGACGAATACTTGGAATAAATTGGGACTGGATTAAATTGTACTTGTTTATATAGCAAGATGAGTGCGTAGTGTGATTGGATGTGGGGGAAGACATCCCCCCTGCAGAAAATCCTGGTCTTCAGGTGAGTGGCGAGTGCCACACATTGGGTCTGATGGACTAAGCCTGCAAGCCTTCAGGGGGTTGCCTCTTGTTCCATGCATAAACAATTTTAGGCAAAATGTATCCATCTTGATAAGGTCCTTTTCTGCACTGCCTTCCCTTTCTTTACTCCAGAAAATCCTACAAGGAGATGGTCTTCTGCACAGTGGTCCCTTGTGTGTAAATGTTCCACACACTTTTAGGGTTAAATTGATAGAGCCTCTCCTCATTCTTTGAAAGATAAAGTGGAGCAAAAAATTGCAGATTGATGGATTGGCTAACATGGAAAGGTCTCACAACACAGGGTAAGGTGGCCATGCAGGTCCCCAGCATTAACTTGTCATAAAAGAAGGTAGTATAGGGTTGCTGCACTGAGAGCATCTGCAGTTTACTCATGTGGGCCGCAGAGGTGATGGCAGTTAGGAAGAATATTTTAAGTATCCGCAAAAGCACTAAGCAGCTATGCATTGCCTCAAAATTGGTGCACATAAAAAAAAGTTAACACTAAATTCAGATTCCAGCTTCTGACTGATGGAGACAGTCTTTCGAACTTGTGATGGGGCACTTTGCATGCAGCGAGCTACCTTAGAGTTAGATCTAAATAGGACCTCCAGCCTCTGATAGTAATGGGGCTGAGGCAGAGATTGAGGATTAGACACTGGTTACACATTGACTGGTTGTCACTTTGTGATCTCATAGAATGACTTAGGCCTGGAGTGATGGATGGCATGGGGTCAGAGTATGCATCAGCACCAGCAATGTGTGGGGTTTGACCCTTTGATTAATTTCCTTGGGCTGCCCTGTCTGATTTTGAGTCGTGGGATAGTGTCGAGTCCAGCTTGGCTTTCTTGCTCTCACCGTGCAACCTCACTCAACCTAACTGGAAGACTTCATGTGGGAATAGAACTTCGCAAGGGACTGAGTCCTTGAATGGGAGACCAAAATGCCCCATGACTCAACAGCAACTACTTCTTATGTTCCATGATTTAGAGTTTTACCTTTAACTCCCTGATCAACAATTGCTTCTTCCAGACAGAGCATTGCTTGAATCGTAGTCTTTTCAGGGGAGACATTGCTCATGGCACACTGTGTGTTATTTTTTTTTTTAAGTAATCAGAAAACCAAAAACATTGGGAGCGGAGCCTCGGATCCATGTGAATTGGTGGAAAAAAAGTAAATGAGCTCAGCGTACCATGGTTCCACTCCATCACTTCAGTGGCAGAAAGAAGTCAACAGAGAGCCACATGGCATTGCTCAGAAAAGTGTCTGAATCTAGTCTTGCGGCAGGAAAACTTTTAAGGTGGGGAATCTGTAGTTAGAAGATTTCTTCAGAAATATGACTTACCAAATCCCTAAAATATCACTCACCTGATCATCAACCTATAGCTAAATGCACAAAAATAATAAAGATTATTGGGTAGCTCCAAAATCTCACTTATTACACTACAAAATATTAGTCACCAACCCACAAAAAAGACACCAATTTCTCCCCAAAACTACCTTGACTCTGACCAGTACCCCCAAAACTTTACCAGCACAAACAAAGTATCATCAAACTACGTCACAAATATCAGTTAATCACACTTAAGCCGGTTACTCACCTATATACAAAGTTATTGCCTACACTCCATCCTATCTGCATGTAGATAGAGCATTCACTTGAAAGAGTGTTACTGATGGTGAGTAACTTTTAGCTCTATTGATTCGGAAGGTGAGGAAACGGCAGATACAAGTTCCCATTACACAATTTGATGGAAGGTTTGAAGGTTGGTCATGCAAGAAAGTCCTGGAGGGCAGAATGAGCAAAACATCCATCACTCCTCATCTCCGAATCCAAGCAATAGTGCTTTGCAAGAGAGCTGAGAGATGGCCACGTTGCCACCCTGCATATCTCTGCGATGAGAACTCTCCTTGCCATGGCTAAAGATCAGGTTTTGCCCAGGTAGAATGAGTCCTTATGCCCTCTACAAGCTTCTTGTGTGTAAGGGCATAACACTTTTTGATAGACAAGACAATCCACTTTGAAAGTGTCCTCTTTTATACCACTTTTCCCTCCCTTATCCATAAAGAACTGTTTGTCAGTTCACGGTCTTTGGCTCGGTCAAGATACAAACTGACCTCCTTGGATACAACCTGTGGAGCCACTTCTTCTCCTTGGTGGGATGTGGTGGGGGATAAAAGGAGTGTAAAGTAATGGACTGACCTAACGAAAAAGGGGTGTCTATCATCGAGCAGTAGTGCAGCTTTGGTTTAGGGAACACATTTATTAGGAAAGAAACAAGTGAATGGGGGCATACGTTCACTGTTTGCAACTCACTGACCTGTCTAGCTGATGTTAGTGCATCAGAAAAATAGTTTTACATGTTAGTAACCTTAACTGACAACTGTGCAGGGTTCAAAAATGGTCTAGATCAAAAAAGGTAAAAGGAGATTGAGATCTTATTGGGGCATCACAACCAGGGTTAAAGGAAACATGTTGGTAAGTCCCTTCAGAAACCTTAATACAATAGGAAATTTAAATAAGGATTGTTGGTCTGGAAGAGGAAAACAGACTAGGCTGCCAGGTATTCCTTCACAGTGCCCACTGCATAGCCATGCTGAGTCAGTGATAAAGCAAACATTAAAATGTCTGCCATGAAAGCTTTTAAGGCATCCACATTGCTCTCATCACCCCATGTGACAAACCAGTTCCACCTTTCAGAGTACATTGTGTTGGGGGTTTCTGTTCATGCCAAAAGGGATGCCTTTGGGTGTTTGTGCTCAATCTCCAGGTATATGGTGGAAGCTCTGGAGGTTCGGGTGCAGCACCCACCCCTCCTACCAGGAAAGGAGGCCTTTCCTGATAGGGAGAACGAGTGGAGGAAACATGTAGAAGTGCAAGAGGTCTGCATACCACACCCCTTTCAACCACTTCAAAGCAATTACGATTATCTGGACTTGGACTTGTCAAATCTTCCTCAGTACCTAAGGAACTAAGGGTATGTGAGGCAATGGGTAGCAAAGTGGAAGACTCCACATCAATCGAAATGTGTCCTTCCAAAATTCTCCGCAATGTGCGCAAGGGGCAACACTATGAGACTATGAGTGACAAACAGGTCCACCTGAGGTGCACCCCACAGAGAAAAATGTCCCTCTGAGTGGACACACCACTTGTAATCAGCAAGATGACACCAACTCAAGCTGTTGGCCATGGTGTTTAGAGTACTGGACAGAAGGTTGGTGACTTAACAAACGCCATGCTGGTGTGCCCAAAGCCATAGTCTCATCATTCCTAACAGAGAAGGTAAGATGCCACTCCTTCCTGCTTGCTGATGTACCAGTCATGTTGTACACCAAGATCTGGACGACTGGCTACAAAGGGAGGGGAGGAGAGCCTTAAGTGACATCCCACTCTTTCCTCAGGTCGAGCAGTTAGATGTACAGAATTTGCTTGTCTGAAGACCAAAAGCCTCTGGTCTCCAGTTCCTCCAGATGTGTTTCCCACCCCAGGGTGGAGGCACCTGTAACAACTATGTCTAGTGGAGGATGGAAGGTGGTCCCTCTGGAAAGATTCTCATCCACTGCCCGCCAGATCAAGTCAGTTCCATTATCCTGCAAGATCAGGATAGTGGCAGATATATCTCTCCCATGCAGAAACCACAGCCTGTGGAAGCACAAATGGAGAGCCCTTGTATACCAGCCTGAGAGCTTGTGTGGACAAAGCAGGAATCCAGCAGATCTAATAGGAATACGACTATCAGCACTGAAGTCATGGTCCTTCCTGAAAAATCAGAGCCTGAATGCCCCAAAGCCTCTTTGGAGGAGGCAAAGCAGTGCCATATCCAGGACCACCCCTAGAAACAGGAGTTGCTGAGAGGACTCGAGATTATATTTTGGCACATTGATCCAAAAGCAAGGTTGCTGTAGCCTGCAGATGGTGCTGGACACTTGACCTTGATCAGCTGGTCATCTTGGTATAGTAACACCAGGATTCTTGAACTCCTAAGATGAGTGGCTCCCACTGCCAGCAGCTTTGTGAAAACTTGAGGCGCTGATGTCAATACCCTATCGGAGGACCACACACTAGTAATTAGTGGACCCCAACATGAGTCACAGGTACCTCCTGTGAGACAGCAGGATCAATATGTAGAAACACATCTGCAATTCAAGGGACACCATCCAGTCTTCCACTTCCAATGGCAACAAAACCTGAGCATGCCACAGCATCTTGAACTTTTCCTTGTGCATGAACAAATTCAAGGTCCTGAAGTCTAGGATCAGACAAAGACTCCCATCCTAATTTGGGTCCAGGAAGTACTGAGAGTGGCACCTATGTTTTATTTGCTGTTTTGTCAAGAACTCCACTGCTTCTTTTTGTAGCAGAATCTCTGCTGCCTGTTGCAGAATGCGCAAATGGTCTTCTGAAGGTAGCAGTCTGGGAAGAAGGATGGGTGCAGAGGCCCATTGGAAGGGTAGGGAGTACCCACTTTCCGCAATCAGAGGGACCCACTGGCCCAAAAGTATGGCCTTCCAGGCATGTTCCAGATGACTTGACAAGAGTGAATTAGAGCGGTTTCCTGGTTTGCTGGACAAAGCATGCTCTTCCTTTAGTGCAATCGCTGCATTGTTAGAAGAGTGGGTTCAGAGTCTGCTGGGACAGTGGAGACTGTTGCTGTCTGAAGTTGAAGCTCCTTCAAACTTATGTCAGAGCCTATCTCAGGAGTGAGTTATGCTTTAACATTATACTCGTTAGATACAGTAAGGTTCGATTTCTCAACTGCAGATTGTTTCATTCAAGATGTTCCACCAGAGTGGGAGTTTCAATATAATGTTATATCTTGCCATTAGAAAATGTGTAGCTTTTATGTTACGCTTCTTCAGTTATTTTGAGATTTTAATTGCCGATCTTCACTGCCTAAATTAAGACAGGCGCTACAATTTTGAATACCCAGCAATATTGAAGAGCATAGTTATAAAATACATTTATGATCATGTTGTTGTTTGATTGTATTTCATATTCCACTCTGGCATCATTTAATATTACTCAGAAAATCTATACTACAGAACTAATAGAATTGAGCACTTATTTGTAATGTTATTGTGTTATATATATAACGACCCCTAAAAATCACAAAGATTACAGATTACAGCACATATATGCTTAATCTAGGTTTTGTGGAGATTTTTGTTTAAATTTTTCACTATTTCTTTTATTCTTTTATGGGATTTATTCATTGCTGTTATTATCTTCTTCTGTTTTATGGACTACCTTAAGGCTACATAAAGTGTGGAGATATTTTTATTCTTATACTAACAAAGAGAGATGTCCTATGTTATCTGTTATTTATTGAGTACTATTTATTAGTTAACTCTAAATACTGTATCAACTCGTGTTATAAAAACTATTTGACTCTATAGCTCTATCACATCTTGTTCATTTAAACTTTTAAATTTATGGAATATATCACATGAATATTGGAGATCATATGCAATATATTTGAATTGAAAACCCATGACCTTTTCTTTTGGGTAGGCACTACATCTACGACTTACATAAGAATAGTTTCAAAGGAATATCTGACTCCATTACATTGACTTCCTGCCCATCTCTGAATCCTGTCTCTGAGGATTGCGCTCCAATGCCAAACGTGACAAGAATCTTCATAGATTTATAGATTTGGCATTTGTTATCTTTAAGCACTAATAGCCACTCTTTAGAAGGCGCCCACCACCTGTACCTTACTAAAATGGTTACAGGTCCTACTACAATGGGCCCGAGCAGAGGCTGGTGTATTGTAGACATTGAGAGATAAGGGCTTAGGCAGGTGGCGGTTGTGATTTATGGGATGCACTCATTCTAAAAATAGAGGCCAAAAACAACACATGCCCTTCTTAAACATAACACTATACCCTCACAGCATGTACATTTTGTTCTGTGATGTTACTATGTCCCTATAAGCACTATGGTACCCCCCACCCCCACATACCATATCCTAGAGAGTGCTTCCTGACACACCTCATGGGGCCTCACTACCCCTCTCTCGGATCAAATTCTCTTTGGGATTTTCCCTAACATTTCTTCCTCCTGATATACAGCAACTCCACGCCCCCATTTTTGCCCTCATTAGCTTTTCACTGTGCGTATTACAATACTTATTTTGGTTTTCTTATTTCATTATGTATTTCTTCAAATATATTGTTATTAAGATGTGATTTGTTGTTAATCATTCAATTATGTATGTGAGGTACAACTACTGCTGAACACTATGTGCCCACCCTGTGTACTTCTGCCGGGAATTCTCCCGCCCCCTATGAATTCCCCCAAGTTCCCCCTAGATCGACATTTTAATGTTGCGCCTGTTTTATGTTTATTCCTTTCTACATTCAATAACAATAAAAAAAAGATTTAAAAACAATCTCTTAGGATGAATAAGCACCCTCTTTCACACTGTGCGTTTTCCTCTCCATGGCACCCCACTTCACCTCTTACCCCAGTGAGAGAGGGAAGGCTAGATGGCTGCAGGAAGTGTCAATTTCCTGCTCCATGATGACCCACCAAAGGGCATCAGGGGGCATACAACCATAATTATGGAAGTAGTCTGAAGTTACCACTTCAACTGCAGCGTATCGGGCAAAGTTGGGACATTTCAGACGTATTTAATGTGAATATATCCCAGTTTTACCAGATTAGGGAGAAGTAATGAAAAGTTCATATGAATATAACCATAATGGTGAGTGAGTGAGGGCATGTGCTTCAGAATATAAGGCCTACGATAATTTTCTAAATAGCTGACTAGTTCCACTCTACTGGGAAATATGACCATACTTTTGAATTTACCAGGTTTAGGAACATGAGCAGAAGGGGCCAACAGACATATAAACCGTCTTGTGACCAACTTGAATATGTCATTAACAAGAAGCATGCAGATGAATCTCATCTTCCCCACTTTGGACAAATTTGTGCTCCTTGCCAATCACTTTCCCTGCCAGACTGGGAGTGCCTAATTAAGATTAATATTTCAGGGCTTACTTTATAAGAGAACCAATTATGAGTGAGCTGTATCATTGTGAATTAGCAAACACAAGACGTAGAAGCAAGGTGGAGACCAAAATGACACATTGTAGTTGGTTTGAAATTATTTTGTTGCTTTTATAGTCTTCTTTTCCCAGGTGTAATGTGTGCGATTTAATTCTCATTGTATACTGAAGTAGAAATAATACGGTTGTGTTTTATTATTCACAGATGTGGTTGGTATGCCTGAGTTATTTTTCGAGGAACAATCTTTGCCAGGAAGCATTTGTAGTTTATTCCTGGTTACTGCTGGTGCAAATCTGTTTGCATAAACCATGAGTGGAGTTTCAAGATTGAACAAAGTCAGTCTCAAG
Source organism: Pleurodeles waltl (assembly GCF_031143425.1). Classification (NCBI taxonomy): domain Eukaryota; kingdom Metazoa; phylum Chordata; class Amphibia; order Caudata; family Salamandridae; genus Pleurodeles; species Pleurodeles waltl. The sequence goes on along the minus strand of NC_090448.1, from coordinate 372,517,475 downwards.
AAGCATACCGTTTTTAAAAGAATCAGCATCTCTTAAAAATACTACCTCACAGAAAAGGTGCTGAGCGTTTTATAGCACAATCCAGGTGCCTTTGCCAATCTGCCAATATACTGCAAGGTCTCTTTACCATATATCAACTGGTGTCTGGAGACCACAGGCATCCGGGTTCTCAGATGATTCAGCAACAATTTAGAAAAACACAGAAATGCTATAAATTGGAGACTTTGCACAGTGTTATACATCTGCAGTGTTGTTATCCCCATGGTGCAGCCCCATCAGCACAGTACATTAACTGGGTTTCAGACTGCTCTATGCGTGTCACGGCGTCTATGCAGTCGTAGATACAGACACGCGAGGAGAAGAATTACGGGGAGGTTGGCAGGCAGGCCACGTTCCCTGGGGCAACCGGTTGGAGATTGGAGAAGAGGTACGGATAATTAGGATAATTTCAACTGTGGGGAGTCTAATGTGTTCGGTATTACAAATTATGCACAGGTCGTTTTTATGGTGAGATCTGGCAGGAGGTTATATAACTTGACAAGTTTATTGGAGTAGACTTGTAGTACTATCGGGGGAACGGTAATATGTGGAAAGTGAATGAAGATTTGTACACGTCCTTTTTCACACAGGCTACTCCTTCTGGAATTATGTACGAGGCAAATGAAAGATGACCTATAGAACTTTCCAGATGACAGGGGAGTCAACTGGTTGATACACTTAATGTGCATATACTGGTGGCAAGTTGGAAGGTATTTTATTATTATATATATATATTTATCATTGGAGTTTTTCTTGGGGTGACCATTGGCTTATATAGGTAGACGTATTGTGTATTTATTTTGTGACAAATAAGGGTATGTTTATATAAGGATAATGTATTTTTCTTTGGTTCTTAAATTAACTTTTTTATACAGGGTTGCACACTGTTTCTCTTGTACTCTGGTGACACTATGGTTGGGTATGCATGTTGAGGCAGTCACTCTGTGGTGGTCTGTTTAAAATAAATTAAAACCTAAATGAGTTGGGGTCTGATTAGGATATTGACACTTATTCACCATTTTGAATCACTCTTGGTTATAGGTTTTTATGCTGGTACTAGCTATTGATTCATCCATATATAAATTTATTCAAGTCAAATAGAGTTTAAATAATGTGTTTGTGATGACTCTTGGGTTCCAGATTATTATACTATAAGGAGCAACTATATCCCAGCCCTGAGGAAGTCAAATGACGAAACACGTGTTGGCTGAGAGATTGTTTCAAGGAACTTGGACAATTTTTGATTCCAATGTGGATTCTTATTCAAATCGGAGGTGAAAATGAATTTCATAGGAACATCAGTTTTGAATTAAATGGACTTTGGAAACTAATATAACAACCTCAGTGTATGAAGCGCACTAGGAATTATATGGACTGATATAATTGGGACTTGTGAAATATATTAGGGATTGATTGTTTAATTGGATGATGTAAACAATAGGAAATTCAAACTAAGAATTTACTAAGATGTAAATATAAAATAATTATAGATTATAGCTAGTGGTTGTTTTGATATATTTGAAGAATCATGTATATGTGATATAATTTGATTTTTTATTCTAATTAATTGTACTTTAGAACAACGGGTGCCACAATTATTTTTTTGGGGTTTCAGACTGGGTCTGGAGGGAGGGGGGCTCGAGCTTCATTACACCACTGTACATCTGTGGGATTGTGGGTAGGACTCACCTTTATTTTCTTCCAAATGCTGTTTTGGAATTCCACATAAACCAGCCTATTTAGTTACCTCTATTTTTAAACTCCTACTTACACATTCTTTAGATGTGAAGAGAATCCTAATTTTTCATCTATACAAAACAAAAGATATTAGAATGTGATGGCCACTTCCAAACAGACCATCTACAGGTGTACTGATGAAGTCATCATGGACATGGTCTGGGATATTAGGAACATCTAGCTGAGGCATCTGCTACACTGCATGGGCGTATCAGGAAAATAGGGAAGGTGCATTAATTGAGCAAGGAGGAAGGCTTCCCAAAAAGAAGACCTTTTGCCCCATGGTTTCAGTCTTTTTTGGTTTGGTTTCTTCCCCACGTACGGGCAGTTCAAGGACCTCTACAGCCTTGTGCAGGGTAGCGGTAAATGAAATAATTTCCTCAGAAGCTGCTCCTGAAGAGCAGTCTAGGTCAACATCAGGGGAAGTGCTTCAGGCCACCAGCATTTGAAGGGCCAATTAGTCACTAACATCTGTGCTCTGAGGAGAGAGGAGGCAGACAGCCTCGCTCTCGTCATCGTTCTCACCATAGACTACAGAGGGCATCTGAATCCAAGAGAGTGTGTGTGTGTTCCACTACAGCACCTATTGCTGTTGTCACTGCCAAAAGGCGTAAATCTGTGGCAGTGCCAAAAACTAGGTGCAAGGATGCCTGCGTTGGTGCAGGCTGCTTAATTTAGTGCTGGCGCAGGAGGAAACTCAGAGGTGTGCTGTATTTTTGTAAATATGGCACACCCTGCATTTTAAAACTGGCGGAGCACTGCACCCGTTTCTTGTAGCTATGGCCCTATGCCTTTAATTTACATTAATAAAAAAAATTCGAGCATTTGCGTTAAGAATTTTTCAATTCTATTAAGGACATGGAGGCGAGGATTATGCTTCTCTTTCCATGCTTTATTTTTAACAGCAGCCAATGAAAAACATGGAAAACAAAAAACTACATATCCCAACACTTGATATGTCACGTGATGATCATAGAGGAGGAAGCCTGTAAAGTGTTGCTTCACACCCAGCCACTCCTCTTTCTTTGTCCAATATTCGCAACATATAAAGTCAAAGTCTTAAACATGAAACTTGTAAACACAATCCTGAAAAAAGGAATAACTGGAATCCAACTTGACTGGAAACTTGAACGGTGCCAGAACGGACCGAAATTTACTTCTCGTCATTTCCTAGGAAAAAAAGAAAATTCAGGCCATCAAAACTGATCATCATAAAATGATACTTATATCTACTACTAAATAGGGTTGGTTAGCACTGAAATACAGTAAACTTGTACATGAACTTCATAGCAATACTATGTACCACAATATAACATATACAACAGTGCGGTGGGATAATCCTCGCCTCCGTGTCCTTAATAGAATTGAAAAATTCTTAGTGCGAATGCTAGAAAAATGTTTATTCTATGTCAGGACCGGAGGCTCAGATTATGCTTGTTCAAAGCTGATTCACAACCACTGATGCAATATCCACAATAGGTTTACAATAGAAAGTTTTAAAAGTCGAAGGAGAAGACCAGTCTGCTGCCCTTAGAATATCCTCTAAACGAGAACCCAAAGCAAAAGACTTTGAAGCCATAGCACCTCTGGAAGAGTGAGCACCAAATCTAGAAACATCAATGCCTGCTTCATTCAGTAACCATCACATCCATCTAGCAAGGGAGGCCGATGAAACAGGATGATAAGGCTTAACCAAGGAAATGAGCAATTAACCCCCCATATCAGAACAAAACTCTTCTGTACTCACCTCGTAAGCTCTAAGGCACTGCACAACACATAGTTTGGGGTTGTCCACAAAACAGAGATAAGAAACGGACTTCAGATTGCATTTAGTTCTACGTGAAATAGAAAAAGTAACCCCATCAGGGGAAAAAACTCTCGCAGCCAAATCCAGAGCTCTAACATCTGAAACTCTCTTACATGAAATTAAACATAACAACATCGTGGAGTTTAGCTGAAAGTTGTTTCCTAGACAAAAATCTATTGGAAGGCCATGATTCCAAAAAACGAAGAACAATGTTCACATCCCAAAGGGAAGAATAACGAGGGCGAGGAGGGTTAGCCAATCTGATACCTCTCATCAATTCACAAACAATGGAAGACTCCCCAATGGGTTTGCCCTCCACTGGTAAATGTCCTGCTGAAATAGCAGACCGATAATTATTAATAGAGCGATAAGCTAGACCTGATGCCGCTAAAGAAGATAGAAAATTTAGGACCAGACAGCAATCTGCTGAAGAAGGATTCGCACCACTAGAACTACACCAAGAACTCCATCGCTTCCAAGCCGAAGCGTATCTCTTGTGAGTACTGGAGGACCAGGAACCTGCAATGAACTCCAAAGACTCTTGCGAAAGTCCTGGGATGCTCCATCTTTCCCAGAAAGACGCCAAGCCACCAGGGATAGCTGACCTGACAGGATCAATGGATGCAAAAGACCCAGAGGGTCCTGGAGAAGATTCTCCCGGAAGTGAAATAGGAGCGGATGATCGCAACTCAACTCCATTGCCAACAAAAACCATGCCTGAGATCTCCAAAGAGGTGTCACCAGAACCAACTCCGCTTGCTGACGCCTGATTTGAGCCAATACCCTGGGTATCATTAAGAAGGGGGGAAAGGCGTAACCCTGTTCTCGAGACCAGTCCTGAAGAAAGGCATCCGTCTTCGTTGCTTCCGGATCTGGCCTCCAACTCAAAAAACATTTGATCTGTCGATTGAGGCGAGACGCAAACAGGTCTATCGAAAAGGGACCCCACCGAGCAGCAAGTGCCCGGAAAACTCTGGGGTGTAACCTCCAATTGCTGCAGTCGCTCAGGTGACGCGAATTCCAGTCCGCCACCATGTTGCTGGCCCCTGGAAGGTACTCCACGATGACTGAAATCCTGTGCTGAAGGCAAAAATGCCAAAACTCCTTGGCTATCTCCGCCAAAATGCGGGAACGAGTTCCCCCCAACTTGTTGACATATCTCACCACCGAGATATTGTCCATGCGAAAAAGAACATAACAGTTCGCCCTGAGAGGAGAGAGACTCTTGATTGCAAATGAGCCGGCTAGGAGTTCCAAACAATTAATGTGGAGGTTCAGCTCTGTGTTGGACCATTTGCCTCCCGTGGACACTGATCCGCAACAGGCTCCCCAGCCCCAACGACTGGCGTCGGACTCTATCACTACATCCGGGTAAGAACTGAAAATAGCTCTGCCGTTCTAGGCTTCCATATGTTCCAACCACCAATTCATCTCTGCACGAGATTCCTCTGATAGGAGAACCTGATCCGCATAACTGAGACCTCTCTGAAGATGGGAGATCTTTAAACGTTGCAGGGCTCGGTAATATAAAGGGCCTGGAAAAATCACTTGAATCGAGGAAGAAAGCAGGCCCACCATGCATGCAATCGCCCTAAATGATACAGTCTGTTTGGGTAATAGAGACCTCAACTCTCTCTTGAACAAATGAATCTTCCCGGGGGGAAGCACCAATTGAGATTGTACCGAGTCTATCCGGAAACCCAGAAAATCCATCTGCTGAGAGGGAGTTAGAATGGGCTTCTGGGCATTGATTATAAAACCCAGACTCTGAAGCAGAGACACTGTGCATTCCAGACGAGAAAGCAGCAGGTCCTGATTCTGGGCCATGATCAGGATATCGTCTAGATAAATTATTAGCCAAACCCCTTGGGAACGAATGAATTCCCAGACTGGACGCATTACCTTCGTGAAATACCAGGGGGCAGAAGACAGACCAAAAGGGAAAACTTTGTACTCGTAATACTCGGTCGCCCATTGGAACTGGAGAAATCTCCGATGAGGAGGAAAAATAGGAATGGTCAGGTAAGCGTCCTTTAAATCTAAACGGACCATCCAGTCTCCCTCTTGGAGAACGTCTCTCAACAAATGGATGCCCTCCATCTTGAAATGACGATACAGTAAAAAAAAACATTGAAGTCTTTTAAGTTTAGAACCAGGCGAGACCCGCCCCCTTTCTTGTCCACTAGAAACACTGGGCTGACAAAACCGGAAGGGTGATGAGGTACCTTGACGACGGCACCTTTCTTTACCAGAGCCGCTATTTCTGCAGAAATTAGACTGTGTTCTTGATGGGAAAAATATGCTGGCCTGGGTGGGCACAGCTGAAACGGGGACTTGTGAAATTCTAGTTTGAACCCCTGTACGGTCTCTAAGACCCGAGCATCCGAAGAGATCAGATGCCAAGATCCCAGAAAACTCTGAGTTCTGCCCCCCAACATTACATCTGAACTTACAACCAAGCTCACCTGTGCCTCCCGACTCCTGGGAGAAAGATTGATGACCTTTGGATCTCCCCCTGCTGAATCTGCCCGACTAGATCTTGGTCTCGATGGGTAGAAAGTAGAAGAGGAGGAGTCGTACTCCTGAAAGCCTCCTCTTCCTTGATGGTAGTAGCCCCGTTGAGGGCCTTGCTGGTTGAAGCGCCCGAAGGCACGCCCTCTGTAGCATCCGGCCCCTCTAAAAAGTGGACGCAGCACTCTTCTGATGAAACCTTGTGCCTTGTCCAAACTGGCGTAAGTAGAAACAAATTTAGAAAGCTCTTTCATAAAGGGGGACCCAAACAGCAAACCATGGGCCACGGGGCCTGATTCAGAGGTAGCGAGGTCTGCCAATTTGGGATCTAACTTCATCAATACTGATCTGCGACGTTGAGAAGATATGGCACAATTGGCATTGCCCAAGAAGCAAAGTGCTCTCTGAGCCCAACCCACTAGAATGTCAGGGTTGATAGGCCTGAAAAGCCAACTCCAAAATCTTTGTTAATGGACCGGAGACGTCCAACAGCTTATCCTGACATCCACGCCAGGCACAGTCTATACCCTTCTTTGGGTCCTTTGCAGATTTCTTGAGAAAAGTGACCAGTGTAGGGTCTAATTCAGGAGTCTCAGTCACCTTGGAGGGGAAATCTGGTCTGGGACATTCAGACCTCAGCCTAGAGCGGACCTCCTTATCGAAACTGTGTCTAATGTGGGATTCCACATAATCCGCCACCTCAGGGGGTGGTAACCAAAGCGAAGACCTGGGGTGCACAATGTCTTCTGGCTCGAATGTCAGAACCTTAGGAGTAGGTGCTTCCTGATGATGAACCTTCTTCTTGCGCTTGCGAGGGGGGTCATCTCCCTGCTCAGAGGATTGCTCAGAAGAAGAAGAAACTGGGTCACTTACAGCTTTCTTTTGTGATCCTGAATTATAATCATGCTCCCTTGACATATTTCTGATAAGGGATTCAAAGTCTGCAGAATGCGGGTTAGTACTCTGATTAGAAGCCTGGGTTTTTGCCGGAAGGGGAAGTTCCCCAATGGGTTGGATGCCCGACGGGGCTACCCAGCCTTGTTCCACAAAACCCAAGAGATGGTGTTTAATGGGCTGAATGGCTTGAGCTAAAGCTTGATTAACAGTATGACGCACTCCTGCGTCAAGCGCATATACCAAGTCTTGATCAAAGGAACCAGCCGGTTCATCCAGATAATATAAATCTTCGGCTTGGTCTTCATAGCCAGCCATACTGTAATACAGCAGATGAGCTCCAAAAGAGCAGTATCAATAGTTGTAAAAAGCAGGGCAGAAAAGACAAAATTTGCTGTTTAGGACGTGGAGGGAGCTGCCCTGTGATGAGAAAAAGCACACCCTTAGAGCAGGCCCAGCCTGAATAATAATTTATTGCAACCCCAGTGTACAGGCACTGGGGTGTAGATGGGAAGCTGAGCCGGTGAAGTCTTTTTGTTTAAAATAACAACGCCCCAGCCATGAGCGTGCAAACAAGGAAAATCCTTCAATCACAAGAAAAAACGCTCTAGAAAAAACAAGCTTGTAATTATATAATTAGGCTTAAACTTCCAAGCCGCTCCGACACGAGCGCTTGTTAAATAGGCCCCCCGGGGCAAAGTAAACACCAAACTCGGCCCGGCTCACCAAACGCTCGGGACACGAGCGCGAAGAGATCCGGCCCCCTGGGGCAGAGTAAACGCTCCTGCGGCTCTGCTTCAGAGGCAGAGAAAAGCGATGCCCTCGGGGCACAACAATCCTCGCTCCGGAGCCGGCACAGAGACGCGCAATTAAAGGAGCTGCGCACACTCTGGGATGACGTGGCTCACGCAGAGAGCGTGCTACGTATATATATATATATAATAAATTAAATTTACCGGCAATAAAGGGAGGACTGCGCGGAGACGCTCGAGTTCTCGCTCCCCTGCTCACAACTCCACAAAGTAAAAGCAAACCAAACGGTCGTTTTTAGGGAGGGAAAACACCGCTCCCAGACACAAATTAATTAACACACACCTCATGTGATTAATAGGGAAAAACCACTTTACTGGCTGCGAAGCAGCAAAGAAAGAGGAGTGGCTGGGTGTGAAGCAACACTTTATAGGCTTCCTCCTCTATGATCATCACGTGACATATCAAGTGTTGGGATATGTAGTTTTTTGTTTTCCATGGTTTTCATAGGCTGCTGTTAAAAATAAAGCATGGAAAGAGAAGCATAATCTGAGCCTCCGGTCCTGACATAGAATTCAAAGTCAACAGTATCTTACAATAAGAATCATATATTGCTGTGGTGTGAATTAAAACCAAAATGTTTTTCTATTCCTGTTCTTAGTACATCTGCCTTCAAGGAACATATACTCTGTTCTAATGAAATTATATCAAATGACAATTTTTTAAATGTTTACTGCAAGCACGTGGACGTAACCTTTCGGCAGAGGCATGTTTTCTGTCTTTTATTCAAGGCAACAGCATGTTTTCTCTCTTTTCTTCTTTTTATATTTGAGGAATACGCTTGCAATAAAAAAATAAAAACCAACCGACACACCATATTGCCGAGGCATATCTTTATAGTAATACACAACAAAGTAATAGACAACAAAGCCTCTGACGTACCATGATGTGCATTGACTAAGCTATGAATGACTGGAAATAGTAGGCGATGGGACCGAGGAGAAGGGAAGATCGAGCCTGTGAGGGATCGCTGGCTGTGTAAGATGCCTGCTCCCACTGTGTACACCGATTTCGCCTGCAAAGGATTTGCTCTGAGTAGATAAGAAGGCTGCTGCCGGTGTCTATTTCACAGAGAGAACATCTGGTGTTAGGGTGGTCGGATGTTTCATTTTTCTGGCACAAAGTATTTTTCCCAAGTGACCAAATCACTTTCATTTTAAATTGGCACTTTTTGTTTGTAATTGGTTTGCATAGTCAATTGTGTACTTTTGAAACATTTAGCTCCCCCCCCCGAAAAGTTCAGATCTATTTGCACCCCTGAAGAAAAGCCTACATCAGCTGGGTAAACGCCAAAGTGTGCACGGGATCAGCCTCAATGGTTGGTAAAGCTGAGTGTACATCCTGTACCCTAAACACTGCAACTATAAAACTTTTTAAACACAAAGTTCAAAGAAGGGAAATTTCTGATCGGTCTCCTAGGTTGTGAAAAAACAAAAACAAGTCAGTGCGCTGGGGTGACACATTATGCAACTCCAGGACATATTTCAAAGGCGAAGGCCCGAGCAGTGTAGAACTGTGGTGCCACCTAGCAGCGCAAGAGAGCTTTTACAATTTTCAGACCCAGTCTGGCAGGATTCAAGAGATGAGGAATCTGCAGGAATAGGCATCAGAAACCCAACATTGTTTGCTGTACCTAGGTTGGTTTAATACATTTATATTTCACCACCATTGATGCCAAGGAACTACAAATAGACCAGTGCTCTAATATTATGCATATAGATTGCATTAAGAGTTGGCTAGGGCTTACCAGTCCTATTCAATTATTCAACTAATAAACATAAATCTAAACTTTTGTAAGTCTAGTAGAAACATAATAATTGAACAATTCATGACAGGATTTTATACATCCTTATGATGCCACCTCCTCTTGCTACTACAGTCTCGCTTGTTCCTCCCCAGAGATTGTATGTATTTTTGTTCCCTCATTTCTGTTTTACTTTTAACGCTTAACAACAGTTAACCGTTTAACTGCACTGTTTTTCTCTCTGCATAGTTCTTGAGTTTCTGTTGAATTTGTATTTGTTTAGCTCCCCTTAGTCAATTTTATTCTGATATTACTGACATAATTGTACGGTTTCATTTCAACCACTTTTTTGTATACTTCTGCATTGCCCGTTTTCTCCTCCAGTTGTTTTCAGCCGCTCCCTGCTGCCCACTCATTTTTCCCGCTGCTCCTTCTCTCCTGCTTCCCACCTCTCACCTTCTTCGTCCACCTCCACTCAGCAGCCTTCCCTCCTCCCAGGACCTACTTAATGGAGGCCACAGTGCGGGTGTGCCACTGGCAAAAGGCTAGCCTGCCTGTGCCTACCCGTACCTGGACCGCACCAGGAACCCAGGCTCTCCCACTACTTGATACACTGCCACCGTGATCTGAGACCTGGCCCCAATGGACTCAGCAACAACAACTGCTGCTGCACTTGTCCACAATCAATGGTAGGACCTCCTACCTGCTGCTACTTTGCCTTCTCTTGAAACACCAGTGCACCCGCACACAATATGCAGTACGACTACCACCACGCTGACCACACTGACCACAAATGCTTCTGAACAACTCTACTGCCTCCTGCTCAACCTGCAATCCCTCTGCAAGCACGCCACAGAGATCTGGGACACCATCACCACCCTCACCTGACATCATCTTCCTGCCTGGACCTGGCTCACCCATGCATCTGCTCCCTACAACGCCCCAGCAACACCAGATGGCTACAAGATAGCACACCGGGACTGCATCAACAAACATGGAGGAGGAATCACCTTCATCCACAGAGAAACCATCCACTGCACCACCGCCGTAGACGACACCACCCACATCATGGAACACCTTAAATTCCACTGCAAACTGAAGGCAAAACCACCATCAGAGGCATACTTGATGGTGGCAAGTATGCCTACAGACCTCCATGATCACGCCCCAGATTCTGCGATGCCATCCCCAAATTCATCACCTCCTCGCCATTATTCCAGACACTACATTTTTCTCAGAGATCTCCATTTTGACCTTAACGCAACCTACACCACCAACCTCCTCGAAGCATGAACATCAGCCTCACCCATCTAGTCACCGACCCCAGAAACTATGCAGGACACATGCTCGACCTCATCTTCACAGCCAGCCAATGAGTCAAGTACAGTCATGTACTCACCTGGCTCACCTGGACAGACCACGCTATCGTCCACTTCACCAGCACAGGATCCCCCGGCACCGCCACCAAGCCACCCAACACCTCACACTGCAGCTTGAACAAAGTATCAGAGAGCTAGTGGACCGATGCACTCAACGGCTCCCACCCTGACACCACAACCACCCTAGAACAAGCCATTAAGAATTTCTCTGCCTGGATCACCGATTACTCCGACAAAGTCGCTCCCATCAAGCCCATCAAACAGAAGAGACCCACCAAACAAGCCAGTTGGTACACTATGGAACTGAGAACCTCGAACTGCAACTGCAAGCAACTAGAAAGGAAACGGAGCACCAGCAAGGAGCCACAGACCGAGCCATCCTCAAGTTGTCCCTCAACTCGAAGTATGGAAACACGCAGCAGTCAAACCTCTTCCCAAGAAACCATCCACTGACCCCAACAAACTCATTAACTACTGTCCCATCTCTCTGCTCCCCTTTCCCGCCAAAGTCCTCAAAAAGGCTATCAACTGCCAAATCACAGAGCACCAATCTTCTGGACTTCTCCCAATCTTGATTCTGCACCAACCACAGCATCAAAACTGCCCTGATCGCTGCCACTGACGACATCAGAACACTCCTTGACCAGGGAGAAACAGCCGCCCTGATCCCCCTCAACCTCTCAGCAGCATTCAAAACTGTATCCCACCACACCCTTATCAAGAGGCTTCATCACATTGGAATCCAAGGAGACACCCTCAAATGGATCACCTCCTTCCTCACTGAAGAACCTAAAGAATTTGCCTACCACCTTTCACCTTGGAACCCAAGAACATCATCTGCGGTGTCCCGGAAGGCTGCCCTTGGCCAACATCGTCAGGACCCATGGAATGAACATTATATCCTATGCAGACAACACCCAGCTCATCCTCTCATTATCAGAAGACCACGATGACTAACTTCTGCAGGTGCATGACGGGCTTCGCCGACTGGATGAAAAACCACCGCCTAGAACTCAACACAGACAAAACGGAAGTGCTGATCTTCAGAAGCAATATATTCCTGTGGAAGAACTCCCGGTGGCCTTCTGAACTAGGACCCGCACCCACTCTGACCTATGTGCATCTATCACACAATTTCATGGCAAAGCTGGGTTACTTATGTTGGACTTACGGCATGGTTACAATGCAAGGGCCCTGAATGTCATTATACACATTTCAGCAGGCTGATATGCACTGTTGGATTACAATTTTGTTATTCTCCTGCAATTTAGCCAGATCAGCTACTTTTCTAAAGGCACCAGAGTGGCTAGTGACTGTTTACGACAGGTGACGTCATTGATCAGGATCAACAAGTGGCTGACATTTACTTGCAATTGTCAACATTGAAGGGGTTATCCAAATGAGTTGCTTGAAGGTAACGAAGAAAGTCAATGACTGAAACTTTCATGATTGATGAAAACCTAGCTAGGGGAGGAGTTTACCACAGCTAACATGGTGGAACAAAACAATTAAAATTACTTAGGTAAGTATTACTTGAGCGAAACATCCTTATCTGCTGAAAAATACCACACAAGATTTCTAAACGATGATACAGAATGGCGCTCAAAAACAATTGTAAAGCGTTATGTACTCACTTAACGTTATTGAAACTACCCCAGACATAAGGTTGCAGATCAATCTGTTTGGAAATGGATTACCACAAATTAGTCTGGGCCACAAAAAGGCTCGTATGTCAATGGAAGCAGATTCATATATGTAAAAGTGAAAAACAAAAGCACTTCCAGTATTCATAAACAATATTGACCAGATAAATGCAATGGTCAAATCAAGCGCAGTATAGGTAACAAGATTGTTTTCTGACATTAACCTTTTTGCAGACACAGAAATAGTGTTTTGGACATAGACTCGTCATCATTACAAATATACTTAATGCAAAAAGTGCCTACACTGTGGATTTTTCTAAATCAACATTGTTGCTTATGTTGATGACCATGAGGGTGGACGGTGGCCCGGGCCCAAATGGTCTCTTAGCTGAACTTTTAAGTCACAATATTTTGTTGGGCCTGAACCTTTCACCTTTATATGATGCTTTCCTCCACTACGCCCTTTCCGAAGACTTATGAAGAGGATCGATCTGGCACCCTATTTACAAGAAGGGTGAATTAGCAGAAACCTCGTAATTACAGACTTAACACCCTTCTTGACGCAGATGAAAAAGCGTATGCTAAATTGTTAGTAGTTGTGTCATGACTCACGTGCTGCTTAAGACTGGAATCCGCAGATCGAGTGGCGTGGGTCTTGAATGTTCGGCTTTGGCCCAGAAAGGGGCTACTCTTTCTGGTAGCCACGGTGCTGTAGGCAATGGAAACGCCAAGAACAGACCGTGCTCTTCAGAAATAGCGCCAGAGGGAAAAAAAACCTAAAAAGGGGAAAAAAATTCCAAACAGAAAGATTCCTGAAACAAGAACAAAAGAACAGGAATCAACAGAAACAAAATGCAGGTAAACACAGAATTGACGAGATCCAGAACCGAAAGGCAAAGAATCAGGAGCGAAGACACTATCAGAACAGAAAGTGTTGCAGCGCAAGGAAAGGAAGAAAACACATCCCTTAAATACCAAGAAACAGGAAATGACCAACAGGAAGTAAAAGGACACCATCTTAGATAGGGAAAAGTACATGGAACAGAATAGAGTAGGAACCATAGAGAATAGGGAACAAGGAATGCTGGGAAGAAAAAGGTAACATGGGAAGGGGGAAAAAACAAAGGAAGGTACAACCAAATGACCCAAGAAAAGAAGAAAAGAAAAAGAAGGAAAAAGAACAGGTAAGAGGGGTCAGGAGGCACAAGAAACGCAGAGCACAAAAGCAGAGCGAGGCCCCATGCCAATTCTGGGGCCTCGTAAGGTGCATAAAAGGCTAGGGGCGCGCCGCGTCCTGTAGACGCGCTGTGCGGCCCGAGCCGAAAGTTCGGCTCGCGCCGCACCACGCGACGCGACAGTAGGTCCCCTTCCCGAAGGCCCAGGTTTGAGGGGGAATAAACGGTGAAAACGATGAATCAGAAGAGGTGCGTGAACAGAAGATGCATCTTCCCAAGAGCATTCACTGAGAGGATAACCCTTCCAATGAATGAGATACTGAGGACGTTTGTGAAAAAGACGAGAGTCACAAATTTCTTGTACCTCATATTCAGGTACATCATTCACTAACACAGGAGGAGGACAAGGAAACTGACGAGAGTAAGGGTCAGGTACATAAGGTTTGAGCTGGGAAACATGAAAGACTGGATGAATCTTCCATGTATGAGGCAAGTGAAGACGGACAGTGACAGGATTAATCAACTGAAGAATACGGAAAGGCCCATAATAGCGAGGTGTGAACTTATTCTGAGAAAGGCGTGAGGGCAAGAATTTGGATGAAAGCCAGACTTTATCTTGAAGGTGATAGTCTGGAGTGGTCCTACGTTTCTTGTCTGCTATTTTCTTCATATATCTCTTGGTGTTTAACAAATTGGATCGAATTAGTCTATGGATTTGTAGAAGTCGTTTGGAAAGAGAAGTAATCGCGGGCAGAGGAGAGGTAGACTGAGGAGAAGTAGGAAAAGAGGTAGGATGATAGCCATAAGAAGAGAAAAAAGGAGTGACCTTGGAGGCACTATGGACAGTATTATTGTAGGAAAATTCAGCATTAGGGAGATAAGTGTTCCAGTTGCTTTGGGTAGAATTACAAAAACAGTGAAGGCATTGCTCTAATCCTTGGTTCAGACGCTTGGTCTGTCCATTGGTCTGAGGATGGAAACCTGATGACAGTGCTATATTGATATTTAGTGTCCTACAAAAATATTTCCAAAACCGGGAAATGTACTGAGGTCCTCTGTCAGATACAATGGTATGTGGAAGTCCATGGAGACGGAAAATATGGTCGATAAATATCTGGCTTAGTTCTTGGGATGTAGGTAGCTTTTTCAGGGCAGTGAAGTGAGCCATCTTAGTAAAGGAATCAACAGTGACCATGATAACCCGGTTTCCTGCTGATGGTGGGAGCCAACACATGAAATCAGTAGAAATGGTGTGCCATGGAGATGGTGGAACAGGCAAAGGCTGTAGTAATCCTGCAGGTCTGGTACGGGGAATCTTGACTTGAGCACAAATGGGACAAGCCTGAACGTATCTTTCAACATCCACTTCCAGGTAGGCCACCAGAAAAATCGCGAAAGAAGTTCTTGTGTGGCCTTGATGCCTCTATGACCAGCAACCGGCGAATCATGGCACATTTGTAATGCCTTTTCTCTAACTCTGTTAGTAGGGAGGAATAACAGATTCTGATAATAATAATATCCTTGTTTTTTTTACATAAAAAGGGTCTTAGTTTCTCTACTTCGCGGTCAGACAGGCTGGAGTATTCCAGTTGTACCTCCTCCAGGAAAGACTGAGCTACTCCAATGATCTTACTAGGTTCAAGTAGATACTGAGATGGGGAAGGAGTACAATCTGGATAACGGCGAGACAGAGCATCAGCCAGAATGTTTTGGGATCCAGGAATATAGGTGATGTAAAAATCATACTGACTGAAGAAAAAGGCCCAACGAGCCTGGCGACTATTCTGGCATACAAAATTACGTAAACATTGTAGATTACGGTGGTCTGTTCTCACCTCAAAAGGCTCCTTGGAACCCATAAGAAACTGTCTCCATTCTAGGCAGGCTGTTTCCAGAGCTAATAATTCCCTTTCAAGTACTGAGTAATGTTGTTCTGAAGTAGAGAGTATATGGGACAAATAGAAAACAGGATGTTCAAGACCATCATTTTCTTGTTGTTGGAGTGAGACATCTCCGATGGCTCTTTCGGAAGCATCGGTAACTACAATAAATTGTTTGTTGGTATCTGGGTGTCTTAAGATGGGGGCTTGAGTGAAAGCCTTCTTTAAATCTTGAAAAGTTGTTTCAGCCGCCTTAGTCCAGACAAACCCTTTCGTTAAATTTTCCTTCTTTAAAGTGTGAGTTATGTGGCTGGTCTGTTTCGCAAAGTCTAAGATGAACTGCTGATAAAAGTTTGCTAATCCTAGAAAACATTGTGTTTCTTTAATAGAAGAAGGAGAAGGCCAATCTAGAATGGCTTGTACTTTTTCTTGGTCCATAGCTATGCCGGTGGGACTTAAATGATAACCCAGATATTTGACTTCCGTCTTGTGGAACTCACACTTTTCTGGTTTACAAGATAGTTGATGTGCCCGGAGTCTTTGAAGGACTTGTTTCACATGGGAAGAATGGAGTTCAGGACGTCTAGAATAAATAAGAATATCGTCTAAGTAGATTACAACTGTCTGGTTCAAAAGGTCAGAAAACACTGAGTCCATAAATCTTTGGAAGATTGCGGGGGCATTAGTGAGACCAAAAGGCATAACTTTGTACTCAAAGTGACCAAATGGGGTCCTGAAAGCTGTTTTCCACTCGTCTCCTTCTTTAATACGTAAAAGGTGGTAGGCTCCCCGTAGATCCAGTTTGGTAAAACGTTAAGCCCCTCTGACTGCTTCTAGAATATCCTTGATGGGAGGCAAAGGATAACAATCCTTAATAGTTATCTGATTCAGGCCTCGAAAATCCAGGCAAGGACGAAGATCCTTTGTCTTCTTGGGTACAAAAAAAGAGAGGAGCCCCTGCCGGAGAAGACGTTGGAACAATAAGACCACTCTGTAAATTTTCTTCCAGATACTCTTTTAGAACTTCCTTTTCGGGTTCCGTGAGGGAATACATCCTCCCAAAGGGAACACCAGTTCCAGGTTCCAAGGGAATAGCACAATCGTAGTCTCGATGTGGAGGTAACACAGGTCTGGATGGTTTTTGGAACACATCTTGAAACTCTAAATAGTGTTCAGGGACTCCTTGGACAGTATTAATGAAATATCCGGTAGTACTTTCAGTAGGTGTTAATCTTTTCGGGGACCAATATTTGTCGGAAGCAAGACAGTTCTCATGACAAAACTGTGAAGACAAGGAAATAGTCCGGGTTACCCAATTCACATACGGATTATGTCTTATGAACCACGGAATTCCGAGAATGATGGTATGGTTGGGGGATGATATGAGATCAAAGAAGATGTGTTCTTGATGTTTACCAAACTGTAAACTTAACATCAAGGTAGTAGTATCGACTGGACCAGCGGATATCAAGGATCCATCCACTGTGTGCACTTGTTCGGGAATTTCTTTGGGTTGTGTTGGAATTTGTTGAATAGTGGCCCAAGTCTTATCCATGTAAATACCACTAGCACCACAATCTAGTAATGCCATAGTCTCTTCTTGACGGCCGTCAGGTAGTTGTAACATGACAGGTAACATGAACAAGGATGTCGTATTGTCATTAAATGAACTGATGGAAGGTATAGCCGATGATCCCGTCCCCTCCCTTCTTACAGAGGACGGGAAGTGGCGTTTCCCGATGGCCTTGGCGGACATACAGGGCAGGTACGAAGCATGTGACCAGCAGAACCACAATACAGGCACAATCATGTCTTCCCGCTCGCTAGCGGAGAGCGGGCCTCGAGTAGTATCCACTTGCATGGGTTCCTCCTCTATGTCTCTAGCAGGAGGACGAGGTTCCTCAGAACGATGCAGATAAACCTGTGAAGTGCTTGGCTGGGAAGACCCTCTACTCCTTTTCTTCTCCAATCGTCGTTCTTGAAGACGGTACTCGATGGAAAGTGCTTGATCCATCAGGCCACGAAGATCTTCAACTCTGGTGGAATGTACTAATTCATCTTTTATTTCTTCTTTAAGTCCTCTACAAAACAAAGTCACCAGAGTACGTTTCACCCAGGTGGTCTCTGCCGCTAGCTGACGAAAGCGTGTAATATATTGAAGGACATCTTGTGAGCCTTGTTGGATGTCACATAAGGCTTCTTCCGCAGAGGCCTCCAATCCTGGACGACTAAACATTTGTTTAAAGCGATTCACGAAAGCGGAATAGTCCGACAATACCGGATCGTTGGATGATACCATCGGGGTTGCCCAGGCCAAGGCAGGACCGGATAAAGCACTGATAAGGTAACCCACCTTTGTCCTGTCATGGGAGAATTGGGTAGGTCGGAAGGCGAAATACACCGTTAATGCATCAAGGAACTCACGTAGCTTAGTTGGTTCACCGGAGAAACGAGGAGTAGAAGCGGAGATAGTCGGAACATCGCCACTGCGGAAAGCCAAAGCCTGTTGTAACGCAGCATTCTCATTGCGTAGTTGTTGCAATTCCTGAGCTTGTTGCTGAATTGTTGTCAGAAGAGATTGATCAGGATCTGCAGCAGCCGCCACTGTATCCCCCATGGTGTTAGAGGACATCGGGATGGTTTGGCGCTGCAATCTGTCACGACTCATGTGCTGCTTACGCCTGGAATCCGCAGATCGAGTGGCGTGGGTCTTGAATGTTCGGCTTTGGCCCAGAAAGGGGCCACTCTTTCTGGTAGCCACGGTGCTGTAGGCAATGGAAACGCCAAGAACAGACCGTGCCCTTCAGAAATAGCGCCAGAGGGAAAAAAAACCTAAAAAGGGGAAAAAACCTCCAAACAGAAAGATTCCTGAAACAAGAACAAAAGAACAGGAATCAACAGAAACAAAATGCAGGTAAACACAGAATTGACGAGATCCAGAACCGAAAGGCAAAGAATCAGGAGCGAAGACACTATTAGAACAGAAAGTGTTGCAGCGCAAGGAAA
Organism: Pleurodeles waltl; assembly: GCF_031143425.1. Classification (NCBI taxonomy): domain Eukaryota; kingdom Metazoa; phylum Chordata; class Amphibia; order Caudata; family Salamandridae; genus Pleurodeles; species Pleurodeles waltl. The sequence continues at coordinate 372,498,850 of NC_090448.1, read as the reverse complement.
GGAAGAAAACACATCCCTTAAATACCAAGAAACAGGAAATGACCAACAGGAAGTAAAAGGACAGCATCTTAGATAGGGAAAAGTACATAGAACAGAATAGAGTAGGAACCATAGAGAATAGGGAACAAGGAATGCTGGGAAGAAAAAGGTAACATGGGAAGGGGGAAAAAACATAAAGGAAGGTACAACCAAATGACCCAAGAAAAGAAGAAAAGAAAAAGAAGGAAAAAGAACAGGTCAGAGGGGTCAGAAGGCACAAGAAACACGGAGCACAAAAGCAGAGCGAGGCCCCATGCCAATTCTGGGGCCTCATAAGGTGCATAAAAGGCTAGGGGTGCGCTGCGTCCTGTAGACGCGCTGTGCGGCCCGAGCCGAAAGTTCGGCTCGCGCCGCACCACGCGACAAGTTGATCCTGAAAAATGAACTGAAAGCAGTGCAGTTCTATGGGTAATGTTTTAGCAATAGTTCTGTACTCCTTCCTGTCTCCAATTTGTTTACGAGCAAAGGCTCCAGATATGCCCTTTGGGTTGAACCTGTGGTAGCGCGTGCGTATTGCTTGTGAGTCACTGTTGTAAGCAAATGCTTGGAGCCCGCCCCTTGCTTAGAATTTGTTGGATTGCGTGGTACTCTCCTTTACAACCTTGTAATTGTTGACGGTTTGCATTTCATCCTTTCCATTCCTGTCTGTGGCTCAGGGACCAAGCACTGATTGATGCAACTTAATCAGTGCCCATGTGCGTTGCTTACAACTTATTGGATTACATGGCACTCTTCCTTACAACCTCGTAATTGGTGATGGCTGGCATTTCATCATTTCCATTCCTGTCAGTGGCACAGGGACCAACTACTGGTTGATTAAACTTAATCAGTGCCAGTCCGCTGCTCCTGACATGAGTGAGGTACCTTTCTGTTCTTTTTAACTTCTCCTGTACTGCAAACAGAAGGTGCATGACTGGCAAAACCGTGCTCATCAGGACAAACAAAATTGCAAGGTTTGTATTTTCCACAGTTAACTTTTTGTTTTATTTTGACAAGTCTTCTTTTCTTACTTTGCACTCATGTTTTGTTTTAGCTCGTTGGTGCTGTTCTCAAAGAATGACTATTCTCTTGCTCTAAATATTCCAAAGCAACATTGTCATTCTCTTATGTGCAATTTTAGAAATTATGCTTTTACACATAATCATGTAGTTCACCCTAGTTCACTCCACCCATCCCACTCCATTCCAAAACCCTCACCCTAATCCATTCCATTCCAGTTCACCACACACCAATCCTCCCAATCCACCCTACTCCAATCCAAAACAATCTGCCCCACTCCAATAAAGTGATCCAAAAAAGCTGTCCCACTCCAATCCACAACAATCTGCCCACCCCAATCCAAAACAACCTTCCTCACTACAATCCATTCCAAAACAATTTGACCCACTCCAATCTAAAACAATCTGCCTCATTCCAATCAGCCCTGCATCAATCCAATCCACCACACCCCAATCCAATCCAATCCACTTGACTCCATCCCAATCCACCACACTCCAATCCTTCCAACCCACTGCCCCACTTCAATACAAACCAATCTGCCCCACTCCAATACAGCACCCCAAAACAATCTGCCCCACTTCAATCCACATTCTACCCACACCAATCCAAATCAGTCTGCCCACCCAATCCAAAACATTCTGCCCGCCCCAATTCAAAACAAACTGCCCCAGTCCAACCTTCCCTAATCCAATCCAATCCACCCCACTCCACTCCACTCCACTCCACTCCACTCCACTCCACTCCATTCCAGTCCACCTCACCTCAATCCACCCCACGCCATTTTGCCCTACTCCAATCCAGAACAATCCGACCCACTCCAAAGAGTCCCGGTACAATCCAAAACAAAGTGCCCCTCTCCACTGTGCCACACTCCAATTCAAAACCATCTGCCCCACCCCGATCCAAAATACCTCCCCACTCCAGTCCAAAATATTCTGCCCCATTAAAATCCAAAACAATCTGCCCCACTCCAATCGTAAATGATCTGCCTTCCTCCGATCCAAAAAATGCTCCAATCTGCCCCACACCAATCCAAAATAATCTGCCCAACACCAATAAAAAAACAATTTACCCCACTCCAATTCAAAACAATCTGCCCAACTCTAATCCGCCCCACTCAATGCCAATCTGCCCCCCTTCAGCCTAATCTACCCCACTCCAATCCAATCTAGACCACCCCACTTCAATCCAAAATACTATGCCCCACTGCAATCGAAAACAATCTGCCCCACTGCAATCCAAAAAAGTCAGCCCGCTACAAAACAATCTGACCAACTCCAAACTATCCCAGTATATTCCAAAATAATCCGCCCCACTCCAGTCCAAAACAATCTGCCCCACTCCAGTCCAAAACAATCTGCCCCACTCCAGTCCAAAACAATCTGCCCCACTCCAGTCCAAAACAATCTGCTCCTCTCCAGTCCAAAACAATCTGCCCCACTCCAGTCCAAAACAATCTGCCCCACTCCAGTCCAAAACAATCTGCCCCACTCCAGTCCAAAACAATCTGCCCCACTCCAGTCCAAAACAATCTGCCCCACTCCAGTCCAAAACAATCTGCCCCACTCCAGTCCAAAACAATCTGCCCCACTCCAGTCCAAAACAATCTGCCCCACTCCAGTCCAAAACAATCTGCCCCACTCCAGTCCAAAACAATCTGCCCCACTCCAGTCCAAATCAATCTGCCCCACTCCAGTCCAAATCAATCTGCCCCACTCCAGTCCAAAACAATCTGCCCCACTCCAATCCAAAACAATCTACCCCAATCCAATCCAAAACAATCTGCCCCACTCCAATCCAAAACAATCTGCCCCACTCCAATTCGTGATAATCTACCCCCACTCCATTCTGTCCCTACCCAATCCAAAAGAGTCTACCTAAAACCAATCTGCCCGACTCCAAACAAAAACAGTCTGCCACACTACTAACGAAACAGTCTGCCCCACTCCATTCCAAAGAAACCTATCCCACATCAATCTAAAACAATATGCCCCACTCCGATCTCAAACAATCTCCCTTTCCATTCCAATACAGTCCACCTCACCCCAATCCAATTCACCACACTCCAGTCCAATTCACCCCACTCAAATCCACCCCACACCAGTCTACCCCAATCCAATCCACACCACTGCAATCCTCCACACCACTGCAATCCTCCACCCCACTCCAACCCAACCCACCCCACTACACCACATTCCAGCACAGCCTACCTCACTCCAATCCATTACAGCCTATCCCAACCCACCCCACCCCACCCCCACTCCAATCTAACCCAATCCAAAACAGACTGCCTAAAACCAATCTACCCCACTCCAATCAAAAAACAGTCTGCCACACTGCTAACCAAAACAGTCTGCCCATTCCATTCCAAGGAAACCTATCCCACATCAATCTAAAACAATTTGCCCCACTCCAATCCTTTGCATTCCAATACAGTCCACCTCACCCCAATCCACCCCACACCAGTCTACCCCATCCAATTTACACCAACTCCAATTCTCCACCACACTCCAATCCAACCCACCCCACTCCAATCCAATCCAACCCAAACTATCCCACTCCTATACACCACATTCCAGTACAACCTACCTCACTCCAATCCATTACAATCCATCCCAACCCAACCCACCCCATTCCATTGCAATCTACCCGCCTCACTGCAGTCTATCCCACTCCAATCCAATCCACCTTAATCCTCCACAGTCCAATCCAATTCACCTTAATCCACTCCAACCAATACACCCCACACCACCTGAATCCATCCCACCCCCCCAAATCTACCCAGCTCCACACCAATCTAATCCAAACCAATCCACTGCACTCCACACCCATCTAATCCACCCCATTCCAGTCTAACTCATCCCACTCCACTCCAATCTACCCCACTCCCCAACACACCCTAATCCAATCCACCTCACTCCATTCCTGTCCACCCCACCCCATTCCAGTCCATCCCACTCCAACCCAATTCACCTCACTCAATCCAGCTCACCCCACTCCAATCCACTGCACCTCAATGCATTCCACCCCACTTCAATCCACCCTACCACACCCCAATCCAATCTAACCCACATGACCGCAACCCAAACCACCCCACATCCTGTCCACATACCCCATTTCAACCCACTCCACTCAAATCCAATCCACCTCATCCACTTCACCCTAATCCACCTCACTCCAAGCCACCTAAACCCACTATACTCCAATCCACCTAAACCCACTATACTCCAATCCACCTAAACCCACTATACTCCAATCCACCTAAACCCACTATACTCCAATCCACCCCACTCTAATCTGATCCTACCCACTCTACTCTAATCCATACCACTCTACTCCAATACCCCCAACTCTACCCCAATCCAGTCCACACCACCCCAGTTCAGTCCACCCCAATCCATCCCACTTCACCTTAAGCCATCCCACTGAAGTCCAATACAGCCCACCTTCATCCACCCACTCCTGTCTAATCCACCCCAATCCACTACAAACCACCTTAATCCAACCCACACCGATCTAATCCACTCCACACCAATCAATCCACCCACACCAATCAAATCCACCCCAATCCACCACACTCAAAATCACCTCACTCCATCCAGTCCACACCACTTCATTCCAAACCAACCCACTCCAGTCCAGCCCAAATCACTCCAGTTCACCCCAGTCGAATCCACTCTACTCACTTCCAGTTCATTCCAATCCAATCCACCCCACCCCACTCAAATCTACCCGACCCTAATCCAATCCACCTCAATTCAATCCATCTCACCTCAATCCAGTCCACCCCACCTCAATCCAGTCCACACCAATCCAATCATATTCAATCCACCCCACTCCAGTTCAATCCACCCCACTCCAGTCCAATTCACCACACTCAGTACACTACACCCCACCTCAGTGCATTCCTCCCACCCCAGTCCACCCCATCTCAGTTCAATCTACCCCATCCCAAGGCACCCTACCCCAATCTAATCCATCCCACTGTAATCCAATCCACCCCACTCCAGTCCTCCCATCCCATTCCAATCCAATCCAATCAACCCCGCTCCAATCCACCCACTGCACTCTACCCCAGTCCAATCCATCCCACCCCAGTTCAATCCACCCAACGCCACTCCAATCTATCCACTCCAGTCCAATTTACTTCAATTCTCTCCACTCCAGTTAAATCCACCTCACTCCAATCCAGCCGACCCCACCCCACCCTCTTCTAATCCAATCCACCCCACTTTACTCTACTCCACCCCACTACCTCAATCAGCCACTCCATCCTAATCTACCCCACGCCACAAATATCTCTGCCACTGAACTCTACTCTCCCCCACTCAGGCCACTTTTAGCCATGCTGAACATCAGCCACACTTATGTACAACATGGCAAAAACACACTGCCAAGCCAATAGCTCTTGTATAGGCGAGAACCATTGGCTTTGCCAATGCTTGTTTTTGGAATATGGCAACAGAACCTACAAGGACACCATACATTTCAAGCTGAACTGTGACATTACTGGTCTTGTGCAAAACAGTACAATTTAAGAACTGTGTGTATAGGAAATTTACTAAAACCTTTAGCAATGGTTTTAACCTACAAGTATTTAAACTGTAGAAATTGTTGTGTTTGTAGTTTACTAATCAAAGTGTTTTTATGGTCAATCTGCATCCTAAAACCGCTGCTTAACTTAATGAAACCCACCCCATTTTTCTCAGCCCTTCCCCACCTGTCTATGTACTGCAAAGTTGAATTTCCCTTTACAGTGCTTGCAGCTAACTTGACCACAGAAGCCCAGGTTGACAACTACCCCTCCCCCCCCATCCCTTAATCTATTACATGCAACACTGTCACCCTCTTTGGTCTTCCTCTCTGACAGTTATTTGGCGCACTTCACCATTTCTCCCACAGCAGGTATTTGGCATAGCCTGTTACGTATGTGAAATTATGTCATAGTGGCATGTCAATTTCCCACCCCTGAGCATGAAGTGCAATATTAGTCATCCTCATCATCACACATGAAAGCAAACCCCCCGCTCACCGCCACCCAAACTGCTTTGTCATGTAGGTTCTCATTAGGGTAATGAGCCTACTGGATTTGGGCGGTAGGAGATTCTGGGTACGGAGTACAACTCCACACCAGGTGACACCTGTCTGCCTAATCCGGGGTTTCCGGCTAACTAGCAGCGCCCCATCTCTGACCGAGATGATTGTGGCAACCGAGCTCATGGTAAAATAGACTCCAAGGAATCATTGTAGATCAGATTGTGTCTTTTTCTCTCAGTTACCAAGATCTCACTCAGGCAAAGACAATGGAGGCAGAATATATTTTAAATAAGCATTTATTAAAATATCTTCATTTTAGATAAAAGCATATGCATGGCAATTACGAGAATGATAGAAAACAATAGGAGCAGGCATGTGACTAAAAATGTAAAACACAAAAACAGTCCTACCATGCTGTCTAAATGGGGGGAGTGGATCTATAGCCTAATCTGCCCTTTGGGTTTCCCCCTAAGAGAACATCATCCCTCATACCTGGAGACAAGGCATGAGGTCTAAAGAGGCAGCATCCCCTTCTGGTTCAGGGCTCGACCGTATAAAGAAGTAGCTGTAGCGAAGCTTGCAGCAATCCACATACAGTCAAGGTCATCTGGCTGGAATCTCCCTCTAACGTGTCGGGGCCTAAGTGGTGTTTATATAATAAAACAGTTGACATTCTAAGAAACTGTCCCCATGGGTACAAAGCTGGCTCTGTATATACTATATCAAAATGAGATGTAGTGTGCACAGAGTCCAGGGGTTCCCCAAGAGGCTTGACTGAGACAATAATAGATAATGATAATGCTCTTTGTGGTAGTGTGGTCGAGCAGTTAGGCTTATCAGAGGGTAGTGTTAAGAATTTGTTGTACACACACAAGCAATAAGTGAAAACACACACTCAATGACTTAACTGCAGACCAATAGTTTTTATATAGAAAAATATCTTTTGTTAATTTATTCCTAGAATCACAAGATTCAGTTTGCAGGTAAGTACATTAAATGAAAGGTACTTTGCATTTGTAAGTTCAGTAATTTGAATCAAATCGACAATGCATATAGTTTTGTTTCAAAAGTGGACACTGCAATTTTCAACAGTTCCTGGGGAGGAAAAATACAGTACAGATTTGGAGGTAAGTAATCGACTTACAGACTCAGTCTCTGGGGCGCAGGTAGCCCACCGTTGGGGGTTCAAGATTACCCCAAACAACCACCACCAACAACACAGGGCCAGTTAGGTGCAGAGGTCAAACAGGAGACAAAATAACGTGGGTGGCTATGGAGACAGGGGGTACTCCGGTTCTGGTCTGCTTGCAAGTAAGTACCCTTGTTGTCAGAGGGCAGACCAGGGGGTTTAGAGGAGCACTGTGGGCCCCCCCAAGTAGGCACCAAACACGCACCCTCAGCGGCATGGGGGCAGCCGGGTGCAGTGCAAACAGGGCGTCAGGTTCCCAATAGAACTCAATGGGCGGACCCGGGGGTCACTTAGGTGCTGCATGCTAGGTACAGGGGGCTCCTCGGGCAAGCTGCCGACTGGACAGGGAGGAGTGCCGCCTGCTGGACACGCTGCACTGGTGGTCTGTTTCTCTCGAGTTTGGGGGCTGCAGGTGCAGTGCTTCTCCAGGCGTCGGATATCTTCTTCGTGGTTCGGGGTGTCTTCTGCAGGCGTCATCGTGGAGGGGTGGAGAGGCCAGCCCAGGGTGGACGCTTGGTTGGAAATCGTCTGGGGATCCTCTCTGGCTAGTTGGTTCCTCTGGAAACGGGCCAGGGTTGTCGGGTGCAGAGTAGTTTAGACTCACGCTTCTGGAGTGAGTCCCATTAGAGATGGTTGCTTTTTCTTCTTGTTGGACAGGGCCGCTGTCCATGGGAGTATATTGGTCCTCTGTGATGCAGGCAGTCCTCTGGAGGCTTTTCAGGGGTCGCTGGTCCTGTAGAACGCATTGCTTTTCTTTTGCACGGTCTTTGAAGCAGGAGAGAGGTCGGTAGGGCTGGGACCAAGTCAGTTGTTGTCTCTTCTTTCTGGGGTTTTCAGCTCAGCAGTCATTGTATTATTGAGGTTGTCAGGAATCTGAATCTCTTGGTTCAGGGAGCCCTCAACTACAAGATTTAGGGGCGTTTTTAAGGTTAGAGGGCAGTAGCCAATGGCTACTGTCCCAGAGGGTGGCTACACCCTCGTTGTTCTCACTCCCTTTGGGGAGGGGAGCACATTCCTGTCCCTATTGGTCCCTGTCCTCCAAACCAAGATGAAGGATTCGGCAAGGAGGGGGTCACTTCAGCTCTGGACACCTTAGGGTTGGTCATGGCTGAGGTGCTGAGCTTGTTTTACCTAATTATTCCTCTGGACTTGCTGCCAAAAGTGGGGCTTTGTCCGGGGCCTGGGCATCTCCATTAGCTGGAGTGCCCTGGGGCATTGTAACATGTAGCCTGAGCCTTTGAGGCTCACTGCTAGATGTTACAGTTCCTGCATGGGGGAGGTCTGAAGCACCTCCCCCCAGTGCAGGCTTTGTTTCTGGCCTCAGAGAGCACAAAGGCTCTCACCCCATGGTGTCAGAAACTCGTCTGTCAGTGGCAGCCTGGCACAGACCAGTCAGTCCTGCACTGAACGATTGGGTAAAATACAGGGGGCATCTCTAAGATGCCCTCTTTGTGCATTTTCTTAGTAAATCCAACACTGGCATCAGTCTGGATTTATTATGCTGAGAAGTTTGATACCAAACTTCCCAGTATTCAGTATTCCAGTTTTGACAAACTCCCAGACCATATACTTAATAAGGCCACACTGTACTTACAATGTCTAAGAATGGACTTAGACACTGTAGGGGCATATTGCTCGTGCAGCTATGCCCTCACCTCTGTTATAGTGCACCCTGCCTTAGGGCTGTAAGGCCTGCTAGAGGGGTGACTTACCTATGCCACAGGCAGTATTTTGTGTGCATGGCACCCTGAGGGGGATGCCATGTCGACTTTGCCTTTTACTCCCCACCAACACACACAGGCCCTCATTCCGACCCTGGCGGTTTGAAACCGCCAGGGTGGAGGGCAACGGAAGCACCGCCAACAGGCTGGTGGTGCTTCCAGGGCTATTCTGACTGCGGCGGTAAAGCCGCGGTCAGAAAAGGGGAACCGGTGGTTTCCCGCCGGTTTTCCCCTGGCCCAGGGAATCCTCCATGGCGGCGCTGCTTGCAGCACCGCCATGGGGATTCCGACCCCCTTCCCGCCAGCCTGTTCCTGGCGGTAAAACCCGCCAGGAACAGGATGGCGGGAACGGGTGATATGCAGACAGTGAAAATCGCGACGGTTGCTACTGCACCCGTCTCACCCCTGCAACTCCGCCGGCTCCATTCGGAGCCGGCTTCCTCGTTGCAGGGGCTTTCCCGCTGGGCCAGTGGGCGATCTTCTGGAGATCGCCCGCCGGCCCAGCGGGAAAGTCAAAATGACCCCCGCGGTCATTTGACCGCGGTGCGGTCTTTGGGCGGTTTCTGCCCGGCGCCCGCCGGACTCGGAATGAGCCCCACAATCTGCTATGGCAGTGTGCATGTGTTAGGTGAGGGGTCCCTTAGGATGGCACAACACACACTGCTGCCCTTAGGGACTCTCCCTGGTCACAGGACCCTTAGTACCACTGGTACCTTTTACAAGGGACTTATCTGTGTGCCAGAGGTGTTCCAATTGTGGAAACAATTGTACATTTTTAGGGAACGAACACTGGTGCTGAGGCCTAGTTAGCAGGATCCCAGCACACTCTCAATCAAATCAGCATCAATATCAGGCCGTGGGGGAGAGGGGGCTGCAACAAGGAGCCATTTTCCTACACCACATATGAGTGTGTGTTTTTCTGTGAATGCTGGAGACACAGCATACCACGTTTGTCGACAACCCTATCTAACTGTAGCCTTGGAGAAAGCACAAAGTGAACTACATGTCCTACTAAGAACACAAAGCTTTCCTAGGTGAAAGGACAATAAGATAGAGAGAAAGTAAAACACCCCCACAAATGAAGATATTGCTAGAAAAATAAAGCAATGCCGTATGAAATGTGATAGGGTGAAAGTGCAAAGCGGCAGGCCTAGTTAGCTAAAACAACGTGTTATTTGTCATAATACGGCTGGCAACGGTCTACTGACGTGGCGCTGCTTGGGGTAGCAGCGCCACCTTCACACTATCCGCCACTATGGCCAAAGCTGGATTTCTGCCCTTCCTGTGGCGGAAATCCGGCTGCGGTCATAATTTGGCAGATGGATTTTAGCCACGGCAACGGTTTTTGGCAGCCATTGCTGCAGCAATAGGCAGCACTTACCGCCAATGTTGTAATGTCCGCTGTAAGGAAATGCCTCCTTGGCATGGTTGCCCCCTGACTTTTTGCCTTTGCTGATGCTATGTTTACAATTGAAAGTGTGCTGAGGCCTGCTAACCAGGCCCCAGCACCAGTGTTCTTTCCCTAACCTGTACTTTTGTATCCACAATTGGCAGACCCTGGCATCCAGATAAGTCCCTTGTAACTGGTACTTCTAGTACCAAGGGCCCTGATGCCAAGGAAGGTCTCTAAGGGCTGCAGCATGTCTTATGCCACCCTGGAGACCTCTCACTCAGCACAGACACCCTGCTTGCCAGCTTGTGTGTGCTAGTGAAGACAAAACGAGTAAGTCGACATGGCACTCCCCTCAGGGTGCCATGCCAGCCTCTCACTGCCTATGCAGTATAGGTAAGACACCCCTCTAGCAGGCCTTACAGCCCTAAGGCAGGGTGCACTATACCATAGGTGAGGGTACCAGTGCATGAGCATGGTACCCCTACAGTGTCTAAACAAAACCTTAGACATTGTAAGTGCAGGGTAGCCATAAGAGTATATGGTCTGGGAGTTTGTCAAACACGAACTCCACAGCACCATAATGGCTACACTGAAAACTGGGAAGTTTGGTATCAAACTTCTCAGCACAATAAATGCACACTGATGCCAGTGTACATTTTATTGTAAAATACACCCCAGAGGGCACCTTAGAGGTGCCCCCTGAAACTTAACCGACTATCTGTGTAGGCTGACTAGTTTTAGCAGCCTGCCACAAACCGAGACATGTTGCTGGCCCCATGGGGAGAGTGCCTTTGTCACTCTGAGGCCAGTAACAAAGCCTGCACTGGGTGGAGATGCTAACACCTCCCCCAGGCAGGAATTGTCACACCTGGCGGTGAGCCTCAAAGGCTCACCTCCTTTGTGCCAACCCAGCAGGACACTCCAGCTAGTGGAGTTGCCCGCCCCCTCCGGCCAGGCCCCACTTTTGGCGGCAAGGCCGGAGAAAATAATGAGAATAACAAGGAGGAGTCACTGGCCAGTCAGGACAGCCCCTAAGGTGTCCTGAGCTGAGGTGACTCTAACTTTTAGAAATCCTCCATCTTGCAGATGGAGGATTCCCCCAATAGGGTTAAGGATTGTGACCCCCTCCCCTTGGGAGGAGGCACAAAGAGGGTGTACCCACCCTCAGGGCTAGTAGCCATTGGCTACTAACCCCCCAGACCTAAACACGCCCTTAAATTTAGTATTTAAGGGCTACCCTGAACCCTAGAAAATTAGATTCCTGCAACTACAAGAAGAAGGACTGCCTAGCTGAAAACCCCTGCAGCGGAAGACCAGAAGACGACAACTGCCTTGGCTCCAGAAACTCACCGGCCTGTCTCCTGCCTTCCAAAGATCCTGCTCCAGCGACGCCTTCCAAAGGGACCAGCGACCTCGACATCCTCTGAGGACTGCCCCTGCTTCGAAAAGACAAGAAACTCCCGAGGGCAGCGGACCTGCTCCAAGAAAAGCTGCAACTTTGTTTCCAGCAGCTTTAAAGAACCCTGCAAGCTCCCCGCAAGAAGCGTGAGACTTGCAACACTGCACCCGGCGACCCCGACTCGACTGGTGGAGATCCGACACCTCAGGAGGGACCCCAGGACTACTCTGATACTGTGAGTACCAAAACCTGTCCCCCCTGAGCCCCCACAGCGCCGCCTGCAGAGGGAATCCCGAGGCTTCCCCTGACCGCGACTCTTTGAACCTAAAGTCCCGACGCCTGGGAGAGACCCTGCACCCGCAGCCCCCAGGACCTGAAGGACCGGACTTTCACTGGAGAAGTGACCCCCAGGAGTCCCTCTCCCTTGCCCAAGTGGAGGTTTCCCCGAGGAACCCCCCCCTTGCCTGCCTGCAGCGCTGAAGAGATCCCGAGATCTCTCATAGACTAACAATGCGAACCCGACGCCTGTTTCGACACTGCACCCGGCCGCCCCCGCGCTGCTGAGGGTGAAATTTCTGTGTGGACTTGTGTCCCCCCCGGTGCCCTACAAAACCCCCCTGGTCTGCCCTCCGAAGACGCGGGTACTTACCTGCAAGCAGACCGGAACCGGGGCACCCCCTTCTCTCCATTCTAGCCTATGTGTTTTGGGCACCACTTTGAACTCTGCACCTGACCGGCCCTGAGCTGCTGGTGTGGTGACTTTGGGGTTGCTCTGAACCCCCAACGGTGGGCTACCTTGGACCAAGAACTGAGCCCTGTAAGTGTCTTACTTACCTGGTTAACCTAACAAATACTTACCTCCCCTAGGAACTGTGAAAATTGCACTGTGTCCACTTTTAAAACAGCTATTTGTCAATAACTTGAAAAGTATACATGCAATTTTGATGATTTGAAGTTCCTAAAGTACTTACCTGCAATACCTTTCGAATGAGATATTACATGTAAAATTTGAACCTGTGGTTCTTAAAATAAACTAAGAAAAGATATTTTTCTATAACAAAACCTATGGGCTGGATTTGTCTCTGAGTGTGTGTACCTCATTTATTGTCTATGTGTATGTACAACAAATGCTTAACACTACTCCGTGGATAAGCCTACTGCTCGACCACACTACCACAAAATAGAGCATTAGTATTATCTATTTTTTACCACTATTTTACCTTTAAGGGGAACCCTTGGACTCTGTGCATGCTATTCCTTACTTTGAAATAGCACATACAGAGCCAACTTCCTACATTGGTGGATCAGCGGTGGGGTACAAGACTTTGCATTTGCTGGACTACTCAGCCAATACCTGATCACACGACAAATTCCTAAATTGTCATTAGAAATTGATTTTTGCAATTTGAAAAGTTTTCTAAATTCTTAAAAGACCTGCTAGGGCCTTGTGTTAGATCCTGTTTAGCATTTCTTTTAGAGTTTAAAAGTTTGTAAAAGTTTGAATTAGATTCTAGAACCAGTTGTAGATTCTTAAAAAGTATTCCAACTTTTAGAAGCAAAATGTCTAGCACAGATGTGACCGTGGTGGAACTCGACACCACACCTTACCTCCATCTTAAGATGAGGGAGCTAAGGTCACTCTGTAAAATAAAGAAAATAACAATGGGCCCCAAACCTACCAAAATACAGCTCCAGGAGCTTTTGGCAGAGTTTGAAAAGGCCAACCCCTCTGAGGGTGGCAACTCAGAGGAAGAGGATAGTGACTTGGAGGACAATTCCCCCCTACCAGTCCTATCTAGGGAGAACAGGGTCCCTCAAACCCTGACTCCAAAAATAATAGTCAGAGATGCTGGTTCCCTCACAGGAGAGACCAACACCTCTGAAATCACTGAGGATAACCCCAGTGAAGAGGACATCCAGTTAGCCAGGATGGCCAAAAGATTGGCTTTGGAAAGACAGATCCTAGCCATAGAGAGGGAAAGACAAGAGATGGGCCTAGGACCCATCAATGGTGGCAGCAACATAAATAGGGTCAGAGATTCTCCTGACATGTTGAAAATCCCTAAAGGGATTGTAACTAAATATGAAGATGGTGATGACATCACCAAATGGTTCACAGCTTTTGAGAGGGCTTGTGTAACCAGAAAAGTGAACAGATCTCACTGGGGTGCTCTCCTTTGGGAAATGTTCACAGGAAAGTGTAGGGATAGACTCCTCACACTCTCTGGACAAGATGCAGAATCTTATGACCTCATGAAGGGTACCCTGATTGAGGGCTTTGGATTCTCCACTGAGGAGTACAGGATTAGGTTCAGGGGGGCTCAAAAATCCTCGAGCCAGACCTGGGTTGACTTTGTTGACTACTCAGTGAAAACACTAGATGGTTGGATTCAAGGCAGTGGTGTAAGTAATTATGATGGGCTGTACAATTTATTTGTGAAAGAACACCTGTTAAGTAATTGTTTCAATGATAAACTGCATCAGCATCTGGTAGACCTAGGACCAATTTCTCCCCAAGAATTGGGAAAGAAGGCGGACCATTGGGTCAAGACAAGGGTGTCCAAGACTTCAACAGGGGGTGACCAAAAGAAAGGGGTCACAAAGACTCCCCAGGGGAAGGGTGATGAGACAACCAAAACTAAAAATAGTAAAGAGTCTTCTACAGGCCCCCAAAAACCTGCACAGGAGGGTGGGCCCAGAGCCTCTTCACAAAACAATGGGTACAAGGGTAAAAACTTTGATCCCAAAAAGGCCTGGTGTCATAGCTGTAAACAGCATGGACACCAAACTGGAGACAAGGCCTGTCCCAAGAAAGGTTCCACTCCAAACTCCCATCCAGGTAACACTGGTATGGCTAGTCTCCAAGTGGGATCAACAGTGTGCCCAGAGCAAATCAGGGTCCACACTGAAGCTACTCTAGTTTCTGAGGGTGGGGTGGATTTAGCCACACTAGCTGTCTGGCCGCCTAACATGCAAAAATACAGACAGCAACTCTTAATTAATGGGACTAGAATAGAGGGCCTGAGGGATACAGGTGCCAGTGTCACCATGGTGACAGAGAAACTGGTTTCCCCTGGCCAATACCTGACTGGAAAAACTTACACAGTCACCAACGCTGACAATCAGAGAAAAGTACATCCCATGGCAATGGTTACTTTAGAATGGGGAGGGGTCAATGGCCTGAAACAGGTGGTGGTCTCCTCAAATATCCCAGTGGACTGTCTGCTTGGAAATGACCTGGAGTCCTCAGCATGGGCTGAGGTAGAGCTAAAAACCCATGCAGCAATGCTGGGTATCCCTGAACTGGTGTGTGTGAAAACAAGAGCACAATGGAAGGCACAGGGTGAACAAGTAGAGCTGGAGTCTGGAAGAATGGCCCAGCCTACCAAGAGAACAGGAAAGTCAGTTGGGAAACCAACTGCAACACAGCAAAAGAAAGGGAACCTCTCTTCTCAGGAAGAAGTTCTGCCCTCTGAGGGAACTGAGCCTTTGGAGCTTGAACCTTATCAGGTTGAGCTCTTAGGCCCAGGGGGACCCTCAAGGGAGGAGCTGTGTAAGGGACAAGAAACCTGTCCCTCTCTTGAAGGCCTTAGGCAGCAAGCTGCTGAAGAGTCCAAAGGCAAGAAAAATGGAACGCATAGGGTCTATTGGGAAGATGGACTCCTGTACACTGAGGCCAGAGACCCCAAACCTGGTGCCACTAGGAGAGTGGTAGTGCCTCAGCTGTTCAGGAAGTTCCTCCTAACATTGGCCCATGACATTCCCCTTGCTGGACATTTGGGACAAACCAAGACGTGGGAGAGGTTAGTCAACCACTTCTACTGGCCCAATATGTCCAACATGGTTAAGGAGTTTTGCCTCTCCTGCCCCACCTGTCAAGCCAGTGGTAAGACAGGTGGGCATCCAAAGGCCCCCCTCATTCCACTTCCAGTGGTGGGGGTTCCCTTTGAAAGAGTGGGTGTGGACATAGTTGGTCCACTAGAACCTCCCACAGCCTCAGGAAATATGTATATCCTGGTAGTAGTGGATCATGCTACCAGGTATCCTGAAGCTATTCCCCTTAGGTCGACTACTGCCCCTGCAGTAGCCAAGGCCCTCATTGGTATCTTTACCAGAGTGGGTTTCCCTAAGGAGGTGGTGTCTGACAGAGGTACCAACTTCATGTCAGCATACCTAAAGCACATGTGGAATGAGTGTGGGGTGACTTATAAATTCACTACACCATACCATCCACAAACTAATGGCTTAGTTGAGAGATTCAACAAGACATTAAAGGGCATGATCATGGGGCTCCCAGAAAAACTCAAAAGGAGATGGGATGTCCTCTTGCCATGCCTGCTTTTCGCTTACAGAGAGGTGCCACAGAAGGGAGTAGGATTCTCACCCTTTGAACTTCTGTTTGGTCATCCTGTAAGGGGACCACTTGCCCTTGTTAAAGAAGGCTGGGAGAGACCTCTCCATGAGCCTAAACAGGACATAGTGGACTATGTACTTGGCCTTCGCTCTAGAATGGCAGAGTACATGGAAAAGGCAACCAAAAACCTTGAGGCCAGCCAACAGCTCCAGAAGTTTTGGTATGACCAAAAGGCTGCACTGGTTGAGTTCCAACCAGGGCAGAAAGTCTGGGTTCTGGAGCCTGTGGCTCCCAGGGCACTCCAGGACAAATGGAGTGGCCCTTACCCAGTACTAGAGAGGAAGAGTCAGGTCACCTACTTGGTGGACCTGGGCACAAGCAGGAGCCCCAAGAGGGTGATCCATGTAAACCGCCTTAAGCTCTTCCACGACAGGGCTGATGTCAATCTGTTGATGGTAACAGATGAGGATCAGGAGGCAGAGAGTGAACCTCTCCCTGATCTTCTGTCATCAGACCCAAAAGATGGTACAGTAGATGGAGTGATCTACTCAGACACCCTCTCTGGCCAACAGCAAGCTGATTGTAGGAGAGTCCTACAACAGTTTCCTGAACTCTTCTCCTTAACCCCTGGTCAGACACACCTGTGTACCCATGATGTGGACACAGGAGACAGCATGCCTGTCAAGAACAAAATCTTTAGACAGTCTGACCATGTTAAGGAAAGCATCAAGGTGGAAGTCCACAAGATGCTGGAATTGGGAGTAATTGAGCGCTCTGACAGCCCCTGGGCTAGCCCAGTGGTCTTAGTCCCCAAACCTCACACCAAAGATGGAAAGAAAGAGATGAGGTTTTGTGTGGACTACAGAGGGCTCAATTCTGTCACCAAGACAGATGCTCATCCAATTCCAAGAGCTGATGAGCTCATAGACAAATTAGGTGCTGCCAAATTCTTAAGTACCTTTGACTTGACAGCAGGGTACTGGCAAATAAAAATGGCACCTGGAGCAAAAGAAAAGACAGCATTCTCCACACCTGATGGGCATTATCAGTTTACTGTTATGCCCTTTGGTTTAAAGAATGCCCCTGCCACCTTCCAAAGGTTGGTGAATCAAGTCCTTGCTGGCTTGGAGTCCTTTAGCACAGCTTATCTTGATGATATTGCTGTCTTTAGCTCCACCTGGCAGGATCACCTGGTCCACCTGAAGAAGGTTTTGAAGGCTCTGCAATCTGCAGGCCTCTCTATCAAGGCATCCAAATGCCAGATAGGGCAGGGAACTGTGGTTTACTTGGGACACCTTGTAGGTGGAGGCCAAGTTCAGCCACTCCAACCCAAGATCCAGACTATTCTGGACTGGGTAGCTCCAAAAACCCAGACTCAAGTCAGGGCATTCCTTGGCTTGACTGGGTATTACAGGAGGTTTGTGAAGGGATATGGATCCATTGTGACAGCCCTCACTGAACTCACCTCCAAGAAAATGCCCAAGAAAGTGAACTGGACTGTGGAATGCCAACAGGCCTTTGACACCCTGAAACAAGCAATGTGCTCAGCACCAGTTCTCAAAGCTCCAGATTATTCTAAGCAGTTCATTGTGCAGACTGATGCCTCTGAACATGGGATAGGGGCAGTTTTGTCCCAAACAAATGATGATGGCCTTGACCAGCCTGTTGCTTTCATTAGCAGGAGGTTACTCCCCAGGGAGCAGCGTTGGAGTGCCATTGAGAGGGAGGCCTTTGCTGTGGTTTGGTCCCTGAAGAAGCTGAGACCATACCTCTTTGGGACTCACTTCCTAGTTCAAACTGACCACAGACCTCTCAAATGGCTGATGCAAATGAAAGGTGAAAATCCTAAACTGTTGAGGTGGTCCATCTCCCTACAGGGAATGGACTTTATAGTGGAACACAGACCTGGGACTGCCCATGCCAATGCAGATGGCCTTTCCAGGTTCTTCCACTTAGAAAATGAAGACTCTCTTGGGAAAGGTTAGTCTCATCCTCTTTCGTTTGGGGGGGGGTTGTGTAAGGAAATGCCTCCTTGGCATGGTTGCCCCCTGACTTTTTGCCTTTGCTGATGCTATGTTTACAATTGAAAGTGTGCTGAGGCCTGCTAACCAGGCCCCAGCACCAGTGTTCTTTCCCTAACCTGTACTTTTGTATCCACAATTGGCAGACCCTGGCATCCAGATAAGTCCCTTGTAACTGGTACTTCTAGTACCAAGGGCCCTGATGCCAAGGAAGGTCTCTAAGGGCTGCAGCATGTCTTATGCCACCCTGGAGACCTCTCACTCAGCACAGACACCCTGCTTGCCAGCTTGTGTGTGCTAGTGAAGACAAAACGAGTAAGTCGACATGGCACTCCCCTCAGGGTGCCATGCCAGCCTCTCACTGCCTATGCAGTATAGGTAAGACACCCCTCTAGCAGGCCTTACAGCCCTAAGGCAGGGTGCACTATACCATAGGTGAGGGTACCAGTGCATGAGCATGGTACCCCTACAGTGTCTAAACAAAACCTTAGACATTGTAAGTGCAGGGTAGCCATAAGAGTATATGGTCTGGGAGTTTGTCAAACACGAACTCCACAGCACCATAATGGCTACACTGAAAACTGGGAAGTTTGGTATCAAACTTCTCAGCACAATAAATGCACACTGATGCCAGTGTACATTTTATTGTAAAATACACCCCAGAGGGCACCTTAGAGGTGCCCCCTGAAACTTAACCGACTATCTGTGTAGGCTGACTAGTTTTAGCAGCCTGCCACAAACCGAGACATGTTGCTGGCCCCATGGGGAGAGTGCCTTTGTCACTCTGAGGCCAGTAACAAAGCCTGCACTGGGTGGAGATGCTAACACCTCCCCCAGGCAGGAATTGTCACACCTGGCGGTGAGCCTCAAAGGCTCACCTCCTTTGTGCCAACCCAGCAGGACACTCCAGCTAGTGGAGTTGCCCGCCCCCTCCGGCCAGGCCCCACTTTTGGCGGCAAGGCCGGAGAAAATAATGAGAATAACAAGGAGGAGTCACTGGCCAGTCAGGACAGCCCCTAAGGTGTCCTGAACTGAGGTGACTCTAACTTTTAGAAATCCTCCATCTTGCAGATGGAGGATTCCCCCAATAGGGTTAAGGATTGTGACCCCCTCCCCTTGGGAGGAGGCACAAAGAGGGTGTACCCACCCTCAGGGCTAGTAGCCATTGGCTACTAACCCCCCAGACCTAAACACGCCCTTAAATTTAGTATTTAAGGGCTACCCTGAACCCTAGAAAATTAGATTCCTGCAACTACAAGAAGAAGGACTGCCTAGCTGAAAACCCCTGCAGCGGAAGACCAGAAGACGACAACTGCCTTGGCTCCAGAAACTCACCGGCCTGTCTCCTGCCTTCCAAAGATCCTGCTCCAGCGACGCCTTCCAAAGGGACCAGCGACCTCGACATCCTCTGAGGACTGCCCCTGCTTCGAAAAGACAAGAAACTCCCGAGGGCAGCGGACCTGCTCCAAGAAAAGCTGCAACTTTGTTTCCAGCAGCTTTAAAGAACCCTGCAAGCTCCCCGCAAGAAGCGTGAGACTTGCAACACTGCACCCGGCGACCCCGACTCGACTGGTGGAGATCCGACACCTCAGGAGGGACCCCAGGACTACTCTGATACTGTGAGTACCAAAACCTGTCCCCCCTGAGCCCCCACAGCGCCGCCTGCAGAGGGAATCCCGAGGCTTCCCCTGACCGCGACTCTTTGAACCTAAAGTCCCGACGCCTGGGAGAGACCCTGCACCCGCAGCCCCCAGGACCTGAAGGACCGGACTTTCACTGGAGAAGTGACCCCCAGGAGTCCCTCTCCCTTGCCCAAGTGGAGGTTTCCCCGAGGAACCCCCCCCTTGCCTGCCTGCAGCGCTGAAGAGATCCCGAGATCTCTCATAGACTAACACTGCGAACCCGACGCCTGTTTCGACACTGCACCCGGCCGCCCCCGCGCTGCTGAGGGTGAAATTTCTGTGTGGACTTGTGTCCCCCCCGGTGCCCTACAAAACCCCCCTGGTCTGCCCTCCGAAGACGCGGGTACTTACCTGCAAGCAGACCGGAACCGGGGCACCCCCTTCTCTCCATTCTAGCCTATGTGTTTTGGGCACCACTTTGAACTCTGCACCTGACCGGCCCTGAGCTGCTGGTGTGGTGACTTTGGGGTTGCTCTGAACCCCCAACGGTGGGCTACCTTGGACCAAGAACTGAGCCCTGTAAGTGTCTTACTTACCTGGTTAACCTAACAAATACTTACCTCCCCTAGGAACTGTGAAAATTGCACTAAGTGTCCACTTTTAAAACAGCTATTTGTCAATAACTTGAAAAGTATACATGCAATTTTGATGATTTGAAGTTCCTAAAGTACTTACCTGCAATACCTTTCGAATGAGATATTACATGTAAAATTTGAACCTGTGGTTCTTAAAATAAACTAAGAAAAGATATTTTTCTATAACAAAACCTATGGGCTGGATTTGTCTCTGAGTGTGTGTACCTCATTTATTGTCTATGTGTATGTACAACAAATGCTTAACACTACTCCGTGGATAAGCCTACTGCTCGACCACACTACCACAAAATAGAGCATTAGTATTATCTATTTTTTACCACTATTTTACCTCTAAGGGGAACCCTTGGACTCTGTGCATGCTATTCCTTACTTTGAAATAGCACATACAGAGCCAACTTCCTACATCCGCCATAGTCTTAGACATCAAACAGCAGTATGTCCAGATTTCTTTGCCATGCTAATCGCGCTTTAGATAATGCCAGTCTGCGTGCCTCCTGTGTAATGGCATACAGCCTGGCTATAACATGACCCGGCGCACAGTTCCACATTAATGACCAGAGCGGAGACTGTGGATGGCTCTTGTAGGTCTTCCCCTAATATTTCCCGCATCCTAGCACATGCCCTGTGATAGTGGAACCTGATTAGAGGTGTGACCGTAGCCCCATCACCTTGTACTTTTTCCCAGCTTTGCAGCCTGCCCTCTTCAAACAGGTCTCCCACATTGACGATGTCCAACTCCTGGAGTGCTTTAGTGCCCCCCCCCCTCTCTTTTGACATCAGAAACCATGTGCACCAGGCTAGCTGTGCGTCCTGTGTATATAGAAGGGAGCTCGCTTGCCTTTCCATTAGTTTCTGCCAAGCATAGGAAGTCACCTTTATCAAATCCAGTATCCCGAGTCATCATTTCGGTTTATCAAAGAGGACCTGAGGTAAATTAGACGAAGTCATCATCCCCGCTCCAGCTGGAGGTGGGATAATTCCGGTGGTCCATGCAGCCAAAAGTGTGCGAACTGTGCTTGAGCGACCTGATAGTCCGCTTCCACGTCTGGGGCACCTAGGCCTCCCATATCATATGTTAGGGTGAGCATCCACCATCGGACCCTGGGATGTTTACCTGCCCAGGCCAATCTACTCAAGAGAACTGGTAGTCTATCAAAAATCGAACGGGTGAGGATGATCAGTATGTTTAGGAACAAAAATAGAAAGTGCGGCAGCACACCATTTTCATGATGGCCACTCTTCCAGCAAGGGAAGGAGGAAGTTTATTCCAGTGGTCAACTGCATCTGACAGCCACTGCACCGCCACCCCGTAATTATCGCGGAGGATGATAGTTGGATTAGAGTGAATTTTAATCCCCAGAGAGCGCACCGACTCTTCAGTCCACTGCAGTGGGTATTCCATAGGTACCCTGTTGGTATCAGAAGAGAGAGGGAACACCATTGTTTTGCCCCAGTTCACGTGGAGTCCAGCGTGGCCTCCAAACACCACCACTTCTTGGAGCACAGGTGCGAAATTCCACGCTGGTTCCCTGACATATAGTAATGTCTCGTCGGTGTATGGTGTACAAAGACACTATGGGCCTCATTATGACCCTGGCGGTAGAGAACCGCCAGGGCCAACGGGGGCGGGAGCACCGCCGACAGGCCGGCGGTGCTCCCTTGGGCATTCTGACCGCGGCGCTTTGGCCGCGGTCAGAAAGGGAAAACCGGCGGTCTCCCGCCGGTTTTCCACTGCCCCTAAGAATCCTCCAAGGCGGCGCAGCTCGCTGCGCCGCCGAGGGGATTCTGACAATCCTTACCGCCATCCTGTTCCTGGCGGCTCGCCCGCCAGGAACAGGATGGCGGTAAGGATTGTCGTGGGGCCCCTGGGGGCCCCTGCAGTGCCCATGCCAATGGCATGGGCACTGCAGGGGCCCCCGTAAGAGGGCCCCGCTAGTATTTCACTGTCTGCGTAGCAGACAGTGAAATACGCGACGGGTGCAGTAGCACCCGTCGCACCTTCCCACTCCGCCGGCTCGATTACGAGCCGGCATCCTCGTGGGAAGGGAGTTTTTCCCTGGGCTGCCGGGTGGTCTTTTGGAGACCGCCCGCCAGCCCAGGGAAAAACTCATAATACCCTCCGCGGTCTTCTGACCGCGGAGCAGTATTATGGAGGGCGGCATCCTGGCGGGCGGCCTCCGCCGCCCGCCAGGGTCATAATGAGGCCCTATGAGTGTGTAATGAGTAAAATGTAACCCTCTATGGGAATGGTATTTTCTCAGTGCACATGCCAGCGGTTCAGCTACTAATGCATAGAGCAGTGGGGATAAGGGGCAACCCTGCCTCGTCCCCCTCTCTATTGGGAGTGGGGGAGTCACTATACCATTTAACTGTAGTCTGGCAACCAGACTCCCACTCGCCACAGAACTGCCTGCATGAAACCCCACTCTACGGAGTTGAAGGCTTTTTCGATATCTAAAAACACCACTACTGCCTTAACTTTCAGATCCAAATGCTGCATTGCCCCAACGGTTTGCAGATTATATGATAGGCCAAGCCCTGGAACAAACCCAGTCTGTTCCACACCTATCACATGTGGGAGAAGAGGTGCCAGCCTATTCGCTAGGATTTTAGCATACAGCTTAGCTCCACGTTCATAAGGGACAGTGGTCTGTATGAGGAGCAGCAATCCGCGGGCTTCAGTAGGACCACCAACAGGGCCTCCCGCATAGTAGGAGGCATACAGCCATCAGTTGTCATCTCCTCAAATAGTGTTGCCATCTGCGGAATAAGAATGTCTTCATAAGCTTTATAGAAGGCCAACGTAAGCCCGTCTGTTGGCATACTCGCCTTAGCGACCATGACTTCCTCTGGCTGCAGTGAGCCCATCAATCGAACCCTGTGTTCCATCTGTAAGCCGTGACATGGCGATGTGGGCTATATAGTCCTCAACCACAGTTTCATCTAATTGTGAGCATGACCTATATAAACCTGTATAATAATCATGAAACTGCTGTACCACCGAGGGGGGGGGATCGCTCCACACACCACCATTGTCGTCCAGTATTTGGGATATTGTATTATGCTTGCAGCAGGGACGAAGAGTTGATGCTAGTGTGGCTCCAGGCCATTACCCTTCACCATAGATACGGGCTACAGCATATTTTCTCATGTGCAACCTCTTGGAATCCTGTCATCCTGTCCCGTATAGCATGCAGCACTGAATTATTCCTCCCCCTTCTATCTGCCTGGCTTCCAGCTCTGCTATTTCTGCCTCTAATTTCTGGAGACTGTTGCTCAGCGCCCTCAGTACTTCCACATGTTTTGTTATGGTAACTCCCTGTATGTAAACTTTAAACGCTTTCCATATTATAGCAAATTTAGTCACTGTTCCCACATTTACCGTGAACTATTCCCTATATCGCTGCTCAGTTCCTTCTTGAATGCATCATCCAACAGCGAATTCTGAGGGAAACGCCACAAGAAGGCAGGAGTGGTGTAAGTATGTGCGTGGAAAAACCTCACAAGCCTGAATTTGCACTACCAACTTCTGGGTGCACAACCAGTAGTAGCGAGGGCAGCGATGCGCCCAAACACCAATCATTTCATTTCGATTTAAGATCTCAGTGAGGGCTCGGGCTGCCCTTGAGGGACATCTTGGGGGCCCGATGAGTGATCTCGGTCGGGATTTAACATGCAGTTGAGGTCCCCACCCCCGGAGCTGGGGAAGGTCAGCCCATTGTTGCGACCGGGCGCTCAAGTCAAAATAGAAATTGGGGTCATTGTAATTGGGACCGAAAACATCCACCACCAATAGCACACAATTCTCTATAATATATTTAGCCACCACATAGTGACCAGCGGGATCTGCACACACTTCCTGCAGGCCGATGCTTGCTTCTTTTCTGACTCAAATCAGCCCTCACATGGGACGTGAATCCCGCCACACACACGGACCCCTGCATCCTCCGCTGTAGCGCATCCTTATCACCCAGGGCTTGGTGCGTCTCCTGGAGGACTGCCACATGTATAGTGTTTTCACGCAAATATGCAAACACTTTACGAATATTCGTATTATCATTGAGGCCACAAACATTCCAGGTGAGTAAGCGCAGGGGCACATATTTTGCAGAACATTTCCTGGAGGGGCATTTGACATTAGACAAACATTATCTTGTTCAGCTGCACTATTCTAGGGACACATTTCTAGCATGGCACAGGCCATCTGCCGACTAGGATTACGTTTGAACTTACCCCAACTACCTTCCCCCCTCCCATGGTGCACTCTCCCCAATGTGCGCAATCTTTTCTCTCCCCACCCTATCCCCCTTACACTCCACAACAAACATCTGAAACACGGTGCACACCCAGGGGCCGATAAAGCCAAGCATCTCATCTTCTACATGTCCATCACGTAAGCCGTAGTTCTCATTTACCAGGCCTGTGTGCATCAAGGGTCTCTTTAAGTACTGCACTGTGTGTCTCTGCGGACACCTCACCACAGTACATCTAAATTCCTTTTGCCGATCCAATTCATTCCAGTTTGTACCACTACGATGGCACGTGAAGCATCTGTTTGTCAATATTCAGCTGTACAGCACCCCATGACCCTAGAATCTAACTCAGAGTGGACAGGGCCCAGCGACAGTATGGGCACCACCAGTCCTGTCTGCAACGGTGCCGGTCCAGGCTCCCTCACCTGTGACCCCATTGTCATTCCATTTCATCCATGCTTTCCGGTGCATCCTCCTCTTTGGCAGTTTGCCTATTCCGCCGTTGTCCCTTGGCCTCTCTCTTGGAAATGAACTGCTGCAGTTTCTGTAAATCTGTGAAGACCAGGGGCTTCCTGGCTACTATCACTCTCAGTTGCGCTGGGTACAGCATATTATATTCCAATTTCAGGTCCCTTAGCTTCCGTTTGCGCTGAAGGAACTGTCTTCTTGCCTCCTGTACCTGCTGGGTGAAATTTGGGAAGAGCGATACCGTGGCGCACTCGTATTGCAACTTCCCCAGTGCCCTGGCTTTCCGGAGTGCTGCGTCTGTCCCAGTAATCAAAGAGCCTGGCTATGATGGGGTGCAGAGAGGCCCCCGGAGCAGTGAGCCCATTCCACAACATATAGGTCTGAGAAAGTCTCACGCCCCAGCAAACTGATCAATAGTTGCTCCACATACTTCTCTATGTTGTCTATCCAAATCGATTCTGCTACATCCACAATGTGCACGTTATTTCTGCATTAGCACGCCTCCAAGTCTTCTGCTTTGGCTTGCAGTGTCAGGAGAAGTTTGTCCACTTTCTTGTGGGTTGCCCCAGTGTACTTTGCTCATCTTTAGCCTCTGACACCCTCTGTTCCACCTAGTCCAGGCGCTCGGAATGTTCATCGAGCCTGTCCAACATTTGATCCATTCTGTATGTCAGGGAGTCTTTTTTCCTGTTGATTTTTGTGAGGCTTTGCTGCATAGCCGTCAGGATTTGCTTCAAGTCTGACGTCATCTCTCCCTAGGCGTCTTCTAGAGTCTCTGCAGTTGCGCTCACCCCTTCACTCCGCATCTTGTGTGCCTTCCGTGACTCAAACTGTAGTTTAGCTTGTTTTTTGTCTGACTTGCCCATGGCGCTATTTTCCACACTGCAGTTATGCCCAGTCCAAGACGGGTGCCACCAGTAGGCACTCCGTAGAAGTGGCAGTAGCCACTGGCCCTGTAGGGGCCGTCCAGTATCCCCCTCCGGCTGCAACAGCCACTGTAACTCAAAACCGTCACTCCCTCACCGGGGGGAGTCTCAGCTTATTCTACAATCTGTTCCAATCCTCAGGTGAGGACGCAGAGTAGGGACAGGGTCGCCCCGACCAGGCTCTCTTGCATCTCCTAGGGCTCACCACCTTCTGGCTGCTCTCATTAGTCTCGCCTGTGGTTCGGGCCCACCCACCAGCCTCTCTCTGGCTATGTCCCTGAGGTATGGTTTGTTCTGTCTGGCCCCGCAGGTCCATACCTCTCTCCACGACTCCCAGAGACCACTCCATGCCCCCCAAGGCTCTCTATATCCTTCCATTGGATTGTTCCTGGGCTCAGTCACTTGTTTTCATTGCGCGCCCAACACCCCCTCCAGGATCCCCTCTGTCTGGGCACCACCGGTGGTCCCAGCAGAGTCCTCCAGTTCAGGCACTTGGGCCACTCTCCACATGCCTTCTACTTTGAGGCGGAGTCCTGTCGCAGGTGTGCGATGTGCTTCATCAGACCCCTTGAGGCTCCGCTGCTCCACACGGCCTCCAGTCACCTCGGGGTCACTGCCGCCTCCTGTTCGGTCGTCGCGGGGTCCACTCACTGGCTACTACTTCTCAAAAATCTGTTGTGGACACGGCTGACCGCACACACCCCTGCGGCTCCCCGGAGGCCCCTCCGTGCCCCTCGGTGCTCTCTGTATCCTTCCTTCGGATTGTTCCTGGGCTCTGTCTCTTGTTTTCATTGCGCGCTCGACACCCCCTCCAGGCTCACCTTTGCCTGGGCTCCACTTCAGTCATTTGGGCTGCTCTCCACCCGCCTCCTACTCCTACTCCTACTCCGAGGCCTGGGCAGAGTCCTGCCTCATGGCGTGTTGTAGGAAAATGGCTCCTTATTGCAGTTACCTCCCTCACATTTTGCCTGATATTGATGTTGACAGAGTGTGCTGGGACCCTGCTAACCAGGCCCCAGCACCAGTGTTCTTTCACTAAAAATGTACCATTTTTCCACAATTGGCACACCCCTGGCTCACAGATAAGTCCCTTGTAAAAGGTACCAGTGGTACCAAGGGCCCTGTGACCCCAGGGAAGGTCCCTAATGGCCGCAGCATGTGTTGTGCCACCCCAAGGGACCCCTTACCTAACACATGCACACTACCATTGCAGATTGTGAGTGTTGCTGGGGAGCAAAAGGCAAAGTCGACATGGCATCCCCCTTAGGATGTCATGCACACAAAATACTGCCTGTGGCATAGGTACGTCACCCCTCTAGCAGGCCTTATAGCCCTAAGACAGGGTGCACTATACCACAGGTGAGGGCATAGCTGCATGAGCAACCTGCCCCTACTGTGTCTAAGTCAATTCTCAGACATTGTAAGTACAGTGTGGCCATATTAAGTAAATGGTCTGGGAGTTTGTCAAAACGAACTCCACAGTTCAATAATGGCTACACTGAACACTAGGAAGTTTGGTATCAAACTTCTCAGAACAATAAACCTACACTTATGCCAGTGTTGGATTTATAACAAATGCACACAGAGGGCATCTTAGAGATGCCCCTTGTATTTTACCCAATCCTTCAGTGCAGGACTGACTGGTCTGTGCCAGCCTGCCACTGAGAGACAAGTTTCTGACCCCCTGGGGTGAGAGCCTTTGTGCTCTCTGGGGTCAGAAACAAAGCCTGCACTGGGGGGAGGTGCTTCACACCTCCCCCTGCAGAAACTGTAACACCTGGTGGCGAACCTCAATGGCTCAGGCCTGGTGTTACAATGTCCCCAGGGCACTCCAGCCAGTGGAGATGCCGCCCCCGGACGAACCCCCACTTTTGGAGGCAAGTCCAGTGGGATTAGAAATACAAGCAGGATTCACCCCCTAAGCCAGGTCCACCCTTAAGGTGACTAGAGCTGAAGTGAACCCCTGCTTGGAAAATCCTCCATCTCGTTTGGGAGGATTTAGCCTAATAGGTATAGGGATAGGGATGTGCTACCCTCCCCAAAGGGACAGAGCACAAGGAGGGTGTAGCCACCCTCAAGGACAATAGCCATTGGCTACTGCCCTGTGACCCTAACACAACCCTAAATTCAGTATTTAGGGGTGACCCTGAACCCAGGACTTTAGATTCCTGACAACCTACAAAGAAGAAAGACTGCCTAGCTGAAAAACCCCACACAGAAGAAGGAAGACGACAACTGCTTTGGCCCCAGCCCTACCAGCCTGTCTCCAACTTCAGAGAACCTGCAACCAGCAAAACATCCTGCGGGCCCAGAGACCTCTGCCAACTCAGAGCACTGCCCTGTAACTACAAAGGATCAAGAACTCCTGTGGACAGTGGACCTGTCCAACCAAAGAAAGAAGAAACCATCCTTAAAGGGACTCTCTATATCCTTCCATTGGATTGTTCCTGGGCTCAGTCAATTGTTTTCATTGCGCGCCCAACACCCCCTCCAGGATCCCCTCTGTCTGGGCACCACCGGTGGTCCCAGCAGAGTCCTCCAGTTCAGGCACTTGGGCCACTCTCCACATGCCTTCTACTTTGAGGCGGAGTCCTGTCGCAGGTGTGCGATGTGCTTCATCAGACCCCTTGAGGCTCCGCTGCTCCACACGGCCTCCAGTCACCTCGGGGTCACTGCCGCCTCCTGTTCGGTCGTCGCGGGGTCCACTCACTGGCTACTACTTCTCAAAAATCTGTTGTGGACACGGCTGACCGCACACACCCCTGCGGCTCCCCGGAGGCCCCTCCGTGCCCCTCGGTGCTCTCTGTATCCTTCCTTCGGATTGTTCCTGGGCTCTGTCTCTTGTTTTCATTGCGCGCTCGACACCCCCTCCAGGCTCACCTTTGCCTGGGCTCCACTTCAGTCATTTGGGCTGCTCTCCACCCGCCTCCTACTCCTACTCCTACTCCGAGGCCTGGGCAGAGTCCTGCCTCATGGCGTGTTGTAGGAAAATGGCTCCTTATTGCAGTTACCTCCCTCACATTTTGCCTGATATTGATGTTGACAGAGTGTGCTGGGACCCTGCTAACCAGGCCCCAGCACCAGTGTTCTTTCACTAAAAATGTACCATTTTTCCACAATTGGCACACCCCTGGCTCACAGATAAGTCCCTTGTAAAAGGTACCAGTGGTACCAAGGGCCCTGTGACCCCAGGGAAGGTCCCTAATGGCCGCAGCATGTGTTGTGCCACCCCAAGGGACCCCTTACCTAACACATGCACACTACCATTGCAGATTGTGAGTGTTGCTGGGGAGCAAAAGGCAAAGTCGACATGGCATCCCCCTTAGGATGTCATGCACACAAAATACTGCCTGTGGCATAGGTACGTCACCCCTCTAGCAGGCCTTATAGCCCTAAGACAGGGTGCACTATACCACAGGTGAGGGCATAGCTGCATGAGCAACCTGCCCCTACTGTGTCTAAGTCAATTCTCAGACATTGTAAGTACAGTGTGGCCATATTAAGTAAATGGTCTGGGAGTTTGTCAAAACGAACTCCACAGTTCAATAATGGCTACACTGAACACTAGGAAGTTTGGTATCAAACTTCTCAGAACAATAAACCTACACTTATGCCAGTGTTGGATTTATAACAAATGCACACAGAGGGCATCTTAGAGATGCCCCTTGTATTTTACCCAATCCTTCAGTGCAGGACTGACTGGTCTGTGCCAGCCTGCCACTGAGAGACAAGTTTCTGACCCCCTGGGGTGAGAGCCTTTGTGCTCTCTGGGGTCAGAAACAAAGCCTGCACTGGGGGGAGGTGCTTCACACCTCCCCCTGCAGAAACTGTAACACCTGGTGGCGAACCTCAATGGCTCAGGCCTGGTGTTACAATGTCCCCAGGGCACTCCAGCCAGTGGAGATGCCGCCCCCGGACGAACCCCCACTTTTGGAGGCAAGTCCAGTGGGATTAGAAATACAAGCAGGATTCACCCCCTAAGCCAGGTCCACCCTTAAGGTGACTAGAGCTGAAGTGAACCCCTGCTTGGAAAATCCTCCATCTCGTTTGGGAGGATTTAGCCTAATAGGTATAGGGATGTGCTACCCTCCCCAAAGGGACAGAGCACAAGGAGGGTGTAGCCACCCTCAAGGACAATAGCCATTGGCTACTGCCCTGTGACCCTAACACAACCCTAAATTCAGTATTTAGGGGTGACCCTGAACCCAGGACTTTAGATTCCTGACAACCTACAAAGAAGAAAGACTGCCTAGCTGAAAAACCCCACACAGAAGAAGGAAGACGACAACTGCTTTGGCCCCAGCCCTACCAGCCTGTCTCCAACTTCAGAGAACCTGCAACCAGCAAAACATCCTGCGGGCCCAGAGACCTCTGCCAACTCAGAGCACTGCCCTGTAACTACAAAGGATCAAGAACTCCTGTGGACAGTGGACCTGTCCAACCAAAGAAAGAAGAAACCATCCTTAAAGGGACTCTCACCTCACTCCAGAAGCGTGAGTCCCCACCACTCTGCACCCGACGGCCCTGGCCCGTGTCCTGAGAAACCAACGACCCAGTGACGATCCCAGGGTGACTCCGATGACATGTCCACCCTGGGCTGACCTCTCTGCACCCCCACGACGACGCCAGTAGCGGGAATCCCCAGGCCCCCCTTGACCGCGACTGCCCGGGTCAAAGATATCCGACGCCTGGAGAAGCACTGCACCTGCAGCCCCCAGGTCTGTGAGAAACCGACTGCTGGTGCAGCAGTGACCAGCAAGCGGGCCTCCCCCTTGCCCAGTAAGAGGCTGACCCAAGAAGCCCCCTTGTGCCGTGCCTGCAACGTCTGAGTGACCCCCGGGTCCCTCCATTGAATCCTATTGAAAACCCGACGCCGTGTTTGCCCATTGCACCTGGCCACCCCTGTGCCGCTGAGGGTGTGCCTTGTGTGCCTACTTGGGCCCCCTCAGTGCTCTACTAAACCCCCCTGGACGCGGGTACTTACCTGCCAGCAGACCGGAACCAGAGCACCCCCGTCTCCATACGCGCCCATGTTATTTTGGCTCCTCTTTGACCTCTGTGTTGCTGGTGCTGGGTGTTTGGGGTTGACTTGAACCCCCAACGGTGGGCTACCTATGCCCCGGAGACTGAACTTGTAAGTGCTTTACTTACCGTATTAACTAAACTGTACTTACCTCCCCCAGGAACAATCGAAATTTGCAGTGTCCACTTTTAAAATAGCGTATTGCCATTTTATGAAAAACTGTGTACATTACTGTTTTGGTTCGAAGTTCTAACTATACCTATGCTATGTACCTTACATTTAATGTACCTACCTGCAATTTGAATCTTGTGGTTATAAAATAAATTACGAAAATAATATTTTTCTATATAAAAACCTATTGGCCTGGAGTTAAGTCATTGAGTGTGTTCTCATTTATTGCTTGAGAGTGTAAAACAAATGCTTAACACTACCCTCTGATAAGCCTAACTGCTCGACCACACTACCACAAATAGAGCATTAGTATTTCCTATTATTGCCTCTGTCAAGCCTCTTGGGGAACCCCTGGACTCTGGGAAAACTATATCTCATTTTGATACAGTATATACAGAGCCAGCTTCCTACAAAAGGTCGAAGAATAATCAGCAGAGGGAAGACAAGAAAAGGGAAAAATTGTTCAGGGAAAATTAAAAAAGGGAACAAAAGTATGAAGGGATCGAATTGACAGAATTTTAGCTGATGCAAACATTTGTGGGTGGTAGTTAGTGTGATGACACATTTAGTCATCAGAGGAGGGATTGCTAGTGCAGGTGTTTTAATAAAAATGATTAATGAGTGTTCATGTATTTCGAGTAATGGATTAGTGTAGAAAATATAATAACGTAGAAAATAATGCATGCATTTGAAAATGTGATTATGATGAGTGGCCGCCAATGTTCACAAAGTGTACTTATTAATAGTCTAATGCTATGAAGTATTGAGCATATGTTTGACTAATGTAATAATATGCCATATTAAAGGTTATGCATTATGTATCAGCTTCATTAATTGTAGGTCTTAACTTAGTTAAGTTCTTGGCCTACTTGCTAGGCCTCGTATCAAGCTGTATTTATTAGTGTTTAATAAAATGCTGTCCTAGAGAGTTAAACTGTGATTTTCCATTGTAGTGTACCGTGCTTGCAACTGAGAATGTTTTCTCATGAGAACCGACTGCTAGAAGATGCTGTTCTTGCTAAATGTGTGTAACGTGTGAAAGACTGACTTTCTCAGCAGGAGAACAATGAAAACACTGACTGGAGTAGCAGCCGCAACAATATTGTTACCTGATGAGCCAGATGACGAGAACATTGCAGGAAAAACCAATCAGCGACATGTGAACGGAGTAATGGTAGAATTCATAGATTTGGAGTTTTAGTTTAACGGAACTACACTGAGAGAAGACCAGCATTTTGTTTTTGCCATTAGCCCATTGCCCATTTACTTGCTGGACGAAAGGTCAATATTTTCTTGTTCGTCTTGACAAGAGACATGCTTAACTTTATTGCTTAAAGACTTTGCGTTTTCTGAACTTTGATGCTGAATCCTGATGCCTTGCTGATCGACTGATGTCCTGATTACCAAGACTATCTTGTCTTGCCGATCCAATTGAGGAGAGGTATTATTTGTTCCCATGTGTCTGTTATGCATATTTGCTTTTTCTTTCTAGGTACCAACTGCACTGTTTTGCGAGAGCCATAGTTAGATGTTTTTTCAAATTTGTGTTACTAAATTGTTTTGGATGAAGCCCAACGTGCTGATGCAAATCTGGTGTTAGTTAAGGATCCTCACTAATGAAAATCTGCTAATAAGGAATGATGCTTGATAAGTTTCTTTGCTGAAGCTACCTGTATGTGATCTCGTAACGAAAATGTTCCTGTTATTAATTTTCACCGTAACTTTAGAATGTGTAATAGTTCAAGCTTTGTTTAGATTAAGTTTTTTCCGTCGCTTTGGACAGCCAGTGTTGTTTCTGTATGTGTATCACTTTATTTTGACTTTAGCATTGTTAATATAGCGAAATAAATATCCTAACTTTTACTAAAAGGTGTGGTCATTCATGGCTGAAAGGTCAAGAATTACTAACTCTATTGATATTTAATGTTATTAATTATGGTTGATTATTGATATTGTGTATTGGTTATTGAACTGCATGTCCTGGAATTATGGAGGAATCATCCTAATTGCGAGTCAAAAGGTTAATCGACCTATTCGCGTCCCCTTGTAAGTTTACTTATTAAAGTCAGACACGCTAACAGTTTTCAGGCAGTGTGTAACAAAATGTGAATTTGCCCAGGCAACAAAGAGTCGAAAGGCCGTCGAATCATTTCACGTTGCCTCCACTGCTCACACAAAGAATGGTGCGATGCCCACAGTGAAGATCAGGTCCAAACCTCTGACTCACCAATACCGAGAGGAAAGATTCCAACTGCATCGAATTCATCAGAATGAAAGGCTGAATCAGCGCAACAGATAGTCATAGATTCCTCGAGTAGGCTGTATGTGTTTTTTACAGTGCTTAATTTGTGCTTGTTGTTTCCGGGGCGGGGCGGGGCGGCGCTTATTCTTCAGCCTCAGGCATTTGCTGCACGGAAAAGACACATTTGGTAAAGACGGAGGAGGAGAAAAGCGAAAAGGCGTCACAATGGGAGAGAGCCGAAAACTGCAGGAGTGAGCTGAAGGGGCAAGGAGTGGCTTCAAATGTATTGAAGAGGCCTGAGATGGCTTCAGGATTACGCTGCCTTGGTATTCCGTGCTCATACATTTAATTGCAGCAGCTGTGTGTTTCAGAGGAGAGCTCTGGGCACCGGCACGATTTTGTTTACAAATTAAGCACCGGGTTTTTATCCACAGAACCTCCTTACTTCAAAAAAAAAAAAAATCCTGATTCCATTGTAAAGTCGTATGCGCCGTCATATTTCCTGCTCTGAGTGTGTGCGGGTGCGTGTGTTTCGTAGAACAGCAGGATACAAGGCCATGAGCTCAAGAGCAACAGCACAGAAGAATTTACTGTATGCAGCAGACACTTACAGCAGCACCCCGGGGCACACAGGCATATATAGAGGGGACTGAACTGAAAGCTACACATACTCATCAATACACTCCGTTCTTCTTCCTTGCACTCTGTCTCACACACTATAGACAATTAAGACCATTTTGTGTGGTAAACCTCTTAACACCTAAAACTGGGACCCGTATCAAAACTGATGAATTTTCCTATACTGCTCCTGCAAGGGTTACAACAAAAACGTGCTCTCGACATTCAGACAAACATATCACATGCTTGTTAAAGCTGCATAGGATTGTTTACTTGTTCTCTGCACTTCACCTAATCTCCCTCTGTTTGTACGCCTTCACTCTATAATAGTCAACTTCACAGACGTTGTAAATACTTCATAAAGGACAGAATATAATTTGCAGACACTTTTAATTTAATTTCCTCGTGTCAGCACAAGCATGCTTGTGAGTTGTATGATTTTTTTTTTAGGTGAATTTTAACTCCTTCTCATAGTTTCTACGATGCCCCCTTTCCACACCCTAAATCACAACTGTGCTAAAACATGTTTCTTACGTTTTTATTTGGAGAACTTTGGGGCCTCATTTCATTTTAGTTAGATCCTCCATCCTTCACTTAACCTCCCCGCTTTAGATTACCACCAGTTACTGAACAATATAACGTCTTTCTCAATAAACAAGTCACAACACTTTTACAGAGTTTCATTAACTTATTCTGCACTACTGGTCACCAAGCTAAACAACTTACAACAAAAAATATAATTAATCAAATAGGCAAACCCTATTGCATTCATCAATGCTTGTTTCGAGTAGTGTGCGCTCTAGGAGAAGGTAAGGGTTTTTTGGCCTTAGCATAGCAAGTCTGAATGTATTTTACTATCAATTTGGCTATGCCTGATTTGGATATAAGGTCTCCCTTTATGTGGAGGTGAAAAAGCAACAAACTGTTTTTTTCTTTTCTAAAAGCTTAGTTCTATCAATATAGAATATAGGGGCTCTTTTAACATCTAATGTATGAAGAGCTCTTTCCCCAACAGATTCGGATTGGGGGGGGGGGGGGGGGGGGGAGAAATGGTAACTCATTTGACTGACTGAGGTGAAATAGAGAAAACTCTTTAGGGAGAAATTTAGGGTTGGGGCGGAGAACCACTTTGTGTCTATGAAGTTGGGAAGGTGGAAGAAAGGTTGTTCCGAGGATAAAGCCTGGAGCTCACTAACATGTCTAAGTGAAGTGATAGTGACCAAAAAATGCCACCTACTATGAAATAAACTGAAGGGGACTTGAGTGCACAGGGTTTAAACGGGGGGTCCTATAAGTCTTGTGAGAACGACACTGAGATACCATGAAGATGCTGGTGAAACCTGTGGTGGAATAACTCCTTCTTTGAAGGCTTTAATTACTGGGACCTTAAACAAAGTGAGGTTTTGCCTATTCTGGAGATAGGCAGCCAATGCAGTGAAATGTACTCCTATAGATGTGAACCCTAACCCAGCTTTTTGTAAGTGAAGCAGGTAGCAGACAATGTCTTGAACAGTGGCTTTGAAAGTGTTGATTTGTTTTGAGGGACAGCAACAGACAAAACGTTTCTACTTTGATGCATAGCAAGCTCTAGCGGTAGGTCTACAGGCTTCTTTAAGAATGTCCATACATTCTGATGGCAAATTAAAGTGACCAAATTGCTAGGTTGAGAGTTTTCGGATCTGGGTGCTTGATTTCGCCACGTTTCTGAATGAAAAGGTCTGGTCTGTTGGAGATCTTCTCATGGGGAACTACAGAGAGGTCCAGTAATGATGGGAAGCAGGGTTGACGAGCCCAGGTGGGGGCTACTAGGATCATTATGAGAGATGTTTGCCTGAGCTTCCAAACCAGAAATGGCAGGAGAGGGAGAAGGGGACAAGTATGGCCAAATATCCCTGACCAACTCATCCATTGTTATGTTGCCCTCGGACAGGGGATGTGGGAACCCGGATGCGAAGTTCAGGCATTTTGCTTTTTTCTGCGGTAGGGGAAAGGTCTATTTGAGGAAACCCAATCAGTGGAAGTAGGACTTGTGGGTGGAGCTCCCATTCATGGACTGGTTGCTGCATACTGCTTAGCAGGTCTACAAAGTCGCTGTCCTTGCCTGGGAGATGATCTTCTTTCAGGTGAATGTTTTGAGGCACAGCCCATTTTCAGGTGGTCTGTGATAGCTGTGTAAGTTGCAGATACTGTGTCCCCCAGCCCCCGTTTTTGTAGATAATACATGGCTGCCATATTGTGCGTCTTGACTAGGACAACCTTGTGAATGAGGTGAGGAAGGAAAGCTTTCAATGCTAGGTAAACAGCTTGAAGAAGTTAATATGGTAACCTTGGTGCTTGGTGTCCCATATACCCTGTATTGTGAGATCTTTCAGGTGTGCACCCCATCTTGAGAGTGAGGCATCTGTTGTGAGAGTTATGTGAGAAACAGGGTTCAGAAGAGGCCACCCCTTCTACATGCTGTTGGATTCCACCGTTGCACAGAGTGCTAAGTTTGGTAGTCTACCAACTCTAGATCCTGTAAGAGACCCTGTGACTGAGGCCACTAATGAGCTAGACATTCCTGCAAAGGACGCATGTGGAGGCAAGAATGGGGTACTATAGCAATACAGGAGGCCCTCATCCCTGGAAGATGCATTACAGTCTTCCCGGTTATCTGCTGATCCGGTTAAAAATGAGGTAATAGGGTCTGAAAATGTTAAACTCTTTCAGAACTAAGACACAATTTTTGTGTTCAGAATGGCTCCTACAGAACAAGTTACATAACTTCGGTAATGCCTTATCTGGTAGAGACAGACTAGCTGTAGATTCCTTACCTTAGAATTCTCCCCAGGTGCCAGACTGGATACAGAAAAAACATTTCAGCAGTATCTCTGCGCGTTGGTAGAAGGTGTCGTGCAACTCTGTATTAACATCATCCTCCGCATATGATGTCGACGCTGATCTCAGTTTCTTCTGTGACTAGAATCCGCACAACAATGCAGAGTCACTATAGAAAATGGCAATGGAACAAGAGAGATAGATGTGAAAAGCATGGCAAAAGAATGCCAAGAAAGCGAGGCTGAAGGAAGATAAAACAGTATGCAGGGAGTATGGGTGGGTGGGTAAGGAATCTTCGGCTAGTCTATGTCTCTAAGGCTTTACTGAAGGTAAGTAACTTGTTCATCTGACAGAGACAACAAGCCACAGATTCCTTACCTTAGAATTAGGTACCAAAGAAATATCAACCCAGGAGGAGGATGTGCAAACACATCCTACCCAAGACTCGCAATAAACAACCTATCAAACTAAAGAAGTAGTAGACCAGACAAGAGCGAGACAAGATGAGGAGAAGCAATCATCTCACCCGAAGAGAGTGGACGACTCACAGAATGGTGTAAATTATGACGTGGCATAGGGGCAGAGCGTATGGCAATAAAAATTAACCTGTCAGTAGAGAACAACAGGTAAAGAACATAAGCTCTCCAAAAGAGAAGCTGAAGGACTAAGGTGCAAAAGCACCCTAACTGTCACTGAGACAATAGAAATCGTGCACCGCGCAAGGGGTAAACCTAGAGGAAACGGAAAGAAGCATTTGCAGTGAAATGGGTCTCACATTTGCTCAAGTTAGAGCTATCAGCATTTTAAATTCCTAACTGAACTTTTCTTGCCAAAAACTGAAAATTAAAAGTATAACAATTGACAAACATGCCAATTTAAAGCGCCACAGGTGCCATGAGCGCAAAGTAGATACAAAAGAAAAAAAGGTTGACTCGCAGTCAAATGTTTTAGCAAACATGCAATTATCCATGTAACAGAGGCGATGGCCAAGGCGGTAACAAAACTGCCTCAAGGAGGGACAAAAGTATAGCATTTACCAATGAAAACAAAGGAGTTTTGAAAGGCAAGCCCATGAACGAGTGACAGTGATGATCATGCAGTGGGTGTGATTAAAAGCCCACAGATTGATAACAACACGTCACAGAACTTTCGTGCTCGACCTAAAAACGGAAGCGTTGCTAATATGTTGCTCCCACCAGGATGCACAGGCAAAAACCCGCAAGAAGCAGGAAGCTTAATGCAGGAAGGGAGAGTAACCCAAAATACAGAATGTACAACTCCTGGAACACCAAACGGGAAAACCTGAGGAGAGGTGTAATAGAACTGGGAGCAACCTAGAGGTAGTCGACAAAAGGCCAGTAAGGTGTGCCATAAGCATGACATACAATGGTTAAAAGATGAGGTCAGGAAGACACATGCTGAGATACCAATATGCACAGAAATAGATGTAAAGACATGGATGTGGTCATACATATGTTATTTATAGATATGCAGAGAATCATGTGTACACAGATGCCGAAATAAAAATAGAGAACTAGAACTATGAAGCAGAAATGAGACATAGGTATACATGCCTATGCGTGTATATGTTTATATATGTGTGTATATATATATATATATATATATATATATATATATATAGAGAGAGAGAGAGAGAGAGAGAGAACATAGAAAGAAAAGAGGTGAACAGCACAGGAGTAAAAGAAAAGAGGGGCGAGAGAAAGTACACCCGTCAAGAAAGAAAAGCCAGCCAACAGGAAGAACACAGCTAGCGGACGTAAAGTAAAAAGAGTTTGGTAAAACCACCCACTGAGAGAAACTAACAGATACCTTGCAGTACATGGAAAAGACCGACACGAGGGAGACAAAGGCCGCAGGAGTAGATACCAACCACAGAAGGTTAAGGCAATAGCAAAAGACAATCCAGCAGATAAAACAAACAAACAAAAAAAAAGGGAAGGCAAAGTGGCAGAATCCCAGAGGGACAACCAACGTATAAAAAAAGTAATCCATAAGTGGACCCAAAAATGAAATATTTTGAAATTTAAGGTATATTAGACCTCAATCCTCAGAAATGGACCCGGACCCTGGCCCTGTAGCAGATTGCGAGGGCAAATGGGAATGGCCATATCTGTGGACAACAGTTACAAACTTAAAAATAACATGAGGGAGGTAGGAGGAATTACCCTACACAAGGAGGAAATATGATCACCACTTTGCAGCTGACTGAGAAAGATGAAGCAACTGCTAGGATTGGAATCCTACATGTAAAATGCCTGAAAATGGCAGACAAAAAGATGACTGAGGCACACAGAAGGGGGAAGAGTCCCAGGAAGGGAAAGAAACCCCCTAATGGGACAGGAAAGTGAAAACAGGAACCCATACAAAATTGGATAATGGCCCAGACCTAGAAGAGAGGGGAGAGGAAACAGGAAATGGGCATATTAACAGTGTGGAAAGACTAGCCAAGTGTTATGACATTGGCAGGAGAGAACCTATGTCCTGGCCATTGTGTAGGCATGAGAGAGTAGGTATTTCCACAGAGCAATAGCTCTGTGTGCGTCATCGGGTGGCGTCATTCGGATTTGCGTGGCGTCTGTGGTGTTGGAGCCGTCTGACATCACGGTCGCCTATAAAGGCACAACCCCGGAGCGCAGAACTTCCATACCAGAAGTACAGAGTCATGGATAGAACCAACAGTTCGTCTGTGCAAAAACTAGGGCCCTGAAAGGAATAAACTCTAACCCTATTTAGACATATCCACAGAGCGGGGAGGCATGGGTGCGTGTAAGAAATCTGCAGCTAGAGAGTCTCTACCAGATAATGCGTTACCAAAGATAAGTAACTTGATCATCTGATAGGGACTTCTAGCTGCAGATTCCCTGCCTTAGAATTGATACCCAAGCCATAACATCCTGGCGGTGGGCTGTGAATAGATCTCCTGTACACTGAAAAAGTCCTGCAGGACTGAACGGGCAGTGTTCGTCTCTCCGGACCCGATTATCCAGGCAGTAGTGTTTTGCAAACGTGTGCAAGGATTCACACGCTGCTGCCTGGCAGATATCCAGGACTGGAAAACCTTGTGCTGGTGCAGTGGCAGCAGCCTTGCCCCTGGTGGAATGAGCCCTCAGGGGCTTAGGAGGCTGCTTCGTGGCCAGTACGTAGCAGATTTTAATGCAGAGAACAACCCAGCGTGAAATGGTTAGTTTCTGCTCTGCCCAACCCTTCTTTACTCCCACGGACCCCACAAAGAGTTGGTCACCCACCCAGAACTCTTTTGTGCAGTCAAGGTAGAACAACAACGCTCTCTTTGGGTCTAGTTGATGAAGTTGCTCCTTTTCCTTAGAGGGATGCGTTGGAGCAAAGAAGGTGGGCAAGGTGATGTTCTGACTCAAATGAAATGGGGTCACCACCTTGGGGAGGAAAGAGGCACGAGTTCTGAGAACCACGTTATCTGGAAACATAGTGAGATACGGTGGCTCAGATGAAAGAGCCTGCATCTTACTCATCTGCAAATGTTATTGCCACTAAGAAGGCTGTCTTGATGGTGAGCAGTCAAAGGGAACAGTTGTGTAAAGGCTGGAAGGGAGCATGCATAAGAAATGTGAGGACAAGATTTAAGTCCCATTGAGGCATAACAAAGGGCGTAGGGGGAAACATATGTAGAAGCCCTTTGAGAAATCTATGTACAGTGGGAGATTTGAACAGTGAAGACTGATCAGGCAGCCGAAGGAATGCTGATAAGGCGGAAAGATAGCCCTTGAGAGTACCCAAGGCAGAACCCTGATGGGCAAGGAATAGTTTAAAGAGAAGGATATCAGAAAGAGGATCAATAGATCATTCTGCACAAGTATATACAAAACGTTTCCAACTGCAGGCATGTACCATTTTAGTGGAGGGACGCCTGGCTGCCAAAATAACTTTATAGACTTTGGTAGGAAGATCAAAAGCCATCAACTGCCGCCGCTCAATCTCCACGCATGAAGGCACACAGTTGACAGGTTCGGGTGGAGAACCTTCCCCTGCTGCTGTGACAGAAGATCCTCCCGAAGGGCCAGCCAGATCGGAGGACAGATGCTCATTGTCAGAAGCTGGAGATACCAGACTCTCTGTGACCAGTCCAGAGCTACTAGGATTACTTGGGCCCAGTCATTCTTGATCTTTTTGAGAACTCTGGGCAGAAGTGGTATGGGTGGAAAGCCATGCAGGAAGCCTGAATTCCACTTGTGACGAAAAACATCACCAAGCAATTTCAGTCTTTAAAACTCCAACGAGCACTACTGCTGACATAGCGCATTCACTGCGGAGGCGAACAGATCTAACCAAGGCCCTCCCCACTGCTGAAAGAGTCCTTGCACCACCTCCGGGTGGAGACACCATTCATGATCCATTAGGCATCAACGGCTGAGTTTGTCTGCCCTGGTGTTAAGAGAACCTGCCAGGTGCTGAACAACCAGGGTTATGACCTGCTGTTCCAACCATGTCCAGAGATGCAGGGCCTAAAGACAAAGGGTCCACGACCCCACACTGCCCTGCTTGTTGCAGTACCACATTGCAGTAGTGTTGTCCTTGAACACCTGCACCGTCTTCCCTTTTACAACAGGAGGAAATGCTTTCAATGCCAGTCGGATCGCCCAGAGCTCCAGTAAGTTGATATGGAGCCCAGATGCCACCGGAGACCAGAGGCCTCTGATCTCCACCCCTCCCAGATGGCTACCCCATCCCAGAACTGACGCACATTTCACTACTGTGAGAGCCAGTTGGAGAAGGGAGAGGAGTCGTCCTCTTACCCAATCGCACTTCACTAACCACCACTGCAGGTCTTTTGCAGCTCCCTCTGAGATCTGAAAGTGTTGGTGAGATTCCCCTGATGCTCTGCCCACTGGAACTTCAGGTCCCAATGCAGAGCCCTCATATGCCATTTGACATGTTTGACTAACAGGATGCAGGAGGCCATGAGGCCCACCAGCCTCAGAGTCTGTCTCACTGAAATCCAGGATAGAGGCCGAACATCGGTATCATAACCAAATAGCCTGGATTCACTGTGCGGGAGAATAAGCCTGAAACTGCACTGTGTCCAGAACAGCCCAGATGAAAGGGAACTTCTGAAAAGGAGTCAGGTGTGACTTCAGCACATTTATAGTGAACCCCAGCGAATACAGGAGGTTCGCCGTAGCCTGAAGGTGGGTTAGACCCTGGGGCATAGGACCCTTCAACAACCATTTGTCAAGGTAGGGGAAGACTGAAATCCCTAATCTGTGCAGATGAGCTTCTACCACTGCCGTCACTTTTGTGAACACCCGAGGGGCACTGGTGAGACTGA
Source organism: Pleurodeles waltl (assembly GCF_031143425.1). Classification (NCBI taxonomy): domain Eukaryota; kingdom Metazoa; phylum Chordata; class Amphibia; order Caudata; family Salamandridae; genus Pleurodeles; species Pleurodeles waltl. Next base: position 372,456,579 of record NC_090448.1, on the reverse strand, counting down.
AGGGGAGCACAGTAAACTGAAAGTGCTTGTGGCCCACCTTGAACCGCAAGTAACGCCTGTGGGCAGGCAGAATGGGGGATGTGAAAGTATACATCCTGCAACTCCAGCGCTACCATCTAGTCTGCTTGGTCTAGGGCAGACAAGACCTGAGCAAGAGTAAGCATCTTGAATTTCTCCTTTTTGAGAAAGAGATTGATGTCCTGTAAATCCAAAGTAGGGCAAAGACATTTGTTCTTTTTGGGAAAGAAGCGGAAATAACCAATGCCTACTTCTGACATTGGAACCCTTTCTATGGCTGCCTTGGCTAAGAGAGCTGTAACTTCCTCAAGGAGCAAGACTAAATGATCTTCCATCAGCTGTTCTTTTAATGGAGGCATAGAGGAAGAAAAACACTGGGGGGGGGGGATATCCCTTCTGTATGATCTGCAAGACCCATTTGTCAGATGATATGGACCTCCAGTGAGGGTGATGAAATTAAATCCTCCCTCCAACTGGGTGCGAGTGGTCTTGCAGAATCATACTAGGAGGACTTGGGCAATGTGGAGGAGGGGTTCTGGGTGGTGGCCGACCTCTGGCTAGACCCTCTGAGACTGAAAGTACCACAATCTTGTCCTCGTACTGGATGTTGAGTTGATAGAGGACGGTGGCCGATTTGTGGGGAGCGTGGTACCAGAACCCTTCCGAAGCCTTGAAAGTGGCCAAAGGCAGACTGTTGGCAAGCAGGCGCCGAGAGGCCCAAGGGCTGTAGCCCGAGCATCCTTGAACTGCTCAAGCACCAAGTTTGACTCTTCTCCAAATAGGCATGAGCCATCGAAGGGTATGTCCATAAGGGTTGCCTGGACATCCCATGAAAAGCCATAGGTACGGAGCCAGGCATGTCGATGAAGGGCCACCGAAGAAATCGCCCTACCCAGTGAGTCAGTCGTGCCCACACCACACCATATTGTAAACTTTGCTGCATCTCTCCCATCTTTAACAGCTTGCAAGAGTGTGTCCCAGATGTCCTCCAGGACCTGGGGCAGAACCTGTGCCACTGTATCCCATAAAATATGGGGAAAATGGCCCAAGAGGCATGAGGTGTTTACAGACCTCAATGCCAGACTGGAGGAAGAAAACATTTTCTTTCCAAGCTGATACAGCCTCTTGGATTCCCTATCCGGGGGATCGGAAGGGAAGGCACCATGGGATGTGGAGGCCTGGACCACCAAGCTCTCCAGGGTGGGGTGCTGGGTGAGGAAACTAGGATCATTAGGAGCTGGTCTTTAGCGGCGGCTGATTGTCCTATTTACAGGAGCCCCTGTGCTGCATTTGGACCACATCCTCAGCAGGACATCAGTGAGGACTTTGTTAAAGGGTAACATCAGTTCCGACTGCCGGGCTGCCATGAGATTTAGAGATCGCTCTCCCAAAGCTTTCGGGGCCATGGTCCGGCAGTCGGAACACGACTTCGAGTCGTGATCTCTGACGAGGCACCAGAGACATACCTGACTTGGGTCCGTCACTGACATGGCGTGATATCATGTGCCCCACGGCTTGACCTCTGTCTTCCGTGATATCTTCGCACAGACTCCCAGATTCAAAAAAGTGTTGCCAAAAAGGTAAAAAAAAAAAAAAAAAGCCTGCCAAAAAAGTCAGATAGTAGCTCGAATCCAGACCTGCGTATAACTGGCGCGGAAGGAAAAGAACTGACGTAAGCGCGCCACAGTGGTGCCTTCATAGGTGACAGTGACATCACAGATGGCTCCAATGACGCCACTGGTGCCACGTGGATCTAAACGACGCCACCAGACGGCGCCGTTGGTACTGCTCAGCAAAAAATTCCAGATTCCAAGCTGATGCCAGGAAATTCTAAGGTAAGCAATCTGCAGCTAGAAGTCTCTATCAGATAAAAACAATTTAAAGGTGAAAAAGTAGCGCCTCATAAGGGTGACAGATTATGAGATTCTGCTTCCCACTTGTAGCATGCAAAAGCCAGAAGAGGGGTAGTTGGCAACGAAGAGGTACCAACATCCTCAACGGAAGCAGACCATGGAAAAGAGGCAGGAAACCAAGTCCTGCTACAGCAATGGAAAAGGACACTGGTAAAAAAGAAAAGAAAAAAAAAAAAAAGAGGAGAACCTTCAGTGATACAAAGGTTATCGTACCACTCCCAGAATGAGCAGTGAGCAAGTTCCCAGTAGGGAACTGATAATTATAAAAGAATAGCCAAAAGCCTAACCCAAGTGCTCTGAAGAGCAGGGTCTGGAAACAACTCAGACACGAAGCAGAACCTCGTAAAGAGCACAATCTCTTAGGCAATCTGCCTATCAGCAGAGTACAAAAGAAAACCCCTTTTATAAAGATATGAGACCCAGATTGCGTCAGAAAATAATAATGAAACTCGTCCACCACAGTGGGATTAAGTAACAGAACACCTTCAACGCAGGAGCACACCCTAAGTGCTAGAACATAAGAAAAGCACCTGCGAAGAGCAGGAACACCACATCGGGTGTCACATTGTAATCAAGAAGCACCTCACTGCAATAGCGGTAGAAACAAATGTACGACAGGGGAAAAATGCAACTGCCCCCGAACAAGGGACAAACCCAGAAGATGACTCTGGAAAATGAAGAGGACTTAAATCTGAGTCCCACCATGAACATCTCTAAAGCGGCGTAAGGCCAAGTCAGCACGTGCTCCAAAAGGGAGGTGCCATCAAAAGGCATAGCAAGTGAAGATACTTGCACAGTTTCTGAGAAATCTGAACAATGCCTTAGGAAAGTACCCTCTTTTTGGCATGGTTACCCCCACTTTTTGCCTGCTGTCAGTGTGTTTTAACTGTGTTCACTGGGACCCCAGTGACTGTGTGCTCTCCCTTTAAATGTGGTTGTTTCCAGACTTTGTACACCCCACAATACTGGCATACTGGTCCCCCCCATACAAGTTCCTAGTATATGGTACCCAGGGCATTGTGGCACCAGGGGTTCCCCATGGGCTGCAGCATGTATTATGCCACCCATGGGAGCCCATGCAAAATGTGTCTGCAGACATGCCATATGCAGCCTGCGTGAAAAGGTGCATGCACCCTTTGACTACACTCCACTGAACCAGGTCACTGTAAGTCACCCCTATGGCAGTCCTTCCTAGCCCAGAGCGCAGGGTGCAAGTACCTATGTGTGAGGGCACCCCTGCATGAGCAGAGGTGCCCCTACGAACTCCAGCTCCATTTTCCTGGACTTCGTAAGTGCAGGAAAGCCATTTTACCAGTTTGCAAAGTGTCCAGCTACATAATAATAACTCTGAACCTAGGCATGTTTGGTATCAAACATTTCAGAATCAAACCAAATACTGTTGCCAGTATTGGTTGTATGATTCCAAGCACTCTGGGGGCTCCTTAGAGGACCCCCAGCTTTCCTCCGACCAATTTCCAGGGCAGCCTTCGCCACTGCCATCCTAAGGCAGGTTTCTGCCCTCCTGTTGCTTGACCACGTCAAGCCCAGGAAGGCAGAACAAAGATTTCCTTCGAGAGTGGGAGGCAACACCCTCTCCCTTTGGAAATAGATGTTACATGGCTTGGGAGGGGTAGCGTCCCCAAGGAACTGGTATGCTTTGAAGGGCACGTTTGGTGCCCTCCTTGCATAAACCAGTTTGCACCAGTCCAGGGACCCTCAGACCCTGCTCTGGTGTGAAACTGGACAATAGAAAGGGGAGTGACTAATCCCCTGTCCATCACAACCCCTCAGATTCGATGTGCAAGATTCCAGCAGGATTCCTCTGCATCGTTCACTTCATCTTCTGGCCACCGTTACTGCAACTGGACCTTCCAGGAACCGACATGCTCCGGGCCGACTCTGCTTTGCAAGATTGTTTCTCCGGTTCCTTCCAGCAACTGCAACATTTCCCTGGTTGTGCATCCTCGGAGGGCGACGAGTCTTCAGCTTGCACAAGAAGCAAGAAGGAATCTCCCTTGGAGTGAAGGAGTCACTCCTGCATCCGCAGGCACCAACTCCGAAGACAACCGACTCCGTGGATCCTCTCTTATGGGAATTCATGGATCCTGCATCAGGTGGTGGCCTAGAGTGGTCGGCATGGTCCTCGCTATCAGCTGTCCAACTTGTGAGACGGTAAGCCCTTGCCTCTTCTTGCAGGACAGCACCCCTGTGCACTGCGACTCTTGCAGCTACCAAGGCTTGTTGACTCTTCTTCCAAGGGATCTTCAGGCTCTGTGCAGCCCCGGTCTCCAGCACTCTCCCCTGCAAAGCACAGTCTCCTGTCTGCTGCTCCAGCGACACCTCTCCAAATGTGCTGAGTGGGCCTCACTGAGACTCCTGGGCCTGCGGGGGCTGTATCCTCTACTTATGACTCTCCTCACTGCTGAGGGTCGTCGTGGACTCCCCTCCTTGGGTTGAGTCCCCCCAGACCTTCCTGGTCCCCAGCAGCTCTGCAACTCTTCTTCTGCAACATTTGCCTTTGCAAAGGTTTGTTGGTGTTTTTCCTCACCACTGAGTCTAACTGCAACACTTCTTCCGACGTGGTAGATAGATTGCATCACTTCTGGAACTCTTCTCCTGCTCCTGTGCTGCATAGCCAACTCCTGGTCTTCCCCTTTGACCTGTTCGTGCATCGCCAGAAGGGTGGATAGTGGCTCCTGCCCCAAACGGACACTCCAACTGGAACTGGACTTGGTCCCCTTCATTTGAAGGTCCTCTTCTGTCAGGATCCATCTTCTGTTTCTTCCAGTCTTGCTTGAATATTGCACAGTCCTTTTACAAAGTTTATCTGTGGGTTTGGGGAAAAACCAAGTACTTACCTACCTCCTGTCTCATGGTCGCTGGGAGGGGGGGCAGAGGAGAGGGGGTAGGGGATACTTACCTACTTACCTTTTGGGGACCATAGTTCCTCCAGCTCCCCTCTACAGATTCCACAGTCTTGGGTGGGGGCCTGCCTTTCGCATTCCATTTTCTAAGTACATGATTTGGTCTGTCCCTATGGTTTCCATTATTTTGTCATTTCACTATTTTCTATTGCTTTCTATCTCCATTCCTGACTACTAATGTGTATATAATAGTGTGTTTACTCGCCTGCTACTAGAGAATTGCCTACACAGAATTTTAGTATTTGTGTTACTATAATGAAGTACCTTTGTTTTTGTAGCACTGTGTGGTTCTTTCATGGGTGTAAGTACTATGTGACTATAGTGGTACTGCATACGCTTTGCAGGTCTCCTAGATAAGTCTAGGATGCTCATCCACAGCTACCTCTAGAGAGCCATGGCTTCCTAGACACTGCTACACCTCACTAATAGGGAATACCTGGAATAAGGTGATAATACCATAGGTGCTCACCACACACCAGGCCAGCTTCCTACAAACGCAACCATGCCCTTCGTCACAGCACTAACGAAGAAGCCATAATCCTACCAACAGAATCTGTGGTATCCATACCACATCTAACACTAAGCTTTGCAGCTTGCTGACCATCCCGTACAAAAGGTGTTAGAGCTTGTCTAGCCTCGTCAAGCAGAGGAGGCAAAATACTGTCTACTGAGTCACACAAAACATGGGTTAAACGGTCAAGGACACAGGGCGTATTGGTTGAATGCAAGGCAGAATTAGAGGAGGCGAAAACCCAACTACAAGAGGCATCCAGTTGTCTGGCTTCTCACTCTGGCCATACAAGAGGAACCTGCGTAAATCTGTGTGCAACCTAAGCAGTTTGCACCACAAAACTTTGAGTAGTTGGATGTTGCTGGAGGCATAACGGATCCTCCGGGGTTGGCCTAGGTCTATGCGAGATAGAGCACTTCACAGGGGGACCAGATATTGGCTGGGTCCAAACTCCCAAAAGGATATCATAACGAGTCTCACAATAAGAAAGGACCGGCTCCACAGAAGACTGGTCAGGATGCAAGACATCAAGCAAAGGGCATGTGGACAATTGCACAGTAGAAGTTGTAAATGTAATACTTCTGACAAGTTGGAAAATATATAGGAGGGTGTTTTTGTAGGAATAGCGCTCACAGATTCATTCCATAGTAACAAAAATGTGTCCACAAACACGGTGATCCTGGAAGGGGAGATTCACCCTGTAGGAAGTTGGCTCTGTATATACTATCTCAAAGTAAGAGACAGTGTGCAGAGTCCAAGGGTTCCCCTTAGAGGTAAGATATTGACAAAATTAGATAATTCTAATGCTCTATTTTGTGGTAATGTGGCCGAGCAGTAGGCTTATCAGAGGGTAGTGTTAAGCGCTTGTTGTGCACACACAGGCAATAAATGAGGAACACACACTCAAAGACAATTCCAGGCCAATAGGTTTTTATATAGAAAAAAATATTTTCTTAGTTTATTTTAAGAACCACAGGTTCAAGATTTACAAACAATACTTTAAATGAAAGGTATTTCACTCAGGTATCTTAGGAACTTTGAATCATCACAATATCATGTACAGTTTTGGCAAAAATGGCAATAAGCTATTTTAAAGTTGGACAGTGCAAAAATCAGCAGTTCCTGGGGGTGGTAAGTATTTGTTAGTTTTTCAGGTAAGTAAAGCACTTACAGGGTTCAAAGTTGGGTCCAAGGTAGCCCACCGTTGGGGGTTCAGGGCAACCCCAAAGTTTCCACACGAGCAGCTCAGGGCCGGTCAGGTGCAAAGGTCAAAGTGGTGCCCAAAACGCATAGGCTTCAATGGAGAAGGGGGTGCCCCGGTTCCAGTCTGCCAGCAGGTAAGTACCCGCAACTTCGGAGGGCAGACCAGGGGGGTTTTGTAGGGCACCGGGGGGGTGGGGGGGGGGACACAAGTCAGCACAAAAAGTACACCCTCCGCGGCACAGGGGCGGCCGGGTGCAGAGTGCAAACAGGAGTCGGGTTTGCAATAGGTTTCAATGGGAGACCCAGAGGTCTCTTCAGCGATGCAGGCAGGCAAAGGGGGGGCTACTCGGGGTAGCCACCACCTGGGCAAGGGAGAGGGCCACCTGGGGGTTGCTCCTGCACTGGAGGTCGGATCCTTCAGGGCCTGGGGGCTGCGGGTGCAGTGTGTTTCCCAGGCATTGGGTTCTTTGAAGCAGGCAGTCACGGTCAGGGGGAGCCTCTGGATTCCCTCTGCAGGTGTCGCTGGGGGAACTCAGGGGGGTCAACTCTGGCTACTCACAGGGTCGCAGTCGCCGGGGAGTCCTCCCTGTAGTGTTGGTTCTCCGCAGGTCGAGCCGTGGGCGTAGGTTGCAGAGTGGTAAGTCTCACGCTTCCGTCGGGAAACGTGTGGTCTTTAAAAGTTGTTTCTTTGTTGCAAGTTTCAGTGTTTGTGGAACAGGGGCGCTGTCCTCTGGAGTCTCTTGGTCCTTTTAGATGCAGGGTAGTCCTCTGAGGCTTCAGAGGTCACTGGACCCTGGGGGACACGTCGCTGTTGCAGTTTTTTCTCGAAGTGGGGAGACAGGCCTGTAGGGCTGGGGCCAAAGCAGTTGGTGTCTCCGTCTTCTCTGCAGGGCTTCAGGTCAGCAGTCCTTCTTCGTCTTCAGGTTGCAGGAATCTGATTTCCTGGGTTCTGGGATGCCCCTAAATACTCAATTTAGTGGTGTGTTTAGGTCTGGGAGGGCAGTAGCCAATGGCTACTGTCCTTGAGGGTGGCTACACTCTCTTTGTGCCTCCTCCCTGAGGGGAGGGGGGGCACATCCCTATTCCTATTGGGGGAATCCTCCAAAATCAAGATGGAGGATTTCTAAAGGCAGGGGTCACCTCAGCTCAGGACGCCTTAGGGGCTGTCCTGACTGGTGGGTAACTCCTCCTTGTTTTTCTCATTATCTCCCCTGGACTTGCCGCCAAAAGTGGGGGCTGTGTCCAGGGGGCGGGCATCTCCACTAGCTGGAGTGCCCTGGGGCACTGTAACACGAAGCCTGAGCCTTTGAGGCTCACAGCTAGGTGTTACAGTTCCTGCAGGGGGAGGTGTGAAGCACCTCCACCCAGAGCAGGCTTTTGTTTCTGTCCTCAGAGAGCACAAAGGCCCTCACCACATGGAGTCAGAAACTCATCTCACAGCAGCAGACTGGCACAGACCAGTCAGTCCTGCACTGAACAATTGGGTAAAATACAGGGGGCATCTCTAAGATGCCCTCTGTGTGCATTTTTTTAATAAATCCAACACTGGCATCAGTGTGGGTTTATTATTCTGAGAAGTTTGATACCAAACTTCCCAGTATTCAGTGCAGCCATTATGGAGCTGTGGAGTTTGTTTTTGATAAACTCCCAGACCAAACACTTAATATGGCCACAACTGTACTTACACTGTCTAAGAATAGACTTAGACACTGTAGGGACATATTGCTCATGCAGCTATGCCTTCACCTGTGGTATAGTGCACCCTGCCTTAGGGCTATAAGGCCTGCTAGAGGGGTGACTTACATATGCCACAGGCAGTATTTTGTGTGCATGGCACCCTGAGGGGGATGCCATGTCAACTTTGCTTTTTCCTCCCCACCAACACATACAATCTGCAATGGCAGTGTGCATGGGTTAGGTGAGGGGCCCCTTAGGGTTGCACAACATATGCTGCAGCCCTTAGGGACCTTCCCTGGTCACAGGGCCCTTGGTACCACTGGTACCTTTTACAAGGGACTTATCTGTGTGCCAGGGGTGTGGCAATTGTGGAAACAATGGTACATTTTAGGGGAAAGAACACTGGGCTGGGGCCTGGTTAGCAGGGTCCCAGCACACTTCTCAGTCAAGTCAGCATCAGGCAAAAAATTGAGGAGGTAACTGCAACAGGGAGCCATTTCCTTACAAGGTACTTTTGTCAGTGGTAGGGCCAGGAGGCAAGACCAATCCAGTGTTTTGGGCAGTGTTCAGGGCAGTGGCATTTTTTAATTCCTCATACCAATTGTTATCAGTGTACTAAGGCACCAGTCCGTCCCACTCATTATAATATTTGTCATCTGAGTCCATGCGGAAAAGATTGTGAATAACCTGTGCCAGGCCACAAGGCAGTGGCAATGTGTCAAGAGTCCAATGGGCTGCAGTTAGGCTGTTACTGGAAGGGATTGAGGGGCTGTCTCAGCTGAGGTCAGGTCAAGAATCTAAAAGCACTAATGGGTGTGAGTCATCCTTAGGCACTGGCACCGATGCTTGATGGTCCAACGCAGGTCTTGGTTTCCGGTCTGAAGTTGACACCAGAGCCAGTGCAGAACCCACAGTGGGTTCAGAGGGTCCAACTGGAGCTGAGGGAGGGCTCATCAGTGCAGGCCCAGTTGGGGGTCCTTGGGGCACAAAGTCAAGCCAGAAATAGAGTAGAGTGACAAAAATATGAAGCTGCGAAACCCACCCTAGATTCAGAGGGTTCAACTGGTGCAGTCCCAGTTGGAGGTACTTTGGGTACGTTGGGGCACAAAGACAAGCCAGAGGGAGAGGGTAGAGTGGCAAAAAAATAAAGTTGGCTTTGTGGAATTCTTCTATCTGTTACGAAGTTGCTGAGGGGCCCAGAAATTAGGGTTGCGTTAGAACAAGGCTCATAATCTCCAAGAGAGATTGGATTTGGGGGCAATACTGAGAGGCACTTTTACACCCTTGCACCATCAGTAGAGTTCAACAGCAGGGTATTGCTTGAAAATTTCCAGATCCACCTGACATCTAGGGAATACTCAAGCGGTGATGAATCTGCAGTCAGAAGGATCCATAAGAAATTGTCATCATTATAACGAGGTGAAAGATCACCATCCTCAACTTAACCATCATCACCGGCCTCTAGTGATGTACCTTGTTCAGAATCAGACCTAAAAAGATAATTAAATCTTTGGTGGCGTGTCCGGTGCTGTGCAGCATCAGGTTATGATGGCCAGTTGAGCTTTAGTAATTTCGTTGCAAAACATTGGTTGAAATCGAGCTGAATTCTGTTTGGGGTCCAACATCGGGACCAGACTACAGTCTCTTTCTGGTGAAGAGTGAAGCCAGTACAGGAGTAGGCAGCAGAATAGGCATCTGTACCAGAGTTGGTAGTGTACCTGGAATTGAGCCTACTGAGTTATATTTGGCCCTCGGGTAGGCCCCACCAGTGGGAACCCAAATGGAGGCTCATGTAGATCACTGGAACCCAAAAGGTGTGCCAGAAAGAGCTTGAGAAGTGGAGAAAATCTGCAGCCTGCCCTCTCAGAAGGCCTCTATTTGCTGTGGCGTTGCTAAAGGCCGGGACACTCATAACGCATTGCTGGGAAATCCATTCAATAATCTTTGACCTCGGAGAAGACTGACTCGCATTGGAAAGCCCTTTCACCTTCTCCTTGGACACAGAGTGGCGTGATCAGGGTGCGTTCTAGTTTTGCGTTTGAGTTTTCTTTTTGACTTCGACCTAAGAATTACAGGAGGACTTTGACCATGAGTTGGACCTTGGCAAAAACAGTCCTGACCTAGCCTGAGATCTGTGCGAAGGTTTCTTTGATTTTGAAACCAGGTAAAAATCCGGTTAGGTGTGAGTCATATAGATCCATTTCGCTGTTAAACTGTGACTATAAGCTTTTCGCAAAAATATATTGGCAAACAGATTAAACGTTATAGAGGAAGATTTGATTAATGCTGCTCAGAAGGGCTTTATAAAGGGCAGGTATCGACACGAGCTCACGCATACTTTAATTGGGGCAATAGATTTGGCTACTGGATATAAGACTCCTTTAGGGATCATAACTCTGGATGCTACGAAATCCTTTGATAGGGTTGATTGGGATTATTTAACTCTACTGTTAAGGAATCATAACTTAGGAGATAACTTTTGTGGGGCCATAAAATGGATTTATTATGCCCCCTCTGCCAGAATTTTGATTAACGGGAAATTAACAAAACCCTTCACAATATCTAGGGGTACTAGACAGGGCTGTCCTCTATCTCCGTTGCTGTTTACCTGTATATCGAACCTCACGCTGGGAGAATAAGACAGGATCCTGAAATAGTCCCCTATAGGTGGGAGCAGTGGGAGAGGAAAGTAGTTCTTTATGCAGACGATTTAATGGTGTACACCACAAATGTATCCACTGCGCTTCCTGCTTTACTAAGGTTAGTCAAGGATTTTGGTTCTGTTTCGAGTAATCAGGTAAATTCAGAAAAGACGGAAATAATGGCTTGGAATCGGGAAGGGGAGGTACAGCTGGGGAAGGCGAAAATGAGGTATTTAGGTCTAGTTATTACACAAGATATTGAGAAACTTGTAGTGAAAAATCAGGAAAAACTTTTAGAGGAGTGTGTTAATTTAATGAATGGCTGGGTTTATCTCCAATTGACGATACAGGGGAGGGTAAACTTGGTTAAGATGATTATTTTGCCCAGAATACATTTTATTCAGAATGCAATCCCTTTACAGATGAACTGCAGGTATCTCAATAGGCTTCAACAAGCGATAAATTCATTTATATGGGTATGCAAAGGTCCCAGAATTGAGTGGAAAAAATTGCAGAGGAAGAAAGAGAAGGGAGGCCTATCACTGCCAGATTTACAATTATACGCATGGGCCTTCCTATTGAGGCCAGCTGGCAGTCTTGATTAAACCAGTTATCTCCCTCGCGGGGTAAGGAAGTACAAGTGGTATGGCCAGCTGGCATAGTAAATAGCTATTCCAATCTTTTAAAAAACCTACTATGTACATCTAGTAGGGAAGAGCAGTTTCCCACTTCCTCTTCCATCGTAGACATCAATGCTATACAATGAATCGGATCTTGGCTGATGGTGGAGAGGATATTGTCTTGAAGGACGACCTTGCTCCATCCTGAACGGCGTCAGTTATTTGCGGGCTGGACCACCCTAGTTACTTGAGCAGTGGTTGGTGCAGTGTGCACCCATCCCCATGGGGGCTCTAGGCTAAGACAAAGTGGGTTGTGGTCACTGTCCATTTGGTTCCGGACTACCATATCCTCTACTAAATGCTAATGTCTGGAGTCCATCAAGATGTAATTGATGTGAACCTTCCTCTGTAAACCAATAAACGTAAAGGAAGCATGCCTATCAGATTTTGTTCTTCCATTGACTGCCCTCAGGCCTAGGCCGAGAGTCACGGCATTTAACTGCAGAGCAGCCTGGTGCCACTTCTTAATGGTGGGGGGTGGGGGCGAGCTCAAGCTTGTGTATATGCTATAGACCAGTGGTTCCCAACCTTTTGACTTCTGTGGACCCCCATTTTATCAATACTGGAGCCCGGGGACCCCCACTGAATCATTATTGGAATCCGGGGACCCCCACTGAGTCATTACTGATAGTTGGAACCTAATATTATTACATTTTCTAAGCAGTCGGGGACCCCCTGAGGAGGCTTCACGGACCCCCAGGGGTCCCCGGCCCACAGGTTGGGAACCACTGCTATAAACTATCTTCTTCTAGGAAATCGTCCATGTTTTCCAAATCGAGGAGTTTGAACGTGACATTAAAGTCCCCTGCTACAATAAGGGCGTGGTTGGAAGGTCTCTCGCCCAGCAAGGTTTCAAGAGACTGGAAAGTGGCGGAGTAGTTGGACTCCCTTGTCCCCCTGGCATAGATGTTAAACATGTCAGTGACAATGATCCTGGGTCCCTTGAGGCTAATACCAAGAATGTCAGGGCTGTCAGTAGGTAGCCATTACACTACGCTCTGAAAAGCAGTTTTCACCCATTTTTAGAGCCCCCCCCGATGGGCAACCCACCTTACTAGAAATAACAGGAAGATGGTACGTTGCATTGCCAGGTTTGTAGGCAGGTTCAACTAGCCAAGTTTCTTGAAAGATGCATATGTCATATAGGTCAAGGGTATTCCAGTGAGGCAATGGAAGTTTAGATTTAAGGCCTGCCACATTCCAGGAGACCATGTTTTCTTTCAGACAAGGAGTTATGGTATTAGGCGAGGAAGAGGAATTTGCCTGGAAAACTAAGGAGCCTGCAGATAATCTACAGGCATCCTTAGTGGCTAGTGCAACAGCCTTAGGTGGTGCAATAGGGACCTTCTTGCCTCTCAGGTCGGCCATATACACTGAGTAACTAGTAGTGCGGGAACGGCTGTCAGGACTTGCACAGCTATTGGGACTATCATAAGAGGCTTGTGCCTCAGCCTCTAGGGGTCATTCTAACTTAGAAAAGACAATACCATCATCAAGGACAGCGCGTGTGGGCGGCACACAAGAAGGGAGGGTTAGGTCAAGTTTGAACTGTATAGTAGACCCATCCGGAGGATTGGTTCTTTGGTCAAGGGCCACTAAATCATAAGCTACTGGACCGTTCTCAAAAAGAAGTTCGATACAATCGGACGGAGAGCTCAGGGACCTATGCCACCTGGTCCTGAGACTATCTTTTCTAATTACTGAGAGACATCCTCTACTATGGCAAATCCAGTGGGTGGCCTTGTTAATCAAGGAGTTTTGCCCTTCCTCCCCCAACCCCTCCCTGGGAGTTGAGTTTAGGTACATTTATCATAAAAATTGTGACCCCTTGTGTGGGAAGTAGAAAGTTGGGACCTTTGCTCTGTAAACAGTTAGGAGCAGGTTCACTTAGCGCACCAGCAGGTGCTCGGCAGCCCATAGTAAAAGCTCCGACAGGTGTCCTGGGAGTGATGTCCTCATGTGGCAAACCTGTGTAACCCCCAGGCTGTTTTACAGGTGGGGGCATAATAGGGGCAGTTGGTGCCAGAGCAGGAGTGTTGGTCGAGACTGAGATAGCGACGCCGTCCCTAGATATTCTCCCTCTCTCTTCCATAAGACACCCCACAGTGACCACAAGATCGCCAATCATACACTTGAGGGCTGCTATTTCTGATTTAAGTGTTTGAATACAACCAACCAAGCCGTCATTTGGGGAAGAATGGCATGCCTGGTTGTTAGATGGGCAGCCTAGCCCAGCTTGTGCAGAAAAAGCTGCAGAATCCTGAGTTGTAGATGGGTCCAAGATACATGTTAATGGTGAAAAGCGGTTAGTACAAGGGATGGGAGAGAGAGGGGCACTATCACTATCTCATGAATGGAGCCAGAACTGGGAAGTAAATCTGAAGAATTTTGGAGCACTATGTTGGTCTTGCTCCTCATCCGTAGCCTAGCTTTATTAGACATGTTGGATGTACTTTCCTGCTTGCTAATCAGCGGTTGGGATACTAGGCACAGTTTGGGACTCTTTGGTTGATCTGCGCCAGATGATGGAACTAGTATTTCCCCGCAATCCGCCAAGAGATTATCAATGCGATCAAGTACATCATTACAGCCCAACTTTTTAGAGTTTTTCTTGTGCTTCTTACTCCCCACCCCCCAGACCACCTTCTGTCGCTTTTCTTTATCTCCATCATTATGGCAGGATGTTGGGTCAGATCAAAGGGGTCTAAGGTAATACGTAAAAGAGGAACTGGAGAGAAACAGAGCTATTCAACAATGGCCCAAAGAAAAAACAGACTCAGGGGAGGATGGGCGCAGACAGGTACGCCCTTGGCCTGGGTGCGTCCTGCGGTAGCTCTCTAGCGCTCGTTGGTGTGGCGAGTGGGAGCAGCCGTGGCAAAAAATGTCTGTCTCCTGGGGCCAAACAGCAGTCTGGGATGTGTATTTCCCCTCCTGGCATTAGCGCATGTGAATCTACAGCACTACATGCCACAAACAGATGTCTACTGGGTAAGTAACATTTTCTGTTCAATGGCATGTGTAGCTGTAGATACACATGCTTTGCATAGATGTAAAGCAGTCCCCTCCGAAAATAAGCGGTGGCTAGCCTGTAGGAGCTGGAGTAGTTTGTAACAGTGTTCTAAGCACTGCCTGTCCAACCTTTGCTTGCTGGCGAGATAATACATCCACACAGTAGTGTTTACTAAACGTGTGTTGTAGGATAATGCCACTGTTGTCCCTAGCTTTTTGCCTTTTGTTGATGCCAGCTTTGATTGAAAGTGTGCTGGGACTCTGCTAACCAGGCCCCAGCACCAGTATTCTTTCCCTAAAACTGTATCTTTGTCTCCACAATTCGCACAGCCCTGGCACACAGATGAGTCCTTTGTAAAAGGTACCCCTGGTACAAAGGGCCCTTTGGCCATAGAAGTTCTATAAGGGCTACAGGATGTATTATGCCACCCTGGGGACCCCTCACTCAGCACATGCCCACTGCCTCAGTGCTTGTGTGTGTGTTGGTGAAGAGAAAAAGACTAAGCCAACATGGTACTCCCCTCAGAGTGCCATGCCTATAACCCACTGCCTGTGGCATAGGTAGGTCACCCCTATAGCAGGCCTTACAGCACTAAGGCAGGGTACACTATACCAGAGGTGAGGGCATAGGTGCATGAGCACTATGCCCCAATAGTGTCTAAGTCAATTCTTAGACATTGTAAGTGCAGGGTAACCATACTGAGTATATGGTCTGGGAGTTTGTCAAACTCCACAGTTCCATAATGACTACATTGAATACTGAGGTTTGGTATCAAACGTCTCAGCACAATAAACCCACACTGATGCCAGTGTGGGATTTATTGAAAAATGCACACAGAGGGCATATTTCAGATGCCTCCTGCACATCACTCCAATTGCTAGTGCTAGGATGACTGGTCTCTGCCAGCCTGCCACTCCCAGACAAGTTTCTAGCCACATGTGGTGAGTGCCTTCGTGCACTCTGTGACCAGGAACAAAGCCTGTCCTGTGTGGAGGTGCTTCACACCTCCCCCTGCAAGAACTGTAACACCTGGCGGTGAGCCTCAAAGACTCAAGCCTGGCGTTATAGCACCCCAGGCCACTCTAGCTAGTGGAGATGCCCGCCCCCCAGATACAGCCCCCACTTTTGGCGGCAAGTCCGGGTAAATAATGAGTAACAAGGAGAAGTCACCCCCTCAGCCAGATCCACTCTTAAGGTGACCAGAGCTGGAAAATCCTCCTTGGAAAATCCTCCATCTTGTTTTGGAGGATTTAGCCCAATAGGAATAGGCATGTGCCCCCCCTCCCCAAAGGGAGGAGGCACAATAAGGGTGTAGCCACCCTCAGGGACAGTAGCCATTGGCTACTGCCCTCCAACCCTAACACACCCTTAAATTTCGTATTTAGGGGCGACCCTGAACCCAGGAAATCAGATTCCTGACGACCTACAAAGAAGAAGGACTGCTTAGCTGAAAAAGCCAGCAGAGAAGAAGGAAAAAGACAACTGCTTTGGCCCCAGCCCTACTGGCCTGTCTCCAACTTTAGAGAACCTGCACTAGCGACGCATCCTGCGGGCCTAGCGGCCTCTGCCGACTCAGAGGACTGTCCTGCAACTACAAAGGATCAAGAACTCCCGTGAACAGTGGACCTGTCCAACCAAAGAAAGAAGAAACCATCTTTAAAAGGACTCTCACCTCACTCCAGAAGCACGAGACCCCACCACTCTGCACCCGACACCGCTGGCCCATGTCCAGAGAAACCAACGACCTAGAGACGATCCCCAAGCGACTCCGATGACGTGTCCATCCTGGGCTGACCTCTCTGCACCCCCACAACAATGCCTGCAGAAGGAATCCTGAGGACCCCCCTGACAGCGACTGCCCGGGACGAAGATATCTGATGCTTAGAGAAGCACTGCACCTGCAGCCCCCAGGCCCATGAGAAACCGACCACCAGTGCAGCAGTGACCAGCAGGCAGCCCTCACCCTTGCCCAGTTTGTGGCTGGCCTGAAAAGCCCCCCTGTGTTCTGCCTGCAACGTCTGAGTGACCCTCAGGTCCCTCCATTGAATCCTATTGAAAACCAGAGGCCCTGTTTTCCCACTGCACCTGGCCACCCCTGTGCCGCTGAGGGTGTGCTTTGTGTGCCTACTTGGGGCCTCCTAGTGCTCTACTAAACTCCCCTGTTCTTCACACGAGGATGTGGGTACTTATCTGCCAGCAGACGGGAACCTGAGCACCCCCTCTCTCCATAGGCACCCATGTTATTTTGGCTCCTCTTTGACCTCTGCACCTGACTGGCCCTGTGTTGCTGGGTGTTTGGGGTTGACTTGAACCCCCAACGGTGGGGTACCTGTGCCCCAGAGACTGAACTTGTAAGTGCGTTACTTACCGTATTAACTAAACTGTACTTACCTCCCCCAGGAACAGTTGAAAATTACTATGTCCACTTTTAAAATAGCTTATTGCCATTTTATGAAAAACTGTGTGCATTACTGTTTTGGTTCAAAGTTCAAACTATACCTATGCCAAGTACCTTACGTTTAATGTACTTACCTGCAATTTGAATCTTGTGGTTCTAAAATAAATTAAGAAAATAATATTTTTCTATATAAAAACCTACTGGCCTGGAGTTAAGTCACTGAGTGTGTGTTCTCATTTTTTGCTTGTGTGTGTACAACAAATGCTTAACACTACCCTCTGATAAGCTTAACTGCTCGACCACACTACCACAAATAGAGCATTAGTATTATCTATTATTGCCTCTGTCAAGCCTCTTGGGGAACCCCTGGACTCTGTGCACTCTATATCTAATTTTGATATAGTATGTACAGAGCCAGCTTCCTACATGTGTGCTGTAGACCATGTGGCAGCTTTACATATATCTGCAGTTGGTATATTTCCTAAGAATGCCATTTAAGCTCCTTTTTACTTAGTGGAATGTTCTTTAGGGGTTGCTGGTAACTGTCTTTTAGCTTTAAGATAGCAGGTTTGGATTCACTTTATCCATCTGGCTAATCCATTTTTTGAAATAGGATTACCTTTATTGAGGTCCTGAGAATGCCACAAAGACTTGTTTAGATTTTCTGAAATGTTTTGTTTTAGCTACATAATACATGAGAGCTCTTTTAACATCGAGGTATGAAGAGCTCTTTCAGCCACTGAATCTGGCTGCGGAAAGAAGACTGGCAATTCCAACAACTGATTGAAAAGAAAATGTGAAATAACCTTTGGTAGGAATTTTGGATTTGTTCTAAGAACTAATTTGACTATGGATTTGAAAGAAAGCTTCTTCTAAAGTGAATGCGTGAATTTCGCTAACATTTCTTAAAGAAGTGATTGCTACTAAGAAAGCAACTTTCCATGATAGAAACTGTAGAGTACAAGAATGCATGGGGTTAAATGGTGGCCCCACAAGTCTTGTGATTACAGTATTAAAATTCCACACATGGGCTGGAGGAACTATCGGTGGAATAACCCTTTTAAGACCTTCTATAAAGGCCTTTATAACAGGAATCCTGAACTGGAAGCTTTTTCTATTTTAAAGGTAAGCAGCTATAGATGTTAAATCAATCCTAACAGACTAATATGCCAGATTTGCTTCAAGTGGGTCAATATTTTTGGGTTGACAGTAGTAGACAAAATGCTTCAATTTAGCTGCATTACTTCATCTAGTAGTGGCTTTGCGTTCTTCTTGTAAAATATCCATACATTTAGATGGAAGTTGTAAATAGCCAAACTCTATGACTTCAGAAGCCAAATCGTCAGGTTGAATGTCTGATTTGGCCTCTCCTTTGAGTCAACAAATCTCGTCTGTTTGACAGTTTGTGATGTGGTACTACAGACAGGTCAAATAGTGTGTACCAATACTGACATGCCCATGTGGGAGCTATGAGTATTATAGTGAGTGAGGTTTGTCGTCATTTTTTTAATTTTATTTTTTAAATCACAAATGGAATTAGTGGGAGAGGTGAAAAAGCATAAGCAAATATACATAACCAATTTATCCATAGAGCATTGCCTTTGGATTGAGGGTGTGGGTACCTGGATGTAAAGCTTTGGCATTTTGCATTTTGCTTTGTGGCGAAAACGTCTATGTCTGGGGTTCTCCAAATTTGGAAATAATGTTGAAATACTGGTGGATGAATTTCCCATTTGTGGACTTGTTGCTGCGTCCTGCTTAAGAGGTCCGCTAGTTGATAGTGTGCCCCTGGAAGATACTCTGCCAGTAATTAAATGTGATTGTGAATTTCCCAGTTCCAAATTGTCTGCGCTAAAAGGGACAACTGAAATGAGTGCCCCCCCCATGTTTTTGACAATAATACATTGTGGTCACATTGTCTGTCCGTATTAATACTATCTTGTGTGTGATTTATGTCTGAAAAGCTTTAGGTGCAAGGAATACTGCTAGTAATTCCAAGTAGTTTATATGATAAGTCTGTTGAATTGAGTCCCATGCCCTCTGTATAGTGAGGTTGTTGAGATGAGCTCCCCAATTTATCAGTGATGTATCTGTTGTGATTGTATTCTGAGGCACAGGGTCCTGAAAGGGCCGCCCCCTTGATAGGTTGGTGTAATTCCACCACTTCAGAGAGCGACAAGTCTGGCGGTCCAACAATAGATCCTGAATTTAACCCTGTGCCTGAGACCATTGTTTAGAAAGACACTGCTGTAGTGGTTGCATGTGCAGTTTTGCATTAGAGACTATGGCTATGCATGAAGCCATCATTCCCAATAGTTTCATCACTAGCTTTACTGTATAAGTGTGGTTGTATTGAAGTTGAGATATGGGATTGTGAAATGCCCGAATCCTTACTTGGTTTGGATATGCTAATCCTGATTGAGTGTTCAGAACTGCTCCTAGATACAGTTGTCTCTGTGATGGCTGCAGGTGAGATTTTTGGTAATTGATTGTAAATCCTAGATTGTGCAGGATGTATGATATATTGAGTATGTTTTTGACAAACTTAAATTGTACTGTCTTTTATGAGCCAGTAGTCTAGATTTGGGAAGACATGTATGTGCTGTCTTCTGAGGAATGCTGCAACCACTGCTAAGCATTTGGTGAGCACCCTCGGTGCTGTTGTCACCCTGAATGGAAGCACTTTGAATTGGTAGTGCTTTCCTGCTATGACAAAATATTAGATATTTTTGATGTGCTGGATGTATGGGAATGTGGAAATAGACCTCAACAATGTTTAACGCGGTCATGTAATCTTGTTTTTGTAGTAGAGGAATGATGTCTTTTAGAGTGACCATATGAAAGTGTTCTGAACGGATGTATAGATTGAGGGGTCTGAGATGTAAAATTGGTTTTGAGTACCATCTTTCTTTGGTATGAGGAATTATAGTGACTATACTCCGGATCCTTGTTGGGATATAGGCACTTTCTCTATGCTTCTTTAAGTAGTAGTGATTGTACCTCCTGTTTTAGTAAAGTGAGCTGTTTCTGTGTGAACAAGGGGGAACGTTTGGTGGAGTAGCGAAGAGTTCTAGACAATAGCCATGTTGGGTAATTGATAGAATCCATTTATCTGTGGTGATGTTGTACCATACTGGGTAAAAATGTAACAGTCTTCCTCTCACAGGAAATGTATGCTCTGTCGGGATTTGTAAGAAGTGACTTTTTTGTTGAGGTGGAGGAACCTCTGGGAGCGGCCGATTTACCTATTCTTCTATAACTAGATCCTTTGTAAGAGCCTCTAAGCGAACCTCTGTTATAAAAGTGTGGGCCTTGTTTTTGTTGTGAGGTGTATGGTTCTGTGGTTGATGGTTTGAAACTACCCCTAAATTATGGTGTACGAAAAGTGCCCCTAGTGGGTGTGGTGTATAATGCACAAACAGCTAAAGCTAAAGTCCCATTTTTGTGATGTTCCAGTGGAACATATTGTAACAAGTCTTCCATCTGTTCCCAATGAGCCCTTTCATACCCTGCTAGGAGTGCTTGGGGATTTGCAATCCTCCAGTGGTTAGCTGCTTGAGTAGCAACTCTTTTACCTGCTGCATCAAATTTTCGACGTTGTCTGGAGGAGGAGCATCCCCTGCAGAATGGCTATTTGCTTGTTTTCTTGCTGTACTTACCACTATAGAATCAGATGGTAATTGTGCCCTAATAAAAACTGAAACAAAGGGTGCAGGTTTGTATTGTTTATCAACCCTTGGTGTATTGATTCTTGCTTTTACAGGTTGTAAGGAAATGCCTCCTTGGCATGGTTGCCCCCTGACTTTTTGCCTTTGCTGATGCTATGTGTAAGGAAATGCCTCCTTGGCATGGTTGCCCCCTGACTTTTTGCCTTTGCTGATGCTATGTTTACAATTGAAAGTGTGCTGAGGCCTGCTAACCAGGCCCCAGCACCAGTGTTCTTTCCCTAACCTGTACTTTTGTATCCACAATTGGCAGACCCTGGCATCCAGATAAGTCCCTTGTAACTGGTACTTCTAGTACCAAGGGCCCTGATGCCAAGGAAGGTCTCTAAGGGCTGCAGCATGTCTTATGCCACCCTGGAGACCTCTCACTCAGCACAGACACACTGCTTACCAGCTTGTGTGTGCTAGTGAGGACAAAACGAGTAAGTCGCATTGGCACTCCCCTCAGGGTGCCATGCCAGCCTCTCACTGCCTATGCAGTATAGGTAAGACACCCCTCTAGCAGGCCTTACAGCCCTAAGGCAGGGTGCACTATACCATAGGTGAGGGTACCAGTGCATGAGCATGGTACCCCTACAGTGTCTAAACAAAACCTTAGACATTGTAAGTGCAGGGTAGCCATAAGAGTATATGGTCTGGGAGTCTGTCAAACACGAACTCCACAGCACCATAATGGCTACACTGAAAACTGGGAAGTTTGGTATCAAACTTCTCAGCACAATAAATGCACACTGATGCCAGTGTACATTTTATTGTAAAATACACCACAGAGGGCACCTTAGAGGTGCCCCCTGAAACTTAACCGACTATCTGTGTAGGCTGACTAGTTTTAGCAGCCTGCCACAAACCGAGACATGTTGCTGGCCCCATGGGGAGAGTGCCTTTGTCACTCTGAGGCCAGTAACAAAGCCTGCACTGGGTGGAGATGCTAACACCTCTCCCAGGCAGGAATTGTCACACCTGGCGGTGAGCCTCAAAGTCTCACCTCCTTTGTGCCAACCCAGCAGGACACTCCAGCTAGTGGAGTTGCCCGCCCCCTCCGGCCAGGCCCCACTTTTGGCGGCAAGGCCGGAGAAAATAATGAGAATAACAAGGAGGAGTCACTGGACAGTCAGGACAGCCCCTAAGGTGTCCTGAGCTGAGGTGACTCTAACTTTTAGAAATCCTCCATCTTGCAGATGGAGGATTCCCCCAATAGGATTAGGGATGTGACCCCCTCCCCTTGGGAGGAGGCACAAAGAGGGTGTACCCACCCTCAGGGCTAGTGGCCATTGGCTACTAACCCCCCAGACCTAAACACGCCCTTAAATTTAGTATTTAAGGGCTACCCTGAACCCTAGAAAATTAGATTCCTGCAACAAGAAGAAGGACTGCCCAGCTGAAAACCCCTGCAGCGGAAGACCAGAAGACGACAACTGCCTTGGCTCCAGAAACTCACCGGCCTGTCTCCTGCCTTCCAAAGATCCTGCTCCAGCGACGCCTTCCGAAGGGACCAGCGACCTCGACATCCTCTGAGGACTGCCCCTGCTTCGAAAAGACAAGAAACTCCCGAGGACAGCGGACCTGCTCCAAGAAAAGCTGCAACTTTGTTTCCAGCAACTTTAAAGATCCCTGCAAGCTCCCCGCAAGAAGCGTGAGACTTGCAACACTGCACCCGGCGACCCCGACTCGGCTGGTGGCGATCCAACACCTCAGGAGGGACCCCAGGACTACTCTGATACTGTGAGTACCAAAACCTGTCCCCCCTGAGCCCCCACAGCGCCGCCTGCAGAGGGAATCCCGAGGCTTCCCCTGACCGCGACTCTTTGAAACCAAAGTCCCGACACCTGGGAGAGACCCTGCACCCGCAGCCCCCAGGACCTGAAGGACCGGACTTTCACTGGAGGAGTGACCCCCAGGAGTCCCTCTCCCTTGCCCAAGTGGAGGTTTCCCCGAGGAACCCCCCCCTTGCCTGCCTGCAGCGCTGAAGAGATCCCTAGATCTCCCATTGACTTCCATTACAAACCCGACGCTTGTTTCTACACTGCACCCGGCCGCCCCCGCGCTGCTGAGGGTGAAATTTCTGTGTGGACTTGTGTCCCCCCCGGTGCCCTACAAAACCCCCCTGGTCTGCCCTCCGAAGACGCGGGTACTTACCTGCAAGCAGACCGGAACCGGGGCACCCCCTTCTCTCCATTCTAGCCTATGTGTTTTGGGCACCACTTTGAACTCTGCACCTGACCGGCCCTGAGCTGCTGGTGTGGTGACTTTGGGGTTGCTCTGAACCCCCAACGGTGGGCTACCTTGGACCAAGAACTGAACCCTGTAAGTGTCCTACTTACCTGGTAAAACTAACAAAAACTTACCTCCCCCAGGAACTGTGAAAATTGCACTAAGTGTCCACTTTTAAAACAGCTATTTGTGAATAACTTGAAAAGTATACATGCAATTTTGATGATTTGAAGTTCCTAAAGTACTTACCTGCAATACCTTTCGAATGAGATATTACATGTAGAATTTGAACCTGTGGTTCTTAAAATAACCTAAGAAAAGATATTTTTTCTATATAAAAACCTATTGGCTGGATTTGTCTCTGAGTGTGTGTACCTCATTTATTGTCTATGTGTATGTACAACAAATGCTTAACACTACTCCTTGGATAAGCCTACTGCTCGACCACACTACCACAAAATAGAGCATTAGTATTATCTCTTTTTACCACTATTTTACCTCTAAGGGGAACCCTTGGACTCTGTGCATGCTATTCCTTACTTTGAAATAGCACATACAGAGCCAACTTCCTACATTGGTGGATCAGCGGTGGGGTACAAGACTTTGCATTTGCTGGACTACTCAGCCAATACCTGATCACACGACAAATTCCAAAATTGTCATTAGAAATTGATTTTTGCAATTTGAAAAGTTTTCTAAATTCTTAAAAGACCTGCTAGGGCCTTGTGTTAGATCCTGTTTAGCATTTCTTTTAGAGTTTAAAAGTTTGTTAAAAGTTTGAATTAGATTCTAGAACCAGTTTTAGTTTCTTAAAAAGTATTCCAACTTTTAGAAGCATAATGTCTAGCACAGATGTGAATGTGGTGGAACTCGACACCACACCTTACCTCCATCTACAGATGAGAGAGCTAAGGTCACTCTGTAAACTAAAGAAAATAGCAATGGGCCCCAAACCTACCAAAGTACAGCTCCAGGAGCTTTTGGCAGAGTTTGAAAAGGCCAACCCCTCTGAGGATGGCAACTCAGAGGATGAAGATAGTGACTTGGAGGGAAATTCCCCCCCTCCAGTCCTACTTAGGGAGAGCAGGGCTTCTCAAGCCCTGACTCCACAAATAATAGTCAGAGATGCTGGTTCCCTCACAGGAGGGACCAACAACTCTGAAATCACTGAGGATAACTCCAGTGAAGAGGACATCCAGTTAGCCAGGATGGCCAAAAGATTGGCTTTGGAAAGACAGATCCTAGCCATAGAGAGGGAAAGACAAGAGATGGGCCTAGGACCCATCAATGGTGGCAGCAACATAAATAGGGTCAGAGATTCTCCTGACATGTTAAAAATCCCCAAAGGGATTGTGACAAAATTTGAAGATGGTGATGACATCACCAAGTGGTTCACAGCTTTTGAGAGGGCTTGTGTAACCAGAAAAGTGAACAGATCTCACTGGGGTGCTCTCCTTTGGGAAATGTTCACTGGAAAGTGTAGGGATAGACTCCTCACACTCTGGAAAAGATGCAGAATCTTATGACCTCATGAAGGGTACCCTGATTGAGGGCTTTGGATTCTCCACTGAGGAGTACAGGATTAGGTTCAGGGGGGCTCAAAAATCCTCGAGCCAGACCTGGGTTGACTTTGTTGACTACTCAGTGAAAACACTAGATGGTTGGATTCAAGGCAGTGGTGTAAGTAATTATGATGGGCTGTACAATTTATTTGTGAAAGAACACCTGTTAAGTAATTGTTTCAATGATAAACTGCATCAGCATCTGGTAGACCTAGGACCAATTTCTCCCCAAGAATTGGGAAAGAAGGCGGACCATTGGGTCAAGACAAGGGTGTCCAAGACTTCAACAGGGGGTGACCAAAAGAAAGGGGTCACAAAGACTCCCCAGGGGAAGGGTGATGAGACAACCAAAACTAAAAATAGTAAAGAGTCTTCTACAGGCCCCCAAAAACCTGCACAGGAGGGTGGGCCCAGAGCCTCTTCACAAAACAATGGGTACAAGGGTAAAAACTTTGATCCCAAAAAGGCCTGGTGTCATAGCTGTAAACAGCATGGACACCAAACTGGAGACAAGGCCTGTCCCAAGAAAGGTTCCACTCCAAACTCCCATCCAGGTAACACTGGTATGGCTAGTCTCCAAGTGGGATCAACAGTGTGCCCAGAGCAAATCAGGGTCCACACTGAAGCTACTCTAGTTTCTGAGGGTGGGGTGGATTTAGCCACACTAGCTGTCTGGCCGCCTAACATGCAAAAATACAGACAGCAACTCTTAATTAATGGGACTAGAATAGAGGGCCTGAGGGATACAGGTGCCAGTGTCACCATGGTGACAGAGAAACTGGTTTCCCCTGGCCAATACCTGACTGGAAAAACTTACACAGTCACCAACGCTGACAATCAGAGAAAAGTACATCCCATGGCAATGGTTACTTTAGAATGGGGAGGGGTCAATGGCCTGAAACAGGTGGTGGTCTCCTCAAATATCCCAGTGGACTGTCTGCTTGGAAATGACCTGGAGTCCTCAGCATGGGCTGAGGTAGAACTAAAAACCCATGCAGCAATGCTGGGTATCCCTGAACTGGTGTGTGTGAAAACAAGAGCACAGTGCAAGGCACAGGGTGAACAAGTAGAGCTGGAGTCTGGAAGAATGGCCCAGCCTACCAAGAGAACAGGAAAGTCAGTTGGGAAACCAACTACAACACAGCAAAAGAAAGGGAACCTCTCTTCTCAGGAAGAAGTTCTGCCCTCTGAGGGAACTGAGCCTTTGGAGCTTGAACCTTATCAGGTTGAGCTCTTAGGCCCAGGGGGACCCTCAAGGGAGGAGCTGTGTAAGGGACAAGAAACCTGTCCCTCTCTTGAAGGCCTTAGGCAGCAAGCTGCTGAAGAGTCCAAAGGCAAGAAAAATGGAACACATAGGGTCTATTGGGAAGATGGGCTCCTGTACACTGAGGCCAGAGACCCCAAACCTGGTGCCACTAGGAGAGTGGTAGTGCCTCAGCTGTTCAGGAAGTTCATCCTAACATTGGCCCATGACATCCCCCTTGCTGGACATTTGGGACAAACCAAGACGTGGGAGAGGTTAGTCAACCACTTCTACTGGCCCAATATGTCCAACATGGTTAAGGAGTTTTGCCTCTCCTGCCCCACCTGTCAAGCCAGTGGTAAGACAGGTGGGCACCCAAAGGCCCCCCTCATTCCACTTCCAGTGGTGGGGGTCCCCTTTGAAAGAGTGGGTGTGGACATAGTTGGTCCACTGGAACCTCCCACAGCCTCAGGAAATATGTATATCCTGGTAGTAGTGGATCATGCTACCAGGTATCCTGAAGCTATTCCCCTTAGGTCGACTACTGCCCCTGCAGTAGCCAAGGCCCTCATTGGTATCTTTACCAGAGTGGGTTTCCCTAAGGAGGTGGTGTCTGACAGAGGTACCAACTTCATGTCAGCATACCTAAAACACATGTGGAATGAGTGTGGAGTGACTTACAAATTCACTACACCATACCATCCACAAACTAATGGCTTGGTTGAGAGATTCAACAAGACATTAAAAGGCATGATCATGGGGCTCCCAGAAAAACTCAAAAGGAGATGGGATGTCCTCTTGCCATGTCTGCTTTTCGCTTACAGAGAGGTGCCACAGAAGGGAGTAGGATTCTCACCCTTTGAACTTCTGTTTGGTCATCCTGTAAGGGGACCACTTGCCCTTGTTAAAGAAGGCTGGGAGAGACCTCTCCATGAGCCTAAACAGGACATAGTGGACTATGTACTTGGCCTTCGCTCTAGAATGGCAGAGTACATGGAAAAGGCAACCAAAAACCTTGAGGCCAGCCAACAGCTCCAGAAGTTTTGGTGTGACCAAAAGGCTGCACTGGTTGAGTTCCAACCAGGGCAGAAAGTCTGGGTTCTGGAGCCTGTGGCTCCCAGGGCACTCCAGGACAAATGGAGTGGCCCTTACCCAGTACTAGAAAGGAAGAGTCAGGTCACCTACCTGGTGGACCTGGGCACAAGCAGGAGCCCCAAGAGGGTGATCCATGTGAACCGCCTTAAGCTCTTCCATGACAGGGCTGATGTCAATCTGTTGATGGTAACAGATGAGGATCAGGAGGCAGAGAGCGAACCTCTCCCTGATCTTCTGTCATCAGACCCAAAAGATGGCACAGTAGATGGAGTGATCTACTCAGACACCCTCTCTGGCCAACAGCAAGCTGATTGTAGGAGAGTCCTACAACAGTTTCCTGAACTCTTCTCCTTAACCCCTGGTCAGACACCTGTGTACCCATGATGTGGACACAGGAGACAGCATGCCTGTCAAGAACAAAATCTTTAGACAATCTGACCATGTTAAGGAAAGCATCAAGGTGGAAGTCCACAAGATGCTGGAATTGGGAGTAATTGAGCGCTCTGACAGCCCCTGGGCTAGCCCAGTGGTCTTAGTCCCCAAACCTCACACCAAAGATGGAAAGAAAGAGATGAGGTTTTGTGTGGACTACAGAGGGCTCAATTCTGTCACCAAGACAGATGCTCATCCAATTCCAAGAGCTGATGAGCTCATAGACAAATTAGGTGCTGCCAAATTCTTAAGTACCTTTGACTTGACAGCAGGGTACTGGCAAATAAAAATGGCACCTGGAGCAAAAGAGAAAACAGCATTCTCCACACCTGATGGGCATTATCAGTTTACTGTTATGCCCTTTGGTTTAAAGAATGCCCCTGCCACCTTCCAAAGGTTGGTGAATCAAGTCCTTGCTGGCTTGGAGTCCTTTAGCACAGCTTATCTTGATGATATTGCTGTCTTTAGCTCCACCTGGCAGGATCACCTGGTCCACCTGAAGAAGGTTTTGAAGGCTCTGCAATCTGCAGGCCTCTCTATCAAGGCATCCAAATGCCAGATAGGGCAGGGAACTGTGGTTTACTTGGGCCACCTTGTAGGTGGAGGCCAAGTTCAGCCACTCCAACCCAAGATCCAGACTATTCTGGACTGGGTAGCTCCAAAAACCCAGACTCAAGTCAGGGCATTCCTTGGCTTGACTGGGTATTACAGGAGGTTTGTGAAGGGATATGGATCCATTGTGACAGCCCTCACTGAACTCACCTCCAAGAAAATGCCCAAGAAAGTGAACTGGACTGTGGAATGCCAACAGGCCTTTGACACCCTGAGACAAGCAATGTGCTCAGCACCAGTTCTCAAAGCTCCAGATTATTCTAAGCAGTTCATTGTGCAGACTGATGCCTCTGAACATGGGATAGGGGCAGTTTTGTCCCAAACAAATGATGATGGCCTTGACCAGCCTGTTGCTTTCATTAGCAGGAGGTTACTCCCCAGGGAGCAGCGTTGGAGTGCCATTGAGAGGGAGGCCTTTGCTGTGGTTTGGTCCTTGAAGAAGCTGAGACCATACCTCTTTGGGACTCACTTCCTAGTTCAAACTGACCACAGACCTCTCAAATGGCTGATGCAAATGAAAGGTGAAAATCCTAAACTGTTGAGGTGGTCCATCTCCCTACAGGGAATGGACTTTATAGTGGAACACAGACCTGGGACTGCCCATGCCAATGCAGATGGCCTTTCCAGGTTCTTCCACTTAGAAAATGAAGACTCTCTTGGGAAAGGTTAGTCTCATCCTCTTTCGTTTGGGGGGGGGTTGTGTAAGGAAATGCCTCCTTGGCATGGTTGCCCCCTGACTTTTTGCCTTTGCTGATGCTATGTTTACAATTGAAAGTGTGCTGAGGCCTGCTAACCAGGCCCCAGCACCAGTGTTCTTTCCCTAACCTGTACTTTTGTATCCACAATTGGCAGACCCTGGCATCCAGATAAGTCCCTTGTAACTGGTACTTCTAGTACCAAGGGCCCTGATGCCAAGGAAGGTCGCTAAGGGCTGCAGCATGTCTTATGCCACCCTGGAGACCTCTCACTCAGCACAGACACACTGCTTGCCAGCTTGTGTGTGCTAGTGAGGACAAAAACGAGTAAGTCGACATGGCACTCCCCTCAGGGTGCCATGCCAGCCTCTCACTGCCTATGCAGTATAGGTAAGACACCCCTCTAGCAGGCCTTACAGCCCTAAGGCAGGGTGCACTATACCATAGGTGAGGGTACCAGTGCATGAGCATGGTACCCCTACAGTGTCTAAACAAAAACCTTAGACATTGTAAGTGCAGGGTAGCCATAAGAGTATATGGTCTGGGAGTTTGTCAAACACGAACTCCACAGCACCATAATGGCTACACTGAAAACTGGGAAGTTTGGTATCAAACTTCTCAGCACAATAAATGCACACTGATGCCAGTGTACATTTTATTGTAAAATACACCCCAGAGGGCACCTTAGAGGTGCCCCCTGAAACTTAACCGACTATCTGTGTAGGCTGACTAGTTTTAGCAGCCTGCCACAAACCGAGACATGTTGCTGGCCCCATGGGGAGAGTGCCTTTGTCACTCTGAGGCCAGTAACAAAGCCTGCACTGGGTGGAGATGCTAACACCTCCCCCAGGCAGGAATTGTCACACCTGGCGGTGAGCCTCAAAGGCTC
Organism: Pleurodeles waltl; assembly: GCF_031143425.1. Classification (NCBI taxonomy): domain Eukaryota; kingdom Metazoa; phylum Chordata; class Amphibia; order Caudata; family Salamandridae; genus Pleurodeles; species Pleurodeles waltl. The sequence continues at coordinate 372,427,139 of NC_090448.1, read as the reverse complement.
ACCTCCTTTGTGCCAACCCAGCAGGACACTCCAGCTAGTGGAGTTGCCCGCCCCCTCCGGCCAGGCCCCACTTTTGGCGGCAAGGCCGGAGAAAATAATGAGAAAAACAAGGAGGAGTCACTGGCCAGTCAGGACAGCCCCTAAGGTGTCCTGAGCTGAAGTGACTCTAACTTTTAGAAATCCTCCATCTTGCAGATGGAGGATTCCCCCAATAGGGTTAGGATTGTGACCCCCTCCCCTTGGGAGGAGGCACAAAGAGGGTGTACCCACCCTCAGGGCTAGTAGCCATTGGCTACTAACCCCCCAGACCTAAACACGCCCTTAAATTTAGTATTTAAGGGCTACCCTGAACCCTAGAAAATTAGATTCCTGCAACTACAAGAAGAAGGACTGCCTAGCTGAAAACCCCTGCAGCGGAAGACCAGAAGACAACTGCCTTGGCTCCAGAAACTCACCGGCCTGTCTCCTGCCTTCCAAAGATCCTGCTCCAGCGACGCCTTCCAAAGGGACCAGCGACCTCGACATCCTCTGAGGACTGCCCCTGCTTCGAAAAGACAAGAAACTCCCGAGGACAGCGGACCTGCTCCAAGAAAGGCTGCAACTTTGTTTCCAGCAGCCTTGAAAGAACCCTGCAAGCTCCCCGCAAGAAGCGTGAGACTTGCAACACTGCACCCGGCGACCCCGACTCGGCTGGTGGAGATCCAACACCTCAGGAGGGACCCCAGGACTACTCTGATACTGTGAGTACCAAAACCTGTCCCCCCTGAGCCCCCACAGCGCCGCCTGCAGAGGGAATCCCGAGGCTTCCCCTGACCGCGACTCTTTGAATCCAAAATCCCGACGCCTGGGAGAGACCCTGCACCCGTAGCCCCCAGGACCTGAAGGACCGGACTTTCACTGGAGAAGTGACCCCCAGGAGTCCCTCTCCCTTGCCCAAGTGGAGGTTTCCCCGAGGAACCCCCCCCTTGCCTGCCTGCAGCGCTGAAGAGATCCCGAGATCTCTCATAGACTAACATTGCGAACCCGACGCTTGTTTCTACACTGCACCCGGCCGCCCCCGCGCTGCTGAGGGTGAAATTTCTGTGTGGGCTTGTGTCCCCCCCGGTGCCCTACAAAACCCCTCTGGTCTGCCCTCCGAAGACGCGGGTACTTACCTGCAAGCAGACCGGAACCGGGGCACCCCCTTCTCTCCATTCTAGCCTATGTGTTTTGGGCACCACTTTGAACTCTGCACCTAACCGGCCCTGAGCTGCTGGTGTGGTGACTTTGGGGTTGCTCTGAACCCCCAACGGTGGGCTACCTTGGACCAAGAACTGAACCCTGTAAGTGTCCTACTTACCTGGTAAAACTAACAAAAACTTACCTCCCCCAGGAACTGTGAAAATTGCACTGTGTCCACTTTTAAAACAGCTATTTGTCAATAACTTGAAAAGTATACATGCAATTTTGATGATTTGAAGTTCCTAAAGTACTTACCTGCAATACCTTTCGAATGAGATATTACATGTAGAATTTGAACCTGTGGTTCTTAAAATAAACTAAGAAAAGATATTTTTCTATACAAAAACCTATTGGCTGGATTTGTCTCTGAGTGTGTGTACCTCATTTATTGTCTATGTGTATGTACAACAAATGCTTAACACTACTCCTTGGATAAGCCTACTGCTCGACCACACTACCACAAAATAGAGCATTAGTATTATCTCTTTTTGCCACTATCTTACCTCTAAGGGGAACCCTTGGACTCTGTGCATGCTATTCCTTACTTTGAAATAGCACATACAGAGCCAACTTCCTACACAGGTTCTTTAAAATGTCTTCAGCATGTCCAAGCCTGGAAGCATAGGGTACTCTTTGTGAGTAGATGTTAGACTATTAAATAGAAAATCATTCTCAATGGGATCTGTATGTAATTGTATGTTATGCTACGCAGCTGCCCTGGCTATAACTTGATTATAAGCAGTGGTATCTTCAAGGGGAGACTGCCTTGCTGGGTATAAATCTGGGTCATTAGGGAGAAAGGGCTCTGTCTCATTTATATCCCATGGGTCTACCACTTCTTGAGGATCCGTTAAATCATCCCTATGTGGTCATGCAGTTGATGCCTGTGGAGAGAAGTGTGTTCAGTGTGTAGGTGAAGGTGGTGGTGGTGGTATAGAAGGAAGGGAAGGAGAATGTGGTGGCGAATGCAGAGGTTGTTGCATTGCCTTTTGTTTTTCCTTCTGTTTAAAGACTTTGATTGATAGAGACCCAGCGTCTCAAGTTTCTTGAAAAATTAGTATTCTTATAATTGTTGGAGGAAGAGAGGATGTGATCCTTCCTTTTTCTTTGTGTATATGGAAAAAGTCACTTACCCAGTGTACATCTGTTCGTGGCATGAGACGCTGCAGATTAACATGCTGTGCACATCCCGCCATCTAGTGTTGGGCTCAGAGTGTTACAAGTTGTTTTTCTTCAAAGAAGTATTTTCGAGTCACGAGATCGAGGGACTCCTCCCCTTTCGGCTCCATTGCGCATGGGCGTTGACTCCATCTCAGATTGTTTTCCCCGCAGAGGGTGAGGTAGGAGTTGTCTATATAGTAATAGTGCCCATGCAATGGAGTAAGTATGTATGTACATAATGTGACTAAAAGTGATATATTTACAAATTTACAAGTTAAATTTTTTGTCAACTTAAAATGGCTACAGGCTCCCGGGGAGGTGGGAGGGCACATGTGAATCTGCAGCGTCTCATGCCACGAACAGATGTACACTGGGTAAGTGACATTTTCCGTTCGAAGGCATGTGTAGCTGCAGATACACATGCTGTGCATAGACTAGTAAGCAGTTATCTCCCCAAAAGCGGTGGTTCAGCCTGTAGGAGTTGAAGTTGTTTGAAATAATGTCCGTAATACTGCTTGTCCTACTGTGGCTTGCTGTGTTGTTAACACATCCACGCAGTAATGCTTGGTAAATGTATGAGGCGTAGACCATGTGGCTGCCTTACAGATTTCAGTCATTGGTATGTTTCCTAGAAATGCCATGGTGGCACCTTTCTTTCTAGTGGAGTGTGCCTTTGGTGTAATAGGCAGTTCTCTTTTTGCTTTTATTTAACAGGTTTGAATACATTTAACTATCCATCTGGCAATGCCTTGTTTGGATATTGGACTCCCTGTATGAGGTTTTTGGAAAGCAACAAACAGTTGTTTTGTTTTGCGAATTTGTTTGGTTCTATCAATGTAGTACATTAGTGCCCTTTTGATGTCTAATGTATGTAATGCTCTCTCAGCTACAGAATCTGGTTCTGGAAAGAACAGTGGGAGTTCCACTGTTTGATTTAAGTGGAACGTAATATGACTTTAGGTAAGAATTTAGGATTTGTGCGTAGAACTACTTTATGTTTGTGTATTTGTATAAAGGGTTCTTGTATGGTAAAGGCTTGTATTTCACTTACTCTTCTGAGAGATGTGATAGCTATTAGAAAGGCTACTTTCCATGTTAAGTACTGTATCTCACATGAGTGCATGGGTTCAAATGGTGGACCTATGAGTCGTGTTAATACGATGTTGAGGTTCCACGAAGGAACTGGTGGTGTTCTTGGTGGGGTAATCCTTTTCAGACCCTCCATAAATGCTTTTATGACTGGGATTTTGAATAATGAAGTTGAATGCGTAATTTGTAGATAAGCTGAAATTGCTGTTAAATGTATTTTAATGGATGAGAAAGCTAACTTGGATTTTTGTAAGTGTAGTAGGTAGCTTACGATGTTTTTTGCAGATGAGTTTAATGGTTGGATTTGATTATTATGGCAGTAATAAACAAACCGTTTCCATTTATTTGCGTAGCAATGTCTTGTAGTAGGTTTTCTAGCCTGTTTGATGACCTTCATACATTCTTGTGTAAAGTCTAGGTGTCCGAATTCTAAGACTTCAGGAGCCAGATCGCTAGATTGAGCGATGCTGGACTTGGGTGTCTGATCTGCTGTTTGTGTTGAGTTAACAGATCTGCTCTGTTTGGTAGTTTGATATGAGGCACTACTGACAGGTCTAGTAATGTTGTGTACCAAGGTTGTCGTGCCCAGGTTGGTGCTATTGGTATTAGTTTGTTTTGACTCGACTTGTTTACCCGATACGGAAGGAGTGGGAGAGGGGGAAAAGCGCAAGCAAATATCCCTGACCAACTCATCCATAATGCATTGCCTTTTCTAGTGAGGCTGTGGGTACCTGGATGCGAAGGTTTGGCATTTTCCGTTTTCTTTTGTTGCGAATAGGTCTATTTGCGGTGTTCCCCACTTTTGGAAGTAGGTTTGCAGTATCTGGGGATGAATTTCCCATTCGTGGATCTGTTGGTGATCCAGAGCGAGATTGTCGGCTAACTGGTTTTGAATTCCTGGTATGAATTGCGCTATTAGGCGAATGTGGTTGTGAATCGCCCAATGCCATATTTTTTTTAGCTAAGAGACACAATTGTGTCGAGTGTGTCCCTCCCTGTTTGTTCAGATAATACATTGTTGTCATGTCGTCTGTTTTGACAAGAATATGTTTGTGGGTTATTATTGGTTGAAATGCTTTCAACGCTAGAAATACTGCTAGTAGTTCTAAGTGATTTATATGAAGTTGTTTCTGTTGAGTGTCCCATTGTCCCTGGATGCTGTGTTGGTTTAGGTGTGCTCCCCACCCTACCATGGAAGCATCTGTTGTGATCACGTATTGAGGCACTGGGTCTTGGAAAGGCCGCCCTTGGTTTAAATTTATAGTATTCCACCATTGAAGGGAGGTGTATGTTTGGCGGTCTATCAACACTAGATCTTGAAGTTGACCCTGTGCTTGTGACCATTGTGATGCTAGGCACTGTTGTAAGGTCCGCATGTGTAATCTTGCGTTTGGTACAATGGCTATGCATGAGGACATCATGCCTAGTAGTTTCATTACTAATTTTACCTGGAATCTTTGGTTTGGGTGCATGGCCTGTATTTCGTTTTGGAATGCCTGTACCCTTTGTGGACTTGGAGTGGCAATCCCTTTTTTTGTGTTGATTGTCGCTCCTAAGTACTGTTGTATTTGACACAGCTGTAGGTGTGATTTGTTGTATTTGAGTGAGAACCCTAGTTTATGAAGGGTTTCTATTACATACTTTGTGCGTTGTGAACACCGTTCTTGCGTATTGGTTTTGATTAACCAATCGTCTAGGTATGGGAACATATGTATTTGCTGCCTTCTGATATGGGCTGCCACTACGGCAAGGCATTTTGTAAAAACTCTTGGCGCTGTTGTTATTCCGAATGGCAACACTTTGAACTGGTAATATACTCCTTGGATTACAAACCTTAAGTACTTTCTGTGGGAAGGATGTATGGGTATATGGAAATATGCATCCTTGAGGTCTAGTGTTGTCATGTAGTCTTGTTGTTTGAGCAATGGGATCACGTCTTGCAGTGTCACCATGTGAAAGTGATCTGATTTGATGTAAATGTTTAATGTTCTGAGATCTAGGATGGGTCTTAGAGTTTTGTCTTTTTTGGGTATGAGAAAGTACAGGGAGTAAACCCCCATTCCTTTCTGATGAATTGGTACTAGTTCTATTGCATCTTTTTGCAACAATGCTTGGACCTCCAGTTGTAATAGATCCATGTGTTGTTTGGACATGTTGTGTGTTTTCGGTGGGACATTTGGAGGGAATTGTAGGAATTCTATGCAATAACAATGTTGGATAATGGCTAGGACCCACGTGTCTGTTATTTCCTCCCAGTTTTGGTAATAATTTGTTAGTCTCCCCCCCCACTGGTGTTGTGTTGGGGATTTGTGACACTGAAGTCACTGTTTATTTTGCGGTGTCTTGGGACTTTGGAACTTCCCTCTAGTTTTAGGGAGCTGTCCCCCTCTGTATTGTCCACGAAAACTTCCCCTCCGATACTGGCTCTGGTATGTGGGTCTTGTTTGTGAGGTTGAGAGTTCTGTGTTTTGTTCTCGAAACCCCCCTCTAAACTGTGTTTTCCGAAATGTGCCTCTGCTCTGTGGGGAGTAGAGTGCCCCATGGCTTTGGCCGTATCGGTATCCTTTTAAAGTTTCTCGATAGCAGTGTCCACCTCCGGCACAAACAACTGCTGTCCGTTAAAAGGCTTATTCAGCACCGCTTGTTGAATTTCCGGCTTGAATCCTGAGGTGCGTAGCCATGCGTGTCTCCGTATGGTGACCGCTGTATTTACAGTCCTAGCAGCTGTGTCTGCTGCATCCATTGCCGACCGTATCTGGTTGTTAGAGATACTTTGGCTTTCTTCCACCACTTGTTGTGCCCTCTTTTGGAACTCTTTGGGTAGATGTTCTATGAAATGTTGCATTTTGTCCCAATGAGCTCTATCATATCTAGCCAGCAATGCCTGTGAATTTGCAATGCGCCATTGGTTGGCTGCTTGTGCCGCAACCCTTTTCCCCGCTGCGTCGAACTTGCGACTTTCCTTGTCGGGTGGTGGTGCATCTCCCGATGTGTGTGAGTTCGCCCTTTTGCGAGCTGCCCCTACTACCACTGAGTCCGGTGTCAATTGCTGCGTGATGTACACAGGGTCTGTTGGTGGAGGTTTGTACTTTTTCTCCACCCTTGGAGTGATGGCCCTGCCTTTCACAGGCTCTTGAAACACTTGCTTTGAGTGTTTCAGCATTCCTGGTAACATAGGGAGACTCTGGTACTGGCTATGTGTGGACGACCGAGTATTAAACAAAAAGTCATCTTCAATTGGTTCTGCGTGCAGGGTGACATAGTGAAACGCGGCTGCTCTTGAGACCACCTGTGTATAGGCAGTACTGTCCTCAGGTGGTGATGGTCTCGCTGGACTGTTATCTGATACTGGCGCATCATAAAGATCCCATGCATCAGGATCATCTTGACTCATTCCTGTATGAGTTGGAGACTGCATCATTGGTGGAGTGGCTACCGGTGATGGTTGTGATGAGCGCTGTGGTGATGGTGGCGGAGTTATTTGTTTTGCCACCTTTGCCTGTGGTTGCTGGTCTTTCTCTTGGAAGGCAAGTTTCCTTTTAATTCGGATTGGAGGGAGAGTACTGATTTTTTCTGTGTCCTTCTGAATGTGGAGCCTTCTTTGAGTGTAATCTGGCTCCCCTGCCTCTAGCGCCTGTCCGAATCTGTGTCCTTGCATCTGTGAGGACAGGCCCTGTTCCTCTGTGTAGGAACATGGTTTCGGCTCCGAGGCCGGATGTTTCGGTATCAAAACCTTTTCGACTGTCTTTTTTGGCTCCGAAGACACTTTTTTGCCTTTCGGTGTTCCGATATCTCGGTGCCGACTCATTTCGGTGCCGCTCTCTCGATGTCGAGATTGCTCTGACCCGGTGTCTCAGTGTCGAGCCTGTCCTGTGCCGGTATCTCGACCGGAGTCGGATGACTTCGACACGTGCGTGCCCTTTTTCGGTGCCGATGGACGGTCACCTAATTTTCGGGTTAAGCCATGGCCTGCTGGCGTTGGCGTCCGCTGGGCTTTTATGTACTTTCCGTGAGTTTTGACCAGGGGTGTTTTACTCACGTTTTTTGGCGTCTGTTCAGTTTCAGCCTCGTCAGAGTCCGAATCCGCGATGGAGAAGGTTTCTTCTTCCTCCAAGTGTTGTTGTCCTGCCGGCGCCGACGCCATTTGAAGTCTTCTTGCTATCCGGTCTCTTAGCGTTTTCCTCTACCAAAACGCTCGACAGGCCTCGCAGGTATCCTCTTTGTGTTCGGGAGACAAACACAAATTACAGACCAGATGCTGATCTGTGTAAGGATACTTGTGGTGGCATTCGGGGCAGAAGCGGAATGAGGTCCGTTCCATTAGCCTTGAAGACGCACAAGGTCGGGCCGACCAGGCCCCGCCGGGGAATCGAAAACCCCGAAGGGCCACCAGAGCTCTTCAAAATTCGGTGTCGATATGTTTTAACTAACCCGATACTGAACACAAACAATACTGTCAAATTTTCCGAGATTTAACTAACTTTCCGAACCGAAACATAGAGCGAAGAGGAACACGTCCCAACCCGATGGCGGAAATAAAAATCTGAGATGGAGTCGACGCCCATGCGCAATGGAGCCGAAAGGGGAGGAGTCCCTTGATCTCGTGACTCGAAAAGACTTCTTCGAAGAAAAACAACTTGTAACACTCCGAGCCCAACACTAGATGGCAGGATGTGCACAGCATGTGTATCTGCAGCTACACATGCCATCGAACATATATATATTGCGCTGTTTAGCGTCCATAACCTCTAATAGAGGTTATATCTCAGATGACTCCTTGGTAGCTGGAGAATATTTACTTCTGGCACTTTTCAATTTCGCAGATCTGGATACGGAAAACTTGACTCTGACTGAAAATGTCTGCTCTGAAAGTGCTCTTAACTTTTTAGGCTCAGGAGGTAAAAAAAAGTCAGATTTTCAGCTCGGTACCAAAACAGATATGGCAGGCCGTTTCGTATATGCCGAATGAACTTTGGTCTTTTGTTTCGGTGCCGAACCAGAGGGTTGGTCATCCAAAGTTATTTTTCAGGTCCGACCATGGCCCGAAGACCGATGCAGGAGTCCTTTTAATTGTCTGTTTGGTGTGATGGGGCTGAAGTACTCACGGACTGCGCCAGTGGGATGGATTGGCTGTCATTATTGGAATATCGATCCGAATCTACAATGGAGATGGCTACATGCTGGTCCTACTTCGTGCACGTGTTCTCAGAAGATGACAGATGTGTGTTCTCACGACTTGGACGCCATCTCCATTCCACACGCTCTTCGGTCCCGAAGAGTCTTTTTGGATCGAAATGATCTACAAGCGTCTCAGGTATATTCTGTGTTCCGGAGACAGGCAGAGACTGCACACCAAATGCTGATTGGTGTAGGGAAATTTGGTGTGACACAGAGGACAGAACCGAAACAGAGTCTGTTCCATCAGCCTAACAGTGTTCGACGACAATGTGTCGAAATTGGCCAAAAAGGGCAAGGTCGCCCCTAAGGGCGTAAAATCAACCCAACGACTGGAATAGGATCAACTATAAGAGTGGAAAACGCGATCAAAACTATACCGACGTTTAAAGAAAGTTAAAAGAAAGTTCAGAAGATATTGAACCAAGATGTACTAAGCAAGAGGAAACAAGTCCGAACCAGAGAGCGGAAAGAAAACAAACTAACAAAAGACTCAATGCCCATGTGCAGTATTACAGAGAGGAGAAGTCACTTGATCCCGTGATTCGAAAACCTTCTTCGAAGAAAAACAACTTGTAACACTCTGAGCCCAACATTAGATGACGGACTCATGCAAAGCATGTGTACCTACAGCTACACATGCCATCATTCAAAGATACTTGTTATTTTGTGGAGTGGATCTCCTTCTTGAGGAGAGAGCGAGCGAGAAAGAAAGTGTGTGAAAAAGGAGAGAGAGAGAGAGAGAGAAAAAGAGAGACACACACACACACTCCTCTCTGATAAGCCTAAAACTGCTCAACCATACTCCCCCCTAAAATGTACAAGCATCTCTCCACTAGTAAAGGAACCCCTGGACTTTTTGCACAGTACACCTCATTTTGGTGTACTATATAAAGGGCCAGCTTCCTACACCACTTAAATGAAGTGACCTTTTCACTAACATTAATGTCAAGTTGCAAGTCCGATCGGATGGGAAGTATACATGCATGAGAGCTGGGTTTTAGTGCAAGCATGTACAATGAAGTTCCAAACCTCCAAGTCACCCAAATGACAGCACAAGAGTTAATAATATCAAATAATGTTTTGTTTGGCAAAATCATGGAGAAAGACTAAAGAGTAGGGTGAACCACTGCCACATCTTAGCTGTCCAGTGGTGTTTCTGCATGGTTGGTTAAGATTGTGATTGGAGATTTGAATTCTAGAGCATTGATATGTGCAGCTATTAAACTGAGAACGTTTCTTACCTTTAGGTGTAGTTTTGCAGCTTTAAGAATTTGCTTAATTCACAAACTGTGCATTATTCTGCAGTCTAGTGGTTGGGTCAAAAAATTCTCCTATTTCTTTAAAAAAAACATTTTTATTTTTGTCCTTTTTCTACTCTTGTTCATTGGTGGGCGTCGACAGATGCTCCGCTTGGTGTCTGTTTGTGACGTCGTTGCACTTCCTCCTAATGTTCCCATCTTGGGTTGCCATCTTCAGATTCTCTTTTTTTGCTGTTAATCTCATCTTCTCGGTGGAAAATTCTTCAACCTGCAAAACTACAGCTACATGTACGAAACCTTCAGATTTTCAGCATGAATCTTTTCTGGATTCACATGCTGTGCACTGATTTTAAAGCGGTTTTAACTACTGAGGAGGATGGTTTGAAGATGAGCATTGACTTGTAAATAAATATCTTAGCAACTTTTGTCCTAGTTGAGCGTCCTTATTCATCTGAATGTTCACAAAGTAATGTTTAGTAAAAGTGTGCACCGATGACCAAGCTGTTGCCACGCAGATCTCCTGCAATGGAAGATTTAACAAAAAAAGGAATTGTTATACGCTTTTCCCTAGTTGAGTGAGCTCTGGGCGCTACTGATAAAAGTTTCTTCTGCATTGGTGTGACACCACTGAATCAATTGTGCAATCCATCTTGCTATTGTGTCCTTTGTAATTGTTTTTCCCGAGTAACTTTTTGAGAAAGATACAAACAACAGCTGAGTTTTACTATACGATGTCTTTTCAATGCAGTAAACAGAGCGTCTTGCATCCAATGTGTGTAATGTTGTTTCCGCATGAGTCTTTGGATTATGGAAAAATCTTGGGATTTGAACAGATTGATTAATGAGGAACTGTGAAACCACCTTTGGTAAGAATTGTGGATCTGTCCTCATAACAACCCTGTCCTTGCGGATTTGAAAATGGGGTTCCTGAATTGTGAGTGCTTGAAGTTCACTAACCCTGTATAGCAAAGTAATAGCTACCAAGAAGACAGTCTTTATGGTTAACATCTGTAAAGAGGTTTTGTGTAGTGGTTCAAAATGTCTCTTCATAAATTGTGTAAGAATCAAATTTAAGTTCCATGTGGGTGCTTAAGTTCTTCTTGGTGGTGCTATTCTTTTTGCAGCTTCCAAGAATCTCTTGACTACCAGTGCTGTAAAGAAGCTTCTTCCCATTTGTCCTCTTGTGTATGCCACAACAGTTCCCAGATAGACCAGATGCATATGTTAAAACGTCTTGTAAAAGATGTGTCAAATATATTGACACTCTCTTCTCCCTTGTAATCCTTTTGTTTGATATATATATATTTTTTTTTACACACCACATTGGAAATCTTTTCCATTTTGCTATATAACATTTCCTTATGTGTTTTCTCACTTCCCTCAGTACTGCAATTGTCTTTTCTGGTAATTTCATGCGGCCAAATTCTTGGTCTTCAGGAGCCATGCCATCAGTTTCAAATATTCAGGCTCTGGGTGCAGCACCTTCCTATTTTCCACTGACAGCAGATCTTGACAATTTGGCAATCTTTGAAAATTTCCCTGAGCTAGTTGTACTATTTAAGAGTACCACTTTTGTCATGCCTATAGCGGTACAATAAGATTAAGGTCATATGACTCCTTTTGCATTTGTTGATAACCCTGTGTAGCAATGGAATTGGGGGAAAAGTGTATGTAAATGTCCCTGCCCAGTTTATCAAAAGAGCATTTCCTTGAGAGGGAGGATGTGGTCGCCTTGAGGCAAAGTTTTGACATTTTGCGTTCCCAGGAGTTGCAAACAGATCTAATGGTTGTGTTCCCCACATCTTGAAAATCTTCTGTACCACATTCTGATTGAGCTCCCATTCGTGTGAGCATGAGGCCTGTCTGCCTGGCTTGTCTTCGTCGCCATTGTCCTTTCCTGGTAGAACTACTGCCTGTATTTCTATATTCTTCGGAATTGCCCATATCCAGAGTTGCTGGTCTAATCTTGAAAGTGGGGGAGATGGAGTCCCCCCCACCTCCCTTATTTGTTGTTGTAAAACATTGCTGTTGTGTTGTCTGTCTGAATTAATATTGTTTTGCCCTGAATATGTTTCTAGAACACTTTCAGAGCTAGAAAAACAGTCTTTAATTCCAGAAGATTGAGGTGTTGTACCACATTCTCGTTCTTCGATTCCCCATGTTTTCAGTGTACCCATATGAGCTCCCCATCCTATATGTGATGCATCTGTGGTTGTTACTGAGGGAGTTGGCTGCTCAAGATGTCTTCCCCATGTATTGATTTTTGTGTTAAACCACACAATCTTCTCCTGCACCGTCTGCGTGACAACCACTAGACCTTTCCAACTCCCTGTCTTTTGTGACCATTGATTTTGGAGTCATTCCTGTATTGGTCTCATGTGCAGTCTCACATATGGAATCAAGGGAATGCATGATGCCATCTTTCCCAACAGTCTCCACACAGTCCTCGCTGTCAGAGCTTGCCCATTCCGGTAACGGCGAACCTCTTCCAAAAGGGACTGAGTCCTCTTCTCGCTGGGAAAAACCTTCCCCAGGATTGTATTCAGTGTTGTTCCTAAGAAAATGTTCTTCAGCTGAGGTTCTTGGGACGACTTTTCCATGTTTAATGAAAACCTCAGGGAGTACAATGTTGTCATCACAATTTGAAATCCTGCTTGAATTTTTGGTAGGAGCAGGCCCTCACAAACTAGTCGTCGAAATATGGATATACATGATAGCCATTCTTCTGAGGTGTGATGCTACTGTCGCCAGGCCCTTTGTGAACACTCTTGGGGCTGACTTTATTACGAAGGCTGGAATCTTGAATTGGTAATGTTTTTTGTTTATCACAAACCTTATTTTTTTTGCCTTGCATTAATTGGAATATGTAAATATGCATCTTTAAAGTCTATTGTTGCCATAAAATCTCTCTGCATCAGTGGTTTTACTTCCCGTAAGGTTGTCATTTTTAACATTATGGCCCTCGTGAATTTGTTGTTAAACCTGAGGTCCAAGATTGGACGTAGAGATCCTTCTACCTTTGGAATTAAGAAATAAGCTGAGTAATTTCCCTTGTTAATTTCCTGAATTGGGACTTGTTTGATAGCTTGTTTGTCTAACAGTTATGTGACTTCCTTGAGGAGTCGATTGGTTTCCTCCTTGGAATGATTCCACTTGTTTGGACTTCTTAATGGAGGGAACTTGTCTAGTTCTATGCAATATCTGTGTTGTATTAAATTTATTACCACTTTGTCCAAAGTTACTTCCCTCCACTCCTGGAGCAAACTTTTAATCTTCCACCCACCTGTGATTTGTGAAGATAATGTGAGTCTTTGATGTCTTTTAGCTCTGATAGATTTGTGGATGTTATTGTTTCCGCAATGCAGTAATTTAAAAGATGAGGGTTGTAATTCTGTTTGTAGATGGTCCTCTTCCTCTGAATCTATCTCTCCAAGAATCCTCTTCCTTGTAGTTGATGGTATTGCCAGTTTTGTTAAGGTGCAGATGCTTGAGTACTGCTGTGGAATCCATGGTAAGAACACATTCTCTGAAATGTGCCTCTTGAGCTCGGCCTTCTCAATGGCAAGGATCCCCTTTCACATTCCTCCTCTAAATTGGAGAGCTACCATGAACATTGCTGTCTCGTTGTCTTTGGAGTTGGTTGAGCTTTTCGTCAACTGTATTCCCAAATAGTTGCTGGCCACTAAAAGGGGCATTTATTATATTTGCCTTGACCTCTGGCTTAAATCCCGTAATTCGTAGCCTTGAAGGCACCTAAAGTCAACCCTCATCATCATTTGATGAACAGAAATGTCTGCCCTGTCCAACGCAAACTTTAAACAGGAGCTGGCTATATTCTTCTCACTTTCCACCAGATGAGCAGCCCCGTTTTAGATTTCCTATCTTCTCCCAGTGCTGGTGTGTGTGTGTGTGTGTGTGTGTCTGTTAAGTAGGGCATTTGAGTTTACAATGCGCCACTGGTTAGCTGCTCTCCTCTTCATCTCGCAGCCCATTAGTTCCATCCTTTAATTTTCTTTGTCTGGGTGTAAGGGGGGGCAAACATTGGTGAGATATTCGCCCTTTTCCTAGCTATAGCCGTAATAATGGAATTTGCTCAAACAGTACCTTTAATATAGGCCGGGTCTTTAGATGAATTTTTTTTTTTTTTCTTCAGGTTTTGGTGTGCCTGGGGCTTGTCCTCTTCCAGTTGCACATTACATTTGTCTGCAGGGGGTTTTGATTACCATACAGTAAGGGGGGGGGGGGGGGGAGAAGAGGGCTTGGATGGATAAGATTCCACTTCTTCCTCTGGTGACTCCCCTTCTAAGTCTACCCACTGCATATTGATGTATTCTCCTTCCTCTGAAGGTTGATCTAATGTTTGTTCTTCCTCTTCTGCATAGAAGATTTCCTCCACTTCTTCTTGAGGCTATGGTGTCAGGGGCGGGGTGGGGTAAATGTACTCAACCCTCTGTCTCCTCGACCTTCGTAGTCTTCAAAATTTTCCTTGGAATTGGGAAAATACTTATAGCGTCAAATTCTTTCTTTTTATGAATTAATGCGGCCATTTTGGTCTCAAACCTCTTTCTTTTATTCTCGATTTCAAGGGCTTGGTCTTCGGGACTCAAAATAACATGTTTCTTCTCCGATGAAGGAGCCTCTTTTGTCGAGTGTTCTTTATCTGGGCTTCGACCAACCCTTTGAGGATCATTGCCCCTTGACGTCCACACGTCCTTTGTCTTCCCTTCTTTCATCAATGTATGTTATTTGGGAGTTTTTCCTACACTGGAGGCCTTCTCGAGGGCTCCGTGCGACTCCTTTTTCGAGGGATAGGCCTGTGGTCAGCGAGCATTTCGATAGAGAGGCTCAAACCTGCGAGTCCTTTTTTTTTTTCAACTCTGGGTCTATAGCGGAGATGGCCGACTCTCACCTCTTTTCTGATTTTCTTCGGCAGACTTTCTTTGATTTCTATGACCTTGCAGTCCCCTTCCGAGGTTTCTCCCTCTGATCCTTCAGCGACATTTTCCTCTTCGTTCCTGGAAAGGCCCATATCCTTCCAGGATGGAGTAGATTTTTGTGTTGCATGGTCAGCCATTCTCTGTTTCGCTCTTACTCAGTCTCTGGCACAAAAACTGCACAGGCGTTGCAATCTTCACTTCAGTGGTCAATTGGAAGGCAGAGGTTACATACTGGAGGTCTGTCTTTCTGTGCGTTTTGTAAGGGCCATTTCTGCAGAATTGGAAAGGAGTTTTCTCCATCAAGCAGACCTGGGAGCTCCGTCTGGGTATTATTGAACCTCAGTTGAAGTTTGGATCTTTTCACCCGCTCGTTTTTACTGGTTTTTGCCAACCACTATCTGTGGATGATGTGTCCAAGTCATCTTAAACTTTCTTATGACTTTTCCCAGCGAATCTTCAAACATTTCCATACAAGTTGGAGACGTTATGGCAGACCCATTCAGACCAAACAATGGAAAAAAAGAATCTGAAGATGGCGATCGAAGGTGGGAACATCCAGAGGAGGTGCAACAACTTCACAAAGAGCCACCAACTGTAGGTTCCGTTAATGCGCATCAACACACAAGAGTAGAAAAAGGACAAAGACATTTTTTTTATTTTTTTTTTAAAGAAATAGTAGAATTTCCTGACCCAATGACCAGATGGTGGAATAACGCACAGCATGTGAATCCAATAAAGATTCATGTGCAAAATCATTTCTTCAATTAAAAAAAAAAAAAAAAATTATAATAATACTTTCTTTATGGAATTGAAGATTGCATGTTCAGCCCAACCACAAAATGGAGCTCACTGCAATGTTTGCCTTACATTGTGACAAACCACTGTCCTTGCAACCTTGTACATTAAGAATTTACAGAGTTTGATGGTCACAATAAAATGCTTACATGCCATATTTACTTGAAATGGAATGTTAATTAACCATCTAAACAATATGTAAGTCCAGATTTACGCAATCCTGGCCTCTTATACTGACTGCACCAATCAGAAAAATAAATCAGTACAGTACAACTGTAAGTGGTAGAAATTATGAGCCTCAAGTGCAGGAACGGAGAGGGAATTTTCCACACCAAGATGAAGGGATGTATTTGCTGCTGATGTGAGCCATAAAGCAACAGTCGTACCTCGTTTTTTTGTAGTGCAGGCCTTCTTGCATGTTTGGAAAGGCTCATCTATTTAAGGCGGCCAACACTGATCTGACATTGCTGATTCATGGCATGTGCAGAATGGAAAGACATGTGGATACATATGCCAGAAGGCTCTTTTAGGAGAGGGCCAAGAAATGACTGATGGCATTCAAGATGCTTTTATTGAAACAATAGCTACACAGCGGAGGGCCTGCTCTTCTCAGAGGTCACCCATGGAGGTGCTCAAAGTCTTACACTCGGTCTTCATTATGAAGCAAAAGGAAATGCATCATGGTGTTCGCTGGTCAGTGACAAGTGCAGGGGTAACAAACAAAAAGGCATACACATGGTTCAGAAAACAGAACCTAAGACATCTATCTGTACAGGGGTCTGAAAAGAGCGTCTAAGGGATAAAATGTCATCTTCCTATGCTTCCAATTTGCCCAGGAACCTCAGGTTGAGGATTTTAAGCTGTTCATCCAGTTCCATCCGGACAATTCCATCTTCTCCATCAATACTAAGGAGCACCCCAGTAGCTTCTCGGTCCTCTCCCAAAATTACTTTCACCTGCAAAACCAAAAAGCCAGAGTTAAAACAAAAAAACTAAAAATAGAAAAGGAATAGCATCATTTAAAATGACAATTGTTCAGTACAGAGGTCAGAAGAGGGGAGCAAGGTGGGAGATTACCAAAAAAAATAAAAATAAAAGGCATGCCAAAGAGGTAACTCCTATGAAGACATCATCTATGACATCACTACTGGCAGCAGCCACATGGTCCTGATGCACCACTCCATGTATGGATATAGTATGCAATAAACAAAGGGTCACAAGTTTGGGTAATGCTTGTTTGCATAATATGCAACATCACAAGCAGCTGCATATTACATATATGTGCCTCTTCTTAGTAATCACAGGCACTACTAGGGTCATATGATTTTCCACATTCACAACATTACAGATATCAAGCGAAATGTAGTGCCTCATTTAAATATCACACACTTTCAGGAAACCAGGATTTAGCTAAGTAAATCATTTATCATATCACAAATATCAAGACAGACGTGACAGCCGCAAAGAGAAGCCCTACCTACAGCATTATATCATAAAGGTTTAGGGTGTCAATGGAGCATTCATCTAACGCATCACATTCATGATGTAGAAACAAACATAGGCAGTGTAAGTTTATTATAACACACATCAAACCCAAAGAGTATGGCACTCTGACATGACACAAAAAGGAATATCACCTAAAATCAAACACTTACAACAGACTTCACTGCCAACAAGCTTGGTTAACTTTCTACATCGTAAGAACAGCACAAAACAGCTTAATGAGGAGATAAAGTATTCCTACCTTATTGTTCTTGGATGGGGTAACTGGTTCCAGGTGCTCCCCAGAAATACTTACAACCTTCTCACCATCCTGCAGGAAAACCGAGCACAATCCACCCTAGGGATAAAGAGACTGCATCAATCGCCTGTTACACTGCCCCAGCATGAGATTACATTTCGACAAAATGTATAACAGGCCATATTTGAGTTTATCAGAGTCCATGGGTAAGGAGAGTACTCTACCATTGAGGAACAAGACCATCAAGTTCTCAGAAATTAGCTGCTGACAAAAGAATGGATTCAGGTAAATTGTTTTTTCAGGTCCATGAGCAGTGGCCTCTTCACTCTACTCTGCACACTCTTTCTGTACACCTAAAACTCCTCTATCATGCACATGTAACACACTGCCTACATTTGCAGATTTATTTTAACACAGAGGTCTAGCAACAGCCTTTGTGCACCTAATTCTCTAACACAAAGATGTATGAATGCCTTATGTTACTCCGCCATCTGGTAGTTGGGTCCGAAATTGTCTTTCTTTGCTTTCTCTTTATTTTAAGATTGAGCGTGCAGACGCTTGAGACCTGTTGTATTCTCTTCTGTGGGCTTTCATTCGTTCATGGGCCTGCCTTTCAAAAATCCCTTGATGTCAGTGCTACATGCTTTATACGTTTGTCCTGTCTTGGGGCGATTTTGTTACCACCTTGTTCACCAACCCTGTTACAGGGATAATTGCACGATTGCTGATATGTTTTATGGTGAGCTGACTACTCTTTAATTTGCTCTTCCACCTTTTGCACTCCATGGCGCTTTCACATTTTACACACCACAAAATCGATCAGCAGTATAAGAGCGATTGGCATAGCTACCAGTTACTTCTCATTGTTTACAGTATTTTTCATATCCCCTTGTGGCAGCCAAGCTTTGCATGACTACCAGTTACTTCTCATTGTTTACTTTTTCATTCCATCTCATCCCAGCCATTGAGCCTTCATGTTTTACACAGCACAATGGGTAGTATTGGAGCACTTTGCATGACTTCCAGTTGCTTCTCATTGTTTATTTTTCATTTGTGCTCATGGCGACCATGGCGCTTTCACTTTTTACACAGCGCAAACTTGATTGGCAGTATTGAAGAGCTTTGCATGACTACCAGTTACTTCTCATTGTTAACTTTGTTTTTCTTTCACACTTATGACGGCCATGGCGCTTTCAAGTTTTACACAGTGCAATGGGCAGTATTGGAGCACTTTGCCTGACTACTGTAGGAGGCTGGTCTGGTGTGTGGTGGACACCAATGGTGTTGGCACCTTATACCAGGTCCAGGCAACCCTTATTAGTAAGTGTTACAGTGTCTAGGAAGCCAGGGCTCTCTAGTAGTAGATGTGATAAGCAGCCAAGGATTCTCTAGGAAGTGTGTGAAGCACTTCCAAAACCACAGTAGTCACACAGCAAATTATCACACATGAAAAGAACCAAACAATGTTGCAAAAATAAATGTACTTTATGTAGTAACACTGAACTAGAACACCATAGACAATCCCCCCTCTCTGGAGCTAAGTACACACAAACTATACACAGGTAAGTACGAGGAATTAGCACTGAAACATAAGAAACAGCAAAAAAATAACCAGGGCCTGATGAGGGGCCAAACCATATACTAAAATAGTGAAATGTGGGAATAGGTTTAGGGCTGGGAGAGTATGGAACCCCAAGAGATGTGCATCTAGAAGACTGCCCCCCCGCACCCCCCAACGCAAGCGCCCAGGAGAGCAGGGGGAAGTTATATGGTCATCCCATAGGCTAATATGGGACTTAGAATTAGAACAACGCAAGAACAGGACCAGACCAGTGGAACCAAATGGATTCCGGATAAAGAAGACCTGTCAAAGAAGGGGGCAGAGTTCAGTCCAAACAGGAATGTCCAGGCGGGGCAGGAGTCAATCCCCACCCTTCTGTGGGTGAAGATCTGTGACAACTGATGGGTGAAGGCCAGCTGTGCAGTCCAGGAGCTGCAGAGGAGTCCTTGAAGTCGTTTAGTAGATGTCCCTAGACGGTCCCTGGATTGCAGAAAGATCAGTGGTCAGGAGGAACACCAACAAGCACAAGCAAATGCAAGTTGGAGCTGAAGAAGATTTGCAAGGCTGGAGAGGACCAGGAAGGACCAGGGGACTCGACCATTGGAGGGTAGTCCAGGCTGATCATAGGAAGACAAGAGCCAACAGAAGCAGTAGGAGCCCCCACGAGCAACCCACTGGCAGCAGGCACAGTAAGTCGCAGTGAAGCCTAGGCAACACACCTGACGAGGAGTCCCACAGTACTGGAGTAGCAGAAAGGAGACTGTCTTTGCAGAGAGAGTGCTGGGGGCCGGGGCTACTTGGAGCATGAAGATCCCTCGGAGCAGCAGTCAAACCTTGGTTGCTGCAACAGTCGCAGTGCACAGGGATTCCGTCCTGGAGGAAGAGGCAAAGGTCCACAGTCTCCCAAGTTGGACAGAAGGCAAAGAGGACAATTTAGAACCACCACCTGTGTGGAACAATCTTTACAGATCCACGGGACTGCAGATTTCAGAAGCCTGACGTCTTTGCCTTGGGTGCTTGCAGATGCAGGGAAGTGACTCTTTCACTCCAAAGGAGATTCCTCTTTGCTTCTTTGGTGCAGCTGAAGTCTTGCCAACCCCAGAAGGAGCAACAGCCAAGGAATTGTTGCAAAGTGCTGACAGGAGCTGTGGAAAAATGTTGCAGGGGAGGTTGTCTCTATATTGCAGTCTTGTTCGGTTCCTGTGAAGTCCATCAGCAGTTCTGCTGGCCAGGAGCGGAAGAGTTTGTTGCAGATGAGCCCTGGTGGAGCCTTCATAGCCAAATCTGTGGACCCACCCGCAAGGGAGTCCCTAAATAGCCCAAAAGGGGCTTTCCCACTCTGCAAGGCAACCACCTATCGGAGGGGATCACAGACGTCACCTGCCTGACCACTCAGATGCTCCCAGGGTCAGTCCCCTTTCTGTTGTGTAGTTTTGCGCCAGAACAGGGACCGGGCATCCCTGAACTGGTGCAAACTGGAATATGCAAGGAGGGCACCAACCTTTTAACACCTATTTCCAAGGGAGAGGAGGTTGCACCCCTCTCTCACAGGAAATCCTTTATTTTGCCTTCCCCTGCTTGAGCTAGAGAAGCAGCAGGAGGGCAGAATCCTGTGTGAGGGTTTGCAGCAGCGTGGGCTGCTCGCAGACCCTGGAAGACTGGTAGGAGCAATACTGGGCATCCTCTTAGGAGGCCCGAGAGTGCATGGAGTCCTGCCACCCATACTAGCATCAGTACTGGGGTATGATTCCTACATGTTTGATACCAAACATGCCTAGGGTTGAAGATATCATTATGTAGCTGGACCATAGGTAGTGACCTCTGGCCAGTACATAGCTAAAATGGCTTCCCCGCACTTACAAAGTCCAGAGAATTGGAACTCTAGTTCATAGGGGCACCTCTACTCTTGCAGGGGTGCCAAAATACACAGGAACCTGCACCCTGCCCTTAGGACTGGAAGGGCCTACCATAGGGATGACTTACAGTGACATTGTGTAGTGACCAAGAGTGAAAGGGTGCATGCACATTTTCATGCAGGCTGCAAATGGCAGGCCTGAAGACACAGTTTGCATGGGCTCCCATGGGTGGCATAATATATGCTGCAGCCCATGGGGGAGGGATCCCTGGTGTACCAGTGCCCTGGGTACCCATGTACCATATACTAGGGACTTACAGGGGTACACCAGAACACCAATTGTGGGGTGTAAAGGGTACAATGGGAACCAAGTTTACAAGAGAGCACATTCACTCGGGTCCTGGTTAGCAGGATCCCAGTGAAAAAAACAGTCTAAGCACACTGATAAAAGACAAAAAGGGGTGGGGGTGGGTAACCATGCCAAAAAGAGTGACTTTCTTACCTGCCCCAAACCCCCCCTCGACCTATGGACAATAAGACTCCCTTGCTCAGTTGAGTCTTCATTGCCCAAGTGTAAATATCTGGAAAGTCCATCTGCGTTGGAGTGGTTACTCCCAGGTCTATGTTCCACTGTATAGTCCATTCCCTGTAGTGAGATGGATCATCTCAACAATTTGGGATTTTCAGCTTCAAGGCCCAGACCACAACAAAGGCCTCCCTCTCAAGGGCTGACCAACGCTTTTCTTCGGGAGTGAATCTTCTACTTATAAAAGCAACAGGTTGATCATGGCCCTCTTCATTAAGTATAGAAAGTACTGCCTCTATTCTGACATCAGAAGCATCTGTCTGGACAATGAGCTGTTTTGAATAGTCAGGGCTTCTTAGAATGGGAGCAAAGCACATGGCCTGTTTCAGGTCATCAAAGGCTTTCTGGCAGCTAGCTGCCCATAAGACTTTCTTTAGCATTTGTTTGGATGCATTTAATGGGGATACAATGGAGCCATATCCTTTTATGAAGCTCCTATATTACCCAAGCAGGCATAAGAAGGCTCTGACTAAGGTTTGAGTAGTAGGGGGAACCCAATCCATGATGGCTTGGATCTTGCCCTGTAATGGTTGAATGTGGCCTCCACCCTCCAGGTGGCCCAAATAAACAACTTTTCCCTGCCCTATCTGGCATTTGTGTGCCTAGATAGCGAGGCCTGCCTTTTCTAAGGCCTCTAGCACTGTTCCAAGGTGGACCAGGTGATCCTCCCAGGTAGAGCTAAAGACAGCTATATCATCTAGATAAGCTGCACTGAAGCTTAGTTCACCAACTTTTGGAATGTTGCAGGAGCATTCTTCAAACCAAAGGGCATCAATGTGAAGTGATAATGCCCACTAGGTGTTGAGAATGCTGTTTTGGCTTTTGCATTTTCAGACAACTTTATCGTCCAGTATCCTGCAGTCAAGTCAAATGCACTGTGATACTTGGCTGCAGTCAGAGTATCTATCAGTTCATCTGCCCTTGGAATTGGATGAACATCAGTCCTAGTTACTGCACTGAGGCCTCTAATCAACACAAAACCTAATTTCTCTTTTTCCATTTTGGGAGTGAGGCTTGGGACAACAGGACTATCCCAAGATCTGTCTGAAGGCTCAATGACTCAATTCAAGCATCTTTTACACTTCTGCTTTGATTCATTCTCTGACGTGGCCAAGCTGCCTATATATTTTGCTTTTTACAGGCAGACTGTGTGCATTTATTGTGCTGAGAAGTTTGATACCAAACTTCACAGTTTTCAGTGTAGCCATTATGGTGCTGTGGAGTGCGTGCATGACAGACTCCCAGACCATATACTCTTATGGCTACCCCTGCACTTTCAATGTCTAAGGTTTTGCTTAGACACTGTAGGGGCATAGTGCTCATGCACTTATGCCCTCACCTATGGTATAGTGCACCCTGCCTTAGGTCTGTAAGGCCTGCTAGAGGGGTGACTTATCTATACTTCATAGGCAGTGTGAGGTTGGCATGGCACCCTGAGGGGAGTGCCATGTCGACGTACTCTTTTTATCCCCACTAGCACACACAAGCTGGCAAGCAGTGTGTCTGTGCTGAGTGAGGGGTCCCCAGGGTGGCATAAGATATGCTGCAGCCCTTAGAGAACTTCCCTGGCATCAGGGCCCTTGGTACCAGGGGTACCAGTTACAAGGGACTTACCTGGATGCCAGGGTGTGCCAATTGTGGAAACAAAAGTACAGGTTAGGGAAAGAACACTGGTGCTGGGCCCTGGTTAGCAGGCCTCAGCACACTTTCAAATCAAAACTTAGCATCAACAAAGGCAAAAAGTCAGGGGGTAACTATGCCAAGGAGGCATTTCCTTACATCGAGTGCTAGTGGTTGGGTCTACTTGGAGCCTGAAGATCCCTCGGAACAGGAATCAACAAGCCTTGGTTGCTGCAACAGTCGCAGTACACAGGGATTCCATCCTGGAGGAAGAGGCAAAGGCTCACCAAGTTGGACAGAAGGTAAAGAGGACTGCTTAGAACCACTACCTGTGTTAGAGAATGTTCGCGGATCCAGAGAACAGCAGATCTCCGCAGTTGGACGTCATTGCCTCAGGTGCCTGCAGATGCAGGGGAGTGACTCCTTCATTCCAAGGGAGATTCCTTCTTGCTTTTTTGGTGCAGCTGACCTGGAAATGGAAATGTTGCAAAGGGATGACAGGAGATGTGGAAAATTTTTGCAAGGTGAGGTAGTCTCAGTGTTGCAGTCTTGTTCGGTTCCTGTGAAGTCCAGCAGCGGTTCCATGGGCCTAGAGCAGAAGAGGTCGTTGCAGAAGAGCTCTGGTTGGAGTCCTGCGTACCAAATCTGGGGACCCAACCACAAGAGAGTCCTGAAATAGCCAAAAAAGGGGCTTGGTCACTTTGCAAGGTGACCACCTATCGGGGGGAGGTGTGGGGAAGCAGTGGGTCCTTGAAGTCAACTACCTGAGCTTACCACTCAGATGCTCCCAGTGGCCTCTGCACATCTCGTTTTCAATATGCCAGAATCAAGTGGCCCTGGAGGAGCTCTGGGCACCACCCCTGGGGTAGTGGTGGACATGGGAGTGGTCACTCCCCTTTCCTTTGTGTAGGTTCGTGCCAGAGCAGGGACGGGAGGGTTCCTGACCTGGTGCATACCAGATTATGCAAGAAGGGCACCAAATGTGCCCTTCAAAGCAAGACTGTGGCATGGGGAGGATACCCCTCCCCAGCCTTGTAACACCTATTTCCCACAGAAACTCCTTTGTTCTGCCTTCCCCTGCCTGAGCTAGTCAAGCAGCAGGGGTGCAGAATCCTGTCTGAGGGGCTGGAGCAGTGTGGGCTGCTCGCAGACCCTGGAAGACTGGTAGGAGCAATACTGGGGGGTCCTCCAAGGAGCCCCCAGAGTGCATGGAATCATGCCACCAATACTAGCGTCAGTATTGAAGTATGATTCTGACATGTTTGATACCAAATATACCTAGGTTCGGCTACCCCCCCTCCCGCTCCCACCCCCCCTTAGGACTGGAAGGGCCTACCATAGGGGTGAGTTAGTGACGTGGTGTAGTGACCAGTAGTGAAAGGGTGTATGCACCTTTTCACGCAGGCTACAAATGGCAGGCCAGCGGACAGTTTGAATGGGCTCCCATGGGTGACATAATACATGCTGCATCCCAAGGGCGACCCCGGGTGTATCAATGCCCTGGGTACGTAAGTACCATACAATTGGGACTTCCCGGGCTACACCAGCATACCAATTGTGGGGTGTAAGGGGTACCAAGGCAACCAAATTTCGAGACGAGATCACAATCACCGGGGTCCTGGTTAGCAGGATCCCAGTGAAAACAGTCTAAGCGCACAGACAACAGCCAAACGTGGGGGTAACCATGCCAAAATGAGTGGCTTTCCTACAACTACCAGTACCTTCTCAATGTTAACTTTGTTTTTCATTCGCGGCCATGGCGCTTTTAAGGTTTCACAGTATGGACTTGATTGGCAGTATTGGAGCACTCTGCATGATTACCAGTTGCTTGCATGCACCTTTTCAAGCATGCTACGAATGGCAAGCCTGCAGTCTGAATGGGCTCCCATGGGTGACTCCTGGTGTATCAATGCCCTGGGTACATAAGTACCATATAATCAGGACTTTAAGGGGTACACTATCATGCCAATTGTGGGGTGTAAAGGGTACCAAGGCAACCAAATTTAGAGAAGAGAGCACAATCACTGGGGCCCTGGTTAGCAGGATCCCAGTGAAAACAGTCTAGGCGCACTGACAACAGGCAAAACGTGGGGATAACCATGCCAAAATGAGTGGCTTTCCTACAACTACCAGTTACTTCTTATTGTTAACTTTATTTTTCATTTGGACTCATGGCGGCCACGCTTTGCATGACTACCAGTTACTTCTCATTGTTCACTTTTTCATTCCCGCTCATGGTGGCCATGGCACTTTCACGTTTTACACAGTGCAATGGGCAGTACTGGGGAGCTTTGCATGCCTACATGTTACTTCACACTGTTTCTTAGTTAGCTCACGTCACAGTTACAGAGAGGACAGTGCATCCTGTTTGTGCACAGCTTACAAAACGGCAGAGCGAAGCTTGTTTCACTATAGTTAAGCATTTTTTGTTTTCTTCATCATTGTATAGTGCTGTGATCTCCCATTATCCCTGACAATTCTTGTTTCACAGTTTCTCACTAAAAAGTTCCCTTTTGTCACACATGGTCCTACAGAGCTGCTTGTTGACTCAGTAAGCTTTGTTACCGCAATATTGATAGAGATGGACAGTAACACTTGTTGAACTGGTGAACTGATGTAGACCCTATTCATCGCTTTCAAGCTTCCCAGTTTCATGCAAGAGAAGCTCATCCAGCTAGATTTTTAGGGTGAGCATAGCACTGCACAAGCGCTACATTTCCTACCTGTGTTAATCCATTTGTGGCCTTTAACCACACCCACCTCATGCCCATCACTTTAATTCGTTCCTGGGCTTGCCTTTCAAAAATACCTGGATGTCACTGGTAAATGCTTTAGAAGTAGTTTGTGTTTTAAGGGCCTTGTTTAAATTATATCCCAGTAGGCCTACTAGCCTTTTAGTTATACGCAGGGCCAATGGAATTATGTTGCAAGAAAAGTCCAGTTATACAACTCCAATAGCTCTAACTCAAGAAAATGCGAGCCCAATAGCATTGTAATTGCTTGTTTTCTGTTGTTGTTGCTGTAGGCATAGTCGACCACCATTTGGTGGTATGGCCATCCCCTGTGGACGACAAATGGTGCCCCAGATGGTACTGTGCGTAGTGGCCATCTTCAGATTCTTTTTTCTGCCTTGAAGTTTGTTTTTAGTCTGTCTTTTTCCCTTCCCACCTGATTGAATTGTTTTCCATTGCTGGGGAGGTGTGCGTATCGCATGTGAATCCTGTAAACTCTTCAGGCTGTAAAACTACTCCTACTGGTAAGTAATAATTTTGTTTTGCAGCATGAATCCTTTTCTGGATTCACATGCTGTGCATTTGATTATGTAGCAGTCTTCCCTTCCTAGGGTTGGTTGGGATGAAATGAGGAAGAACTTGCAAACAGGTGCTGCAGTACTTTGTCTGATTTGCGCTTCTTTGATCATTTGTATGTCCACAAAGTAATGTTTTGTAAATGTGTGAGGAGAAGCCCATGTTGCTGCTGTGCAGATTGTGTCTATGGTCATGTTTGCTAGAGTTGCACCCTTCTTTCTTGCTGAGTGAGCTTTGGGCATGAGAAGCAGATTTTTATGGTTTCCACACGCCATCATGTAATTGTCCCCTTTGTAACTGGTGAACCCTTGGTTGATTTTGTGTAGGACATGAACAATCGGTTTCCATTGTGAAACTGTTTAGTTTATTGCAAATAGAATATTAAAGCTCTCCTTAGGTCTAAGGTGTGTAGGGCTATTTCCATTTGTTTTCGCGGTTCTTGAAAAAATACTGGTAGTTGAATGCTTTGGTTGATGTTAAAATTGCTCACTATTTTGAGTAAGAACTGAGGGTTTGTTCTGAGAACCACTTTGTCCTTGTGTATTTGCATATGTGGTTCCTGTATTGTCAACGCTTGTAGTTCACTTACTCTCCGTAGTGTTTTGATAGCAATTAAGAATGCTGTTTTTAGTGTGAAAGTGTAGGAAGCTGGCTCTTTATATAGTGGACCAATAGAGGAACACTGTGCAAAGAGTCCAGGCAAACACCAAAGGTATCACAGAGGCACAAATGACACCCCCAAATGCTCTCTTTCGTGGTAGTGTAGATGAGCAGTTAAGAATATCAGACTGTAGTGCTAAGAATGTAAGGCACACACATAAGCAATACGTGAGACACACACTCAAAGAAACATGACACCAATTTTTTAAAATAACATACTTTTATATCAATTTAGATACCAAGATCACCAAAATCAGGTGAGTAGTTTGAGATAGGAATTTTTAGAGTTTTCAAAACTTAATACTTGGTGCATTTTTCTGTAGCTGCAACGTTACTCTATGGGAGAGAAAACATAGACAGCAAACATGTACTTCACAGCAATTTAGAGTAACAATCTTCTGGACTTAAGATGAGTAAGGGGTAGAGTCCAAGGCCATTCCAACAGATCACTTCGGGCAGCACTGGGAGGCTGGGTGCAGTTCAGCACCGGGTGCCCTGTGTAAGTCTATGAGGACTGGTCCCGGCACAAAGATGCTGCAGGTGTGGACTGAGACTCCAGTCTGGGTAAGCCACTGCGGGGTTTGGTTCTTTCAATGCTCGGGAACATAGGGACACCAGTGGTCCTGTTCTCCTCGTTCCAAGGCGTCCGGGTGCAGATGTGGTTTAGACCGTCTGGTTTACAGTCACTGGTGGAAGTCAAGGTGGAGGGGGCCTACAGAAACAGTCTGCGGGCGTGGACTGGGGTTCCAGTCAGACTGAACCAACAAGTGGGCTCAGGCCACAAGCCTGGGGGACGTAGGGACAACAGTAGTCCTCTTCTTCTCGGTTCAAGAAGTGCTATGGAGCATCTGGTCTCCATCACCGGAGGTGGTTGCGGTGAAGGGGGATGGGGTCTCCAGAAACAGGCTGCAGACACTATGGGGGGGAAGTCCACAGTGGGCGACCTCGAGGTGGGTTTCATCTCTGGACGGCCTGGGAACCCCATTGGCACACTTCAGCTCAGGCTAGGCATCTTGGGTGCAGTGGTGATGTCCAGTGTTGGGTTTTTAGCAGTCCCAGTCCTCACAGTTTTTTCTTGGGTTGCATGCAGATGCAGGGAAGCAGTTCCTCTGCTCCAAGGGAGTTCTTCCAAACGATTTGCAAAGCACTGGCAGCTTTCCTGGTTTCATGGATGCTGCACCAATACGCCAGGTCAGTTGCTCCTCAAGCGCTGGGAACAGCAGGCAGCCTGGCAGTGTTGGCAGAAGTCTGTCATGCTTCTCGGATCTCCGGTCAGCAGGCTTTGTGTCAACTCCTTTTGTGTCCAGCGAAGATCTGAAATCCTGGTATCTCATCCAAGTGGCAACGGCTTCCATTCCTGAGTGGAGGTTCCGTTTGGCCGTGTCTGGGTCTTCGGTGAGGGAAATGATGAGTTGGGTGTCAGCAGGCATATGACACAATGTTCATACCGTGGCTTCTGAGGATGGGAGTAAGAGGGGCCATATATACGTTGAACAGTGTGGGACTCAGTAAAGATCTTTGGGGGACTCTGCAGTTAACTCCTGTGGGTCTGGAGACCTCCAGATGGTGAAGATGGCCCAACCCCAAAGTCCTGACCCCACATTTGGCAGCAGCACAGGTGGGAAAATTAGGCAAATTAGGAGGTGTGCCCACTTCATGCCTGTCCCACCCCTAAGGTGGACGAGCTGAAGTGGACACCACTTTTTAAATCCCTCCATCTTGTTTGGAAGGAATTAGGCCACTAGGGTAAGGATTATGCCCACTTCCCAGCCTAAGTGGTCATAGAAAGGGTATAGTCACAGCTAAAGGTGGGCAGCCCATTAGCTACCGCCTGGCGCTCCCTGTAACACCCCTAAATAGAGTATTTAGGTGGCAGACCTGAACCCTAGAACTCAGATCCTGATTACCTTAGAAGACAAGGAAAAAGATGAGTTGCACCTGCAGAAGAGGAAAAGAAGAAGCAGTTGACCTTGCCGGACTGCCTGCTGGCCTCAAAGAACTCTGCCCAAAAAGCCAACTTGTCCTGCCTTCCATAAAGACTCAAGTCTCCTGTGAGCAGCGGACCTCCACTGCAACAAAACTTCAAGAAAAGGACTCTGCTGGAACCCCAAAGATCCAACACCTGAAGTGACCACTGCATCCGACGTCCATGACAAGAGATGAAGCCAAACAACCGTGCCAACGAGGTTTCCCAGCTGCCCAGAGACCGAGTCTAGCGTGGTCTCACCCATCTTGGACAAACCTGAGATGTCTGCATCTCCTGCATACAGGCCCCCCTCTCCCACACCCTTGTGGTGAGTGAAGACCCAACACCTCCAACAACCACTGCACCCGTTGCCCCAGACCCAATCTGAGGTGGGTCACTGGTGCCAACAATGTCCATTGGTTCCCACCCAGACACCCCTCCCCCCAACTAGACTTCCCGACGACACCTGCAGACAACACGCATGACACCCTGACCATGAGTGCTCTTGGAGGAAGAAACCAGACTCCTAAAGACATCCCTGCATCCATCACCTCTGGGCCCTCGAGAAACGGATCAAAGGTGCACCTACCTCCCAGAGCACCACAAGTCTACAAACTACCAGCTTGTTGTCCCCGACTGGCTCCCTAGCCAGAGCACACAGCCGGTTTGTCACAAGGCATAACTCCCATAGAGAACATTGTGCACCCAACGCCTTACTGCACCCCTGCACCTGGCCGCCCCAGTGCTGCCAGGTGTGACCTACTGGTATGGTTCTGATCAGTGTCCAGTACTTACCGTTGCTCCCTGAGCTTGACCATGCAAGACGCTGTTAACCCTGTGTTTGAGGAACATTGTTTTCCTCCATAGATTAACATTAAAGAACTCTGAGAATTGTACTGTGTTGATTTTTCAAACTGAAACGTATTTATGCTTGAAAAAGTGCTTGGGTTTGAAACATATGTAAAAAGAAATGGTATTTTTTTATAACTTTGTCTCAGATTTATTCTTTGAGTGTGTGTCTCATTTATTGACTCTGTGAGTACAACAAAGGCTTAGCAATACCCTCTGATAAGCCTAACTGCCCATACTATGTGCACACTATCACAAAATAGAACATTAGACCTGTCTAATTTTGCCTCTGCAAACGCATTGGGGGTCCACTGGACTATCTGCACGGTGTACTACTTTTTAGTGCACCATACAGAGAGCCAGCTTCCTACAGCCTTCCATTGCTTTAGCCATCTTGTTGCCCTTTTTAATTTGCTGCAAGGACTCATCGACCGTCAGGCTAAAATAGTGCATCCACTGTAAAGGGTTTGTTGATGATGGAGGCTTGTACTTCCTGCTTGAACCCTGATATTCGGAGCCAGGCATGTTTCCTTAACGTTGTGCCTGTGCACATCTGCCTGCTGGCAGTATCAGCTGCATCAAAGGCCAACTACAGGCACGTGTTGGCAATGTTTTTGCCTTCCTGTATAATTGCCTCTGCTATCTTTTTGTCCTCTTCAGGAACTTAATGCATGAATGCCTCAATTTTGTTCAGTTGCTGGTGACCAGTGCTTTGTTGTAAAATAATAAGAGCTGAGGCCCACGTTTTAGCTCAGAAGATGCTGTCTGTGCTGAAGAGGGATGTGGTGGCGAAAACCAAAGATTTGTAGTCTTGATTCCCCCGATGCAACTTTAATCCCTCATCAGACACTTCTTAACCATCAAACTCTCTCCTGCACGTTCTGTTTTTTTCCCTGCCTTCTCCTTTTGTCACTCTGTTTTTCTTCCCGTTCTTTACCCCTTTTGTATTTTTCAATCTCATACTCTGGGTCAGTGGCTAGTGAGGAAAAACAAGTGCTGATGTCCCGGAATAAGTCCCGGTGGGCCCCACCGGCTGAAATTAAGCACTCCCGGTGGCCATATCTCTTTAACAGCTCGTTGGAATTTGCAATTCATCATTGTGTTGCAATCTCTCTGTCTCTCACCAGACTGTTTTACATTGTGAGGTCGTCGGGCAGTGATGGCCTCAAGGGGTGGTTTTCTACCTCTTCTTCTGGAGATTCTGTGTCAAGGTTGTTCCATGACTCCTCGTCGAACCCTCCTGTTCCTTCTTCCTCTTCAGTTTCCTAGAACAACTCTTTGGCGTCCTCTCCATGAGGTTCAGGTGTCACTGGAGCTCCTAAGGGGGACTTCCTCATCTTTTGACGTTGAAGGCCGTCAAGGGTTTACTTTGACAAAGCCTTAAAGGAATTTTGGATCCAAACTCCTCCTTTCTTTGAAGTACCACCACCACTTCTGCCCCTAATTTTCACCTCTTCCTTTGCACCTCTTACGCCTGTTTGACATCTAGTGTTGGCAATGGCCTTTTCTTCAGCGTCGACAGATCAGTCTCTGAAAGCTTTGTCTTGTCCCTCGAGGTTTCTCTACCAGTTGGAACTTTTGAAGTTTTCAGTACTTTGCTATAATCTGCATCCCGTGGTTGGGATCTGCGGACTTCTTTTGCGTGCGCGGCTGACCTTAAATTGCCATTTTCTTCAATGTTGTGGCTTTATCTCAGAGGTTTAACCTCTGTGCCTTTCGACAGTGAAGTTACCTTCTGAGAATTTTTCAGCGGTCTTTGTTGCCTTTTTCTCCGCTTGTCTCACCTTGATGTCTGCTTTGAGAATTTAGACATCCGATCCTCCGTGGGCTGTCTGTGCCTCTTCAACATTTTTGTTGTCATCGATGGACAGACCCAGGTCTTCCAGGGAAATCTGTGGCTTCTGGCTGCTGGACATGGTGTTATAGTGTTCTAGTCTTTGATTTTTGCATACCTTTAAGGGCTTCGGTACAAATGCAGCACAGTACTCATCCAGGTGGTCTTTTAGCACACAGAGGTTACAGATTTTTTGAGGGTCTCATTGTGCAAACTTATGGTGCCAGTCTGGGAAAAATGTAAAGGTTTTTCTTTTTCCTATGACCCCTACCCGTGCTTCATTCTTCGTCCAAGTGCTGACTCAGACAGGATATCCCAGAGGGGAGAGTGAAGGGTCCCCTACTCTCTCATCGTCTTCTCCTTTCCCAACTTCAATGGCTCATTTTTTTTTCTGTGAATTTTTGAGACTTTCCAAAAATGTTCCGTAGGACCGCTGTAGCTCCCAGGCACAATGGCATAAAAAAGAATCTGAAGATGGCCACTACACCCAGGAACATTCGGGGCGTCGTATGACATCACACAGGGATGGACATACCACTAAATAGTGTCCGATGACTCCCACAGCAAAAAAATAAAATAAAAAGAGAGCAAGAAAACATCGACAATTCCAGACCCAAATGCTAGATGGCAGAATAATGCATAGCATGTGAATCAAGAAAAGGACTCATGCTGCAAAACTCTTTGTTATAACATGCAGTTCCTTTTCACTTTCAATCTGAGGGAAATACATTTAGTATTTATAAGTATCTATTTGAAGTATCAGCTAGCACTGTATTCAAGCTGCTAAAGAACAATCTCATATTCCTTTTGACTTATTAAATAAAAGCCAGCTCAGGAGTATCTTTACCTTTCACAAATTAATCGCTGACACTGTCTATAGGTGGACCCAACAATCTAGGCGTCAAGCGACATACCCCCACACTTTGCCAAGAGATCCTTTTGGCCGGGGTAGGGTCTCTTCCCAGGACATTAACTTACTGTCACACTGCGAATTACACCACACTGCCCGACCACTTGGTTGTCCACATAGGTGTCTCGAACTTTGACCTGAATGTCAGTTGTTACCCACTCGCTGGTGCTTTGCTCGATGGATGAGCCGGGAGTGTGTGGGTTATATGCGCCTGGAGATGGGGCACCGGGTGTCATAGGACTGTACCCTACTGGACTCGGACTGGGACTAGCCTGAAAAGAAATAAGGACGCTTCAGAGTCTCTTTCCATTCAAAGTTGCACATATTTATCAATTGACCTAGTAGGAGTCTTTATTTGCATGCTGACAACACAGGCTCTTTAACATTATCAAATTTGTATTAGTTATGTAAAGTTCATCATGACTGTTTTGTAAAAAAGAATCAAGTTTTTGCATGCAGATTTGTGATTTAGCAATGATAAAAAACAAATTTGACACTCATTACAAAATTAACAATGCAACCGAATAAATGATCAAATAGTTCAATCGTATGCAGCTGCATGCAGTGGTGGCTCACTAAGTGCAGAAGGGGAGGGGCGCATGGGGGGGGGGGGTCGCACATGGGAGGAAATTAAAAATGAATTAATAAAAGAAAAGAAACAAAACCTACCTTAGCCGCTGCGCACCGCTCCACTCGACTGCTTTGTTGCTGGCTGCAAACAGGCACAGGCTCCCAAGCCTGCCCTGTGCCAATCCTGAGGCTGCTCAGAGCAGTGTTGGGATTGGCTGGGAGCCTGTGCAGGCTCTCTCCAGCCCAGCAACTGTGTTGCTGAGCTGGATAGAGCCCAATGCACATATATGTTTGGCCGGTCCGAGACGGCTGGCCAAACATACATCCGCAGTGAGGGGGAGTGCTGTGCACTCCCCTGCACTACTTGTCACCCCGTGGCCCTGCCCCCTTTTACTGAAAATAGTTTAGTAGTTTATTATTGTTTTTCAGTAAAAGGTTTGCAGCTACTGCTGCTGGCGGGGTGGGGGGGGGGGTGGGGGGGGGGGGGGGGGGGTTGACGCTCCTCCGCGCAAATAGAGGAGCCACCCCTGGCTGCATGTTACATGAAGGGAGAGGCTAGAAGAGGAAAGCATTACCTGAAAGGCAATGGTAGATGTATGTTTTACAGAAGGAGAAACTGGCACTAGGGAAGAGTAAGAGCTTGGTAGACAAAACAAAGAAATCCCTACAGCCTCTACCCAGGCTTCCCCACACAAAAAGGCTTTGAGTCTCTGTTTAATAGGGCATTTAGTAAGGAAAAGCTCCTGGAGGACTATACCTGGTTAGAAGAATTTGGAGCTTGTCAGAATCATTGTTATAAGCAACTCTTTGGGCTTTAAACTATGGCACTGATAACATTCAGGAACTCCAACCAAATAGAGACATACCTTGCCGGGCATGAAAGAGGAATAACATTTAATGAGTTGTGTAATAGTTGCAACACTAGGAAATAATTTTCTAAAGTCGCAATGAATTTAATTGGATTGCTTTGTACACCAACTTACATATAATCAGAGGAACATGTTTCAAGATGGCACCCTCCTTTAGAAAGGCAAGCATAGACATTGCAACAGAATTTTGAGTAAGTGCCTGGTGGTATGACAACATAAAAAATATATATATAGGACAAATAAGGGTTAAAAGCTAAAATATAAGACTTCTGCACTTCTTTCTGTAGCCTACGAACACGATGACCCCGCAACAGATATAGGAGAATGGCCCTCTTTTCACATAAGGCCAATGTAGAACAACTTTGGGTAATGCAATATTGTTAGATTTCGGCCCAGATGCAATACCATTTGTTTGGACACTGAAAACTGAGTATTATGGTTGCCAAAGAGATGGGAGAGATTAAATAAATTAACCTTATGTATTTGGAAAGGGTAAGTGACAAAGGACAATGCTTCAGGCTAAATGTGACTTACACAAAATTCAATAAATTGATTTTAAGTATTTTCTATTTGAAGGAATATGCTACTTATCCTGTAAGCATCTGTTTGTGGCATGTAGTTGTGCAGATTAACATGCTTTGCATACTCCTGCCGTCTAGTGTTGGGACCGCATGTGTCCAAGCTGTTTTTCTTCGAAGAAGTCTTACAAGTCACGAGGCAGAGTGACTCCTTTTGGTGATAATACCCATGGGCATCAACTCCATTATTAGATTGTTCTCCTGCAGGCAGGTGAGAATAGTGTAAAGTAAGTGTAAGTAAACAGATGTACATGTGTATACGAAGTAAACTGCAATGGCCCTTGATTTCCGCAGAGGAGGGTGGGTGCGTGTGAATCTACAGCACTACATGCCACAAACAGATGTTTACAGGGTAAGTAACATTCTGTTTGAGGCGTGTGTGGCTGTAGATGCACATGCTTTGAATAGTCTGTGAAGAGGTCCTCCTCAGAAGCGGTGGCTAACCTGTGGGTGATGCATTGTTTGGAATAACAAGTTACTGATCTTCTGTAACTTCTTATCTGGTAGAGACATGTTCTAGTTGCAGATTCCTTTTCTTAGAATTTCCCTCAGGTGTCAGTCTGGATCCAGAAATGTTTCTTGAGCAGTAACCCTGCCAGCAGTTAGGTGGCGTCAGTCAGCACTGCACCTATTGTTGCCGTTGTGTCCGCCAGATACGACATTGCAGAACCTATATAGGTGCCACTCCAGCGCACTGTCATTTTCTTTCCATGACTTTCCACACCAGAAGCACGGAGCCATGAAAAACCCTGATCACTGGTTCATCAGAACTAGAGCCCTGAAAGGGAAGTCCCTGTCCCTAGAAATCAGTTCTTAGAGAGCAAGTAGGATGGGTGGGTCGGTAAGGAATCTGCAACTAGAATAGGTCTCAACCAGATAAGGCATTACCGAAGGTAAGTAACTTGTTCATCTGACTAAGACTTCTATTTGCAGATTCTTTACCTTAGAACAGATACCCATGTAATACTATCCCCGGAGGAGGCTCTGCAAACCAAGATCATACCAAGAACTACACCCTCTACTGAGCTGTCTACTGGGTTGTGGGAGAAGAGGTCAGGGAGACAGTCACTCTTCTTTCTGACCTTCATCAGTGGCCATGAGCAAAGTTATGTCTGCCCTGTCATAGAGAGGCTTCAGGTAATTCATATGAAGCACCCTGTGAGGGCTTCTGGGAGTGCCTAGGTCAACCAAGTAGGTGACCTCACCTTTCTACTCGACAATAGTGTGAGGACCACTCCACTTATCTTGGAAAGCCCTGGGAGCCACCGGCTCCAGGACCCACACCTTTTGTTCTGGCTGGTCAGCACAGCCTTTTAGTCATGCCACTGCTTTTGCATTTATTGGCTGGCCTCAAGGTTTTTAGATACGCTCCTCATGTACTCAGCCATCCTAGACCTTAGGCCTAGCGCATAATCTAGGTCCTGTTTGGGGGTGGTGTGAGAGGTTGCTCCCAACCCTCCCTCCAAAGGTGTAGGTTGCACCCAAGAGCAGGTTCCTCTCCCTCAGGAGGGGGATCCTCATTAGAAATCTGAACAGGTG
This sequence comes from Pleurodeles waltl, assembly GCF_031143425.1. Taxonomy (NCBI): domain Eukaryota; kingdom Metazoa; phylum Chordata; class Amphibia; order Caudata; family Salamandridae; genus Pleurodeles; species Pleurodeles waltl. Next base: position 372,391,053 of record NC_090448.1, on the reverse strand, counting down.
GTAACTTTTTACCCTGCCTGCGTCTCTTTTTGGGAGCTTCCTGGGCCATTTTACCAGGCTCCTTGCTGTCACTGCTTCTTGGCCTCGCCGGTTAAAGCAAAGACGTGCCCAGGGATCCCCAGCATTGTGGCATGGGCTTTCAACTCCTCTTCAGCCCAAGCTGAAATCTCCAAATCATTACCTAACAGACACTATACAGGTAGATCAGTGGATACCACAACTTTCTTAGGGCCAAGTAAGTATTTCCCCGCCTCCCTACAAAGCTAAGGTCAACAACAGCCATGGGGTGGCACGGAGTGTTGTTGTGAACATCAGTAACTTGGTAATGGGACCAAGTAGGTGTTGTTCAGGTGCCAAGTTTTTCAGTCACCATTGTGACACTGGCACTTGTGTTCCTGTAGGCCTCAGCCTCAACGCCATTTATAAGGGGATGCTGCATATACTAACCCATATTAAGGGGACAAGCAGCTAGGGTGGCAAAGTCAATGCCACCGTCAGAGACAAACACAACCTCAGTGGTCTCTCTGACTAGCCCAGAGCCCACTACAGTACCCAAGGTAAATCCAGCTACACTTTTGGACTGACTACTATTATTCCCACTACCATTGCTAGGAGCACTAGGGGGTAAACGTGGTAGTAGTAGTGGTAGTGGTAGGGTGCTTGGTGCTCTTCTAAGGACAAGTGCGGTCACCTGCCCTGTGGTCTTTCTATTAACAGATGTAGCACCAAGGTTTCTTATGGAAAGAGGAAGGGGGACCTAGACCGACCTACAGAAGACTTTTGGGGGCCTGATTAAGACCCTTTCTTGTTTGATTTGTCCCCACCTTTGTCCTAATTCTTGGAAGAATACTTCTTCTTGTGGTCACCCCCTGTGGAGGTTTTCCTATCCACCCTGGTGCGAACCAATTTGTCTGCCTTCTTACCAAATTCTTGGGGAGAGCTCAGATCTTAGTCCATCAGGAACTGATGCAGTCTATCAGATGTGCAATTATTAGGAATGTGCTCTCACATGAAGATTGTGCAAGCCCTAAAAAATCATGCACCTTGCTGCCATGTGACCAGCCTTCCAGGTACTTGATAGAGCAGTCCACAAAATCACCCCAATCCTGGGAGGACTCCTTCCTATTTTCTCTTAATTGTATTCTATATTCCTCTGTGTTTAAGCCAAATTCATCAAGGAGTGCATTCTTAAGTGCTTGATAGTTATCTGCATCCTCTTCTCTCACAGTGAGGAGTTTGGCCCTGCCTGTATCAGAAATGGAAAGCCACAAGATGGCTGCCCACTGTCTTTGAGGGACCCTCTGAACTTTACAGGCCCTCTCCAAGTCAGTGAACCACTTGTGGATATCACCCGCCAACCTTGTAAGGTGGGACAATTTTACTTAGGTTCCTGGAGCCATAGGAGTGCTCCCTGTGTCCCTAAAGTTGTTGCTGCCTCCATGGGGTGTTATCCCCAAATTCTGCCTTTCCCTTTCCACTGCCAAGGCCTCCCTATTTAGGGGAAACTGCTGCTGCTGTAGCCTCAGTCTGGCCTCCCCCAGCCTCAGTTAACTGAACTCCCTAGCTAAGGAGTGGTTGATCTCATTACATACTTCTGAGACATGGGTATGGGCAGATGAGGAGGGTAGGGAAAGGCCACTGTTGGCATGGTTACCCCATATCATTTAGTTAGTTATGATTGAAAGTGTACTGGACCCTGTGAACCAGGCCCCAGAACCAGTGTTCTTTCCCTAAAACTGTACCTTTGTCTCCACAATTGGCACACCCCCTGGCACACAGATAAGTCCCTTGTAAATAGTACCCCTGGTACCAAGGGCCCTTTGACCAGGGAAGGTCTCTAAGGGCTGCAGCATGTATTATGCCACCCTGGGGACCCCTCACTCAGCACATGCACACTGCCTCACAGCTTGTCTGTGCTGGTGGGGAGAACATGACTAAGTCGACATGGCACTCCCCTCAGGGTGCCATGCCCACAACCTACTGCCTGTCGCATAGGTAGGTCACCCCTCTAGCAGGCCTTACAGTCCTAAGGCAGGGTGAACTACACCACAGGTGAGGTCATAGACACTGTAGGGGCATAGTGCTCATGCGGCTAAGCCAATTCTTAGACATTGAAAGTGCAGGGTAGCCATAAAGAGTATATGGTCTGGGAGTTTGTCAAATATAAACGCCACAGTTTAATAATGGCTACAATGAATACAGGGAAGTTTGGTATCAAACTTCTCAGCACAATAAATCCACACTGATGCCAGTGTGGGATTTATTGAAAAATGCACACAGAGGGCATCTTAGAGATGACCCCTGCATGCCAGCCCAACTACTAGTGCTAGGCTAACCAGTTTCTGCCAGCCTGCCACATCCAGACGGGTTTCTGGCCACATGGGGTGAGTGCCTTTGTGCACACTGTGACCAGGAACAAAGCCTGTCAGGGTAGAGGTGCTTCACACCTCCCCCTGCAGGAACTGTAACACCTGGCGGTAAGCCTCAAAGGCTCAAGCCTGGTGTTACAGCGCCCCAGGGCGCTCCAGCTAGTGGAGATGCCGCCCTGCCCCCCCAAGGACACAGCCCCCACTTTTGGCAGCAAGTCCGGAGGAGATAATGAGAAAAACAAGGAGGAGTCACCCTCCAGCCAGGACAGCCCCTAAGGTGTCCTGAGCTGAGGTGACCCCTTCCTTAGAAAATCCTTCATCTTACTTTGGAGGATTTCCCCCAATAGGGTTAGGGATGTGCCCCCCCTCCCCAAAGGGAGGAGGCACAAGGAGGGAGTAGCCACCCTCAGGGACAGTAGCCATTGGCTACTGCCCTCCAGCCATAAACACACCCCTAAATTTAGTATTTAGGGGCGACCCTGAACCCAGGAAAACATTTCCTGACTACCTGAACAAGGACTGCTGAACTGAAAGCCCTGCAGAGAAGCGGAGACAAGAGCTGACTTGGCCCCAACCCTACCGGCCTGTCTCCAGACTCAAAGAACCTGCAACAGCGACGCATCCAGTGGGACCAGCGACCTCTGCCGACTCAGAGGACTGCCCTGCAACACAAAGGACCAAGAAACTCTTGTGTGGATTTATTGTGCTGAGACGTTTGATACCAAACTTCCCAGAATTCAGTCTAGCCATTATGGAACTGTGGAGTTCGTGTTTGACAAACTCCCAGACCATTAACTCTTTATGGCTACCCTGCACTTACAATGTCTAAGAATAGACTTAGACACAGTAGGGGCATAGTGCTAATGCAACTATGCTCTCACCTGTGGTATAGTGCACCCTGCCTTAGGGCTGCAAGGGGGTGACTTACCTATGCCACAGGCAGTGGGTTCTGGGCATGTGTAGTGAAAGAAAATAAGTTACTTACCTGTAACTGTAGTTCTCCAGTATTAGAATCTTTCATAGATTCACATGCTTGAATCATTCCCCGTCGTCGAGATGGGAGTCCCGGTATAAATTTTCATAAGTAATGTTAAAACATATTGAAGAGAAAAAGGCCCTAGGCCTCTTCAATTTGATAGTCTATCAGAGTCATTTTGTGAAAAGGACCAAACTTGATCCTCCACCAATCAGGCGACAGCACCCTTCAGAACCTCCTGAGAGAAGCTCTAGCACCTCAGATTTTCCACGCACAAGTTGTCTCATATTACCATGAGTATATGTACTACTAGAAAGAAAGAGGTGAAGTGAGCTTCTCCGGGGAGGTGGGTGGGTCGCATGTGAATCTATGAAAGATTCCAATACTGGAGAACTACAGTTACAGGTAAGTAACTTATTTTCTTACTCCAGTATTGGAACTTTCATAGATTCACATGCTTGAATCAGAGTAGAAAGCAATAAGTATGCACATTGTAAAATGACAACCCCTTTTAATAAACAGGTTATCTTAGACCACAAAATCTTATCATCCTGTATAAAGTGATGAAGTATATGAGTGTACTGACATATGTCTCTACATATACATCTATATATAGATATACCTATATACACATCTATCTATACACATGTATATATACATAAATAACAGTATGTCTATCTCTAATATAAATAGGGTATTCCTGTGAAGATACATGCTGAAATTTAAATAACAAACCAGTATTGAAACATAAGACAGTAATGTAAGCTGATCAATATCTGATAACCCGCTTACTATGGAATTATGATAGTGATCAATTATCTTTAGATACATTTTTTTTTTTTTTTTGATGTGCATACCTTTTCTAGGATGGAGGGATGTAGGAGAAATGGCTCACCTTCACCTGAAGAGATTCCTGAGAACAGCTTGGCCCACTGCTACCTCTCCGTGCGAGAGGGACTCCAAGCAATAGTGCTTAGTAAAGGTATGGCAGCTTGTAGGAAGTTGGCTCTGTATGTGCTATTTCAAAGTAAGGAATAGCATGCACAGAGTCCAAGGGTTCCCCTTAGAGGTAAAATAGTGGTAAAAAGAGATAATACTAATGCTCTATTTTGTGGTAGTGTGGTCGAGCAGTAGGCTTATCCAAGGAGTAGTGTTAAGCATTTGTTGCACATACACATAGACAATAAATGAGGTACACACACTCAGAGACAAATCCAGCCAATAGGTTTTGTTATAGAAAAATATCTTTTCTTAGTTTATTTTAAGAACCACAGGTTCAAATTTAACATGTAATATCTTGTTTGAAAGGTATTGCAGGTAAGTACATTAGGAACTTTGAATCATTTCAATTGCATGTATACTTTTCAAGTTATTCACAAATAGCTACTTTAAAAGTGGACACAGTGCAATTTTCACAGTTCCTGGGGGAGGTAAGTTTTTGTTAGTTTTACCAGGTAAGTAAGACACTTACAGGGTTCAGTTCTTGGTCCAAGGTAGCCCACCGTTGGGGGTTCAGAGCAACCCCAAAGTCACCCCACCAGCAGCTCAGGGCCGGTCAGGTGCAGAGTTCAAAGTGGTGCCCAAAACGCATAGGCTAGAATGGAGAGAAGGGGGTGCCCCGGTTCCGGTCTGCTTGCAGGTAAGTACCCGCGTCTTCGGAGGGCAGACCAGGGGGGTTTTGTAGGGCACCGGGGGGGACACAAGCCCACACAGAAATTTCACCCTCAGCAGCGCGGGGGCGGCCGGGTGCAGTGTAGAAACAAGCGTCGGGTTTTCAATGTTAGTATATGAGAGATCAAGGGATCTCTTCAGCGCTGCAGGCAGGCAAGGGGGGGCTTCCTCGGGGAAACCTCCACTTGGGCAAGGGAGAGGGACTCCTGGGGGTCACTTCTCCAGGGAAAGTCCGGTCCTTCAGGTCCTGGGGGCTGCGGGTGCAGGGTCTTTTCCAGGCGTCGGGACTTAGGTTTCAGAGAGTCGCGGTCAGGGGAAGCCTCGGGATTCCCTCTGCAGGCGGCGCTGTGGGGGGCTCAGGGGGGACAGGTTTTGGTACTCACAGTCGGAGAGTAGTCCGGGGGTCCTCCCTGAGGTGTTGGTTCTCCACCAGCCGAGTCGGGGTCGCCGGGTGCAGTGTTGCAAGTCTCATGCTTCTTGCGGGGAGTTGCAGGGTTCTTTAAAGCTGCTTCTGGAAACAAAGTTGCAGTCTTTTTGGAGCAGGTCCGCTGTCCTCGGGAGTTTCTTGTCTTTTTCGAAGCAGGGCAGTCCTCAGAGGATTCAGAGGGCGCTGGTCCCTTGGAAGGCGTCGCTGGAGCAGAGTTCTTTGGAAGGCAGGAGACAGGCCGGTGAGTTTCTGGAGCCAAGGCAGTTGTCGTCTTCTGGTCTTCCTCTGCAGGGGTTTTCAGCTAGGCAGTCCTTCTTCTTGTAGTTTGCAGAAATCTAATTTTCTAGGGTTCAGGGTAGCCCTTAAATACTAAATTTAAGGGCGTGTTTAGGTCTGGGGGGTTAGTAGCCAATGGCTACTAGCCCTGAGGGTGGGTACACCCTCTTTGTACCTCCTCCCAAGGGGAGGGGGACACAATCCTAACCCTATTGGGGGAATCCTCCATCTGCAAGATGGAGGATTTCTAAAAGTTAGAGTCACCTCAGCTCAGGACACCTTAGGGGCTGTCCTGACTGGCCAGTGACTCCTCCTTGTTATTCTCATTATTTTCTCCGGCCTTGCCGCCAAAAGTGGGGGCCGTGGCCGGAGGGGGCGGGCAACTCCACTAAGCTGGAGTGCCCTGCTGGGCTGTGACAAAGGGGTGAGCCCTTGAGGCTCACCGCCAGGTGTCACAGCTCCTGCCTGGGGGAGGTGTTAGCATCTCCACCCAGTGCAGGCTTTGTTACTGGCCTCAGAGTGACAAAGGCACTCTCCCCATGGGGCCAGCAACATGTCTCTAGTGTGGCAGGCTGCTGGAACTAGTCAGCCTACACAGACAGTCGGTTAAGTTTCAGGGGGCACCTCTAAGGTGCCCTCTGGGGTGTATTTTGCAATAAAATGTACACTGGCATCAGTGTGCATTTATTGTGCTGAGAAGTTTGATACCAAACTTCCCAGTTTTCAGTGTAGCCATTATGGTGCTGTGGAGTTCGTGTTTGACACACTCCCAGACCATATACTCTTATGCCTACCCTGCACTTACAATGTCTAAGGTTTTGTTTAGACACTGTAGGGGTACAGTGCTCATGCACTGGTACCCTCACCTATGGTATAGTGCACCCTGACTTGGGGCTGTAAGGCCTGCTAGAGGGGTGACTGACCTATACTTGCATAGGCAGTGAGAGGCTGGCATGGCACCCTGAGGGGAGTGCCATGTCGACTTACTCGTTTTGTTCTCACTAGCACACACAAGCTGGCAAGCAGTGTGTCTGTGCTGAGTGAGAGGTCTCTAGGGTGGCATAATACATGCTGCAGCCCTTAGAGACCTTCCCTGGCATCAGGGCCCTTGGTACCAGAGGTACCAGTTACAAGGGACTTATCTGGATGCCAGGGTGTGCCAATTGTGGGATCAATGGTACATTTTAGGAGAAAGAACACTGGTGCTGGGGCCTGGTTAGCAGGGTCCCAGCACACTTCTCAGTCAAGTCAGCATCAGTACCAGGCAAAAAGTGGGGGGTAACTGCAACAGGGAGCCATTTCTTTACACAAGCCCCCCCCCAGCCCACAGGCCAGGAGACTCAGCCAAAGCTGGAAGAGTCTTCCTAGTCTGTCAGGCGAGGAAGAGTAGAGGAAATAGGCTGGTTGTTGCAGGGCCTACTCTGCCTTACATCCTCCTGTTCAGGTCATTCCCTCTGGGGAACTGACCCACTTCCACAGTGATAGGACCTAGTCTGAACTGCCTCTTGTCTGTGCTTTTTATGTCTTTACCCATTCTCTCTATTTTTAGGTCAGAGGTATCCACCTCTGCTAATCTTATCTTAGCCAGGGTCACCCCTAGCTTACCCAAAGAGGTTACCCAGAGCTGGAGTAACCCCACCATGACCAACAGGGTCAGGGGGCCTAACTTGTTATTTGGCATGGGGTCAGACCACCATGCCAAGGATAGTGCAGCCATAAAGGCTAACACCCAGCAGAGGCCACTGACAGCTGTCAGTGCCCAGAACCACACCTTTAGCTCTTCACCTACAAGGGAAGGGGCTAAGTTACAGGCTTCTTTGGGTTCAGGGTGCCTGTCTGCTGTATTAGAGTGGGGGGTTACCACATCTTGTAGTAAACACCCTTCTTCCACTCTTTCTTCTGTTAGCTGAGGAGCCACCCACTCAGGCTTAACAGTTGCCTGACTAGCCAGGACTTCTTGTGGGTCAGGTTGGACTTTATCAGGGCCATTTTTGGAGTTCTCCCCTACTGGAGCAGAATCTCCTTGGCTTGCTGGAACCTTGGCTAAAGGTTGTCCACCTTTCCTACTCTGTTTCCTTTTCTTTTTCTTCTGGGGCCTACTTGCATTTACTGCAGAGGCAGGCACTCCAGAATCCTTGGGAGAGGACTGGCCCTGGACCAGTTCTTCTCTTAGGCTCTGACTAACCTCTGGGTAGTCATTTCCAAGGAGACAATCAAGGGGGAGGTCTGTACTGACTACCACCCTTCTCCAGCTAAAAGTTCCACCCACTTCTATGGGCACAAGAGCCACAGGCCTATTAGTGACCCTGTCTGGGCTAACTCTTACTCTGGCCATCTCACCTGGGATGTACTGGTTTGAGAGCACCAGCCTGTCATGCACAATAGTGTGACTGGCACAAGTGTCTCTCAGGGCAGTGGCTGGGATTCCATTCACCTGTAGGTGGTGGAAGTGTCTACTTCCCTCTGGAATCTCCAACTCACCTGTTGGGCCCTTTTTCCAGTTGAAGGCTATGAAGACCTCCTCATCTGAGGAGTCATCCCCAATGGCTACACTGGTCACCCCTGGGATTTTGCTAGGGGGTTTGTTTTTGGGACAAGAAGTGTCCTTGGTGTGGTGCCCTGTCTGTTTACAGTTATGGCACCATGCCTTAGTGGCATCCCAGCTCTTACCCTGGTACCCACCTTTGTTTTGGGTTGTGTCTCTGGGCCCACCCACCGGGTCTGGTTTTTGGGGGCCTACAGGGGACTCTTTTTCTTTGTTTCTAGTGTCACCCACTTTCTCCTGGGGAGGCTTTGTAACCCCTTTCTTTTGGTCACCCCCAGTGGAAGTTTTGGTTACCCTAGTCTTGACCCAGTGGTCTGCCTTCTTTCCCAATTCTTGGGGAGAAATTGGACCTAGGTCTACCAGATACTGATGCAACTTTTCATTGAAGCAGTTACTTAAAATGTGTTCTTTCATAAACAAATTATAAAGCCCAACATAGTCATACACTTCATTTCCAGTTACCCAACCATCTAGTGTTTTTACTGAGTAGTCTACAAAGTCAACCCAGGTCTGGCTCGAGGATTTTTGAGCCCCCCTGAATCTAATTCTATACTCCTCAGTGGAGAATCCAAAGCCCTCAATCAGGGTACCCTTCATGAGGTCATAAGATTCTGCATCTTTTCCAGAGAGTGTGAGGAGTCTATCCCTACACTTTCCTGTGAACATTTCCCAAAGGAGAGCACCCCAGTGAGATCTGTTCACTTTTCTGGTTACACAAGCCCTCTCAAAAGCTGTGAACCATTTGGTGATGTCATCACCATCTTCATATTTTGTTACAATCCCTTTGGGGATTTTCAACATGTCAGGAGAATCTCTGACCCTATTTATGTTGCTGCCACCATTGATGGGTCCTAGGCCCATCTCTTGTCTTTCCCTCTCTATGGCTAGGATCTGTCTTTCCAAAGCCAATCTTTTGGCCATCCTGGCTAACTGGATGTCCTCTTCACTGGAGTTATCCTCAGTGATTTCAGAGGTGTTGGTCTCTCCTGTGAGGGAACCAGCATCTCTGACTATTATTTTTGGAGTCAGGGTTTGAGAGACCCTGTTCTCCCTAGATAGGACTGGTAGGGGGGAATTTTCCTCCAAGTCACTATCCTCTTCCTCTGAGTTGCCACCCTCAGAGGGGTTGGCCTTTTCAAACTCTGCCAAAAGCTCCTGGAGCTGTATTTTGGTAGGTTTGGGGCCCATTGTTATTTTCTTTATTTTACAGAGTGACCTTAGCTCCCTCATCTTAAGATGGAGGTAAGGTGTGGTGTCGAGTTCCACCACAGTCACATCTGTGCTAGACATTTTGCTTCTAAAAGTTGGAATACTTTTTAAGAATCTACAACTGGTTCTAGAATCTAATTCAAACTTTTACAAACTTTTAAACTCTAAAAGAAATGCTAAACAGGATCTAACACAAGGCCCTAGCAGGTCTTTTAAGAATTTAGAAAACTTTTCAAATTGCAAAAATCAATTTCTAATGACAATTTTGGAATTTGTCGTGTGATCAGGTATTGGCTGAGTAGTCCAGCAAATGCAAAGTCTTGTACCCCACCGCTGATCCACCAATGTAGGAAGTTGGCTCTGTATGTGCTATTTCAAAGTAAGGAATAGCATGCACAGAGTCCAAGGGTTCCCCTTAGAGGTAAAATAGTGGTAAAAAGAGATAATACTAATGCTCTATTTTGTGGTAGTGTGGTCGAGCAGTAGGCTTATCCAAGGAGTAGTGTTAAGCATTTGTTGCACATACACATAGACAATAAATGAGGTACACACACTCAGAGACAAATCCAGCCAATAGGTTTTGTTATAGAAAAATATCTTTTCTTAGTTTATTTTAAGAACCACAGGTTCAAATTTAACATGTAATATCTTGTTTGAAAGGTATTGCAGGTAAGTACATTAGGAACTTTGAATCATTTCAATTGCATGTATACTTTTCAAGTTATTCACAAATAGCTACTTTAAAAGTGGACACTTAGTGCAATTTTCACAGTTCCTGGGGGAGGTAAGTTTTTGTTAGTTTTACCAGGTAAGTAAGACACTTACAGGGTTCAGTTCTTGGTCCAAGGTAGCCCACCGTTGGGGGTTCAGAGCAACCCCAAAGTCACCCCACCAGCAGCTCAGGGCCGGTCAGGTGCAGAGTTCAAAGTGGTGCCCAAAACGCATAGGCTAGAATGGAGAGAAGGGGGTGCCCCGGTTCCGGTCTGCTTGCAGGTAAGTACCCGCGTCTTCGGAGGGCAGACCAGGGGGGTTTTGTAGGGCACCGGGGGGGGGACACAAGCCCACACAGAAATTTCACCCTCAGCAGCGCGGGGGCGACCGGGTGCAGTGTAGAAACAAGCGTCGGGTTTTCAATGTTAGTCTATGAGAGATCAAGGGATCTCTTCAGCGCTGCAGGCAGGCAAGGGGGGGCTTCCTCGGGGAAACCTCCACTTGGGCAAGGGAGAGGGACTCCTGGGGGTCACTTCTCCAGTGAAAGTCTGGTCCTTCAGGGCCTGGGGGCTGCGGGTGCAGGGTCTTTTCCAGGCGTCGGGACTTAGGATTCAGAGAGTCGCGGTCAGGGGAAGCCTCGGGATTCCCTCTGCAGGCGGCGCTGTGGGGGCTCAGGGGGGACAGGTTTTGGTACTCACAGTCGGAGAGTAGTCCGGGGGTCCTCCCTGAGGTGTTGGTTCTCCACCAGCCGAGTCGGGGTCGCCGGGTGCAGTGTTGCAAGTCTCACGCTTCTTGCGGGGAGTTGCAGGGTTCTTTAAAGCTGCTTCTGGAAACAAAGTTGCAGTCTTTTTGGAGCAGGTCCGCTGTCCTCGGGAGTTTCTTGTCTTTTTCGAAGCAGGGCAGTCCTCAGAGGATTCAGAGGGCGCTGGTCCCTTGGAAGGCGTCGCTGGAGCAGAGTTCTTTGGAAGGCAGGAGACAGGCCGGTGAGTTTCTGGAGCCAAGGCAGTTGTCGTCTTCTGGTCTTCCTCTGCAGGGGTTTTCAGCTAGGCAGTCCTTCTTCTTGTAGTTTGCAGGAATCTAATTTTCTAGGGTTCAGGGTAGCCCTTAAATACTAAATTTAAGGGCGTGTTTAGGTCTGGGGGGTTAGTAGCCAATGGCTACTAGCCCTGAGGGTGGGTACACCCTCTTTGTACCTCCTCCCAAGGGGAGGGGGACACAATCCTAACCCTATTGGGGGAATCCTCCATCTGCAAGATGGAGGATTTCTAAAAGTTAGAGTCACCTCAGCTCAGGACACCTTAGGGGCTGTCCTGACTGGCCAGTGACTCCTCCTTGTTGCTTTCTTTGTTCCCTCCAGCCTTGCCGCCAAAAGTGGGGGCCGTGGCCGGAGGGGGCGGGCAACTCCACTAAGCTGGAGTGCCCTGCTGGGCTGTGACAAAGGGGTGAGCCCTTGAGGCTCACCGCCAGGTGTCACAGCTCCTGCCTGGGGGAGGTGTTAGCATCTCCACCCAGTGCAGGCTTTGTTACTGGCCTCAGAGTGACAAAGGCACTCTCCCCATGGGGCCAGCAACATGTCTCTAGTGTGGCAGGCTGCTGGAACTAGTCAGCCTACACAGACAGTCGGTTAAGTTTCAGGGGGCACCTCTAAGGTGCCCTCTGGGGTGTATTTTGCAATAAAATGTACACTGGCATCAGTGTGCATTTATTGTGCTGAGAAGTTTGATACCAAACTTCCCAGTTTTCAGTGTAGCCATTATGGTGCTGTGGAGTTCGTGTTTGACACAGTCCCAGACCATATACTCTTATGGCTACCCTGCACTTACAATGTCTAAGGTTTTGTTTAGACACTGTAGGGGTACAGTGCTCATGCACTGGTACCCTCACCTATGGTATAGTGCACCCTGCCTTGGGGCTGTAAGGCCTGCTAGAGGGGTGACTGACCTATACTTGCATAGGCAGTGAGAGGCTGGCATGGCACCCTGAGGGGAGTGCCATGTCGACTTACTCGTTTTGTTCTCACTAGCACACACAAGCTGGCAAGCAGTGTGTCTGTGCTGAGTGAGAGGTCTCTAGGGTGGCATAATACATGCTGCAGCCCTTAGAGACCTTCCCTGGCATCAGGGCCCTTGGTACCAGAGGTACCAGTTACAAGGGACTTATCTGGATGCCAGGGTGTGCCAATTGTGGGATCAATGGTACATTTTAGGTGAAAGAACACTGGTGCTGGGGCCTGGTTAGCAGGGTCCCAGCACACTTCTCAGTCAAGTCAGCATCAGTACCAGGCAAAAAGTGGGGGGTAACTGCAACAGGGAGCCATTTCTTTACACAGCTCTTCCATGTTGCTGCCCTACAAATGTCTTGTAGTGGCACTCCGGCAAACAGTGCCGCTGACTATGAGACTTTTCTCGTCTTTAGGTATACATTTAGTTGCCTTAAATCGAGGATCGGTCTCCAATCCTTCCACTTCTTTCGAATTATGAAGAACCTGGAATAAAATCCTGTTCCTCTTTGATCCCGCGGCACCTTGTCTATAGCTCCCTTGAGAAGGAGCTTGTAGACCTCTTCTTTGAGTTGTTGAGGGTATCTTGAAGGAGTCCTGCGGGGAGGATTGGGGGGAGGTTTCTGGACAAATTCTAAAGTGTGGCCCCGTTCCACTAATTGTAGGACCCACTTGTCTGACGTAATGGTTTGCCATTGACTGAGAAATAAGGAAATTCTTCTGCCCAGGGTGACGGGAGGAAGACTGGGCGTAGCCGGCGCCTCGAAGACATCAGGTTCTACGCGCTGAATCCTTAGCAGGGCGGGTTGAGCGTCCACGGCCTGCCGGTCTATTATAGGCTGGTTGAGCCGGTTGTCTTTGGGAATAGTATGGCCGAAATTGTTGCGAAGATGACTGGTAGGAAGAGTACCTCTGTTGCTGATACCCTCCTCTGTAAGAGGGCTGGCCGCGCCCCCTAGGGCGAAAGGACGATTTCCGATATTGCAGGGTCCCTAGTGACCTTGCAATGTCCGTGTCCGTTTTAATTGATTGTAGGGCTTCGTCCACATGTTTCCCAAATAACGCTTGGCCATCAAAGGGTAAGTCTAGGATCTTATTCTGGACTTCTGGACGAAATGAGGTGGCTTTGAGCCAGCCCGGTCTTCTTAATACAGCAGCGCCTGCAAGCTGTCTGAAAGCAGTGGTCGCTATGTCCATAGCGCAGTCTATAAGCTCTGCAGACGCGCGTTGACCCTCTTGCACAGTCTTATTTGCCTCTGATTTTACGTCTTCCGGCAGTTGACTAATGAAAGGTGCAATATCTGCCCAAAGCTGTCTGTCGTATCGAGACAAAATAGCCAAGGAGTTGGCAGCTCTAAGCACTAAGCTGGCCATAGAAGAAAATCTCTTTCCTATGTTGTCTAGCCTTCTACCCTCCTTATCTGGGGGCGCAGAAATTGGAGCAGAAGGATTCTTTGAGCCGCTTGAGCTACTACGGAATCTGGAGGAGGATGGCCTGTCAAGCATGTTAGGGCATCATCGGGAGCTTTGTATTTCTTATCCAGATGTGGTAAAACTGCTGTGACTGTTGCTGGATTAGTCATGACCTTAAGGCCTTCTTCCCACAAATAGTTCACCATCGGGATGGAACGCACAGACTTCTGGAAGGGCTCTTTAAAATCATAAAGGAAACAATCTGTCTGCTTCGTAGGTAGCGGTAATGCAAAGCGCTTGGCTGCCCTCTCTAAGAGATTGTGAAAACCTCCAATGTCTTCAGGTGGGGATTCCACCTTCGAACGAATGAGAAGGAGAAGATGGAGCAGGAATAATATACTCGTCCCACTCTGAGTGAGCATCTATGAGCTCTCCTTCTTCTTGATCTCCATCAGAAATGTCAGTGTCCTGGGGGAATTGTCATGTCTGGGGTAGCCACATCTGTGAGATGCAAAGTCGTCGGTCTTTGATGTGGAGTAGAAGGACCAGAAATGGGCGATGGATGAGGCTGTTCTCCTTGTGGAGGAAACCTTCTGTTATAATCCACCAACATGGCTCTAAGGCCAGTAAGCAGGTCGGAAGGGATATACGTTCCCTGTTGATACTGCTGATGCTCCAAGGAAGCCTGGGGATCATACGCTTCCTCATATTCCTCCTCTTCCTGATATTTTACATTCAATTCAGAGGGGCTGTGGGCCGTACCAAAAGGTCCATCTTCATCTGAATCATCATCTCCCTCCAAAAGATGTACTGGTACCAGGGAGGATACCTTACTAGGTGAAGTGTGGGTTGGAGTTAATGTTTCTGTTCTTTTTTTATATTTTTCCCTCGTCGACGGTGTCGTCGACGACTAAACTGACTTTGTCGTAGACGGTGCCGTCGATGCTGGACGCACTGTTATCTTAATAGCCGCAAGCTTCGCCGACGAGTCTACAGTCGACGGTAAAGCTGATACCGACGTCAGCGCCGTCGACGATGACGAGGTGTAGACGGTCATCGACGCTGAAGTCGTCGTTGTAGTTCTCGTCGACGGTGGTGTACTCATCGACGATGTCGCAGACGGAGCCGTGGACGACGGAACATCTAAAGTAGTTGGAGTCGTCAGCAATGCTCCCACCGACGGTGCCGTCGACGGGGAATCCGTCGACGAGGCCTTTTTTCCAGTCACAGAAGATGGCTTTTTGAAAGGCACAGATGGAGGAACAGATGAGGATTTCCTATGCCTCTCAGAACTGGAAGAACGTTTTTTCCCCTCTTTACTTGAGAGTCTAGTTGGGGAAGAAGATGGGCTGCGACCCTTATAAGACCCTGAAGCAGTCTTTTTGAGGGCGTTCCTTGAGGTTTGTGAGGGAGATCTAGGGCGTGATCTTGCTCTTTTAGTTGATCTCTTGGATGTTGATGATTCCTCACTCTCAGAATCAGAAACTGGATCCTTCCTATGCTTCAGTTTCTGCAGCCATATTAGTAATCTGCCTTCTCTATCCTTTAAGGTTTTTAAGGCAAATCTTACAGTCTTTGGCTGAATGATCTGGATAGAGGCAGTAAATGCAGTCTTGATGAGGATCTTCAGAGTGAAGTCTTTTCTTCCCACAAGTCTTGCAGTCTCTAAAGAGACTTTTCTTTTCCTTGTCAGACATAGTTGAAAATAGCTGACAAATCAAAATTATCGAGTTTCTCTGAGAGAAAAAGAGCTGAATAAAGGTGTGAAAACAGAGCAGAGCTCTGAGGAGACTCCCTAGCAGGACGTGCGGTAGAAAATCTGAGGTGCTAGAGCTTCTCTCAGGAGGTTCTGAAGGGTGCTGTCGCCTGATTGGTGGAGGATCAAGTTTGGTCCTTTTCACAAAATGACTCTGATAGACTATCAAATTGAAGAGGCCTAGGGCCTTTTTCGCTTCAATATGTTTTAACATTACTTATGAAAACTTATACCGGGACTCCCATCTCGACGACGTGGAATGATTCAAGCATGTGAATCTATGAAAGTTCCAATACTGGAGTAATATGTGTTTTTCACCACTGACTGTTTCACTACTTTGCACCTCGATTAGTTGTTCAGTGTTCACCAATTGCAGACTACATTTTGTATTCAGTTTAGCTGCCTATTGACTTTATTGTAGGGTTAAGAACTAGCAGTTGAGACCTTGTTAAATCTGTCTGTGTTTTTCCACACTGTAAACTGTGCTTGTTTTCATATTCTTTCTCTCCGAAGAGCTGGGACATATTATCACCGAACAGTTAGTCAGTCAGCACAATAAGAATGTACCAGACTTCTGTTTTTTGTGCAAGGAGGGAACAGTTTGGCCTTGGGAGAAATACCTTGGGATGTTGGCCAATTCTCAACGAGTTCCTTTCACCTCTGACCTACACTAGCCAGCATTTTTTTATATTTCCTTCTTAGGGGAGGGGTTTTTCTAAAAATCCCTTTGGTTCTTTAAGATATAAAAAGGTGGCCCTTCTCAATAGCAGTGGAATTTCCAAGACCTCAGTCAGGATTAGACGTCGAATGCCTGACACATCTCTCCCGTGAGGGTGGACATCTTTCTCGCAGTTGAACGGGGTCATCTTCTTGCTGGCATGAGAAAGATGAAGAGCTTTGCAGGCCCTACAGTGATGAATTTTTACTTTATTCTTTGCTTTGCATAATCATAACTCCATATATTTGCTGTGCACATTGCAGTTGAGAATCATTTAGGTACATTTTCCTTTCATTACTGTGACTATTTTTAAACGTGTGTTTTTGACCTGCTAATCTCCTTTTTTAGTAACTTTGTGGTGAAATAATAATAAAAATGTCTTCTTTGAACTGAAGTGCATTCCAGAGATTTTTGTCAGCTCGGTCATTAGTGAAAGCAAAACAGCATGGCACTCTGAGGGGAGTGCCATGTCGACTTAGTCTTGTTCTCCCCACCAACACACACAAGCTGTGAGGCAGTGTGCATGTGCTGATTGAGGGGTTCCCAGGGCGGCATAATACATGCTGTGGCCCTTAAAAACCTTCTCTGGCCAAAGGGCCCTTTGTACCAGGGGTACCTTTTTACAAAGGACTTATTTGTGTGCCAGCGCTGTGCGAATTGTGGAGACAAAGATACAGTTTTAGGGAAAGAACACTGGTGCTGGGACCTGGTTAGCAGGGTCCCAGCATACTTTCAATCATAACCGACATCAACAAAAGATAAAAAGTTAGGGGGTAACCATGTCATGAGAGGCATTTTCCTACACTTTCCATTATGAGGTGGTGAAAAAGCAACATATATTTGTTTAGCATGTCTACAAGTCTTGTTTCTATCAATATAGAGCATAAGAGCACTTCTGACATCTAATGTGTGATGAGTACTCTCCGCAACAGATTCTGGTTGAGGGAAAAGAACAGCAGCTCAACTGATTGAGGTGGAAGTCAGAAACAACTTTTGGGAGGAATTAGGGATGTGTGTGGAGCTTTGGATTAAAAATGCCACCTTCCAAGAGAGATATTGAAAATGGCAGATATGCAAGGGGTCAAATGGAGGGCGCATCGCTCGTGTAAGAACAATGTTAAGATTCCATGAAGATGCAGGTGGAACCAGTGGTGGAATTACTCTCAAGCCCCTCAATGAAGGCTTTAAACTGGTATTTTGAATAAAGACATGTGTCGACTACTTTGTAGCTAGGCAGCTAGTGCAGCGAAATGAAAATGTCACTTACCCAGTGTACATCTGTTCGTGGCATCAGTCGCAGTAGATTCGCATGTTCTGCAATAGCTCGCCATCTGGTGTTGGGCCGGAGTGTTACAAGTTGTTTTTCTTCGAAGAAGTCTTTCGAGTCACGGGACCGAGTGACTCCTCCTTCTGTCTCCATTGCGCATGGGCGTCGACTCCATCTTCGATTGTTTTTCCCCGCCGAGGGTGAGGTAGGAGTTGAATTGTAGTAAAAGTGCCCATGCAATGGAGTGACTAAGTATGTACCTACTTAAGGTTGAGATGATACATATACAAATAGTTGAAGGTAACTTCCAAACTGCTACAGGCTCCCGGGGAGGCGGGTGGGCACATGCGAATCTACTGCGACTGATGCCACGAACAGATGTACACTGGGTAAGTGACATTTTCAGTTCGATGGCATCTGTCGCTGTAGATACGCATGTTCTGCATAGACTAGTAAGCAGTTATCTCCCCAAAAGCGGTGGATCAGCCTGTAGGAGTGGAAGTAGCTTGAAATAATGTTCTTAATACGGCTTGACCTACTGTGGCTTGTTGTGCGGATAACACGTCTACACAGTAGTGCTTGGTGAATGTGTGAGGCGTAGACCATGTGGCTGCCTTACAAATTTCTTGCATTGGGATGTTTCCTAGAAAGGCCATGGTAGCACCTTTTTTCCTGGTTGAGTGTGCCCTTGGTGTAATGGGCAGCTGTCGTTTAGCTTTAAGGTAGCAGATCTGGATGCATTTAACTATCCATCTGGCTATACCTTGTTTTGATATTGGGTTTCCTGCATGAGGTTTTTGAAATGCAATAAATAGTTGTTTAGTCTTTCTGATGTTCTTTGTTCTGTCAATGTAATACATCAATGCTCTTTTGACATCTAACGTATGTAGTGCCCTTTCAGCTACGGTATCTGGCTGTGGAAAGAACACTGGAAGTTCCACTGTTTGATTTAGATGGAACGGTGAAATAACCTTTGGCAAAAATTTAGGATTGGTCCTTAGGACGACCTTATTTTTGTGTAGTTGTATAAAAGGTTCCTGTACTGTAAACGCCTGAATCTCGCTTACTCTTCTTAGGGAAGTAATGGCGATGAGAAATGCCACCTTCCAGGTTAGGAACTGTATGTCGCAGGAGTGCATGGGTTCAAAAGGTGGACCCATAAGTCTAGTTAGGACAACATTTAGGTTCCATGAAGGAACAGGTGGTGTTCTTGGTGGTATAATTCTCCTAAGGCCCTCCATGAATGCTTTAATGACTGGTATCTTATATAGGGAAGTTGAATAGGTAGTCTGCAGGTATGCAGATATTGCTGCAAGGTGTATTTTAATGGAAGAGAAAGCCAGATTAGATTTTTGTAAGTGAAGCAAGTAACCCACTACATGTTCTGGAGTTGTGTGTAATGGTTGTATTTGATTAATATGACAGTAGCAAACAAACCTCTTCCATTTACTTGCATAGCAGTGCCTGGTGGATGGCCTTCTGGCTTGTTTTATGACTTCCATACATTCTTGGGTAAGTTGTAAGTGCCCGAATTCTAGGATTTCAGGAGCCAGATTGCTAGATTCAGCGATGCTGGATCTGGGTGTCTGATCTTTTGGTTGTGCTGTGTCAACAGATCTGGCCTGTTGGGCAATTTGATGCAGGGTACTACTGATAGGTCTAGCAGCGTTGTGTACCAGGGTTGCCTTGCCCAAGTTGGTGCTATCAATATGAGTTTGAGTTTGCTTTGACTGAGTTTGTTTACCAGGTAAGGAAGGAGAGGGAGAGGAGGAAAAGCGTAAGCAAATATCCCTGACCAGTTCATCCATAGGGCATTGCCTTGGGACTGTTTGTGTGGGTATCTGGATGCGAAGTTTTGGCATTTTGCGTTCTCCTTTGTCGCAAACAAGTCTATCTGAGGTGTTCCCCAGAGTTTGAAATAAATGTTCAGAATTTGGGGGTGAATTTCCCATTTGTGGACCTGTTGGTGATCTCGAGAGAGATTGTCTGCGAGTTGATTTTGGATCCATGGTATAAATTGTGCTATTAGGCGAATTTGGTTGTGAATTGCCCAACGCCAAATTTTTTGTGCTAGCAGGCTTAACTGCGTGGAGTGCGTCCCCCCTTGTTTGTTTAAATAATACATTGTTGTCATGTTGTCTGTTTTGACGAGAATGTATTTGTGAACTATTATTGGTTGGAAAGCTTTTAGTGCTTGAAAAACTGCTAGAAGTTCTAGGTGATTGATATGCAGTTTTGTTTGATGTACGTTCCATTGTCCTTGTATGCTGTGTTGATCGAGGTGTGCTCCCCACCCTGTCATGGAAGCATCTGTTGTTATTACGTATTGTGGCACTGGGTCTTGGAAAGGCCGCCCTTTGTTTAAATTGATGTTGTTCCACCACAGAAGCGAGAGGTAAGTTTGGCGGTCTATTAACACCAGATCTAGAAGGTGACCCTGTGCTTGAGACCACTGTGATGCTAGGCATTGTTGTAAGGGCCTCATGTGCAGTCTTGCGTTTGGGACAATGGCTATGCATGAAGACATCATGCCTAGGAGTTGTAATACCATCTTTGCTTGTATCTTTTGTGTTGGATACATGCGTTGTATGATGGTGTTGAAATTTCGAATTCTTTGTGGACTTGGAGTGGCTACTCCCTTTGATGTGTTTATTATGGCTCCTAGGTATTGTTGTACCTTGCGCGGCAGAATGTTGGATTTTGTGAAGTTGACGGTGAACCCGAGTTTGAAGAGGGTTTGTATGATCTGATTTGTGTGATTTGAGCACTCTATGAACGAATGGGCCTTGATTAGCCAGTCGTCCAAATATGGGAACACATGTATTTGCTGCCTTCTTATGTGTGCAGCGACTACCGCTAGCCATTTGGTAAAGACTCTTGGTGCGGTTGTTAATCCGAAAGGCAGTACCTTGAATTGGTAATGTATTCCTTTGAATACAAACCTTAGGTATTTCCTGTGCGATGGGTGTATTGGTATATGGAAATAAGCATCCTTGAGGTCTAAAGTTGCCATGTAGTCGTGTAGTTTTAGCAATGGCAATACTTCTTGTAGTGTGACCATGTGAAAGTGGTCTGATTTGATGAAAGTGTTCACTACTCTGAGGTCTAGGATTGGTCTCAGCGTTTTGTCCTTCTTTGGTATCAGAAAGTACAGTGAGTAAACTCCTGTGTTTATTTGTGTGTTTGGCACTAATTCGATTGCATTCTTTTGCAATAGTGCCTGCACTTCTATCTCCAGGAGATTGGAATGGTGTGTTGTCAAATTTTGTGCTTTTGGTGGTATGTTTGGAGGGAATTGTAGAAATTCTATGCAATAACCATGTTGGATAATTGCTAGAACCCAAGTGTCTGTAGTGATTTCCTCCCATGCTTTGTAATAATGACTTATTCTTCCCCCCACTGGTGTTGTGTGGAGGGGGTGAGTGACATGTGAGTCACTGTTTAGTAGTAGGGGTTTTGGGGCTCTGAAATCTTCCTCTATTTCTAGGGAAATGCCCTCCTCTATATTGTCCCCGAAAACCTCCTCTATACTGTCCCTGGTAACTGGACGGTGTTGCTTGTGAGGTGCTGGCTTGTGTGCTCTGACCCCGAAACCCCCCTCGAAAGGGCGTTTTACGGAATGTGCTGTAATTCCCTCTGCTCTGCGGGGAGTAGAGTGCGCCCATAGCTTTGGCAGTGTCCGTATCTTTTTTGAGTTTCTCAATCGCTGTGTCCACTTGTGGACCGAACAGTTCTTTTTCATTAAAAGGCATATTGAGAACTGCTTGTTGAATCTCTGGTTTAAATCCAGACGTTCGGAGCCATGCATGCCTTCTGATAGTTACAGATTGTAAGGAAATGCCTCCTTGGCATGGTTGCCCCCTGACTTTTTGCCTTTGCTGATGCTATGTTTACAATTGAAAGAGTGCTGAGGCCTGCTAACCAGGCCCCAGCACCAGTGTTCTTTCCCTAACCTGTACTTTTGTATCCACAATTGGCAGACCCTGGCATCCAGATAAGTCCCTTGTAACTGGTACTTCTAGTACCAAGGGCCCTGATGCCAAGGAAGGTCTCTAAGGGCTGCAGCATGTCTTATGCCACCCTGGAGACCCCTCACTCAGCACAGACACACTGCTTGCCAGCTTGTGTGTGCTAGTGAGGACAAAACGAGTAAGTCGACATGGCACTCCCCTCAGGGTGCCATGCCAGCCTCTCACTGCCTATGCAGTATAGGTAAGACACCCCTCTAGCAGGCCTTACAGCCCTAAGGCAGGGTGCACTATACCATAGGTGAGGGTACCAGTGCATGAGCATGGTACCCCTACAGTGTCTAAACAAAACCTTAGACATTGTAAGTGCAGGGTAGCCATAAGAGTATATGGTCTGGGAGTTTGTCAAACACGAACTCCACAGCACCATAATGGCTACACTGAAAACTGGGAAGTTTGGTATCAAACTTCTCAGCACAATAAATGCACACTGATGCCAGTGTACATTTTATTGTAAAATACACCACAGAGGGCACCTTAGAGGTGCCCCCCTGAAACTTAACCGACTGTCTGTGTAGGCTGACTAGTTTTAGCAGCCTGCCACAAACCGAGACATGTTGCTGGCCCCATGGGGAGAGTGCCTTTGTCACTCTGAGGCCAGTAACAAAGCCTGCACTGGGTGGAGATGCTAACACCTCCCCCAGGCAGGAATTGTCACACCTGGCGGTGAGCCTCAAAGGCTCACCTCCTTTGTGCCAACCCAGCAGGACACTCCAGCTAGTGGAGTTGCCCGCCCCCTCCGGCCAGGCCCCACTTTTGGCGGCAAGGCCGGAGAAAATAATGAGAAAAACAAGGAGGAGTCACTGGCCAGTCAGGACAGCCCCTAAGGTGTCCTGAGCTGAGGTGACTAACTTTTAGAAATCCTCCATCTTGCAGATGGAGGATTCCCCCAATATGGTTAGGATTGTGTCCCCCTCCCCTTGGGAGGAGGCACAAAGAGGGTGTACCCACCCTCAGGGCTAGTAGCCATTGGCTACTAACCCCCCAGACCTAAACACGCCCTTAAATTTAGTATTTAAGGGCTACCCTGAACCCTAGAAAATTAGATTCCTGCAACTACCAGAAGAAGGACTGCCCAGCTGAAAACCCCTGCAGCGGAAGACCAGAAGACGACAACTGCCTTGGCTCCAGAAACTCACCGGCCTGTCTCCTGCCTTCCAAAGATCCTGCTCCAGCGACGCCTTCCAAAGGGACCAGCGACCTCGACATCCTCTGAGGACTGCCCCTGCTTCGAAAAGACAAGAAACTCCCGAGGACAGCGGACCTGCTCCAAGAAAAGCTGCAACTTTGTTTCCAGCAGCTTTAAAGAACCCTGCAAGCTCCCCGCAAGAAGCGTGAGACTTGCAACACTGCACCCGGCGACCCCGACTCGGCTGGTGGCGATCCAACACCTCAGGAGGGACCCCAGGACTACTCTGATACTGTGAGTACCAAAACCTGTCCCCCCTGAGCCCCCACCGCGCCGCCTGCAGAGGGAATCCCGAGGCTTCCCCTGACCGCGACTCTTTGAACCTAAAGTCCCGACGCCTGGGAGAGACCCTGCACCCGCAGCCCCCAGGACCTGAAGGACCGGACTTTCACTGGAGAAGTGACCCCCAGGAGTCCCTCTCCCTGGCCCAAGTGGAGGTTTCCCCGAGGAATCCCCCCCTTGCCTGCCTGCAGCGCTGAAGAGATCCCGAGATCTCTCATAGACTAACATTGCGAACCCGACGCTTGTTTCTACACTGCACCCGGCCGCCCCCGCGCCGCTGAGGGTGAAATTTCTGTGTGGACTTGTGTCCCCCCCGGTGCCCTACAAAACCCCCCTGGTCTGCCCTCCGAAGACGCGGGTACTTACCTGCAAGCAGACCGGAACCGGGGCACCCCCTTCTCTCCATTCTAGCCTATGTGTTTTGGGCACCACTTTGAACTCTGCACCTGACCGGCCCTGAGCTGCTGGTGTGGTGACTTTGGGGTTGCTCTGAACCCCCAACGGTGGGCTACCTTGGACCAAGAACTGAACCCTGTAAGTGTCTTACTTACCTGGTTAACCTAACAAATACTTACCTCCCCTAGGAACTGTGAAAATTGCAGTAAGTGTCCACTTTTAAAACAGCTATTTGTGAATAACTTGAAAAGTATACATGCAATTTTGATGATTTGAAGTTCCTAAAGTACTTACCTGCAATACCTTTCGAATGAGATATTACATGTAGAATTTGAACCTGTGGTTCTTAAAATAAACTAAGAAAAGATATTTTTCTATATAAAAACCTATTGGCTGGATTTGTCTCTGAGTGTGTGTACCTCATTTATTGTCTATGTGTATGTACAACAAATGCTTAACACTACTCCTTGGATAAGCCTACTGCTCGACCACACTACCACAAAATAGAGCATTAGTATTATCTATTTTTACCACTATTTTACCTCTAAGGGGAACCCTTGGACTCTGTGCATGCTATTCCTTACTTTGAAATAGCACATACAGAGCCAACTTCCTACATTGGTGGATCAGCGGTGGGGTACAAGACTTTGCATTTGCTGGACTACTCAGCCAATACCTGATCACACGACAAATTCCAAAATTGTCATTAGAAATTGATTTTTGCAATTTGAAAAGTTTTCTAAATTCTTAAAAGACCTGCTAGGGCCTTGTGTTAGATCCTGTTTAGCATTTCTTTTAGAGTTTAAAAGTTTGTAAAAGTTTGAATTAGATTCTAGAACCAGTTGTAGATTCTTAAAAAGTATTCCAACTTTTAGAAGCAAAATGTCTAGCACAGATGTGACTGTGGTGGAACTCGACACCACACCTTACCTCCATCTTAAGATGAGGGAGCTAAGGTCACTCTGTAAAATAAAGAAAATAACAATGGGCCCCAAACCTACCAAAATACAGCTCCAGGAGCTTTTGGCAGAGTTTGAAAAGGCCAACCCCTCTGAGGGTGGCAACTCAGAGGAAGAGGATAGTGACTTGGAGGAAAATTCCCCCCTACCAGTCCTATCTAGGGAGAACAGGGTCCCTCAAACCCTGACTCCTAAAATAATAGTCAGAGATGCTGGTTCCCTCACAGGAGAGACCAACACCTCTGAAATCACTGAGGATAGCCCCAGTGAAGAGGACATCCAGTTAGCCAGGATGGCCAAAAGATTGGCTTTGGAAAGACAGATCCTAGCCATAGAGAGGGAAAGACAAGAGATGGGCCTAGGACCCATCAATGGTGGCAGCAACATAAATAGGGTCAGAGATTCTCCTGACATGTTGAAATTCCCTAAAGGGATTGTAACTAAATATGAAGATGGTGATGACATCACCAAATGGTTCACAGCTTTTGAGAGGGCTTGTGTAACCAGAAAAGTGAACAGATCTCACTGGGGTGCTCTCCTTTGGGAAATGTTCACAGGAAAGTGTAGGGATAGACTCCTCACACTCTCTGGACAAGATGCAGAATCTTATGACCTCATGAAGGGTACCCTGATTGAGGGCTTTGGATTCTCCACTGAGGAGTATAGGATTAGATTCAGGGGGGCTCAAAAATCCTCGAGCCAGACCTGGGTTGACTTTGTAGACTACTCAGTGAAAACACTAGATGGTTGGATTCAAGGCAGTGGTGTAAGTAATTATGATGGGCTGTACAATTTATTTGTGAAAGAACACCTGTTAAGTAATTGTTTCAATGATAAACTGCATCAGCATCTGGTAGACCTAGGACCAATTTCTCCCCAAGAATTGGGAAAGAAGGCGGACCATTGGGTCAAGACAAGGGTGTCCAAGACTTCAACAGGGGGTGACCAAAAGAAAGGGGTCACAAAGACTCCCCAGGGGAAGGGTGATGAGACAACCAAAACTAAAAATAGTAAAGAGTCTTCTACAGGCCCCCAAAAACCTGCACAGGAGGGTGGGCCCAGAGCCTCTTCACAAAACAATGGGTACAAGGGTAAAAACTTTGATCCCAAAAAGGCCTGGTGTCATAGCTGTAAACAGCATGGACACCAAACTGGAGACAAGGCCTGTCCCAAGAAAGGTTCCACTCCAAACTCCCATCCAGGTAACACTGGTATGGCTAGTCTCCAAGTGGGATCAACAGTGTGCCCAGAGCAAATCAGGGTCCACACTGAAGCTACTCTAGTTTCTGAGGGTGGGGTGGATTTAGCCACACTAGCTGTCTGGCCGCCTAACATGCAAAAATACAGACAGCAACTCTTAATTAATGGGACTAGAATAGAGGGCCTGAGGGATACAGGTGCCAGTGTCACCATGGTGACAGAGAAACTGGTTTCCCCTGGCCAATACCTGACTGGAAAAACTTACACAGTCACCAACGCTGACAATCAGAAAAAAGTACATCCCATGGCAATGGTTACTTTAGAATGGGGAGGGGTCAATGGCCTGAAACAGGTGGTGGTCTCCTCAAATATCCCAGTGGACTGTCTGCTTGGAAATGACCTGGAGTCCTCAGCATGGGCTGAGGTAGAACTAAAAACCCATGCAGCAATGCTGGGTATCCCTGAACTGGTGTGTGTGAAAACAAGAGCACAGTGCAAGGCACAGGGTGAACAAGTAGAGCTGGAGTCTGGAAGAATGGCCCAGCCTACCAAGAGGAAAGGAAAGTCAGTTGGGAAACCAACTGCAACACAGCAAAAGAAAGGGAACCTCTCTTCTCAGGAAGAAGTTCTGCCCTCTGAGGGAACTGAGCCTTTGGAGCTTGAACCTTACCAGGTTGAGCTCTTAGGCCCAGGGGGACCCTCAAGGGAGGAGCTGTGTAAGGGACAAGAAACCTGTCCCTCTCTTGAAGGCCTTAGGCAGCAAGCTGCTGAAGAGTCCAAAGGCAAGAAAAATGGAACGCATAGGGTCTATTGGGAAGATGGACTCCTGTACACTGAGGCCAGAGACCCCAAACCTGGTGCCACTAGGAGAGTGGTAGTGCCTCAGCTGTTCAGAGAGTTCATCCTAACATTGGCCCATGACATTCCCCTTGCTGGACATTTGGGACAAACCAAGACGTGGGAGAGGTTAGTCAACCACTTCTACTGGCCCAATATGTCCAACATGGTTAAGGAGTTTTGCCTCTCCTGCCCCACCTGTCAAGCCAGTGGTAAGACAGGTGGGCATCCAAAGGCCCCCCTCATTCCACTTCCAGTGGTGGGGGTTCCCTTTGAAAGAGTGGGTGTGGACATAGTTGGTCCACTAGAACCTCCCACAGCCTCAGGAAATATGTATATCCTGGTAGTAGTGGATCATGCTACCAGGTATCCTGAAGCTATTCCCCTTAGGTCGACTACTGCCCCTGCAGTAGCCAAGGCCCTCATTGGTATCTTTACCAGAGTGGGTTTCCCTAAGGAGGTGGTGTCTGACAGAGGTACCAACTTCATGTCAGCATACCTAAAGCACATGTGGAATGAGTGTGGAGTGACTTATAAATTCACTACACCATACCATCCACAAACTAATGGCTTGGTTGAGAGATTCAACAAGACATTAAAAGGCATGATCATGGGGCTCCCAGAAAAACTCAAAAGGAGATGGGATGTCCTCTTGCCATGTCTGCTTTTCGCTTACAGAGAGGTGCCACAGAAGGGAGTAGGATTCTCACCCTTTGAACTTCTGTTTGGTCATCCTGTAAGGGGACCACTTGCCCTTGTTAAAGAAGGCTGGGAGAGACCTCTCCATGAGCCTAAACAGGACATAGTGGACTATGTACTTGGCCTTCGCTCTAGAATGGCAGAGTACATGGAAAAGGCAACCAAAAACCTTGAGGCCAGCCAACAGCTCCAGAAGTTTTGGTATGACCAAAAGGCTGCACTGGTTGAGTTCCAACCAGGGCAGAAAGTCTGGGTTCTGGAGCCTGTGGCTCCCAGGGCACTCCAGGACAAATGGAGTGGCCCTTACCCAGTACTAGAGAGGAAGAGTCAGGTCACCTACTTGGTGGACCTGGGCACAAGCAGGAGCCCCAAGAGGGTGATCCATGTAAACCGCCTTAAGCTCTTCCACGACAGGGCTGATGTCAATCTGTTGATGGTAACAGATGAGGATCAGGAGGCAGAGAGTGAACCTCTCCCTGATCTTCTGTCATCAGACCCAAAAGATGGTACAGTAGATGGAGTGATCTACTCAGACACCCTCTCTGGCCAACAGCAAGCTGATTGTAGGAGAGTCCTACAACAGTTTCCTGAACTCTTCTCCTTAACCCCTGGTCAGACACACCTGTGTACCCATGATGTGGACACAGGAGACAGCATGCCTGTCAAGAACAAAATCTTTAGACAATCTGACCATGTTAAAGAAAGCATCAAGGTGGAAGTCCACAAGATGCTGGAATTGGGAGTAATTGAGCGCTCTGACAGCCCCTGGGCTAGCCCAGTGGTCTTAGTCCCCAAACCTCACACCAAAGATGGAAAGAAAGAGATGAGGTTTTGTGTGGACTACAGAGGGCTCAATTCTGTCACCAAGACAGATGCTCATCCAATCCCAAGAGCTGATGAGCTCATTGATAAATTAGGTGCTGCCAAATTTCTAAGTACCTTTGACTTGACAGCTGGGTACTGGCAAATAAAAATGGCACCTGGAGCAAAAGAAAAGACAGCATTCTCCACACCTGATGGGCATTATCAGTTTACTGTTATGCCCTTTGGTTTAAAGAATGCCCCTGCCACCTTCCAAAGGTTGGTGAATCAAGTCCTTGCTGGCTTGGAGTCCTTTAGCACAGCTTATCTTGATGATATTGCTGTCTTTAGCTCCACCTGGCAGGATCACCTGGTCCACCTGAGGAAGGTTTTGAAGGCTCTGCAATCTGCAGGCCTCTCTATCAAGGCATCCAAATGCCAGATAGGGCAGGGAACTGTGGTTTACTTGGGACACCTTGTAGGTGGAGGCCAAGTTCAGCCACTCCAACCCAAGATCCAGACTATTCTGGACTGGGTAGCTCCAAAAACCCAGACTCAAGTCAGGGCATTCCTTGGCTTGACTGGGTATTACAGGAGGTTTGTGAAGGGATATGGATCCATTGTGACAGCCCTCACTGAACTCACCTCCAAGAAAATGCCCAAGAAAGTGAACTGGACTGTGGAATGCCAACAGGCCTTTGACACCCTGAAACAAGCAATGTGCTCAGCACCAGTTCTAAAAGCTCCAGATTATTCTAAGCAGTTCATTGTGCAGACTGATGCCTCTGAACATGGGATAGGGGCAGTTTTGTCCCAAACAAATGATGATGGCCTTGACCAGCCTGTTGCTTTCATTAGCAGGAGGTTACTCCCCAGGGAGCAGCGTTGGAGTGCCATTGAGAGGGAGGCCTTTGCTGTGGTTTGGTCCCTGAAGAAGCTGAGACCATACCTCTTTGGGACTCACTTCCTAGTTCAAACTGACCACAGACCTCTCAAATGGCTGATGCAAATGAAAGGTGAAAATCCTAAACTGTTGAGGTGGTCCATCTCCCTACAGGGAATGGACTTTATAGTGGAACACAGACCTGGGACTGCCCATGCCAATGCAGATGGCCTTTCCAGGTTCTTCCACTTAGAAAATGAAGACTCTCTTGGGAAAGGTTAGTCTCATCCTCTTTCGTTTGGGGGGGGGTTGTGTAAGGAAATGCCTCCTTGGCATGGTTGCCCCCTGACTTTTTGCCTTTGCTGATGCTATGTTTACAATTGAAAGAGTGCTGAGGCCTGCTAACCAGGCCCCAGCACCAGTGTTCTTTCCCTAACCTGTACTTTTGTATCCACAATTGGCAGACCCTGGCATCCAGATAAGTCCCTTGTAACTGGTACTTCTAGTACCAAGGGCCCTGATGCCAAGGAAGGTCTCTAAGGGCTGCAGCATGTCTTATGCCACCCTGGAGACCCCTCACTCAGCACAGACACA
Organism: Pleurodeles waltl; assembly: GCF_031143425.1. Taxonomy (NCBI): domain Eukaryota; kingdom Metazoa; phylum Chordata; class Amphibia; order Caudata; family Salamandridae; genus Pleurodeles; species Pleurodeles waltl. Next base: position 372,361,848 of record NC_090448.1, on the reverse strand, counting down.
CTGCTTGCCAGCTTGTGTGTGCTAGTGAGGACAAAACGAGTAAGTCGACATGGCACTCCCCTCAGGGTGCCATGCCAGCCTCTCACTGCCTATGCAGTATAGGTAAGACACCCCTCTAGCAGGCCTTACAGCCCTAAGGCAGGGTGCACTATACCATAGGTGAGGGTACCAGTGCATGAGCATGGTACCCCTACAGTGTCTAAACAAAACCTTAGACATTGTAAGTGCAGGGTAGCCATAAGAGTATATGGTCTGGGAGTTTGTCAAACACGAACTCCACAGCACCATAATGGCTACACTGAAAACTGGGAAGTTTGGTATCAAACTTCTCAGCACAATAAATGCACACTGATGCCAGTGTACATTTTATTGTAAAATACACCACAGAGGGCACCTTAGAGGTGCCCCCCTGAAACTTAACCGACTGTCTGTGTAGGCTGACTAGTTTTAGCAGCCTGCCACAAACCGAGACATGTTGCTGGCCCCATGGGGAGAGTGCCTTTGTCACTCTGAGGCCAGTAACAAAGCCTGCACTGGGTGGAGATGCTAACACCTCCCCCAGGCAGGAATTGTCACACCTGGCGGTGAGCCTCAAAGGCTCACCTCCTTTGTGCCAACCCAGCAGGACACTCCAGCTAGTGGAGTTGCCCGCCCCCTCCGGCCAGGCCCCACTTTTGGCGGCAAGGCCGGAGAAAATAATGAGAAAAACAAGGAGGAGTCACTGGCCAGTCAGGACAGCCCCTAAGGTGTCCTGAGCTGAGGTGACTCTAACTTTTAGAAATCCTGCATCTTGCAGATGGAGGATTCCCCCAATATGGTTAGGATTGTGTCCCCCTCCCCTTGGGAGGAGGCACAAAGAGGGTGTACCCACCCTCAGGGCTAGTAGCCATTGGCTACTAACCCCCCAGACCTAAACACGCCCTTAAATTTAGTATTTAAGGGCTACCCTGAACCCTAGAAAATTAGATTCCTGCAACTACCAGAAGAAGGACTGCCCAGCTGAAAACCCCTGCAGCGGAAGACCAGAAGACGACAACTGCCTTGGCTCCAGAAACTCACCGGCCTGTCTCCTGCCTTCCAAAGATCCTGCTCCAGCGACGCCTTCCAAAGGGACCAGCGACCTCGACATCCTCTGAGGACTGCCCCTGCTTCGAAAAGACAAGAAACTCCCGAGGACAGCGGACCTGCTCCAAGAAAAGCTGCAACTTTGTTTCCAGCAGCTTTAAAGAACCCTGCAAGCTCCCCGCAAGAAGCGTGAGACTTGCAACACTGCACCCGGCGACCCCGACTCGGCTGGTGGCGATCCAACACCTCAGGAGGGACCCCAGGACTACTCTGATACTGTGAGTACCAAAACCTGTCCCCCCTGAGCCCCCACCGCGCCGCCTGCAGAGGGAATCCCGAGGCTTCCCCTGACCGCGACTCTTTGAACCTAAAGTCCCGACGCCTGGGAGAGACCCTGCACCCGCAGCCCCCAGGACCTGAAGGACCGGACTTTCACTGGAGAAGTGACCCCCAGGAGTCCCTCTCCCTGGCCCAAGTGGAGGTTTCCCCGAGGAATCCCCCCCTTGCCTGCCTGCAGCGCTGAAGAGATCCCGAGATCTCTCATAGACTAACATTGCGAACCCGACGCTTGTTTCTACACTGCACCCGGCCGCCCCCGCGCCGCTGAGGGTGAAATTTCTGTGTGGACTTGTGTCCCCCCCGGTGCCCTACAAAACCCCCCTGGTCTGCCCTCCGAAGACGCGGGTACTTACCTGCAAGCAGACCGGAACCGGGGCACCCCCTTCTCTCCATTCTAGCCTATGTGTTTTGGGCACCACTTTGAACTCTGCACCTGACCGGCCCTGAGCTGCTGGTGTGGTGACTTTGGGGTTGCTCTGAACCCCCAACGGTGGGCTACCTTGGACCAAGAACTGAACCCTGTAAGTGTCTTACTTACCTGGTTAACCTAACAAATACTTACCTCCCCTAGGAACTGTGAAAATTGCACTAAGTGTCCACTTTTAAAACAGCTATTTGTGAATAACTTGAAAAGTATACATGCAATTTTGATGATTTGAAGTTCCTAAAGTACTTACCTGCAATACCTTTCGAATGAGATATTACATGTAGAATTTGAACCTGTGGTTCTTAAAATAAACTAAGAAAAGATATTTTTCTATATAAAAACCTATTGGCTGGATTTGTCTCTGAGTGTGTGTACCTCATTTATTGTCTATGTGTATGTACAACAAATGCTTAACACTACTCCTTGGATAAGCCTACTGCTCGACCACACTACCACAAAATAGAGCATTAGTATTATCTATTTTTACCACTATTTTACCTCTAAGGGGAACCCTTGGACTCTGTGCATGCTATTCCTTACTTTGAAATAGCACATACAGAGCCAACTTCCTACATTGGTGGATCAGCGGTGGGGTACAAGACTTTGCATTTGCTGGACTACTCAGCCAATACCTGATCACACGACAAATTCCAAAATTGTCATTAGAAATTGATTTTTGCAATTTGAAAAGTTTTCTAAATTCTTAAAAGACCTGCTAGGGCCTTGTGTTAGATCCTGTTTAGCATTTCTTTTAGAGTTTAAAAGTTTGTAAAAGTTTGAATTAGATTCTAGAACCAGTTGTAGATTCTTAAAAAGTATTCCAACTTTTAGAAGCAAAATGTCTAGCACAGATGTGACTGTGGTGGAACTCGACACCACACCTTACCTCCATCTTAAGATGAGGGAGCTAAGGTCACTCTGTAAAATAAAGAAAATAACAATGGGCCCCAAACCTACCAAAATACAGCTCCAGGAGCTTTTGGCAGAGTTTGAAAAGGCCAACCCCTCTGAGGGTGGCAACTCAGAGGAAGAGGATAGTGACTTGGAGGAAAATTCCCCCCTACCAGTCCTATCTAGGGAGAACAGGGTCCCTCAAACCCTGACTCCTAAAATAATAGTCAGAGATGCTGGTTCCCTCACAGGAGAGACCAACACCTCTGAAATCACTGAGGATAGCCCCAGTGAAGAGGACATCCAGTTAGCCAGGATGGCCAAAAGATTGGCTTTGGAAAGACAGATCCTAGCCATAGAGAGGGAAAGACAAGAGATGGGCCTAGGACCCATCAATGGTGGCAGCAACATAAATAGGGTCAGAGATTCTCCTGACATGTTGAAATTCCCTAAAGGGATTGTAACTAAATATGAAGATGGTGATGACATCACCAAATGGTTCACAGCTTTTGAGAGGGCTTGTGTAACCAGAAAAGTGAACAGATCTCACTGGGGTGCTCTCCTTTGGGAAATGTTCACAGGAAAGTGTAGGGATAGACTCCTCACACTCTCTGGACAAGATGCAGAATCTTATGACCTCATGAAGGGTACCCTGATTGAGGGCTTTGGATTCTCCACTGAGGAGTATAGGATTAGATTCAGGGGGGCTCAAAAATCCTCGAGCCAGACCTGGGTTGACTTTGTAGACTACTCAGTGAAAACACTAGATGGTTGGATTCAAGGCAGTGGTGTAAGTAATTATGATGGGCTGTACAATTTATTTGTGAAAGAACACCTGTTAAGTAATTGTTTCAATGATAAACTGCATCAGCATCTGGTAGACCTAGGACCAATTTCTCCCCAAGAATTGGGAAAGAAGGCGGACCATTGGGTCAAGACAAGGGTGTCCAAGACTTCAACAGGGGGTGACCAAAAGAAAGGGGTCACAAAGACTCCCCAGGGGAAGGGTGATGAGACAACCAAAACTAAAAATAGTAAAGAGTCTTCTACAGGCCCCCAAAAACCTGCACAGGAGGGTGGGCCCAGAGCCTCTTCACAAAACAATGGGTACAAGGGTAAAAACTTTGATCCCAAAAAGGCCTGGTGTCATAGCTGTAAACAGCATGGACACCAAACTGGAGACAAGGCCTGTCCCAAGAAAGGTTCCACTCCAAACTCCCATCCAGGTAACACTGGTATGGCTAGTCTCCAAGTGGGATCAACAGTGTGCCCAGAGCAAATCAGGGTCCACACTGAAGCTACTCTAGTTTCTGAGGGTGGGGTGGATTTAGCCACACTAGCTGTCTGGCCGCCTAACATGCAAAAATACAGACAGCAACTCTTAATTAATGGGACTAGAATAGAGGGCCTGAGGGATACAGGTGCCAGTGTCACCATGGTGACAGAGAAACTGGTTTCCCCTGGCCAATACCTGACTGGAAAAACTTACACAGTCACCAACGCTGACAATCAGAAAAAAGTACATCCCATGGCAATGGTTACTTTAGAATGGGGAGGGGTCAATGGCCTGAAACAGGTGGTGGTCTCCTCAAATATCCCAGTGGACTGTCTGCTTGGAAATGACCTGGAGTCCTCAGCATGGGCTGAGGTAGAACTAAAAACCCATGCAGCAATGCTGGGTATCCCTGAACTGGTGTGTGTGAAAACAAGAGCACAGTGCAAGGCACAGGGTGAACAAGTAGAGCTGGAGTCTGGAAGAATGGCCCAGCCTACCAAGAGGAAAGGAAAGTCAGTTGGGAAACCAACTGCAACACAGCAAAAGAAAGGGAACCTCTCTTCTCAGGAAGAAGTTCTGCCCTCTGAGGGAACTGAGCCTTTGGAGCTTGAACCTTACCAGGTTGAGCTCTTAGGCCCAGGGGGACCCTCAAGGGAGGAGCTGTGTAAGGGACAAGAAACCTGTCCCTCTCTTGAAGGCCTTAGGCAGCAAGCTGCTGAAGAGTCCAAAGGCAAGAAAAATGGAACGCATAGGGTCTATTGGGAAGATGGACTCCTGTACACTGAGGCCAGAGACCCCAAACCTGGTGCCACTAGGAGAGTGGTAGTGCCTCAGCTGTTCAGAGAGTTCATCCTAACATTGGCCCATGACATTCCCCTTGCTGGACATTTGGGACAAACCAAGACGTGGGAGAGGTTAGTCAACCACTTCTACTGGCCCAATATGTCCAACATGGTTAAGGAGTTTTGCCTCTCCTGCCCCACCTGTCAAGCCAGTGGTAAGACAGGTGGGCATCCAAAGGCCCCCCTCATTCCACTTCCAGTGGTGGGGGTTCCCTTTGAAAGAGTGGGTGTGGACATAGTTGGTCCACTAGAACCTCCCACAGCCTCAGGAAATATGTATATCCTGGTAGTAGTGGATCATGCTACCAGGTATCCTGAAGCTATTCCCCTTAGGTCGACTACTGCCCCTGCAGTAGCCAAGGCCCTCATTGGTATTTTTACCAGAGTGGGTTTCCCTAAGGAGGTGGTGTCTGACAGAGGTACCAACTTCATGTCAGCATACCTAAAGCACATGTGGAATGAGTGTGGAGTGACTTATAAATTCACTACACCATACCATCCACAAACTAATGGCTTGGTTGAGAGATTCAACAAGACATTAAAAGGCATGATCATGGGGCTCCCAGAAAAACTCAAAAGGAGATGGGATGTCCTCTTGCCATGTCTGCTTTTCGCTTACAGAGAGGTGCCACAGAAGGGAGTAGGATTCTCACCCTTTGAACTTCTGTTTGGTCATCCTGTAAGGGGACCACTTGCCCTTGTTAAAGAAGGCTGGGAGAGACCTCTCCATGAGCCTAAACAGGACATAGTGGACTATGTACTTGGCCTTCGCTCTAGAATGGCAGAGTACATGGAAAAGGCAACCAAAAACCTTGAGGCCAGCCAACAGCTCCAGAAGTTTTGGTATGACCAAAAGGCTGCACTGGTTGAGTTCCAACCAGGGCAGAAAGTCTGGGTTCTGGAGCCTGTGGCTCCCAGGGCACTCCAGGACAAATGGAGTGGCCCTTACCCAGTACTAGAGAGGAAGAGTCAGGTCACCTACTTGGTGGACCTGGGCACAAGCAGGAGCCCCAAGAGGGTGATCCATGTAAACCGCCTTAAGCTCTTCCACGACAGGGCTGATGTCAATCTGTTGATGGTAACAGATGAGGATCAGGAGGCAGAGAGTGAACCTCTCCCTGATCTTCTGTCATCAGACCCAAAAGATGGTACAGTAGATGGAGTGATCTACTCAGACACCCTCTCTGGCCAACAGCAAGCTGATTGTAGGAGAGTCCTACAACAGTTTCCTGAACTCTTCTCCTTAACCCCTGGTCAGACACACCTGTGTACCCATGATGTGGACACAGGAGACAGCATGCCTGTCAAGAACAAAATCTTTAGACAATCTGACCATGTTAAAGAAAGCATCAAGGTGGAAGTCCACAAGATGCTGGAATTGGGAGTAATTGAGCGCTCTGACAGCCCCTGGGCTAGCCCAGTGGTCTTAGTCCCCAAACCTCACACCAAAGATGGAAAGAAAGAGATGAGGTTTTGTGTGGACTACAGAGGGCTCAATTCTGTCACCAAGACAGATGCTCATCCAATCCCAAGAGCTGATGAGCTCATTGATAAATTAGGTGCTGCCAAATTTCTAAGTACCTTTGACTTGACAGCTGGGTACTGGCAAATAAAAATGGCACCTGGAGCAAAAGAAAAGACAGCATTCTCCACACCTGATGGGCATTATCAGTTTACTGTTATGCCCTTTGGTTTAAAGAATGCCCCTGCCACCTTCCAAAGGTTGGTGAATCAAGTCCTTGCTGGCTTGGAGTCCTTTAGCACAGCTTATCTTGATGATATTGCTGTCTTTAGCTCCACCTGGCAGGATCACCTGGTCCACCTGAGGAAGGTTTTGAAGGCTCTGCAATCTGCAGGCCTCTCTATCAAGGCATCCAAATGCCAGATAGGGCAGGGAACTGTGGTTTACTTGGGACACCTTGTAGGTGGAGGCCAAGTTCAGCCACTCCAACCCAAGATCCAGACTATTCTGGACTGGGTAGCTCCAAAAACCCAGACTCAAGTCAGGGCATTCCTTGGCTTGACTGGGTATTACAGGAGGTTTGTGAAGGGATATGGATCCATTGTGACAGCCCTCACTGAACTCACCTCCAAGAAAATGCCCAAGAAAGTGAACTGGACTGTGGAATGCCAACAGGCCTTTGACACCCTGAAACAAGCAATGTGCTCAGCACCAGTTCTAAAAGCTCCAGATTATTCTAAGCAGTTCATTGTGCAGACTGATGCCTCTGAACATGGGATAGGGGCAGTTTTGTCCCAAACAAATGATGATGGCCTTGACCAGCCTGTTGCTTTCATTAGCAGGAGGTTACTCCCCAGGGAGCAGCGTTGGAGTGCCATTGAGAGGGAGGCCTTTGCTGTGGTTTGGTCCCTGAAGAAGCTGAGACCATACCTCTTTGGGACTCACTTCCTAGTTCAAACTGACCACAGACCTCTCAAATGGCTGATGCAAATGAAAGGTGAAAATCCTAAACTGTTGAGGTGGTCCATCTCCCTACAGGGAATGGACTTTATAGTGGAACACAGACCTGGGACTGCCCATGCCAATGCAGATGGCCTTTCCAGGTTCTTCCACTTAGAAAATGAAGACTCTCTTGGGAAAGGTTAGTCTCATCCTCTTTCGTTTGGGGGGGGGTTGTGTAAGGAAATGCCTCCTTGGCATGGTTGCCCCCTGACTTTTTGCCTTTGCTGATGCTATGTTTACAATTGAAAGAGTGCTGAGGCCTGCTAACCAGGCCCCAGCACCAGTGTTCTTTCCCTAACCTGTACTTTTGTATCCACAATTGGCAGACCCTGGCATCCAGATAAGTCCCTTGTAACTGGTACTTCTAGTACCAAGGGCCCTGATGCCAAGGAAGGTCTCTAAGGGCTGCAGCATGTCTTATGCCACCCTGGAGACCCCTCACTCAGCACAGACACACTGCTTGCCAGCTTGTGTGTGCTAGTGAGGACAAAACGAGTAAGTCGACATGGCACTCCCCTCAGGGTGCCATGCCAGCCTCTCACTGCCTATGCAGTATAGGTAAGACACCCCTCTAGCAGGCCTTACAGCCCTAAGGCAGGGTGCACTATACCATAGGTGAGGGTACCAGTGCATGAGCATGGTACCCCTACAGTGTCTAAACAAAACCTTAGACATTGTAAGTGCAGGGTAGCCATAAGAGTATATGGTCTGGGAGTTTGTCAAACACGAACTCCACAGCACCATAATGGCTACACTGAAAACTGGGAAGTTTGGTATCAAACTTCTCAGCACAATAAATGCACACTGATGCCAGTGTACATTTTATTGTAAAATACACCACAGAGGGCACCTTAGAGGTGCCCCCCTGAAACTTAACCGACTGTCTGTGTAGGCTGACTAGTTTTAGCAGCCTGCCACAAACCGAGACATGTTGCTGGCCCCATGGGGAGAGTGCCTTTGTCACTCTGAGGCCAGTAACAAAGCCTGCACTGGGTGGAGATGCTAACACCTCCCCCAGGCAGGAATTGTCACACCTGGCGGTGAGCCTCAAAGGCTCACCTCCTTTGTGCCAACCCAGCAGGACACTCCAGCTAGTGGAGTTGCCCGCCCCCTCCGGCCAGGCCCCACTTTTGGCGGCAAGGCCGGAGAAAATAATGAGAAAAACAAGGAGGAGTCACTGGCCAGTCAGGACAGCCCCTAAGGTGTCCTGAGCTGAGGTGACTCTAACTTTTAGAAATCCTCCATCTTGCAGATGGAGGATTCCCCCAATATGGTTAGGATTGTGTCCCCCTCCCCTTGGGAGGAGGCACAAAGAGGGTGTACCCACCCTCAGGGCTAGTAGCCATTGGCTACTAACCCCCCAGACCTAAACACGCCCTTAAATTTAGTATTTAAGGGCTACCCTGAACCCTAGAAAATTAGATTCCTGCAACTACCAGAAGAAGGACTGCCCAGCTGAAAACCCCTGCAGCGGAAGACCAGAAGACGACAACTGCCTTGGCTCCAGAAACTCACCGGCCTGTCTCCTGCCTTCCAAAGATCCTGCTCCAGCGACGCCTTCCAAAGGGACCAGCGACCTCGACATCCTCTGAGGACTGCCCCTGCTTCGAAAAGACAAGAAACTCCCGAGGACAGCGGACCTGCTCCAAGAAAAGCTGCAACTTTGTTTCCAGCAGCTTTAAAGAACCCTGCAAGCTCCCCGCAAGAAGCGTGAGACTTGCAACACTGCACCCGGCGACCCCGACTCGGCTGGTGGCGATCCAACACCTCAGGAGGGACCCCAGGACTACTCTGATACTGTGAGTACCAAAACCTGTCCCCCCTGAGCCCCCACCGCGCCGCCTGCAGAGGGAATCCCGAGGCTTCCCCTGACCGCGACTCTTTGAACCTAAAGCCCCGACGCCTGGGAGAGACCCTGCACCCGCAGCCCCCAGGACCTGAAGGACCGGACTTTCACTGGAGAAGTGACCCCCAGGAGTCCCTCTCCCTGGCCCAAGTGGAGGTTTCCCCGAGGAATCCCCCCCTTGCCTGCCTGCAGCGCTGAAGAGATCCCGAGATCTCTCATAGACTAACATTGCGAACCCGACGCTTGTTTCTACACTGCACCCGGCCGCCCCCGCGCCGCTGAGGGTGAAATTTCTGTGTGGACTTGTGTCCCCCCCGGTGCCCTACAAAACCCCCCTGGTCTGCCCTCCGAAGACGCGGGTACTTACCTGCAAGCAGACCGGAACCGGGGCACCCCCTTCTCTCCATTCTAGCCTATGTGTTTTGGGCACCACTTTGAACTCTGCACCTGACCGGCCCTGAGCTGCTGGTGTGGTGACTTTGGGGTTGCTCTGAACCCCCAACGGTGGGCTACCTTGGACCAAGAACTGAACCCTGTAAGTGTCTTACTTACCTGGTTAACCTAACAAATACTTACCTCCCCTAGGAACTGTGAAAATTGCACTAAGTGTCCACTTTTAAAACAGCTATTTGTGAATAACTTGAAAAGTATACATGCAATTTTGATGATTTGAAGTTCCTAAAGTACTTACCTGCAATACCTTTCGAATGAGATATTACATGTAGAATTTGAACCTGTGGTTCTTAAAATAAACTAAGAAAAGATATTTTTCTATATAAAAACCTATTGGCTGGATTTGTCTCTGAGTGTGTGTACCTCATTTATTGTCTATGTGTATGTACAACAAATGCTTAACACTACTCCTTGGATAAGCCTACTGCTCGACCACACTACCACAAAATAGAGCATTAGTATTATCTATTTTTACCACTATTTTACCTCTAAGGGGAACCCTTGGACTCTGTGCATGCTATTCCTTACTTTGAAATAGCACATACAGAGCCAACTTCCTACATTGGTGGATCAGCGGTGGGGTACAAGACTTTGCATTTGCTGGACTACTCAGCCAATACCTGATCACACGACAAATTCCAAAATTGTCATTAGAAATTGATTTTTGCAATTTGAAAAGTTTTCTAAATTCTTAAAAGACCTGCTAGGGCCTTGTGTTAGATCCTGTTTAGCATTTCTTTTAGAGTTTAAAAGTTTGTAAAAGTTTGAATTAGATTCTAGAACCAGTTGTAGATTCTTAAAAAGTATTCCAACTTTTAGAAGCAAAATGTCTAGCACAGATGTGACTGTGGTGGAACTCGACACCACACCTTACCTCCATCTTAAGATGAGGGAGCTAAGGTCACTCTGTAAAATAAAGAAAATAACAATGGGCCCCAAACCTACCAAAATACAGCTCCAGGAGCTTTTGGCAGAGTTTGAAAAGGCCAACCCCTCTGAGGGTGGCAACTCAGAGGAAGAGGATAGTGACTTGGAGGAAAATTCCCCCCTACCAGTCCTATCTAGGGAGAACAGGGTCCCTCAAACCCTGACTCCTAAAATAATAGTCAGAGATGCTGGTTCCCTCACAGGAGAGACCAACACCTCTGAAATCACTGAGGATAGCCCCAGTGAAGAGGACATCCAGTTAGCCAGGATGGCCAAAAGATTGGCTTTGGAAAGACAGATCCTAGCCATAGAGAGGGAAAGACAAGAGATGGGCCTAGGACCCATCAATGGTGGCAGCAACATAAATAGGGTCAGAGATTCTCCTGACATGTTGAAATTCCCTAAAGGGATTGTAACTAAATATGAAGATGGTGATGACATCACCAAATGGTTCACAGCTTTTGAGAGGGCTTGTGTAACCAGAAAAGTGAACAGATCTCACTGGGGTGCTCTCCTTTGGGAAATGTTCACAGGAAAGTGTAGGGATAGACTCCTCACACTCTCTGGACAAGATGCAGAATCTTATGACCTCATGAAGGGTACCCTGATTGAGGGCTTTGGATTCTCCACTGAGGAGTATAGGATTAGATTCAGGGGGGCTCAAAAATCCTCGAGCCAGACCTGGGTTGACTTTGTAGACTACTCAGTGAAAACACTAGATGGTTGGATTCAAGGCAGTGGTGTAAGTAATTATGATGGGCTGTACAATTTATTTGTGAAAGAACACCTGTTAAGTAATTGTTTCAATGATAAACTGCATCAGCATCTGGTAGACCTAGGACCAATTTCTCCCCAAGAATTGGGAAAGAAGGCGGACCATTGGGTCAAGACAAGGGTGTCCAAGACTTCAACAGGGGGTGACCAAAAGAAAGGGGTCACAAAGACTCCCCAGGGGAAGGGTGATGAGACAACCAAAACTAAAAATAGTAAAGAGTCTTCTACAGGCCCCCAAAAACCTGCACAGGAGGGTGGGCCCAGAGCCTCTTCACAAAACAATGGGTACAAGGGTAAAAACTTTGATCCCAAAAAGGCCTGGTGTCATAGCTGTAAACAGCATGGACACCAAACTGGAGACAAGGCCTGTCCCAAGAAAGGTTCCACTCCAAACTCCCATCCAGGTAACACTGGTATGGCTAGTCTCCAAGTGGGATCAACAGTGTGCCCAGAGCAAATCAGGGTCCACACTGAAGCTACTCTAGTTTCTGAGGGTGGGGTGGATTTAGCCACACTAGCTGTCTGGCCGCCTAACATGCAAAAATACAGACAGCAACTCTTAATTAATGGGACTAGAATAGAGGGCCTGAGGGATACAGGTGCCAGTGTCACCATGGTGACAGAGAAACTGGTTTCCCCTGGCCAATACCTGACTGGAAAAACTTACACAGTCACCAACGCTGACAATCAGAAAAAAGTACATCCCATGGCAATGGTTACTTTAGAATGGGGAGGGGTCAATGGCCTGAAACAGGTGGTGGTCTCCTCAAATATCCCAGTGGACTGTCTGCTTGGAAATGACCTGGAGTCCTCAGCATGGGCTGAGGTAGAACTAAAAACCCATGCAGCAATGCTGGGTATCCCTGAACTGGTGTGTGTGAAAACAAGAGCACAGTGCAAGGCACAGGGTGAACAAGTAGAGCTGGAGTCTGGAAGAATGGCCCAGCCTACCAAGAGGAAAGGAAAGTCAGTTGGGAAACCAACTGCAACACAGCAAAAGAAAGGGAACCTCTCTTCTCAGGAAGAAGTTCTGCCCTCTGAGGGAACTGAGCCTTTGGAGCTTGAACCTTACCAGGTTGAGCTCTTAGGCCCAGGGGGACCCTCAAGGGAGGAGCTGTGTAAGGGACAAGAAACCTGTCCCTCTCTTGAAGGCCTTAGGCAGCAAGCTGCTGAAGAGTCCAAAGGCAAGAAAAATGGAACGCATAGGGTCTATTGGGAAGATGGACTCCTGTACACTGAGGCCAGAGACCCCAAACCTGGTGCCACTAGGAGAGTGGTAGTGCCTCAGCTGTTCAGAGAGTTCATCCTAACATTGGCCCATGACATTCCCCTTGCTGGACATTTGGGACAAACCAAGACGTGGGAGAGGTTAGTCAACCACTTCTACTGGCCCAATATGTCCAACATGGTTAAGGAGTTTTGCCTCTCCTGCCCCACCTGTCAAGCCAGTGGTAAGACAGGTGGGCATCCAAAGGCCCCCCTCATTCCACTTCCAGTGGTGGGGGTTCCCTTTGAAAGAGTGGGTGTGGACATAGTTGGTCCACTAGAACCTCCCACAGCCTCAGGAAATATGTATATCCTGGTAGTAGTGGATCATGCTACCAGGTATCCTGAAGCTATTCCCCTTAGGTCGACTACTGCCCCTGCAGTAGCCAAGGCCCTCATTGGTATCTTTACCAGAGTGGGTTTCCCTAAGGAGGTGGTGTCTGACAGAGGTACCAACTTCATGTCAGCATACCTAAAGCACATGTGGAATGAGTGTGGAGTGACTTATAAATTCACTACACCATACCATCCACAAACTAATGGCTTGGTTGAGAGATTCAACAAGACATTAAAAGGCATGATCATGGGGCTCCCAGAAAAACTCAAAAGGAGATGGGATGTCCTCTTGCCATGTCTGCTTTTCGCTTACAGAGAGGTGCCACAGAAGGGAGTAGGATTCTCACCCTTTGAACTTCTGTTTGGTCATCCTGTAAGGGGACCACTTGCCCTTGTTAAAGAAGGCTGGGAGAGACCTCTCCATGAGCCTAAACAGGACATAGTGGACTATGTACTTGGCCTTCGCTCTAGAATGGCAGAGTACATGGAAAAGGCAACCAAAAACCTTGAGGCCAGCCAACAGCTCCAGAAGTTTTGGTATGACCAAAAGGCTGCACTGGTTGAGTTCCAACCAGGGCAGAAAGTCTGGGTTCTGGAGCCTGTGGCTCCCAGGGCACTCCAGGACAAATGGAGTGGCCCTTACCCAGTACTAGAGAGGAAGAGTCAGGTCACCTACTTGGTGGACCTGGGCACAAGCAGGAGCCCCAAGAGGGTGATCCATGTAAACCGCCTTAAGCTCTTCCACGACAGGGCTGATGTCAATCTGTTGATGGTAACAGATGAGGATCAGGAGGCAGAGAGTGAACCTCTCCCTGATCTTCTGTCATCAGACCCAAAAGATGGTACAGTAGATGGAGTGATCTACTCAGACACCCTCTCTGGCCAACAGCAAGCTGATTGTAGGAGAGTCCTACAACAGTTTCCTGAACTCTTCTCCTTAACCCCTGGTCAGACACACCTGTGTACCCATGATGTGGACACAGGAGACAGCATGCCTGTCAAGAACAAAATCTTTAGACAATCTGACCATGTTAAAGAAAGCATCAAGGTGGAAGTCCACAAGATGCTGGAATTGGGAGTAATTGAGCGCTCTGACAGCCCCTGGGCTAGCCCAGTGGTCTTAGTCCCCAAACCTCACACCAAAGATGGAAAGAAAGAGATGAGGTTTTGTGTGGACTACAGAGGGCTCAATTCTGTCACCAAGACAGATGCTCATCCAATCCCAAGAGCTGATGAGCTCATTGATAAATTAGGTGCTGCCAAATTTCTAAGTACCTTTGACTTGACAGCTGGGTACTGGCAAATAAAAATGGCACCTGGAGCAAAAGAAAAGACAGCATTCTCCACACCTGATGGGCATTATCAGTTTACTGTTATGCCCTTTGGTTTAAAGAATGCCCCTGCCACCTTCCAAAGGTTGGTGAATCAAGTCCTTGCTGGCTTGGAGTCCTTTAGCACAGCTTATCTTGATGATATTGCTGTCTTTAGCTCCACCTGGCAGGATCACCTGGTCCACCTGAGGAAGGTTTTGAAGGCTCTGCAATCTGCAGGCCTCTCTATCAAGGCATCCAAATGCCAGATAGGGCAGGGAACTGTGGTTTACTTGGGACACCTTGTAGGTGGAGGCCAAGTTCAGCCACTCCAACCCAAGATCCAGACTATTCTGGACTGGGTAGCTCCAAAAACCCAGACTCAAGTCAGGGCATTCCTTGGCTTGACTGGGTATTACAGGAGGTTTGTGAAGGGATATGGATCCATTGTGACAGCCCTCACTGAACTCACCTCCAAGAAAATGCCCAAGAAAGTGAACTGGACTGTGGAATGCCAACAGGCCTTTGACACCCTGAAACAAGCAATGTGCTCAGCACCAGTTCTAAAAGCTCCAGATTATTCTAAGCAGTTCATTGTGCAGACTGATGCCTCTGAACATGGGATAGGGGCAGTTTTGTCCCAAACAAATGATGATGGCCTTGACCAGCCTGTTGCTTTCATTAGCAGGAGGTTACTCCCCAGGGAGCAGCGTTGGAGTGCCATTGAGAGGGAGGCCTTTGCTGTGGTTTGGTCCCTGAAGAAGCTGAGACCATACCTCTTTGGGACTCACTTCCTAGTTCAAACTGACCACAGACCTCTCAAATGGCTGATGCAAATGAAAGGTGAAAATCCTAAACTGTTGAGGTGGTCCATCTCCCTACAGGGAATGGACTTTATAGTGGAACACAGACCTGGGACTGCCCATGCCAATGCAGATGGCCTTTCCAGGTTCTTCCACTTAGAAAATGAAGACTCTCTTGGGAAAGGTTAGTCTCATCCTCTTTCGTTTGGGGGGGGGTTGTGTAAGGAAATGCCTCCTTGGCATGGTTGCCCCCTGACTTTTTGCCTTTGCTGATGCTATGTTTACAATTGAAAGAGTGCTGAGGCCTGCTAACCAGGCCCCAGCACCAGTGTTCTTTCCCTAACCTGTACTTTTGTATCCACAATTGGCAGACCCTGGCATCCAGATAAGTCCCTTGTAACTGGTACTTCTAGTACCAAGGGCCCTGATGCCAAGGAAGGTCTCTAAGGGCTGCAGCATGTCTTATGCCACCCTGGAGACCCCTCACTCAGCACAGACACACTGCTTGCCAGCTTGTGTGTGCTAGTGAGGACAAAACGAGTAAGTCGACATGGCACTCCCCTCAGGGTGCCATGCCAGCCTCTCACTGCCTATGCAGTATAGGTAAGACACCCCTCTAGCAGGCCTTACAGCCCTAAGGCAGGGTGCACTATACCATAGGTGAGGGTACCAGTGCATGAGCATGGTACCCCTACAGTGTCTAAACAAAACCTTAGACATTGTAAGTGCAGGGTAGCCATAAGAGTATATGGTCTGGGAGTTTGTCAAACACGAACTCCACAGCACCATAATGGCTACACTGAAAACTGGGAAGTTTGGTATCAAACTTCTCAGCACAATAAATGCACACTGATGCCAGTGTACATTTTATTGTAAAATACACCACAGAGGGCACCTTAGAGGTGCCCCCCTGAAACTTAACCGACTGTCTGTGTAGGCTGACTAGTTTTAGCAGCCTGCCACAAACCGAGACATGTTGCTGGCCCCATGGGGAGAGTGCCTTTGTCACTCTGAGGCCAGTAACAAAGCCTGCACTGGGTGGAGATGCTAACACCTCCCCCAGGCAGGAATTGTCACACCTGGCGGTGAGCCTCAAAGGCTCACCTCCTTTGTGCCAACCCAGCAGGACACTCCAGCTAGTGGAGTTGCCCGCCCCCTCCGGCCAGGCCCCACTTTTGGCGGCAAGGCCGGAGAAAATAATGAGAAAAACAAGGAGGAGTCACTGGCCAGTCAGGACAGCCCCTAAGGTGTCCTGAGCTGAGGTGACTAACTTTTAGAAATCCTCCATCTTGCAGATGGAGGATTCCCCCAATATGGTTAGGATTGTGTCCCCCTCCCCTTGGGAGGAGGCACAAAGAGGGTGTACCCACCCTCAGGGCTAGTAGCCATTGGCTACTAACCCCCCAGACCTAAACACGCCCTTAAATTTAGTATTTAAGGGCTACCCTGAACCCTAGAAAATTAGATTCCTGCAACTACCAGAAGAAGGACTGCCCAGCTGAAAACCCCTGCAGCGGAAGACCAGAAGACGACAACTGCCTTGGCTCCAGAAACTCACCGGCCTGTCTCCTGCCTTCCAAAGATCCTGCTCCAGCGACGCCTTCCAAAGGGACCAGCGACCTCGACATCCTCTGAGGACTGCCCCTGCTTCGAAAAGACAAGAAACTCCCGAGGACAGCGGACCTGCTCCAAGAAAAGCTGCAACTTTGTTTCCAGCAGCTTTAAAGAACCCTGCAAGCTCCCCGCAAGAAGCGTGAGACTTGCAACACTGCACCCGGCGACCCCGACTCGGCTGGTGGCGATCCAACACCTCAGGAGGGACCCCAGGACTACTCTGATACTGTGAGTACCAAAACCTGTCCCCCCTGAGCCCCCACCGCGCCGCCTGCAGAGGGAATCCCGAGGCTTCCCCTGACCGCGACTCTTTGAACCTAAAGTCCCGACGCCTGGGAGAGACCCTGCACCCGCAGCCCCCAGGACCTGAAGGACCGGACTTTCACTGGAGAAGTGACCCCCAGGAGTCCCTCTCCCTGGCCCAAGTGGAGGTTTCCCCGAGGAATCCCCCCCCTTGCCTGCCTGCAGCGCTGAAGAGATCCCGAGATCTCTCATAGACTAACATTGCGAACCCGACGCTTGTTTCTACACTGCACCCGGCCGCCCCCGCGCCGCTGAGGGTGAAATTTCTGTGTGGACTTGTGTCCCCCCCGGTGCCCTACAAAACCCCCCTGGTCTGCCCTCCGAAGACGCGGGTACTTACCTGCAAGCAGACCGGAACCGGGGCACCCCCTTCTCTCCATTCTAGCCTATGTGTTTTGGGCACCACTTTGAACTCTGCACCTGACCGGCCCTGAGCTGCTGGTGTGGTGACTTTGGGGTTGCTCTGAACCCCCAACGGTGGGCTACCTTGGACCAAGAACTGAACCCTGTAAGTGTCTTACTTACCTGGTTAACCTAACAAATACTTACCTCCCCTAGGAACTGTGAAAATTGCACTAAGTGTCCACTTTTAAAACAGCTATTTGTGAATAACTTGAAAAGTATACATGCAATTTTGATGATTTGAAGTTCCTAAAGTACTTACCTGCAATACCTTTCGAATGAGATATTACATGTAGAATTTGAACCTGTGGTTCTTAAAATAAACTAAGAAAAGATATTTTTCTA
Organism: Pleurodeles waltl; assembly: GCF_031143425.1. Classification (NCBI taxonomy): domain Eukaryota; kingdom Metazoa; phylum Chordata; class Amphibia; order Caudata; family Salamandridae; genus Pleurodeles; species Pleurodeles waltl. The sequence goes on along the minus strand of NC_090448.1, from coordinate 372,344,165 downwards.
TATAAAAACCTATTGGCTGGATTTGTCTCTGAGTGTGTGTACCTCATTTATTGTCTATGTGTATGTACAACAAATGCTTAACACTACTCCTTGGATAAGCCTACTGCTCGACCACACTACCACAAAATAGAGCATTAGTATTATCTATTTTTACCACTATTTTACCTCTAAGGGGAACCCTTGGACTCTGTGCATGCTATTCCTTACTTTGAAATAGCACATACAGAGCCAACTTCCTACACAGATGTATTAATTGTCCGTGCAGCTGTATCTGCAGCGTCCATGGAGGAGCGGATCTGGTTGTTGGAAATGGTCTGTCCCTCCTCAACCACTTGTTTTGCCCTATTTTGTAAGTCCTTGGGCAGATGTTCAATGAGATGTTGCATCTCGTCCCAGTGGGCTCTGTCATAGCGCGCAAGTAGTGCCTGGGAGTTCGCGATGCGCCACTGGTTTGCAGCTTGTGCTGCAACTCTTTTACCAGCTGCATCAAACTTGCGGCTTTCTTTATCTGGGGGTGGTGCATCTCCAGATGTGTGGGAGTTGGCTCTTTTTCTAGCTGCTCCTACAACAACAGAGTCTGGTGGCAGCTGTGTAGTGATGAAAACCGGGTCCGTAGGAGGCGCTTTATACTTTTTTTCCACCCTTGGTGTGATTGCCCTACTTTTGACCGGCTCCTTAAAGATTTCTTTTGCGTGCCGGAGCATTCCAGGGAGCATAGGCAGGCTTTGGTATGAGCTGTGGGTGGAGGAGAGTGTGTTGAATAAAAAATCATCCTCGACCTGTTCTGAGTGGAGGCTTACGTTGTGAAATTGTGCTGCTCTGGCCACCACTTGAGAGTACGCAGTGCTGTCCTCTGGTGGAGATGGCTTGGTAGGGTATGCCTCCGGGCTGTTATCTGACACTGGGGCGTCGTATAGGTCCTATGCGTCCTGATCTTGGTCACCCTGGCTCATGGTGGTGTGAGCTGGGGAGTGTGATGGAGTTTGTGCTGGTGAGACGTTAATCACGGGCGGTGGAGTAACTCTTTTCACCACTTTTGGTTGTGGTGTCTGTTCAGTCTGGAACTCCAACCTTCTCTTTCTTCTAATAGGGGGAAGGGTGCTTATCTTTCCTGTCCCCTGTTGTATGAAAATACGCTTTTGCGTATGGTCCACATCCGTTGATTGTAGCTCTTCCTCAAACCTATGCTTTTGCATTTGTGAGGTTAGCGAGTGTTCTTCTGTATAAGAGCCTGAAGCTGGGTCGGTTGCAGCTTGTTTCGGTACCGAAACCCTGTCTGCGTCCTTTTTCGGCTCCGAGGTGACTTTTTTCTTTTTCGGTGCCGAAACCTCTCGGCGCCGATCTTCGTCGGGCCCGCTGTCTCGGCGTCGAGCCGTGTCAACACCGGCATCTCGGTGTCGACGCTTGTCTCCAGCACTTTCTCGGTCCCGAGAAGGCTGTGTGCCGGTGTCTCGACCGGAGTCGGACGATCTCGGCACTGTTCGGGCCTTTTTCGGTGCCGACGGTCGGTCACCGAATTTATGGGTCGAGCCATGGCCTGGTGGCAGTGGCGTCCCCTGGGCCTTGTAAATGTTCCTCTGAGTGGATTTCGACGTCTTACTCACGGTTTGTGTATCGTCGAATCCTTCGGAGTCCGAGTCTTGGATCGAGAAGGTACCTTCCTCTTCTTGTTCCTCGAACTCCCGTTGGGCTGTCGGTGCGGACGCCATCTGAAGTCTTCTGGCTCGACGGTCTCGGAGTGTTTTTCGGGACCGGAACGCACGACAGGCCTCGCAGGTGTCTTCGCTGTGCTCAGGTGACAGGCACAGGTTGCAGACCAAGTGTTGGTCCGTGTAGGGGTATTTATGGTGGCATTTGGGGCAGAAACGGAACGGGGTCCGTTCCATCGGCGTTCTTCAGCACGCGGTCGGGCCGACCAGGCCCCGACGGGGGATCGAAAAAACTACCCCGAAGGGCACCGGAGCTCTTCGATCCTTCGACGCGGTGTTGAATCTAACTACGCCGAACCCGAACGCAACAATACCGACGAAAAGCTTCTGAAATTTAGCTATTTTTCCGTTCCGAAACTCGGAGCGACAGGAACACGTCCGAACCCGATGGCGGAAAAAAAACAATCGAAGATGGAGTCGACGCCCATGCGCAATGGAGACAGAAGGAGGAGTCACTCGGTCCCGTGACTCGAAAGACTTCTTCGAAGAAAAACAACTTGTAACACTCCTGCCCAACACCAGATGGCGAGCTATTGCAGAACATGCGTATCTACAGCGACAGATGCCATCGAACTAGATCGTTATGGAGGTGAATGCCAGCCCAGAGAGTTATAAATGAAGCAGGTAACGAAGAATGTTCGGTACAGTGTTATTGAAAAGATCAATTTGTTTTGAATGACAATAACTAACAAACCTGTCCCATTTAGCCACATAGCATGCTAATGTGGTAGGCCTAGGAGTGTCTTTCAAAATGGCCATATATTCAGGTGGTAGATTCAGGTAGCTGTATTCTCGGACTTCAGAAGCCAGATCGCCAGGTTGAGAGCCTTGGGATCCTGGTGATTAGTTTTTCCATGGTTCTGAGAGAGAAGGTTCTGCCTGTTAAGGAGCTTCTCGTACGGGACTACAGAGAGGTCCAGTAATGCGCACCAGGACTGATGGGCCCATGTTGGAGCCACTAGTATTAGTGTGAGAGATATTTGCCTGAGCTTCTGAACCAGAAATGGAAGGAGAGTGAGAGGGGGAGAAGTGTAGTAGGAAAATATCCCGAACCTCATCCATATTGCGTTTCCCTTTGATAGAGGGTGGGTGAAAATGGACACGAAGTATGGGTTTCAGCGCTTTCTGCAGCTGTGAAGAGATCTAGTTAAGGGAAGGACTTGGTGGTGGAGTTCCCACTTGTGGGCTGTAGGAAGCTTGCTCTTTATATAGTATATCAAAATGAAATATAATGTGTAAAGAGTCCAGAGGTTCCCTTACTAGAGGACGGGGGTTGCTCTAGCAATCCCAAGATGCTCTTAGTGGGCACTGTGGTCAAACAGCCTTAGGCGTATCAGAGAGGAGTGTTAGACATTTACCATATGCATATGGTCAATAAATGAGACATGACTCAAGAAGGAGGTCCAACCAATTTACATAAATGTCAAGTATCTTTATATATGTTTAGGAACCAGAATCAATATGATCCGGTAAGTACTTTTGGCAATAGAAAATAACACAGGTTTAAAAAGTAGACACTTTGTTCAATTTTCTGAAGCTGCAATGTTACCCTATGGGAGACAAAAAATATATGGCTAACAGGCACTCCACAGCAGCTTACAGGATCAATCTTCCGGACTTGAGTTGAGTATGGGTCAGTGTCCTAGGCCACACCAACAGGTCACCTTGAGGAGCACTGTGGCAAGCAGGTGCAGTGGTGAGTTCACCGTTGGTGCCCCATTTAAGCCAATGTGGATTGGTTCAAGCAAGAAGATAAGCAGTTGAGGACTCTAGGACTGGTCAGGGTGAACTACCAAGTGTGATCAGTTCTTGTAATGCTCAGGGACACCATTGGTCCTCTTCTCCTTGGTCCAGGACATCCGAGTGCAGAGGTACAGTTCCAGTCACCGGTGGTTGCGGGTGAAGGGGGTGGGGGCCTGCATAAAGAGGCTGCTGACATCAGTGAAAAGGTCACAGTGGGGAAACCCATGATGGGCTTTGTTTCTGAAGAGGCTGGGGAGCACGCTGGTGCCAGTGGCCCACTTCAACTCTGTGTAGGGGGCACAGGTCTAGTGGTGGTGTCCGACATCATGTTCTGGTGGTCCAGAGTCCCCTTCAGTGTTTCTTGGTTGTCTGCGAGGATGCAGGGAAGCAACTCTGCTACTCTACAGGAATACCTTGTGCTGGAGTGAAGGCTGGCGGTCTTCCCGGGCTTTTGGAAGTTTAAGCCGCTGGAGAACAAGGCTTCTTTTCAGGCAATTGTCGAAGTCAGCAGGCAGGCTTGGCGCCAAGTAGGTCACTGGTCTTCAGTTCTTGCCTTTTGCATCTCTAGAGGCTCCTTCTTAGGGTCAGCAGGATTTGATTTTCTGGTGCCTGGGGCTCACCATAATACTAAACGTAGGAGTGTTAGGGGAGTGTAGGGTAGTAGCCAATGGGCTACTTACACATGGTGTCACTATGCCCCCATGTGACCTCTTCCTGTGGGGAGTGAGTATACCCTGTTCCAGAGTTCCTAGTTCTGCCATCATCAAGGTGGCAGACTTTGAAATTTTGTGTCCACATTAGGCAGCTCACCTTAGGAGTGAAACGTACCTGAGAGAGGACACATCTTCCGGACTACTAATTTTCCCCCCTGTCCAGGTGCCAAATGGTGCCAAGTATGCAGATCGGCACGTCCCTTCTGAGGGAAGCCAGATCTACATACCAAGGCCGGTGGGCTTCTTTGAAGCCCCCTGCCTTGGAATGCAGATTTGCAGGTCATCCTGTTGGGAGGGCTGTGTTAACAACCCTGCCAGAGCAGGCTTTGTTCCTGACCTCCAGCAAGCAGAGGCCCTCACCCTTGAGGATCAGAAACCTGTCTGTTTGTGACAGGCTAGCTGAAACTAGTGAGCCAGCTCACTAGTAGATGTCAGGTTTTTTAAGGGGCACCTCTTAGGTTTCCTCTGGGTACATGTATTAATAAATCTATCACTGGAATCAGTGTGGGTTTATTAATACGAGATGTCTGATACCAAATACCCCTATTTTCAGTGAAGTCATCATCTAGCTGGGAAACTCGTTTTGTCCAGCACATTCACTTAAAATGGCTTTGCTGTCCACTCACTATGTCTAAGAATCAACAAAGACATAGCAGGGACATATCTGCTCTTGCAGATACGTCCACATGTTATATGATGCACCATGCCTTAGGGCTGTTTGGCCTGCTGTAGGGGTGACATATATACTGCATGCAGTGGTAGGGTACATGGCACACAGGCTGTGTGCCATGTTGTGTTTTCTCTTTTAAATGCAACAAGGCACGCAGCCTGCAATGGCAGTCTGCATGAGCTAGGCGAGGGGTCCCTGAGGGTTACACAATACATGCTGCAGCCTTTGGAGATCCTCTTTGGCACCTCGGACCTAGTTACCAGTGGTACCATTTACCAGGATCTCACAGGGATGGCAAAGGTATTGCCAACTGGGGAACAACTGCACAGTTTTAGGAATCTGGAACTGGGGACCTGGACAGCAGGAACCCAGTGCACTTTGTCAAAAGTGCAGTGAGGTTGACCATATCAAAGAGGGGCACTTCCCTACATGGACTTATTGCTGCATCCTGTTGAGGATGTCTGCAAAAAATCGATTTATATAGAAATTGTCACTTACCCAGTGTACATCTGCTCGTGGCATGTAGTGCTGCAGATTCCCATGCTGTGCATAGATCGCATCTAGTGTTGGGCTCGGAGTGTTACAAGTTGTTTTTCTTCGAAGAAGTCTTTTCTCGAGTCACAGGATCGAGTGAATCCTCCTCTCGGTGATAGTGCGCATGGGCATCGACTCCTTTGTTAGATTGTTTTCCCACAGCAGGGTATAGGAACGAGTGATAGAGTGAATGAATGTAAATGTACAACTAAATGTAATAAGTAAATAAGATGTCCATGCAAATGTAAATATGTACAAATAAATACTGCAACGACTACAGGCTTCCGGGGAGGAGAAGGGCACATGTGAATCTGTAGCACTACATGCCACGAACAGATGTACACTGGGTAAGTGACATTTTTCATTCGGTGGCATGTGTAGCTGCAGATACACATGCTGTGCAAAGACCAAAAATCTGTCCTTCTCCCAATAAAGTGGTGGCTAGCCTGTAGGGGTTGAAGTGGATTGAAATAGTGCTTTTAGTACTGCATGACCAACATTGGCCTGGTGCTTTGATAATACATCCACACAGTAATGTTTTCTGATTGTATGTGGTGTGCACTATGTGGCAGCTTTGCACATGTCTGCCTTTGGTATGTTTCCTAAAAATGCCATAGAAGCACCGTTTTTCCTGGTGGAATGTGCTTTAGGAGTTATCAAAAGTGGCCTTTTTGCTTTAATGTAACATGTTTGAATACATCTCACAATCCATCTAGCTAATCCTTGTTTTGAGATAGGATTACCTTTACGTGGTTGTTGGAAAGCAACAAAAAGCGGTTTAGTTTTCCTAAAATCTTTTTTTCTGTCAACAAAGTACATTAGACCTCTTTTAAGGTTAAGTGTGTGTAGCGCTCTTTCAGCAGTCGAGTCTGGCTGTGGAAAGAAGACTGGCAATTCCACTGATTGGTTAATGTGAAAAGGTGAAACTACTTTTGGCAAACATTTTGGATTTGTCGTAAGTACAACTTTATATTTGTGTACTTGGAAAAATGGTTCCTCCAGAGTGAATGCTTGTATTTCACTCACTCTTCTTAATGAAGTAATTGGTACTAAGAAATCAACTTTCCATGTGAGAATTTGAATATTACATGCATGCACGGGCTCGAATGGTGGTCCCATTAATCTTTTGAGTACAATATTGAGATTCCAAGCAGGAACTGATGGAGTTCTGGGTGGAATAATACGTTTAGGTTCTTCGATAAAGGCTTTTATGACAGGGACTCTGAAGACAGAAGTATGTAATATGGTTTATAAGTATGCCGATATAGCCGTGAGATGAATCTGAGAGTAAAAAGCAAAATTTGCTTTTTGTAAATAAAGCAGGTAACATACAATATATTGTATTGATGCTTTAAGTCAATCTATATTTTTAGGTTGACAGTAGTAAATAAACCTTTTCCACTTGGTTGCATAGCATTGTCTTGTTGTTGGTTTACATGCTTGTTTTAGAACTTCCATACATTCTAATGGAAGGTGTAAATATCCAAACTCTATGACCTCAGGAGCCAAATTGCTAAATTGAGTACACTGGGATTGGGATGCCTGATTTGACCCTTGTTCTGTGTTAACAGATCTGATCTGTTTGGAAGTTTGTGATGGTGTACTACTGACATATCCAGAAGTGTTGTGTACCAGTGTTGGCGTGCCCACGTGGGAGCTATGAGTATTATCGGGAGAGGTGTGACGTAGTTTGTTGACCAGAAATGGAATTAATGGGAGAGGGGAGGGGGAATAGCGTAAGCAAATATCCCTGACCAGTTGATCCATAGAGCATTGCCCTTGGAAAGAGGGTGTGGGTGTCTGGATGCGAAGTTCTGGCATTTTGCTTATTGCGAAAAGATCTATGTCTGGTGTTCCCCACATTTGAAAGTACTGTTGAAGTAACTGAGTGAATTTCTCATTAATGTATTTGTTGCAGCGTCCTGCTTAGTAGGTCTGCTAGTTGGTTGTGTATCCCTGGGATATATTCCGCTTGCCAGTAAAGCTGATTGTGAATTGCCCATTTCCATAGTGTTTGGGCTAGAAGGGACAATTGGGATGAATATGTTTCCCCCCTGTTTTTTCAGATAATACATTGTTGTCATATTGTCTGTTTTTATTAAGACTATTTTGTGCTTGATCTGAGGTTGAAAAACTTGTAGGGCCAAGAACACGGCTAACAATTCCTAATGGTTTATGTGATAAGTTAATTGCGTTGAGTTCCATTCTCCTTGTATGGTTAGGTTGTTAAAATGAGCTCCCCAACCTGTCATTGACGCATCTGTTATTATGGTCTGTGGCACAGAGTCCTGAAATGGCTGCCCTTTTATTAAGTAGTTGTGATTCCACCACTGCAGAGATTTGTAAGTTTGGCGGTCTAACACTAGATCATGTAATTGACCCTGTGCTTGAGACCATTGTTGTCTTGCGGGTTGTTGTTGCAGTGGTCCCAAGTTTAGTCTTGCATGCAGTACTATTGCTTATGCATGATGCCATCATTACCAATAGTTTCATGATAAACCTTACTGTGTAATTTTGATTGGGCTGTATTTGTGATATGAGGAATTGAAAAGCCTGTATCCTTTGTGGATTTGGGTAGGCTAATGCTTTTTGAGTATTGAGAATTGCACCTAGGTAACGTTGAATCTGTGCTGGTTGAAGATGAGATTTTTAGTAATTGATTGTGAACCCTAATGTGTGTAGGGTATCTACTGTGCATTGAGTGTGTTGTTGGCACTGCAGAATATTGCTTGATTTTATTAGCCAATTGTCAAGATAAGGGAAGACATGTACGTGTTGTCTTCTGAGGTGAGCTGCTACTACAGCTAGACATTTTGTGAAAACCCTTGTGGCTGTTGTTATGCTGAAGGGAAGTATTTGAATTGGTAGTGTTTTCCCGCTATTACAAATCTTAGGTATTTGGGGTGAGCTGGATGTATGGGAATATGGAAGTAAGCATCTTTGAGTTCTAAAGCAGCCATGTAAGCGTGTTTCTGTAGTAGGGGAATTACAACCTGTAGAGTGACCATGTGAAAATGTTCTGACAGGATGTATAGATTTAGAGGTCTGAGATCTAGGATGGGTCTAAGAGTACCATCCTTTTTTGGTATAAGGAAATATAGAGAATATACTCCTGTTCCTTGTTGTGGTATTGGAACCATTTGTATTGCTCCTTTAAGTAATAGAGATTGTACTTCTTGTTTTAGCAGAACATTGTGTTCTGGAGAGAGCCTGTGAGAGCGAGGGGGAATATTTGGTGGAGTATAAATTAGTTCTAGGCAATAACCATTGTGGATAATTGAAAGTACCACCTGATCTGGCAGGACTAACCACAATGGAGTCTGATGGTACTTGTTGGGAAATGTAGACTGGGCCATTGGCGCAGGCTTATATTTTTTATCTATTCTTGGGGTTAAAACCTTAGCTTTGACTGGTTCCTTAAATATATCAGCATGTCTAAGCATATCAGGCAGCATTGGTAAACACTGGTCGCGTGAGTGGGAGGAGGATAATGTATTAAAAAGAAAATCCTCCTCCAATGGTTCCGCACGCATCTGAACCCCATGGTATGCAGCTGCCCTAGATATGACCTAAGTGTAAACTGTACTATCCTCTGATGGTGAAGGTTTAGTAGGATAGAGATCTGGGTCAATTGACGGTATAGGATCTAAGTCATACAGGTCCCAAGGGTCCACTGTATCTCCCTGTGAGTAGGTGTGGGAGTGTGATGGTGAGGGTAGTGGGGTAGTAGGTGGAGGAGAAAAAAAGCTGTGGCGAATATGGCGATGAGAGCTGTAGAGGTGATTGCTTCTCCTTTCTTTTAAACATTTTTGCTGGTGGTGGAGCAGTGGCTAGAATCTCTTAAAACACCAGCTTCCTTTTGGTATATGGAGGAAGGGAAGCAATATTTTTTCCTGTCTCCTTATGGATATCTTTCGGATGGGACGAGGGCTTTCTGGCAGTGGTGCACCCAAGGCCTTAACAGATTTCTTGGAAGTGGACATAGGGGCAGGTGTACTCACATACTGAGCCACTGTGATAGGTTGGCTGTTTTCATTTGATTCTGCTTCCGAGTCGGTGCCCTTGAATTTGAAACAGCCGTCTGTGCCTGCTCCTCCTCCAAGGTGACGGTGGACTTTGTATATTTCGAAACCATTTTGAGTCTTCTGGCTCTCCCGTCACGCAGATGTCTTTTTCGACCGAAACGACCACCAGGCTTCACAATGTTCCTCTCGATGTTCTGGAGAAAGGCAAAGATTACATGCCAAGTGCTGATCAGTGTAAGGGAATTTCGCGTGGCATCGAGGAATGTACAAAATTGCAATGTAATCCGATCCATCAGGCTATGGCGTAGTAGGCATGAACAGGCCCAAGTAGGGCACAAGCGCCTAAAAGGGCGTTTTCTTGATCCAGATGGTACTATCCGATCGATTGAATAACGACGGTAGAATAAAGTTAATATAAAGTTTCCGAATCGTAGGTCTTGCAGCGAGAGGAAACGCGTCCGAACACGACGGCGGAAAGAAAACAATCTAACAAAGGAGCCGATGCCCATGCGCACTATCACCGAGAGGAGTCACTTGATCCCATGACTCGAGAAAAGACTTCTTAGAAGAAAAACAACTTGTAACACTCCGACCCAAACACTAGATGGCGATCTATGCACAGCATGTGTATCTGCAGCTTACTTGTGGAGAACATCCCCCCCCCCCCCCCCTCCAACCTGTTTCTGAAGAAATTACATTGCTGTCTTATTGTCTGTCCGGACTAGGACAATCTTGTCAACCAAGTGAGGTAGGAATGCTTTCAATGCTAGGTGAACAGCTTTAAGCTCTAGGTAGTTGGAGTGGAAACAAAGGTATTTGGTGCCCCAGAGACCCAGAAGTGTGAGGTCCGGCAAGTGTGCACTCCATCCTGTAGGTGATGAGTCCATTGTGACAGCGATGTGGGGGACAGGGTCGAGGAAAGACCGCCCTTGTAATAGGTTGTTGGTATTCCACCATTGCAGAGAGTGACGAGTAAGGCGCTATCAACACTAGATCTTCTAACTGACCCTGTGACTGAGACCACTGTTGAGCTAGGCATTCCTGTAACAGATGCATTTGTAATCTGACACTGGTACTATGGCAATGCTGGAAGCAATCATACCCAGGGGAGACACAAGTATCCTCATCACTGAGTTGTTGATTTGTCTGAAATTGGGGTGACAACACTTGGAAACTGAATTCTTTCAGGACTGGGATAGGCTAATCCTATTTGTGTCTTTAGAACAGCCCCTAGATACGGTTGAACCTGCAGAGGTTCAAGGTGAGAGTTTGTGATATTGATGGTGAACCCTAAGTGATGGGGTAAATCTATTGTAACTCGAGTGTGTTGTTGACACTGCTGATGAGAGCTGGCATTGATAAACCTATCGTCCAGATACAGAAATACGTACAATTTTTGTCTGTGTAGATGGGTTGCTACCTCCACTGGGCATCTGGTGAATACCCGAGGTGCAGTAGCCACCCTGAAAGGAAGGACTTTGAACTGATCAGGTTTGTAGCCCACAACATACCCGTAGATATTTGCGATGTGCTGAGTGTATTGATATGTGAAAATTGGGTATTAAGAAGTAGAGAGAGTATAACCCTGATGTAAAGGGACAGGTTCTATAGCTCCCATGAGAAGAAGAGCTTGGACTTCCTGCTTGAGCAATGATTGATGTTCCGATGATAGCATGTGAGTGTGAGGTAGAATGATGGGAAGTGTGGCAATGAGCTCCAGACAATAGCAATGTTGGATAATGTCTAACACCCACTTGTTTGATGTAATTGTTTGCATATGGGTAAGAAATCTTGTACATGAACTTCAACAGGTGTTATATGGTCAGGGATAGAAAAGGGAAGTCATTGTTTGGTGGTGGGTGTTGTTCCATTTGGGGAAGCACCCAGCACCCTTACCTCTGCCTTTAGCATTGTTTTCCATATAGGAACCTCAGAAGTAACCTTTTGGGGAGGTTTATTGACCATGATTATGGTGGTAGGAGGTGGAGGCGCCCTAAGAGTTGCCTTGGATCCTCAGCGATAAGTTGAGCAGCAAAGGTAGCCACAGACATTAGGTGTCTGAAGGGCCCTCATAGTTTTTACTGTCTCTATCTTTTTTTGATTTTTTTTTTTTTAGTGTTTGGTCTACTTGGGGACAGTGAGGAAATGTTGTTGTACCGCTGGTTTGAAACCAGAATCCGCAGACATGCATGGCGTCAGAGCAAGATGCTGGTGGTGATACCCTTAGCTGCAGAGTCAACAGCGTCTAAGGCACAGTGTATTGAGGTATTTGATACAAGTTTGCCTCAGGAACAAGTTCTTGTCCTTGTGTTTTGCTAGGAGATATTAGAGCAGATCCTCCATTTCATTCCAATTGACCCTATCGTAACGAGCAAGTAGTCCCATTGAATTTGCAATACGCCAATGATGGGCACATTGTGCCACAACCCTTTTACTCGCGCATCAACACTCTTGTGTTATTTGTCAGGCGCTGGGGATGTCCACTAGCTTTCAAGTTGTCAAGTTTGCGAGAAGTGGTAATGACAAGAGGGTCTGGTGGTAACAAGCCCCTGATATAGATGGGATCAGATGGGGGAGGGCTTATACTTTTGTCTACCCTTGGTGTTATAACACTAGCCATAATAGGGTGTTTAAAGATTTCCTCTGTATGTTTTAACATGTCCTTTAGCATACAGAGATACTGCGTGGCCCTATGAGTAGTGTTTCAAAGAGGAAACACTCTTCTAAAGGCTCTTTATGGAGTTGTACATCGTGAAACGCAGCAGCTCTACCTATACGTTCCTGATAGGATGTTGAGTCATCAGAAGTGGAGGAACAGGTGGTATAGATCTGGGTCTTTGTCCCCTGAAGGGTCGATATCATAAGTATCCCGGGGGTCGATATGTGGTGGTGTTCCAAAAGTGTTTTGTCCCACATCCTGCCCAGCAGTATCATATTGTCATCGAAGGTGAAATATCTAGTGGGTCTTCTATAGACTGTTGTGGAGAATGTGAAGCTTGTGGTGGTGGTGGTGGATGTAAAGGGCTGTGGCCTTGTCTGTCTTTTTCGGTGTTTTGGTGGTACTGGTGAGTCCAGAGCCTCCTGGAAAGGCAGCCGTCTTAGGTGGTGGAAGAACTGGAGTGAAAGATCTGGCAAGGATACGTTCAGTGCGAGGTTGGATGTAGATTTCCTTTTGCTTGGCATCCAGTTGCTCTTGGAGTCTAGGCAGAATGGGCTCCACTGGCTTGCTGGAATCATGCTTGAAATTCGGCTTCAAAGTTTTCAAATCTTACCCAGGTTCCAGTACTGAATCTCTGCTTGGCGTCGAAGTGGCAGATGTGGTCAGCGATGTTTGGCTCGGCACTGAGGGTCAGGTAGGCACCGGGTGGGGTTCCGGAACAGAAGTGCTCAATACCGAAGGCTTCAGCTTTAGCTGGTGTTTGGGTGCCGAGCCAGAGGTTGGGGTGTCTGAATCAGTTGCTCATGCCAACCATGGACTGAAGGCAGTGGCAGTCCAAGGATCTCTGTATGTTATTCCAGAGGAGCTAAGTGCCTTTTGAAGGGATCGACACTGTGTTGGGACAGGGGGTGCCATGGACATGACTTATAGAGCCAGTGTACCTTCCTCCATCTCCAAGTCGACCTCGAAGCCGGAACAGCCCTCAATCGATAACGCCTCTTCATCCATAACTGATGGCTGAGGGTGATCTTATCCTCCTTTGATGCTCCTCCACAACATCTTGAGGCAACGTGCTCAATGGTCTCTGAGGGTTTTCCTTGAGCACAAGGAGCGGCAGGCGTCACAATCCGCTTCACTGGTGACAAATACAGATTACATACCTGGTGTTGATCGGTCCAGAGATACTTCATGTGGCAGCATGGGAAGTAACGGAAGGACATCCGTTCCATCACCAGCGAAGCATTCTCTAAAGAAGGTGATGGAGATCAAAGAAAGGCCCCAAAGGCCAAGGCCTTGTAGGGGCCGCAGTCGAAGTGACTCGGCGAGCAATAGTGAAATAACTCGATGAGCAGAATGGAAAAGGCAATCGAAACAATACCGATGAGGGGACTAGTGCTGCACGAACCATAAGGAGAACAGTGATGGTGTCAAACCAGAGAGCAGGCACACACATCCAAACCCAATGGTAACAAAGAAAACAATCCAACAATGGGGTCGATGGCCATGTGCATTATCACCAAGAGGAGGATTCACCCTACCTAGTGACTCATAAGATTTCTTCGAAGAAAAAAAACTTGCACACATTCGGACCAAACACTAGATGGCAGGAGTATGCCGCCAACCATCTGTATCTACAGCCACACAAGCCTCGAACACCATATTTATCGTTTTTCACCTGAAGGAGATTCTAATGAAACAGAATGCTTTGGCATTAAAACTGATTACCAGGTCAATCTGAGAAATTTCTATATATGTATTTGGATGGGAAATTGTTATAAAGGATTCATAAACTGTTTTTAATTGAGAAATGAAGATTTGCTTATAAAAGAAATTAAAATAATGAGCAGGACTGCCACTGCTCACCCCCATGCGTCACAGCCTAGAGATTTTTTGGGGACCGCTGCAAGTCTATTATTGCCCTCTCAATGTGTGGTGAAGTTGACAGGTTCCGCCGGGTACAGGTGCCAACTGATGTGGGTAACTGTACGATTCAGCTGGTCCCCAATTACCCAGAATAGTAATACATCACATGAACCCTGAAGTCAGAAGCACCGAGCATTCTCTTGGCACATAATACTGGAGTGTTCCTTATGTCAATACAAATCATCATTTCAATCGACTGCGTAGAACATTAAAAGGAGTGAACACCAAGAGCAACCTACAAGACCATGGGGTTTGGAGTGCAACACTATCACAGAAATTGTTAATCACATATCTGTTAAGTGATCCTCTGTCACTTGACACTATCAAAATGTCATAGCATTTTGGCCAATACTTGGCCTTTTAGATTTAGATTTGCTTTGTGTGGTTAAGATCACTAGTGCCAAGAAGCAAATGTCTATTGCCTCATAAGCATGAACAGGCTTATGGAAGGAGGGCGGAAAGGCTAGCCAAAGTGACATGGTTTAGTAAGTAACAGTAAAATTAAGTTTGGATTACAGCAGTAAAAAAATCTTGTGGATAAGGGAGGCTGAAAACCGCACGAGCAGAATTTCATTTATCCGATCACAGTGTCAAGAAACCATACCTGATATGCCATGGGTGAGGGGGTTGGATGATAGCTGGCAGGCGAGTGGGTATTTGGGTAGCCAACAGGACTTGGTGCCACTTGGTGGTAACTCTGTGGACTTGGACTTGGCTGGTAGGAACCCTGCGGAGATGGTGCAGCATACGGGGAGAACTGGTCTGTATTGTACCTGAAGGAAGATAGGTTTGTGAAAATAGAAGAGTACTGGAGTGCATATCAATAGGGGACAGAAATGGTTCAGAAACTAGTTTTAAAGTGGGGCGAATACTCACATCGCTGGCGTGCCTGGTGTTTGAGGGTTGTACTGTGGATTAACCGGTGGGGATGGCACATCTGGATAGCCTGGTGTCTGTGGATTTGGTGTCCCAACATATCCAGTCGGAGAAGGTGAGGGTTCGTCGTCAAAAGCAAACTCATATTCTTCTGCCTCAGCCCTGAAGAATATAAAAAAAATTACTTTAATGAAACACTGCTTATGACTTTGACACATTTTTCTCACTACATATGTTAGAAGACTCTCATGCTTCTCATCAAAGAATGCTTCCGATAGAATTTCAGTCAATTTTGTGACTTGTATGAAGGGTTTTCAATTTTTACACATCCTTCTTGATTATTCCACAGGTATCTATAACTAGTGGGAAGACATAAGGTGCAGAAAGCCTTTAAGCTTTTTCTGCAAACCATGAAAGGACTGGTAAAGTCTAGCTGATGAAAATCAAATAGTCTTCATTTAAGATTGCTTGTCTAGTATGGTACCAAGTATAATCATCCACCTAAAATACTAAAGGACTAGTAAATGCTTCACACAGGAGAAGCTCAATTTGAATCCCCATAGGAAACAAGGAAGGCTATCCCACCAACCTGGAGGGTGTGTTAGGGTTGTTCGGATCCCAGGCTCCACTTTGTGCTGGCGTCCGGCTGCCATCATGGAGAGGCGTCTGTGAACCATAGTGAGGTGTCCGGCTTCCTGAAAAGAGTTTAGAACCAGTAGCCAGTTAACAGTTATAAAAGGAAAAAAGGTACAAAATGACACTAGCAAAGGGAAACGTACTTTTCTGTAGCAGCTGGGTGCATTACTGAATTTAAAAAAATGCATATTCTGTAAGACTGTCATTTTCTTCAGATTAGCACTTCAAAGTGGTAGGTATCTATGTGGGAGCATTAAAATAACCAGATCCCCTGGTAATGTCTATCAGAAATTCACATGCCCATGAAGACATTGCCGTATTCATAATATTTATTGAGCAGTCCCATTAATTCCATAAAGGAGCTAGTAGAAAGAGGGAAAGAAGCAACTGTGATTCGGATGTATTATTTGTCTCAGCTGCAACCTGTCTGAAGTGAGAGTTCGAACTGCAGTGTTTAGCGAATGCTTGCACAAAAGTAACACTCGTCCTAGCCACGTTTCAATGTTTTGTTCCTCGTCTGTAGGAAGATGGGTAATAATTACATGTGTCTGGGGGGGCTTAGTGGACAGAAGAGGTATTCTGATTTCCCTAAGAAAGCCAAAATCGTTTTGTCTAGCTCTATACAAAAGGAGTGAAAATAGGACTAAAAGAAAGTGTCCTTTATACACAAGGTAAGGTAACATTGTAAATTAAGTTAGACACCAGAGATGGCAAACAGAGTAAGTGTTGGAAACACACAGGAATCATATGTGCACCCAATAAACAGAGATGGCAGAAATGCTTTGAAGGTCGTTCATCATTCCTACTGGGACTCAGTCAATCCTGTGCGCAGGGCTGAAGAATTCACATTAGGATACATACCCTTTTAAGTCAAACAAAAAATTGATATGCTACTTTGCGCTGTAAATCACTGCAGTGAAAAGTAAGAGTTGTCTTTTGATATACAGGAGAGAACTGCCCCTTCACTTTCTAATGAAACACAGTCCTGAGAAACTGAACCAAGTTCAGAGCTTGAACAACAGATGAAGGATCAATGAGATGTATTCCAAGATAAAGGTTGGGTTAGGAATAAGCGCCATAAATCTAAGCTCCGAAAAAGATGGGCTCGGCTGCATCTGACCTAAGTGCATTGAACCAAATGTGCAAGTTAACTAAGTCATGAATCTAAACAACGAGATTATTCAACGAATCTGTATGAAGAGAGCTAAACCCTGCCTTCTCCAGCTTAGGATCCTGGTCAAATTTGTAAACACAGAAAGTTTCTGTCTCATTTGGAAGGGGGGGGGGGGGGGAGGGCATTTGTCCGCTCTGATGCTAGAAGCGTCATCTAAGCTTGGAACCTGAGAAAGATTTCCACAGTGGAAAGCTACCCTCATAAATATTTATTTACTATTCACAGAAGGAAGGACATTGCTACAAACAGGACAGTGCAACTAATAGGTGGTGGGGAGCAGCTGAGAAGTTGAAATTGGAGGAGAAATAGAGGGAACACCATAAGAGGAATGGGGACAAGCACTCACCATCATGAACAGGTGTCTGTGAGCTGTACATGGGTGTTCTGGATCCGGAGGCATACATGGGTGTTTGGGAGCCATACATGGGTGTACGGCCGTGCGTGGATGTCATTCCACCTGGACGTCTAGCACCGCTGCAAATGGAGAAACAAAAACAAAAAACTTAAATGGCCCTTGTCCTGTAGTTAGGTCACACAGCTTCATGCTAAGCAGAACCTCCTCAAGATTTCCTGGATCACCCATCAGGAAAACTACAATTGTCCTTAGGATTTAGCACACTGGGCAATGAAAAGATGTTTGAGCAGCCAATCTTCCCCCTCTCAAAGCAATGTCAGACCTCCCAAATAAAGGGTATGTTACATCTTCCAGCAACATACGGATCAATGTAATAAGGGCATCCTTTATGCCTTGATATTCCATGTGGAAGCTCTACTCTTCGGAACCAACATTCCTGGTATTTGTATATCATAATTCTACATGGCACTTAACTCTAAGGTACTTTTTACCCCCAATTCCACATTAAACATATCTTCATAACACCTCTGAACCTATCAATTTCACATTTTTATTGTCAGGGGTACATAACACCACTCGATTCTGCTCTCTTTGCCTTAAGTGCCTAGGAGTTACAACTGATCCCTTTAATAGACTCCCATCTCCATGAAAATGCAGCACACTTACACTGTGGTGAGACGCTGACGATCTACTGAGATAGTCTGACAGGTGGAGTGGAGCTCAACTCGAGCTGTGGATTCAGTGGCATCCTTTACGACTCCAATGTACCCTAAAGAGACAATCGGGTCACTATACAAGGTCTACAAATAAAAGCTGGAGCATGAGAATAAACTATGGGCGCACCCAACAGTGACTTAATATCTGACAGTGTAAGCCATAAAGTGAGGATAACAAGAGAAATGTGGGTGAGAGAGAGGAGAGTAAAGAAGGCGGGAAAAAAAAGAGGGAGAGTGGAGAGGGTGAATAAAATGTGGCAAGGAAGCGATAAGGCAAAACACGAGTGATAAAAATAGGAAAGGAGAGATCAAAGAACAGTAACAGGAGGAATAGAAAGATTACTGGAAGAAGAAAATATAATGAGTAGACAAAGTAGATAGGAAGGATATAAAAGTTAAGAGTTAATTTGTTTAAAAAAACAAAAAAGGATTATAAGGGATTAAATCTGGGAAGGAAAAGTAGAGAAGAATTTGCAGTAAGACAGAGGGAGGAGAAGAAAAATATAAAGAAAGGAAAGTGGATAGCTGGATACAATAGGATATGCGGTCAGAGGAGCATATTGTTAACTGCTAATGCCAATGAAAGGAAGCTAGGACTAGAGACTTTTCAAGATGCCTTTTCACTGCCGAGTCTCCAATTACCACCTCCACAACGAAGGAAAAGGATCCTAGGGCTGGAAAGGAAGGGGGTTTTGGCACACTGGGGGATTATTGGAAAAGCATAAATAACGATGAGATATTCTGAGGTCATGTTTCCACCCATGTTTCATCAGCTTCCTACCTTTGTAGGGTCCTTGAGAGATGCGCACAGTTTGCCCAATCAGATCACTATCTCTACGTCCACGACCTCGTCCCATTCCAGCTCCCGCAGCTGCACCGCCTCTTGGTCCTGCTGCAAGGTAATCAGGCGTAACAAATGACGCTAAGATTACATCAGGGCATCCACTCCACAATTTATAAGCACTTAGATAAAAAAAAAAAACTACAAACTAGGCTCCCTTTTGGCACCAAGTATAAGAGTGACATAGCTACAAGGTATGAGTCCTGTTGGGCATGAGAAGTGGTGGTTAGACAAAGATGACATTTACACAAAATGGGTGGTTTGGTTAAGCTGAAGGTAATCAACAGCAGTTGTATTAAGAAATGTTCTCACCTGCCCCGCTAGGATGCATAGGACTACTAATACGAGGACTCATTGGTGCAAATCCTCCTATTGTGAGGTTTGTGACATCCCGAGGCTGTAAATAGAAAAAGAGGTAGAAAGATTCCAAAGGAGACTGTTCATAATAATTCCAACTTAAGTGTTAAGAATAATCGACCCTCAGAATAATTTGAATGAAAACCAGACCTTGTAGCATTTTGTAGACATTAACTATTCTCTGCAGCACCCTGAAGACAAGTCTCTGTGGCCCCCTTTCAGAAAAAAGTCATGGTATTTTATGTTGCATTTCCACGGATCTTTTTTTATTGCATAAACCTCCTAGTGCACCAAAAAAAAGGGGCACTGCAGCACCCAATATTTACAAAGATAAATCACTAGATTAACCCTTATGGACAGAGCCAGGTCTTAAACCACACCTTATGGAGAAAGACTACACTCTTGCGCAACCATGCCGGCAAGACAAGGCCATACAATAGCATCCAATGCCTGAAAACTTTGCGACATCTCTGAAGGAGACCCAGCACTGCAACATCCCTGAAAGAGTCTTATCTCTGCAGCATACATGATTGCTTTTTGAACAAGGCAGGAGGGAAAGAATGACAAAAAAATAGGGAATTTATTTTCCCCGTTGACTAAATTTGAAGCAGTGGCAATTGTAGGCAGGAGACACTTAAACTTAAGCCATTTGGGGCTTTAAAAATGGTGATATTCCTGTCTGAATGGGGAATGTTGGCATGTACGCTGCAGTATCCCTTGATGTCTCACGGGGCAAGTCCCTGTTTCAACTCTAACTTTACAAAAACAGGTTGTGAGAGCAGGTGCCTTTTTACCACTATCTGTAGCTACTTGTTACAAACACAAGTCTTGTTGTTTTACACAAGTTACCTTGGAGCCTCCAGCCAGAACAACGTGGCGCGTTTTACAGACAAACATGCCTCCATTTTCCACAAGTTTCTTACAGTGCAGGAATGCAAAGCCCCGGAACAAGTGCCGAATCTCCCCCTCACGCCCCTGCAGGAAACAAAGAAAAAGCCAACACACATCAGTGTTCATGTCCAAAATTCAATCTGTTTCTAAATACATCACCATCTGCAATCAAACTATCGGAAGGGTGCACATTCAGTTAGGGAAGAGCAATACAATAAAACCAGTTTTTATGCATGTGGCTTGTGCCTGGAACTGGTCCAATCAATATGATAATGCTTTGTTAATTTTAATAATAGCATCTTGTACCGAATGAGGTCCGTCTATGACTTTCACAATATCTTTGACATGGATGTTGTTCTGCTCAGAATCCAGGGCCACAGCAAACCGGTTGTCCTTCTTCCTGGTCACAGCCTGGTGCTTTGTTGTGACCACTTTCCCATGCATATTCAGAATCTGTGGGATCAGGCAGAGAGCATTACAGTATGTCTAAATATGTGAAGATGCCGCAGTGCTGTTTGGGGGCATGCCCCAGGTGCCATCAGTAAAACATCATGGAACACCCACCTGAAAAGTCTCTCTCTCCAGACGAACAATCACCCCCACAGTCTGAGGGTCAAGCTGCACCAACTCCCCCCACTCATGCTGACCACCGACGTCCACCCCAGATGCGGTCTCCGAACACAATTGCAAGTCCCGAGGTAGTACCTTCAGCTGAAGAATTTCAAGAAAAAAAAAGTCAGATTTTCAAATTACACATCACGAAAGAAATCAATCAGGGTCAAGTCCTGACATCAAGTGGTTTTTATTAATTGAAGTCTTCAACTGAGGAGTAAGGCTGAAGTGGACAGATTATATAAGCCAACCCACATTAATCTCACAGCAACCAAAAATTGAGTATGGCCAGGATGGCTAATGTGCAGAAAGAAAGGTGCCAGTGGTCCTCTCCCTACAACTGCTCCCCACATTTCCCACTATGCCCATACATGGCAAGCTGATGGACTACTGTACAGCTCTGCCCTGCTGCTGTCAAACTAAAGACAAGAACACTGCAGACATTTTCGTTTTAGGACATCTGTATGTCTTTGCATATATTGAGTGGTACAGCGTGAACCAGGCCAGTAACGTATGGAGCATTGTAATGGGAGTGCGTATAAAGAGTGTCGGGAGTGGAAAGGAGTCTCACCACAGGAAAGTTATTTATAGGCGGAGGAGATGGATGGTAGTGAGGTGAGGTAAGGTGACAACAGGGCACGAGAAGGGAAGATTTAGCATTTGATACCTGAGGGGTTATGTGGATTACAGACAATTATCTGCTGCGCCCTGCAACCAGGTTAGCCTGCAAAAAGGTGTTGCTTGCAGAGGAGGATTAAGATTTATTATTGGTGTATGAAACGCATCCTGAAACAGAATTCTTAGGGATTCACCACAATACGGCAGATCAAGGATTTATCACTTCAGCTACCCCAGACCTGGAATCATTCCAAGGTCTGCTCTGTCAATTCTCTCCTGCCACAGAAACAAAGGGGTTGCCACAGCTTAAAAAGATCTGCCATTCTATCAGCAAGTGAAGTGGTTTAACACTGTCACTTGTAGTAAACAAAGACATAATTATTTGCTTTCCAATCCCTTAAAACAAAGGTATGTGGTCTCACTGAACTACAAGTTTCATCTCCACCACTGTATTCTATGTATCTTTTGTGCACTACGTCTTTCCTTGTCAGCTGCATCTGCCATTTGTCCAGTACCCATGCATATTACGACATTCAGTGAAGAAAACACAAAAATAACTAAAGCCTTGAATTTGGTGTATCAACATCACCATGTTGAGTTAAAGTTAAGCCTAGCAATTTTGGTTCAGTTCTGGGATTACATGATTAGACCCTATCAAAATGGGTCCTTCATGTTAAGTGAGCTAGCCAGCATTTGGTCTTCAGCTAGGACTAATACTGTCAAAAATACAAGGGCATCAACACCACAGTAGTAAATTCACACGTGTAAAATATGTGGGTGGGAACAGAGCTGACCCATGTGGAACTCTGCCAGATTAATTAGCTTTGGTCTCTGTTTTGGGACCTTTTGTTCTTAAAAGTAATGTATATTTCACAACACTGCACCACGATAAGCCTGGCACAATTATTCACTTCTATAAAATGTAATAATGATTTTGAAAAGCTATTAGCGTATTGTACTTTATTGGAATAAAGGCACATCTTACTTGTGTGCCCTTTTTACTTTACTTTTCTGGTTGCACAAGCCCTCTCAAAAGCTGTGAACCATTTGGTGATGTCATCACCATCTTCATATTTAGTTACAATCCCTTTTGGGATTTTCAACATGTCAGGAGAATCTCTGACCATATTTATGTTGCTGCCACCATGGATGGGACCAAAACCCATCTCTGGTCTTTCCCTTTCTATGGCTAGGAGCGGTCTCTCCAAAAGCCAATCTTTTGGCCATCCTGGCTAACAGGAGGTCATCTTCACTGAGGCTCTCCTCAGTGATAACAGAGGTGCTGGACCCTCCTGTGAGGGAAGCAGCATCTCTGACTATTATGGTTGGAGTCAGGGATTGAGGGTCCCTGATCTCCCTAGTTAGGACTGGAAGGGGGGAATTCTCCTCCAAGTCACTATCTTCCTCCTCTGGGAGGTCATCCTCAGAGGGGTTGGCTTTTTCAAACTCTGCCAGCAGCTCCTGGAGCTGTTGTTTGGAGGGTCTTAAGCCAACTGGGATTTTTTTTATATTTTGCAGAGACCTCTTAGCTCCCTCATCTTAAGATGGAGGTAAGGTGTGAGGTCGAGTTCCATCACATTCTCTTCTGCATTAGACATTATGTTTCTAAAAGTTAGAATACATTTTAAGAATCTAAAACTATTTCTAGAACTTAATTTCAAACTTTCACAAAACTTTTAAACTCTAAAAGAAATGCTAACAGGGACTAACACAAGGCCCTAGCAGGACTTTTAAAAATTTAGAAAAATAGCTCAAATTTCAAAAATCAGTTTCTAATGACAATTTTCGGAATTTAGTCGTGTGATCAGGTATTGGCTGAGTAGTCCAGCAAATGCAAAGTCTTGTACCCCACCGCTGATCCACCAATGTAGGAAGTTGGCTCTGTAGGCACTATTTCAAAGTAAGGAATAGTATGCACAGAGTCCAAGGGTTCCCCTTAGAGGTAAGATAGTGGCAAAAAAGAGATAATACTAATGGTCTATTTTGTGGTAGTGTGGTCGAGCAGTAGGCTTATCAAAGGAGTAGTGTTAAGCATTTGTTGTACACACACAGGCAATAAATGAGGAACACACACTCAAAGACAATTCCAGGCCAATAGGATTTTGTATAGAAAAATATATTTTCTTAGTTTATTTTAAGAACCACAGGTTCAAATTTTACATGTAATACTTCAAATGAAAGGTATTGCAAGTAGGTACTTTAGGAACTTTGAATAATCAAAATAGCATACACAGTTTTCAAGTAAATCACATATAGCTACTTTAAAACTAGACAGTGCAATTTTCAACAGTTCCTGGGGGGAGTAAGAGTTAGTTAGTTTTTGCAGGTAAGTAAACCACCTACGGGGTTCAAGTTTGGGTCCAAGGTAGCCCACCGTTGGGGGGTTCAGAGCAACCACAAAGTTACCACACCAGCAGCTCAGGGCCGGTCAGGTGCAGAGGTCAAAGTGATGCCCAAAACGCATGAGCTTCAATGCAGAAGGGGGTGCCCCGGTTCCAGTCTGCCAGCAGTTAAGTACCCGTGTTTTCGGAGGGCAGACCAGGGGGGTTTTGTAGGGCACCGGGGGGGGGGGGGGGGACACAAGTTAGCACAGAAAGTACACCCTCAGCAGCACAGGGGCGGCCGGGTGCAGTGTGCAAACACGCGTCGGGTTTCCAATGGAAATCAATGGGAGACCAAGTGGTCTCTTCGGCGATGCAGGCAGGCAAGGGGGGGGGGGGGGGGGGGGGGGTGGACTCCTCGGGCTAGCCACCACCTGGGCAAGGGAGAGGGCCTCCTGGGGGTCACTCCTGCACTGGAGTTCCGATCTTTCAGGTCCTGGGGCTGCGGGTGCAGAGTCTTTACCAGGCGTCGGGATCTGGGAAGCAGGCAGTCGCGGTCAGGGGGAGCCTCGGGATTCCCTCTGCAGGCGTCGCTGTGGGAGCTCGGGGGGGGGCATCTCTGGCTACTCACGGTCTCGCAGTCGCCGGGGAGTCCTCCCTGAA
Source organism: Pleurodeles waltl (assembly GCF_031143425.1). Taxonomy (NCBI): domain Eukaryota; kingdom Metazoa; phylum Chordata; class Amphibia; order Caudata; family Salamandridae; genus Pleurodeles; species Pleurodeles waltl. Next base: position 372,320,129 of record NC_090448.1, on the reverse strand, counting down.
GTGGTTGTTCTCCACAAGTCGAGCCGGGGGCGTCTGGTGCAGAGTAGCAAGTCTCACGCTTCCGGCGGGAAACACAAGTTGTTTCAAAGTTGCTGCTTTGTTTCAAAGTTGCAGTCTTTGGTGAACAGGGCCGCTGTCCTCTGGAGTTTCTTGGTCCTTCTAGAGCAGGGCAGTCCTCTGAGGATTCAGAGGTCGCTGGTCCCTGGGGAAAGCATCGCTGGAGCAGTGTCTTTAGAAGTGGGGAGACAGGCTGGTAGAGCTGGGGCCAAAGCAGTTGGTGTCTCCGTCTTCTCTGCAGGGTTTTTCAGCTTAGCAGTCCTCTTCTTCTTAGGTTGCAGGAATCTGAGTTCCTAGGTTCTGGGGAGCCCCTAAATACAGAATTTAGGGGTGTGTTCAGGTCTGGGAGGGCAGTAGCCAATGGCTACTAGCCCTGAGGGTGGCTACACCCTCTTTGTGCCTCCTCCCAAGGGGAGGGGGTCACATTCCTACCCCTATTGGGGGAATCCTCCATCTGCAAGATGGAGGATTTCTAAAAGTCAGAGTCACCTCAGCTCAGGTTGCCTTAGGGGCTGCCCTGACTGGCCAGTGACTCCTTCTTGTTTTTCTCATTATCTCCTCCGGCCTTGCCGCCAAAAGTGGGGCCGTGGCCGGAGGGGGCGGGCAACTCCACTAGCTGGAATGCCCTGGGGTGCTGTAACAAAGGGGGTGAGCCTTTGAGGCTCACTGCCAGGTGTTAGAGTTCCTGCAAGGGGGAGGTGATAAGCATCTCCACCCAGTACAGGCTTTGTTATTAGCCACAGAGTGACAAAGGCACTCTCCCCATGTGGCCAGCAACATGTCTCGAGTGTGGCAGGCTGCTAAAACCAGTCAGCCTACACGGGTAGTTGGTTAAGGTTTCAGGGGGCACCTCTAAGGTGCCCTCTGGGGTGTATGTTACAATAAAATGTACACTGGCATCAGTGTGCATTTATTGTGCTGAGAAGTTTGATACCAAACTTCCCAGTTTTCAGTGTAGCCATTATGGTGCTGTGGAGTTTGTGTTTGACAGACTCCCAGACCATATACTCTTATGGCTACCCTGCACTTACAATGTCTAAGGTTTTGCTTAGACACTGTAGGGGCACAGTGCTCATGCACTGGTGCCCTCACCTATGGTATAGTGCACCCTGCCTTAGGGCTGCAAGGCCTGCTAGAGGGGTGACTTATCTATACTGCACAGGCAGTGTGAGGTTGGCATGGCACCCTGAGGGGAGTGCCATGTCGACTTACTCGTTTTGTCCTCACCAGCACACACAAGCTGGCAAGCAGTGTGTCTGTGCTGAGTGAGGGGTCCCCAGGGTGGCATAAGATATGCTGCAGCCCTTAGAGGTCTTCCGTGGCATCAGGGCCCTTGGTACCAGGGGTACCAGTTACAAGGGACTTACCTGGATGCCAGGGTGTGCCAATTGTGAAAACAAAAGTACAGGTTAGGGAAAGAACACTGGTGCTGGGCCTGGTTAGCAGGCCTCAGCGCACACTCAAATCAAAACTTAGCATCAGCAAAGGCAAAAATTCAGGGGGTAACCATGCCAAGGAGGCATTTCCTTACAGCTTTGGTCTCTGTTTTGGGACCTTTTGTTCTTAAAAGTAATGTATATTTCACAACACTGCACCACGATAAGCCTGGCACAATTATTCACTTCTATAAAATGTAATAATGATTATGAAAAGTTATTAGCATATTGTACTTTATTGGAATAAAGGCACATCTTACTTGTGTGCCCTTTTTACGTTTTTTTTAATTTAAGTATTTTGTTGGAGATTAAAATAAAAAAAGGATGTGAATAGAAGTGTAGTGAATTAACGCTGTAGACAGAAGAAGTGAGAACAGATGGGAAAGGTATGGTGACTGGCTAGGAGGGCCATGTTGTTGCTTACATCTGTGCAAAAGGAATATGTACCCCCCCAGTCTCTTACCTCATGCATAGTGAGATCTGAAAACAGGATGACAAAGTTTTCCTCCACTCGCACAATAAGCCCTGTGTCCCCCTCATAGCGCCCAGCGATCACTTTCACATGGTCTCCCATTTTGAAGTACTTCCGCAACTCTTGGGCTGGAAACTCCAGGATATCCTGCAGGGGACACAAACTGGGGATGAGACTCGAGAGAGCATAGATCAACCAGTGCGTGCCACTTGCATGTGCTTCACACACATCCCTTGCATTTGACATAAAATTACCCCAACAGGTCGCTCCTGACATTTGTTTTTTACCTTGGAGACAAAAACTCTTGGACACAATCTGCATAAATGCAAAAGACGCAAATTCTCATTCTCTCTCATTCTCTCGCGCTCTCTCATTCTCTCGCTCTCTCATTCTCTCGCTCTCTCATTCTCTCGCTCTCTCATTCTCTCGCTCTCTCATTCTCTCGCTCTCTCATTCTCTCGCTCTCTCATTTCTATTTGGAAAGAACTTAAGGCAGACACCAAAGCGGTGTCTAGAGACGCTTAAAAAAGTAAGATCTAAAAACCAGTGACTGCCTGCATACAGAGATAACAGAACATACTTGTCTTGGTGTTTTGAGGACAGAAAAACATTACAACCCAAAGATGCATACTTTGGATAAAACATAAGCAGCCTCACAATGTGACCAGTGAGCTTGATGTGATCCAGTTTACCAATATTCGTCATGCTTGTGAATGAAACTGGGGCAGACAGAAGGGAACAACTATACGAATAACATATTAGACAAGAACTTGAGGGTGAAGAAAAGGCTTGTGAGTGGGAAAACAGGGATGTCCATTTAGCGCCCCATCTGTCAGAACATTCTATGACTATGGAAAAAGTACCAGAAATGATGGCGCGTAAGTATGGTGATGCATACAGACAAGTACATAAGCATCGGAGGTAATGCAACCTACCCATCATGAATCACCAGGTCTCCACCTCTACAGGTGAATACAGGGCATCAAGTTCCGTGCTCATTCACCCGTTGGGCCTCTCTGCTCAGTTAACACAATGCTAATTGAGATGGTGTTCTTGTCAGTGAAGTGACTATGAACACATTTCATTTCACACACGCCTCTAACAATTGCTACTAGACTAATAGCTCCTGTTCATGACTGCTCTTTGCCCTTGACCCATGCTTCTGACCAAGCTCAAGGACAATGCAGTGCATCATACCATAGGTTCAGTGAAAATCCCATTTACCTTCAGGTCCTCATGCTTGGGCATGATGGTAATCTTATTGCCGTCCACACTTAAAATTTTACCCTGGAGATTGATCAATTCTCCTTCACAGACTTCTACATTGTCTCCGGGCTGCAGTGTGTGTTCACGTTCCTTCCCTACACCAATGAAAACAAAAACATGAGGACATCCTTGCCCTACAAGCACCATGTACAATCATGTATTATTTTTACAAAGCTACAGAGCACCTGCTTGGTTGTGGGAAAAGACAGTAGTAAGCACAGAAAGCGATGTCACATGATACCGCTACCATGAGAAATTGACTGCCAGCTTTAGATACAAGTATGAAGCAATTCAGTCAAAACAGCTCTGAAAACCACACCAAGATGAACACAAGATAGGGAGTTCGGATTACTTCTACACTTTTGTAATCTTATATGCAGAGTGAGTGATGTAGAAGTGTGCTGTTATGCTGCAGAATGCTGAGGGAATTAATGTTTTCCGTGCCCTGTCGAATGCCCACAATTGAAGGGGCATGTTTGCACTATCTTCCGTTGGAGCTGGGTTCTTTGATCATTCTGCTGGAGCTGGGTTCTTGGTTCTTTTTTACATCTGCCTGGAGATCACATCTTTACCCATGTGAGGAGGACTTTGGGGGAGGATGAAGTGGGAACAGCTGTGCTTGCAAACACCACCAAGAAGCCAAAGGCTGGCTAGGAGGATGTCAATGCCAGGAGCCTGCTGTGAGTGACGCTAAATAGGAGTATGAGGCCTACCAGAGTTCATTGGGGCCCACTGGAGACAAGAAACCTTATGGGGTGAGATCAGGGTCTTTGCTTAGTAATGTGATGATGTACACCTGCCCAGAAAACTGGCCAGGAATTTTTCAAAACAGGAGGTGGCACAGCTGAAGTAGGGGCAAACGGATTAGTTGTTTAGAACAAGTGATCACACCTCTTGTGGTGTGATCTTTCAATTTTACCTTGGCGTTGTTGGGTGCTGCTGTGTAGATTCACTGGCATACAGTGCCTAAATCTGGTACATTTTGAACTCCATCTGCCTCGTTCTGTGTCCTGGTTTAAAGACAGGTCATAAGTTTTTAGGATATAGTTTTTAGAAGAGAGGGGAAAGCACTGGGAGGTGTAAATTAGCAGTGTCTATGGATCTATGACAATTTACTCAGGTGTGAAGTAAATGTGGTTTTAAGAAAGGCCCTATGTTTGTTCAAAAGGGATTTGAAATTGTGTTTGTGCATTTTAGTATGTCAGTGCCTCATTAGCAGTCCAACTGTGCTTTGTCAACAGTTGTCTCTGTCTGGAAGGGGAGTTATGTGATTCTGGATTTGTTTCTGTGTTATTTGGGACCTGCTGTGGGCAACATCGTAGTATATGCTGATTTGATCAGTTGTGGAAGGGTCAATCAGGTGTGTGGAGTTTCTCTTGTGTGATTGCGATAACACTGTCTCTGAAGATGGGAACTGTGTGATAAGCCTGAGGTGGTGTATGCCCTCTGTGTTTGGTATTAAGGAAGGAATATCATTGCTATTTTCTTTCGAACTCTGATTTTTTTTAAAGGCACAAAACATAGCATAACAGTGTTGTTGGTTCAAATTAATTATGCAGCAGAGCTTCCCCCAACCCTTGGTAAGCCTCTACTGATCTTGGTTCAGACAAGTCTCCCATCTTTCATCCTTGTCCCTCTCTTTTCAAAGTCTTGCTATTTATGTGCTATGTAATGTCATACAGCGCTGTGATGCCATACATGAGGAGTGAATAAATGTTCTGTGCGCCTCATCACTTGTTAGAAGTGAACTATTAGGTGACTGTGAGCAACTGGAGAAGGATGTATTTTCTCACTTCTGTTGTAACTTCTGGAAATATGATTGAGGATAGTGTTCTAAATCCGCGCTTGGATGACTTTAAAAACATCCAACACGTTTGACACTCAATACACGACAACATGACTAATGCCTCACTCGCCCAATCTTTCACTGCCTGAAAACCGACATTTTTCAAAGCATCTCTGAAGATGCAGTTCATAATGGAGGTTCTTGCTTGGGAGTCAGGAGAAATAACTAAGAATATGAAAGAATGAGTTTCAAAAATGATTGCAGTTAGGGGTGTGTAAGGAAATGCCTCCTTGGCATGGTTACCCCCTGACTTTTTGCCTTTGCTGATGCTAAGTTTTGATTTGAAAGTGTGCTGAGGCCTGCTAACCAGGCCCCAGCACCAGTGTTCTTTCCCTAACCTGTACTTTTGTTTCCACAATTGGCACACCCTGGCATCCAGGTAAGTCCCTTGTAACTGGTACCCCTCGTACCAAGGGCCCTGATGCCAGGGAAGGTCTCTAAGGGCTGCAGCATATCTTATGCCACCCTGGGGACCCCTCACTCAGCACAGAAACACTGCTTGCCAGCTTGTGTGTGCTAGTGAGGACAAAACAAGTAAGTCGACATGGCACTCCCCTCAGGGTGCCATGCCAACCTCACACTGCCTATGCAGTATAGATAAGTCACCCCTTGTAGGAAGTTGGCTCTGTATGTGCTAGTTCAAAGTAAGGAATAGCATGCACAGAGTCCAAGGGTTCCCCTTAGAGGTAAAATAGTGGTAAAAATAGATAATACTAATGCTCTATTTTGTGGTAGTGTGGTCGAGCAGTAGGCTTATCCAAGGAGTAGTGTTAAGCATTTGTTGTACATACACATAGACAATAAATGAGGTACACACACTCAGAGACAAATCCAGCCAATAGGTTTTTGTATAGAAAAATATATTTTCTTAGTTTATTTTAAGAACCACAGGCTCAAATTCTACATGTAATATCTCATTCGAAAGGTATTGCAGGTAAGTACTTTAGGAACTTTAAATCATAAAAATTGCATGTATACTTTTCAAGTTATTGACAAGTAGCTGTTTTAAAAGTGGACACTTAGTGCAATTTTCACAGTTCCTGGGGGAGGTAAGTTTTTGTTAATTTTACCAGGTAAGTAAGACACTTACAGGGTTCAGTTCTTGGTCCAAGGTAGCCCACCGTTGGGGGTTCAGAGCAACCCCAAAGTCACCACACCAGCAGCTCAGGACCGGTCAGGTGCAGAGTTCAAAGTGGTGCCCAAAACACATAGGCTAGAATGGAGAGAAGGGGGTGCCCCGGTTCCGGTCTGCTTGCAGGTAAGTACCCGTGTCTTCGGAGGGCAGACCAGGGGGGTTTTGTAGGGCACCGGGGGGGACACAAGCCCACACAGAAATTTCACCCTCAGCAGCGCGGGGGCGGCCGGGTGCAGTGTAGAAACAAGCGTCGGGTTCGCAATGTTGGTCTATGAGAGATCTCAGGATCTCTTCAGCGCTGCAGGCAGGCAAGGGGGGGGGGTTCCTCGGGGAAACCTCCACTTGGGCGAGGGAGAGGGACTCCTGGGGGTCACTTCTCCAGTGAAAGTCCGGTCCTTCAGGTCCTGGGGGCTGCGGGTGCAGGGTCTCTCCCAGGCGTCGGGACTTAGGATTCAAAGAGTCGCGGTCAGGGGAAGCCTCGGGATTCCCTCTGCAGGCGGCGCTGTGGGGGCTCAGGGGGGACAGGTTTTGGTACTCACAGTATCAGAGTAGTCCTGGGGTCCCTCCTGAGGTGTTGGATCTCCACCAGCCGAGTCGGGGTCGCCGGGTGCAGTGTTGCAAGTCTCACGCTTCTTGCGGGGAGCTTGCAGGGTTCTTTCAAGCTGCTGGAAACAAAGTTGCAGCCTTTCTTGGAGCAGGTCCGCTGTCCTCGGGAGTTTGTCTTTTCGAAGCAGGGGCAGTCCTCAGAGGATGTCGAGGTCGCTGGTCCCTTTGGAAGGCATCGCTGGAGCAGGATCTTTGGAAGGCAGGAGACAGGCCGGTGAGTTTCTGGAGCCAAGGCAGTAGTCGTCTTCTGGTCTTCCTCTGCAGGGGTTTTCAGCTAGGCAGTCCTTCTTCTTGTAGTTGCAGGAATCTAATTTTCTAGGGTTCAGGGTAGCCCTTAAATACTAAATTTAAGGGCGTGTTTAGGTCTGGGGGGTTAGTAGCCAATGGCTACTAGCCCTGAGGGTGGGTACACCCTCTTTGTGCCTCCTCCCAAGGGGAGGGGGTCACAATCCTAACCCTATTGGGGGAATCCTCCATCTGCAAGATGGAGGATTTCTAAAAGTTAGAGTCACCTCAGCTCAGGACACCTTAGGGGCTGTCCTGACTGGCCAGTGACTCCTCCTTGTTGCTTTCTTTGTTCCCTCCAGCCTTGCCGCCAAAAGTGGGGGCCGTGGCCGGAGGGGGCGGGCAACTCCACTAAGCTGGAGTGCCCTGCTGGGCTGTGACAAAGGGGTGAGCCTTTGAGGCTCACCGCCAGGTGTTACAGCTCCTGCCTGGGGGAGGTGTTAGCATCTCCACCCAGTGCAGGCTTTGTTACTGGCCTCAGAGTGACAAAGGCACTCTCCCCATGGGGCCAGCAACATGTCTCTAGTGTGGCAGGCTGCTGGAACCAGTCAGCCTACACAGATAGTTGGTTAAGTTTCAGGGGGCACCTCTAAGGTGCCCTCTGTGGTGTATTTTACAATAAAATGTACACTGGCATCAGTGTGCATTTATTGTGCTGAGAAGTTTGATACCAAACTTCCCAGTTTTCAGTGTAGCCATTATGGTGCTGTGGAGTTCGTGTAAAACAGACTCCCAGACCATATACTCTTATGGCTACCCTGCACTTACAATGTCTAAGGTTTTGCTTAGACACTGTAGGGGCACAGTGCTCATGCACTGGTACCCTCACCTATGGTATAGTGCACCCTGCCTTAGGGCTGTAAGGCCTGCTAGAGGGGTGTCTTACCTATACTGCATAGGCAGTGAGAGGCTGGCATGGCACCCTGAGGGGAGTGCCATGTCGACTTACTCATTTTGTTCTCACTAGCACACACAGGCTTGTAAGCAGTGTGGCTGTGCTGAGTGAGGGGTCTCTAGGGTGGCATAATGCATGCTGCAGCCCTTAGAGACCTTCCCTGGCATCAGGGCCCTTGGTACCAGAGGTACCAGTTACAAGGGACTTATCTGGATGCCAGGGTGTGCCAATTGTGGGATCAATGGTACATTTTAGGTGAAAGAACACTGGTGCTGGGGCCTGGTTAGCAGGGTCCCAGCACACTTCTCAGTCAAGTCAGCATCAGTATCAGGGAAAAAGTGGGGGGTAACTGCAACAGGGAGCCATTTCTTTACAAAAGCCCCCCCCAGCCCACAGGCCAGGAGACTCAGCCCAAGCTGGGAGAGTCTTCCTAGTCTGTCAGGCGAGGAAGAGTAGGAGAAATAGGCTGGTTAGTTGCAGGGCCTACTCTGCCTTACATCCTTCTGTTCAGGTCATTCCCTTTGGGGAACTGACCTACTTCCACAGTGATAGGACCTAGTCTGAATTGCCTCTTGTCTGCCTCTTCAATGTCTCCACCCATTCTTTCTATTTTGGTCTTAGAGGTATCCACCTCTGCTAACCTTATCTTGGCCAGGGTTACCCCTAGCTTACCCAGAGAGGTTACCCAGAGCTGGAGTAACCCCACCATGACCAATAGGGTCAGGGGGCCTAACTTGCTATTTGGCATGGGGTCAGACCACCATGCTAAGGATAGTGCAGCCATAAAGGCTAACACCCAGCAGAGGCCACTGACAGCTGTCAGTGCCCAGAACCACACCTTTAGCTCTTCACCTAAAAGGGAAGGGGCTAAGTTACAGGCCTCTTTGGGTTCAGGTTGCCTGTCTGCTGTATTAGAGTGGGGGGTTACCACATCTTGTAGTAAACACCCTTCTTCCACTCTGTAAAGAAATGGCTCCCTGTTGCAGTTACCCCCCACTTTTTGCCTGATACTGATGCTGACTTGACTGAGAAGAGTGCTGGGACCCTGCTAACCAGGCCCCAGCACCGGTGTTCCTTCACCTAAAATGTACCATTGTCTCCACAATTGGCACACCCTGGCATTCAGATAAGTCCCTTGTAACTGGTACTTCTAGTACCAAGGGCCCTGATGCCAAGGAAGGTCTCTAAGGGCTGCAGCATGTCTTATGCCACCCTAGAGACCCCTCACTCAGCACAGACACACTGCTTACAAGCCTGTGTGTGCTAGTGAGAACAAAATGAGTAAGTCGACATGGCACTCCCCTCAGGGTGCCATGCCAGCCTCTCACTGCCTATGCAGTATAGGTAAGACACCCCTCTAGCAGGCCTTACAGCCCTAAGGTAGGGTGCACTATACCATAGGTGAGGGTACCAGTGCATGAGCATGGTACCCCTACAGTGTCTAAACAAAACCTTAGACATTGTAAGTGCAGGGTAGCCATAAGAGTATATGGTCTGGGAGTCTGTCAAACACGAACTCCACAGCACCATAATGGCTACACTGAAAACTGGGAAGTTTGGTATCAAACTTCTCAGCACAATAAATGCACACTGATGCCAGTGTACATTTTATTGTAAAATGCACCACAGAGGGCACCTTAGAGGTGCCCCCTGAAACTTAACCGACTGTCTGTGTAGGCTGACTAGTTCCAGCAGCCTGCCACACCAGAGACATGTTGCTGGCCCCATGGGGAGAGTGCCTTTGTCACTCTGAGGCCAGTAACAAAGCCTGCACTGGGTGGAGATGCTAACACCTCCCCCAGGCAGGAGCTGTAACACCTGGCGGTGAGCCTCAAAGGCTCACCCCTTTGTCACAGCCCAGCAGGGCACTCCAGCTTAGTGGAGTTGCCCGCCCCCTCCGGCCACGGCCCCCACTTTTGGCGGCAAGGCTGGAGGGAACAAAGAAAGCAACAAGGAGGAGTCACTGGCCAGTCAGGACAGCCCCTAAGGTGTCCTGAGCTGAGGTGACTCTGACTTTTAGAAATCCTCCATCTTGCAGATGGAGGATTCCCCCAATAGGGTTAGGATTGTGACCCCCTCCCCTTGGGAGGAGGCACAAAGAGGGTGTACCCACCCTCAGGGCTAGTAGCCATTGGCTACTAACCCCCCAGACCTAAACACGCCCTTAAATTTAGTATTTAAGGGCTACCCTGAACCCTAGAAAATTAGATTCCTGCAACTACAAGAAGAAGGACTGCCTAGCTGAAAAACCCCTGCAGAGGAAGACCAGAAGACGACAACTGCCTTGGCTCCAGAAACTCACCGGCCTGTCTCCTGCCTTCCAAAGATCCTGCTCCAGCGACGCCTTCCAAAGGGACCAGCGACCTCGACATCCTCTGAGGACTGCCCCTGCTTCGAAAAGACAAGAAACTCCCGAGGACAGCGGACCTGCTCCAAGAAAAGCTGCAACTTTGTTTCCAGCAGCTTTAAAGAACCCTGCAAGCTCCCCGCAAGAAGCGTGAGACTTGCAACACTGCACCCGGCGACCCCGACTCGGCTGGTGGCGATCCAACACCTCAGGAGGGACCCCAGGACTACTCTGATACTGTGAGTACCAAAACCTGTCCCCCCTGAGCCCCCACAGCGCCGCCTGCAGAGGGAATCCCGAGGCTTCCCCTGACCGCGACTCTTTGAACCTAAAGTCCCGACGCCTGGGAGAGACCCTGCACCCGCAGCCCCCAGTACCCGAAGGACCGGACTTTCACTGGAGGAGTGACCCCCAGGAGTCCCTCTCCCTCGCCCAAGTGGAGGTTTCCCCGAGGAATCCCCCCCCTTGCCTGCCTGCAGCGCTGAAGAGATCCCGAGATCTCTCATAGACTAACATTGCAAACCCGACGCCTGTTCCCACACTGCACCCGGCCGCCCCCGCGCTGCTGAGGGTGAAATTTCTGTGTGGACTTGTGTCCCCCCCGGTGCCCTACAAAACCCCCCTGGTCTGCCCTCCGAAGACGCGGGTACTTACCTGCAAGCAGACCGGAACCGGGGCACCCCCTTCTCTCCATTCTAGCCTATGTGTTTTGGGCACCACTTGGAACTCTGCACCTGACCGGCCCTGAGCTGCTGGTGTGGTGACTTTGGGGTTGCTCTGAACCCCCAACGGTGGGCTACCTTGGACCAAGAACTGAACCCTGTAAGTGTCCTACTTACCTGGTAAAACTAACAAAAACTTACCTCCCCCAGGAACTGTGAAAATTGCACTAAGTGTCCACTTTTAAAACAGCTAATTGTCAATAACTTGAAAAGTATACATGCAATTTTGATGATTTGAAGTTCCTAAAGTACTTACCTGCAATACCTTTCGAATGAGCTATTACATGTAGAATTTGAACCTGTGGTTCTTAAAATAAACTAAGAAAAGATATTTTTCTATATAAAAACCTATTGGCTGGATTTGTCTCTGAGTGTGTGTACCTCATTTATTGTCTATGTGTATGTACAACAAATGCTTAACACTACTCCTTGGATAAGCCTACTGCTCGACCACACTACCACAAAATAGAGCATTAGTATTATCTATTTTTACCACTATTTTACCTCTAAGGGGAACCCTTGGACTCTGTGCATGCTATTCCTTACTTTGAAATAGCACATACAGAGCCAACTTCCTACACACTCTTTCTTCTGTTAGCTGAGGAGCCACCCACTCAGGTTTAACAGTTGCCTGACTAGCCAGGACTTCTTGTGGGTCAGGTTGGACTTTATCAGGGCCATTTTTGGAGTTCTCCCCTACTGGAGCAGAATCTCCTTGGCTTGCTGTAACCTTGGCTAAAGGTTGTCCACCCTTCCTACTCTGTTTTCTTTTCTTCTTCTTCTGGGGCCTGCTGGCATTTACTGCAGAGGCAGGACTTCCAGAATCCTTGGGAGAGGACTGGCACTGGACCAGTTCCTCTCTTGGGCTCTGACTAACCTCTGGGTAGTCATTTCCAAGGAGACAATCAAGGGGGAGGTCTGTACTGACTACTACCCTTCTCCAGCTAAGAGTGCCACCCACTTCTATGGGTACTAAAGCCACAGGCCTCTTAGTGACCCTGTCTAGGCTAACTCTTACCCTGGCAGTCTCACCTGGGATGTACTGGTTTGAGAGCACCAGCCTGTCATGCACAATAGTGTGATTGGCACAAGTGTCTCTCAGGGCAGTGGTTGGGATTCCATTCACCAGTAGGTGGTGGAAGTGTCTACTTCCCTCTGGAATCTCCAACTCACCTGTTGGGCCCTGTTTCCAGTTGAAGGCTATGAAGACCTCCTCATCTGAGGAGTCATCTCCCATGGCTACACTGGTTACCCCTGGAATCTTGTTCTGGGGTTTGTTTTTGGGACAAGAAGTGTCCTTGGTGTGGTGCCCAGACTGTTTACAGTTGTGGCACCATGCCTTAGTGGCATCCCAGTTCTTACCCTGGTACCCACCTTTGTTTTGGGTTGTGTCTTGGGGCCCACCCACCTGTTCTGGTTTTTGGGGGCCTACAGAGGACTCTTTTTCTTTGTTTCTAGTGTCACCCACTTTCTCCTGGGGAGTTTTTGTAACCCCTTTCTTTTGGTCACCCCCAGTGGAAGTTTTGGTTACCCTAGTCTTGACCCAGTGGTCTGCCTTCTTTCCCAATTCTTGGGGAGAAATTGGACCTAGGTCTACCAGATACTGATGCAACTTTTCATTGAAGCAGTTACTTAAAATGTGTTCTTTCATAAACAAATTATAAAGCCCAACATAGTCACACACTTCATTTCCAGTTAACCAACCATCTAGTGTTTTTACTGAGTAGTCTACAAAATCAACCCAGGTCTGGCTCGAGGATTTTTGAGCCCCCCTGAATCTAATTCTATACTCCTCAGTGGAGAATCCAAAGCCCTCAATCAAGGTACCCTTCATGAGGTCATAAGATTCTGCATCTTTTCCAGAGAGTGTGAGGAGTCTATCCCTACACTTTCCAGTGAACATTTCCCAAAGGAGAGCACCCCAGTGAGATCTGTTTACTTTTCTGGTTACACAAGCCCTCTCAAAAGCTGTGAACCATTTGGTGATGTCATCACCATCTTCATATTTTGTTACAATCCCTTTGGGGATTTTTAGGATGTCAGGAGAATCTCTGACCCTATTTAAGTTGCTGCCACCATCGATGGGACCTAGGCCCATCTCTTTTCTTTCCCTTTCTATGGCTAGGAGCTGCTTTTCCAAAGCCAATCTTTTGACCATCCTGGCTAACAGGGGGTCATCTTCACTGGAGTTATCCTCAGTGATTTCAGAGGTGTTGGTCTCTCCTGTGAGGGAACCAGCATCTCTGACTATTATTTTTGGAGTCAGGGTTTGAGGGACCCTGTTCTCCCTAGATAGGACTGGTAGGGGGGAATTTTCCTCCAAGTCACTATCCTCTTCCTCTGAGTTGCCACCCTCAAAGGGGTTGGCCTTTTCAAACTCTGCCAAAAGCTCCTGGAGCTGTATTTTGGTAGGTTTGGGGCCCATTGTTATTTTCTTTATTTTACAGAGTGACCTTAGCTCCCTCATCTTAAGATGGAGGTAAGGTGTGGTGTCGAGTTCCACCACAGTCACATCTGTGCTAGACATTTTGCTTCTAAAAGTTGGAATACTTTTTAAGAATCTACAACTGGTTCTAGAATCTAATTCAAACTTTTACAAACTTTTAAACTCTAAAAGAAATGCTAAACAGGATCTAACACAAGGCCCTAGCAGGTCTTTTAAGAATTTAGAAAACTTTTCAAATTGCAAAAATCAATTTCTAATGACAATTTTGGAATTTGTCGTGTGATCAGGTATTGGCTGAGTAGTCCAGCAAATGCAAAGTCTTGTATCCCACCGCTGCCACCAATGTAGGAAGTTGGCTCTGTATGTGCTATTTCAAAGTAAGGAATAGCATGCACAGAGTCCAAGGGTTCCCCTGTACTCACAGTATCAGAGTAGTCCTGGGGTCCCTCCTGAGGTGTTGGATCTCCACCAGCCGAGTCGGGGTCGCCGGGTGCAGTGTTGCAAGTCTCACGCTTCTTGCGGGGAGCTTGCAGGGTTTTTTCAAGCTGCTGGAAACAAAGTTGCAGCCTTTCTTGGAGCAGGTCCGCTGTCCTCGGGAGTTTCTTGTCTTTTCGAAGCAGGGGCAGTCCTCAGAGGATGTCGAGGTCGCTGGTCCCTTTGGAAGGCGTCGCTGGAGCAGGATCTTTGGAAGGCAGGAGACAGGCCGGTGAGTTTCTGGAGCCAAGGCAGTAGTCGTCTTCTGGTCTTCCTCTGCAGGGGTTTTCAGCTAGGCAGTCCTTCTTCTTGTAGTTGCAGGAATCTAATTTTCTAGGGTTCAGGGTAGCCCTTAAAGACTAAATTTAAGGGCGTGTTTAGGTCTGGGGGGTTAGTAGCCAATGGCTACTAGCCCTGAGGGTGGGTACACCCTCTTTGTGCCTCCTCCCAAGGGGAGGGGGTCACAATCCTAACCCTATTGGGGGAATCCTCCATCTGCAAGATGGAGGATTTCTAAAAGTTAGAGTCACCTCAGCTCAGGACACCTTAGGGGCTGTCCTAACTGGCCAGTGACTCCTCCTTGTTGCTTTCTTTGTTCCCTCCAGCCTTGCCGCCAAAAGTGGGGGCCGTGGCCGGAGGGGGCGGGCAACTCCACTAAGCTGGAGTGCCCTGCTGGGCTGTGACAAAGGGGTGAGCCTTTGAGGCTCACCGCCAGGTGTTACAGCTCCTGCCTGGGGGAGGTGTTAGCATCTCCACCCAGTGCAGGCTTTGTTACTGGCCTCAGAGTGACAAAGGCACTCTCCCCATGGGGCCAGCAACATGTCTCTAGTGTGGCAGGCTGCTGGAACCAGTCAGCCTACACAGATAGTTGGTTAAGTTTCAGGGGGCACCTCTAAGGTGCCCTCTGTGGTGTATTTTACAATAAAATGTACACTGGCATCAGTGTGCATTTATTGTGCTGAGAAGTTTGATACCAAACTTCCCAGTTTTCAGTGTAGCCATTATGGTGCTGTGGAGTTCGTGTAAAACAGACTCCCAGACCATATACTCTTATGGCTACCCTGCACTTACAATGTCTAAGGTTTTGCTTAGACACTGTAGGGGCACAGTGCTCATGCACTGGTACCCTCACCTATGGTATAGTGCACCCTGCCTTAGGGCTGTAAGGCCTGCTAGAGGGGTGTCTTATCTATACTGCATAGGCAGTGAGAGGCTGGCATAGCACCCTGAGGGGAGTGCCATGTCGACTTACTCATTTTGTTCTCACTAGCACACACAGGCTTGTAAGCAGTGTGGCTGTGCTGAGTGAGGGGTCTCTAGGGTGGCATAATGCATGCTGCAGCCCTTAGAGACCTTCCCTGGCATCAGGGCCCTTGGTACCAGAGGTACCAGTTACAAGGGACTTATCTGGATGCCAGGGTGTGCCAATTGTGGGATCAATGGTACATTTTAGGTGAAAGAACACTGGTGCTGGGGCCTGGTTAGCAGGGTCCCAGCACACTTCTCAGTCAAGTCAGCATCAGTATCAGGCAAAAAGTGGGGGGTAACTGCAACAGGGAGCCATTTCTTTACACCCCTCTAGCAGGCCTTACAGCCCTAAGGCAGGGTGCACTATACCATAGGTGAGGGCATAAGTGCATGAGCACTATGCCCCTACAGTGTCTAAGCAAAACCTTAGACATTGAAAGTGCAGGGGTAGCCATAAGAGTATATGGTCTGGGAGTCTGTCATGCACGAACTCCACAGCACCATAATGGCTACACTGAAAACTGTGAAGTTTGGTATCAAACTTCTCAGCACAATAAATGCACACTGATGCCAGTGTACATTTTATTGTAACATACACCCCAGAGGGCACCTTAGTGGTGCCCCCTGAAACCTTAACCGACTACCCATGTAGGCTGACTGGTTTTAGCAGCCTGCCACACTAGAGACATGTTGCTGGCCACATGGGGAGAGTGCCTTTGTCACTCTGTAGCTAGTAGCTAGTAACATAGCTAGTAACATAGCCTGTACTGGGTGGAGGTGCTTCACACCTCCCCCTGCAGGAACTGTAACACCTGGCGGTGAGCCTCAAAGGCTCACCCCCTTTGTTACAGCACCCCCGGGCCCTCCAGCTAGTGGAGTTGCCTGCCCCCTCCGGCCACGGCCCCACTTTTGGCAGCAAAGCCAGAGGAGATAATGAGGAAAACAAGGAGGAGTCACTGGCCAGTCAGGACAGCCCCTAAGGTGTCCTGAGCTGAGGTGACTAACTTTTAGAAATCCTCCATCTTGCAGATGGAGGATTCCCCCAATAGGATTAGGGATGTGCCCCCCTCCCCTCAGGGAGGAGGCACAAAGAGGGTGTACCCACCCTCAGGGCTAGTAGCCATTGGCTACTAACCCCCCAGATCTAAACACACCCCTAAATTCAGTATTTAGGGGCTCCCCAGAACCTAGGAATTGAGATTCCTGCAACCTAAGAAGAGGACTGCTAAGCTGAAAAACCCTGCAGAGAAGACGGAGACACCAACTACTTTGGCCCCCAGCTCTACCGGCCTGTCTCCCCACTTCTAAAGACACTGCTCCAGCGACACTCTCCCCAGGGACCAGCGACCTCTGAATCCTCAGAGGACTGCCCTGCATCTAGAAGGACCAAGAACTCCCGAGGACAGCGGCTCTGTTCACCAAAGACTGCAACTTTGAAACAAAGAAGCAACTTTGGAACAACTTGCGTTTCCCGCCGGAAGCGTGAGACTTGACACTCTGCACCAGACGCCCCCGGCTCGACTTGTGGAGAACAACCACTTCAGGGAGGACTCCCCGGCGACTGCGAGACCGTGAGTAGCCAGAGATGCCCCCCCCGAGCTCCCACAGCGACGCCTGCAGAGGGAATCCCGAGGCTCCCCCTGACCGCGACTGTCTGCTTCTAAGATCCGACGCCTGGTAAAGACTCTGCACCCGCAGCCCCCAGGGCCTTAAGGATCCGACCTCCAGTGCAGGAGCGACCCCCAGGTGGCCCCCTTGCCCAGGTGGTGGCTACCCCGAGGAGCCCCCCTCCCCCCCTTGCCTGCATCGCTGAAGAGACCCCTTGGTCTCCCATTGAAACCTATTGAGAACCCGACACGTGTTTGCACACTGCACCCGGCCGCCCCTGCGCTGCTGAGGGTGTACTTTCTGTGTGGACTTGTGTCCCCCCCCGGTGCTCTACAAAACCCCCCGGTCTGCCCTCCGAAGACGCGGGTACTTACCTGCTGGCAGACTGGAACCGGGGCACCCCCTTCTCCATTGAAGCCTATGCGTTTTGGGCACCAATTTTTTATTTTATTTTTACTTCTTTTTTAGGGGCAGAATCAAGTCAAACATTTGGTCTTTCATCCCTCCTAATATGATGTTGTATGCATGCCCAGGAAAATCTTTGACGCAGCCGGCATCTTTAGATAGATTTTTTCCCCATTATATGAATAACAAGTGTTACGGCTTGTTGTTATTCTCTCTGGTGAGGCTGGGTTTATTAGAGTGTGTAATTGCAAACAAGTGTTTACACTTTGATCCCCTTCTGACCCTCCTTGTTAGGAGGCATGGGTTATTCCCTTTTTCCTTATGTCGAATGGACCTTAGCCTCTCTTCCAGTGTAACACCGTAAGTTTTGCAGCAGTCTTGAATTGTTTGTACATTAGATCTCGCAATATCAACTCTTTGTAATAGGAGAGCCTTTGCTTGCTTGTGAAAAGGAGATGTAAAACTGATCACCTTTCTGAACTGGCTTTGTCTTTTGCAAGTATTCTGTAATTGCGAGTGTTACACACTTACCGTAGGCACAGAGTCAAAAAATGAGACACACGACTCAATAAGGAGATCCACACAAATTTACAAAAATAGCAAGTGTCTTTAAGTATGTTTTGCCATAGAAATTATCACAGGTTTGAAAAACTGACAGTGCAATTTTCTAAAGCTGCAATGTTACCTTATGGGAGAGAAAACACATGCGGCAAACAGGTACTCCACAACAACTTACAGAACCAATCTTCCATACTTAAGGCAAGTATAGGGCAAGGTCATAAGCCACACCAACAGGTTACCTTGGGTGGCAATGGGGCGGCCGGGTGCAGTTCAGCATTGGCTGCTCCACCAAAGTCAATGGGGATCAGGTCCGTTCAGAAAGATGCTGCAGTTGGGGGACTAAGGGACTAGTTCGGTTGAACCACAAAGTGGGCTCAGTTCCTGCAATGCTCAGGGACACCAGTGGCCGGGTGCAGAGGTTTCTTGGACCGTCGGGTTTCTGTCACTGGGGACAGTCTAGGTAAAGGTAGCCTGCAGTAACGGGCTGCAGGCGTAGATTGGAGGTCCAGTTTGACCGAACCAACAAGTAAGCTCAGGTCCCACGAGGCATGGGGGACATAGGGACACCAGTGGTCCTCTTCTCCTCAGTCCAGGGTGGCTGGGTGCAGAGGTGCAGGTGACCGTAGGGCCATCACAAAGAGGCAGCAGGCGTCTGCTTGAAGGTTGTAGTGGGAACACCCACAATTGTCTGGGAACCACACTGGCACCACTGGCCCACTTCAACTCAGGCTAGGGGGCACTGGTGCAGTCGTGCTGTCCGGTGTCTGGTTTTGGCGGTCCAGAGCCCTTTCAGTGACACGGGGGTGTCTGCAAGATGCAGAGAAGAAACTCTGCTGCTCCACAAGAGTTCCTGGTTCTTGGGTGAAAAGGATAAGTTACTTACCTGTAAATCCTAGTTCTCTTCCAGGGGTATCCTCATCAAAGTCATAAACATTGAATATTCCCGCCCTTGTGCGGGGACCCCGGAGCATATATAAAATACACACATATAAAGTATGAAGTATGCATGAAAAAAATATATATAGCATTTTTAGTAGACAAATTTTTCATACTCAACTCATATACACATGTGCAAAACAGCAATGCAGGCCATAATCATAAACAGGCTAAAATGCTTTATTTCTATGGAGTTTTTTTTTTATTTTTTTAAATCTTTACAAAATTACAATAAGGGAATAGATATCTAACAAAGCCCCAAAACTGGGCTTAGGGAAATAAGCAGCAGTAATCATTAGAGAAAAAAGAGAAAAAACTACAATGAAAAACAATGGAGCATTATTAGCCAATAGGCTGCATGCAGGTTAACACAGGAGAACCATAAAAACTTTGGCACCGTGCCTTTAAGACCCTGAGCACCTCCAGTATCCCACCATGCCTCAGGGGTGAAGGAGAGGCGACAGTTGGTTCACAGTTAGGTCAGTACTTTTTTTACGGTGACAATCTGTGTAGCCGATTCGAAAGATAGTCTGTCCTGCACTTCTAGGAGACGTACGTCCGGGGAGGAGGGTGGGTTGTTTATGACTTTGATGAGGATACCCCTGGAAGAGAACTAGGATTTACAGGTAAGTAACTTATCCTTCTCTTCCAGGGGATCCTCATCTATAGTTATAAACATTGAATAGATTAGCAAGCGCATCCCTTGACTCTGCAGACTGTCCGATAGAAGTGCAGGAATAGATATGTTTCATGCAAACAAATTTCTTAGAGAGGCTTGCCCAACTTGGGCGTCTGCTCTTGCATCTGAGTCCAAACAGTAATGTCTAGTAAATGTATGTACAGACTTCCATGTAGCAGCCTTACAAATTTCAGATATTGGAACATTATTAAGGAGGGCAGCAGTAGCCGCTTTTCCTCTTGTGGAATGCGCTTTAGGTCTAGCAAGTAGTTGTTTGTTAGCCAACTGGTATGCATGAACAATACAAGAAACTATCCATCTTGATATGGTTTGTTTAGATGCTGCCTCTCCTGTTCTCAAATGACCATAATTTATAAACAAGTGGTTGGAATGTCTAATCAATTTTGTTTTATCCAAATAAAATTTGAGCACTCTTTTCAGATCTAGGGAGTGCAACGCTTTCTCTGCCGGAGTCTCCGGATTGGGGAAGAAAGTTGGTAGAGAAATAGTCTGATTGATGTGAAATTCTGACACCACCTTCGGTAGGAATGATGGGTGAGTTCGCAGAACTACTCTATTGTCATGAAAGACTGTGTACGGTTCTTTGGAGGACTAAGCCTGAATTTCAATGACCCTCCTTGCAGAAGTAATGGCTACCAAAAAAGAAGTCTTCCACGTAAGGTGTTGCAAAGAGGCTTTGTGTATAGGTTCGAAAGGAGGGCCCATAAGTTTTGACAGCACTATGTTCAGTTCCCATGGAGGGGAGGGTTTCCGAATGGGCGGAAAAACTTTTTTCCAACCTTCCAAGAAATCCTTGACTACTGGTTTCGTAAAGAAGGATTCCTGAGAAGGTGACTTACGATAGGCTGTAATGGCAGACAAATGTACCTTAATAGATGATACCTGCAGACCGGACTTTGCCAGATGGAGTAAGTAAGACAGTATGATGTCTTCCTGAGCCCGTATGGGATTCTGACCTTGCTGACAGCACCATATGAAAAATCTCTTCCACTTAAACGCATAAGAATGCCGTGTGGAAGGTCATCTTGACTCTTTCAAGATGTTCATGCACTCCTGCGAGAGCCCTAGGTGCCCATACTGCAGGAATTCAGTAGCCATGCTGTCAAGCTCAGAGAGGGTAGGTTGGGGTGCAGGACCCTGCCCTCCATCCTGCTCAGAAGATCCGGTCTGCACGGCAGCCTCCTGTGAGGTTGTTCCGATAGGTTGAGGAGATCTGTGTACCAGAATTGACGGGCCATTGTGGAGCTATGAGAATCATTCTGGTGCTGGATCTGTAAAGTTTGTTGATCACTGCCAGTATGAGGGGAATCGGTGGAAAAGCGTAGAGAAATATCCCTGACCAGTCGATCAACAGGGCATTCCCTCGAGATCCCGGACGGTAGAACCTGGATGCGAAGTCTGGGCATTTCTTGTTTACCTCGTCTGCGAAGAGATCCAATTGAGGCCGACCCCATTGAGCGAAGATGTCTTCGACGACTTCGCCGTGTAGGACCCAATCGTGGGTGTCCTCTAGGTGTCTGCTCAGAAAATCTGCTTCCACGTTTTGTTGACCTGGTAGGTGAATCGCTGTAAGCGACATACCTCTGGCCAGGAGACAATGCCAGATTGTTTCGGACTCCTGAGATAGGGGTAGGGATCTCGTTCCCCCATGTCTGTTCAAGTAATACATTGTGGTTGTATTGTCCGTTTGTCTTAGGAGAGATTTCCCCTGAATCGATGGAGCAAAAGACTTGAGAGCCAGATGGACCACTCCGAGCTCCAGCAGATTGATTTGGTACTTCCTTTCGTTGTCGGACCACAGGACCTGAGCTTGAAGGGGACCTAGATGAGCCCCCATCCTTGAAGAGACGCATCCGTTACCAGAGTGTCGGATGGAATTGCCTGGTGAAACGGAGCCCCTACTGATAGGTGAGGTTTGTGCATCCACCATTGCAATGACTGACGTGCTGCTATCGGTAACCGCACTCTGTCCTCCCAGCGACCTGTCCTTTGGTTCCAGTTGTTTTCCAACACCTCTTGGAGGGGCCTCATATGGAGCCTGGCATTCGGGACAATGAAAATGCATGATGCCATGGAGCCCGGCAGAGATGTCACCTGACGGGCCGTAGGTGCTTCAGATCTTAACAGGTCTTGACACTTTCTTTATTGAGAATTGTCGTTCCTCCGAAGGATACACTCTTTGGAGCTCTGTGTCTAGTATTGCTCCCAGGTAGTGGAGGTTCTGCGTTGGAATCAAGGTGGACTTTTGGTAGTTGACTTGAAGACCTAGAGACTCGAAAACCTTGAGCACAATGTCCCGATGGGTTCTCGCCTGCTCCGGAGAGGAGGCTTTCAGTAGCCAGTCGTCTAGGTATGGGTAAATGAAGATTTTTTGTTTTCGAAGATGTGCCGCTACCACTGCCACGCATTTCGAGAAGACGCGGGGGGCAGATTTCAGGCCGAATCGTAGCACTTTGAACTGATAGTGCTGCGAGGCTATCTGGAAGCGCAGGAATTTCCGATGCTTGGGAACTATCAGGATGTGAAAGTATGCATCCTGCAGGTCGATGGAGCACATCCAGTCTCCCTGATGTAGCTGAGGGAAAATCTGGTGAAGAGCCAGCATCATGAACTTTTGCTTTCTTATGTACTTGTTCAGAAGCCGTAAGTCCAGAATCGGTTTGAAAACCCCCTCTCAGCCTTTTTTCGCCACCAGAAAATAACGGGAGTAAACCCCCTTTCCTCTGTGCGCAAGTGGAACTTTTTCTATTGCCTTCTTTCATAAAAGGGCAAGAGCATCTTTGCGCAATAGGCTGACATGAGACGGATTGCATTTGGTTGGTGGCAAGTGTGGTGGAGGTTGCCGGAAAATAAGAGAGTAGCCATTTTCGACAATGCTGAGAACCCATTTGTCTTTTGTGATAGAGCGCCACTCGTGAAGACAATCTGTGATACTTTCCCCCCCCCCCCCACCGGAGTGGTGCACAGTATTGAGGGAAGCGAGTTTTCATTGCTTGGCCGGCGCTTTGGGTGTGGACTGTTGTGGTCTACTTGACCCTCGTTCCCTTGTGGCTTTACGAGCCTGAAAAAGAGGGCGTCCCTGCCTTTGCTGTGGACTCTGGGACCAGTGAGGGGTTTGAACCCTCTGCTGGAAAGGGCGCCTGTCATAAGGCCTATACCTCCGCCTGAAGTCCTTCTTCCTTTCCAGGCCTACTGCCCTCATGGTGTCCACTTCAGTTTTCATGCGCGCCATTTCTTCCTCCGTATGGGTACCAAACAGCGAGTTCCCGTTGAATGGAAGATTTAGGATGCACTGTTGTGCTTCCTGTTTTAAACCAGTCAACCTCAACCAGGAGGACCTTCTTGCACAGATTCCATGTGCGTACCCATGTGCAGCTAAGTCTGCCCCATCTGCCGCTGCGCTGATGACTTGGTTGGATACCAGACATCCCTCTTGGAAGTCATGTCTGTCTTCTTTAGGTTATTTTTCTGGGAACCTGTTGAGAGAGTCCCAGAGAGAACGGTCATATCAGCCTAGGAGTGCAGACGCGCTGGAGACTTTCATTATAGATGCCCCCATGCCGCACATTTTTCTCCCCGGAGAGTCTAGATGTCTGCTCTCTTTGTCCGGCGGGACCGTGGAGGATGATGCCACTGAGTGAGTTTTTCAGGCAGAGGCCAATATGACGGAGTCCGGCGGCGGAACCGTTCTTAGGAATAAAGGATCTTGTTCAGGCGCTTTATATTTTTTCTAAATCCTAGCAGGAGCAGATTTGAGGGTGGCTGGCGCCAAAAAAGTGTCCATGGTTGGCTGCAACAGACTAGGCACTAGCGGCAGTAGCTTTTTCGAAACTGCTCTATGCTGTAGAGTCTCAAAAATGACTGATGAGGAGGTTGATGGTTCTGGAACCTCTATATTTAACTTCTGTGCTCCCCTGAGAAGCACCTCATTAAAAGTGGTGATGCCATCCACCGGTGAAACTCTAGCTGGTGGAGAATCTGTTAAGGTGGGGGAGTATCGTCTGACAGATGACCCTGACGATGACCAAGAGGGCGACCTTCTGTGTCTTGATCGTGATCTAGACCGACGCTGGGAACGTGACCTGCTGCGAGACGCTGTAGCAGAGCGCCCAGGCCTCATGGTCGGTTGGCGAGAAGCAGAACGAGCCCGTCCGGTCCGCGCTATCAGTGATGGTGTTCTCGGGAGAGAGGCAGTAGGAGAGTGTAGGAGGCTGGACTGGTTTGTAGTGAGTACCAAGGGGTACTTGCACCTTGCACCAGGCCCAGTTATCCCTTATTAGTGTATAGGGTGTCTAGCAGCTTAGGCTGATAGATAATGGTAGCTTAGCAGAGCAGCTTAGGCTGAACTAGGAGACGTGTGAAGCTACTACAGTACCACCTAGTGTCATATGCACAATATCATAAGAAAACACAATACACAGTTATACTAAAAATAAAGGTACTTTATTTTTATGACAATATGCCAAAGTATCTTAGAGTGTACCCTCAGTGAGAGGATAGGAAATATACACAAGATATATATACACAATAGCAAAAATATGCAGTATAGTCTTAGAAAACAGTGCAAACAATGTATAGTTACCATAGGATGCAATGGGAAACATAGGTATAGGGGCAACACAAACCATATACTCCAAAAGTGGAATGCGAACCACGAATGGACCCCAAACCTATGTGACCTTGTAGAGGGTCGCTGGGACTATTAGAAAATAGTGAGAGTTAGAAAAATAACCCTCCCCAAGACCCTGAAAAGTGAGTGCAAAGTGCACTAAAGTTCCCCTAAGGACAAAGTAGTCGTGTTAGAGGAATAATGCAGGAAAGACACAAACCAGCAATGCAACAACTGTGGATTTCCAATCTAGGGTACCTGGGGACCAAGTCCAAAAGTCACAAGCAAGTCGGAGATGGGCAGATGCCCAGGAAATGCCAGCTGCGGGTGCAAAGAAACTTCTACTGGACAGAAGAAGCTGAGGTTTCTGCAGGAACGAAAAGGGCTAGAGACTTCCCCTTTGGTGGACGGATCCCTCTCGCCTTGGAGAGTCGTGCAGAAGTGTTTTCCCGCCGGAAGGACGCCAACAAGCCTTGCTAGTCGCAAATCGTGCGTTTGGCGTTTTTGGACGCTGCTGGGGCCCAGGAGGGACCAGGAGGTCGCAAATTGGACCTGAAGAGAGAGGGGACGTCGAGCAAGACAAAGAGCCCTCACTGAAGCAGGTAGCACCCGGAGAAGTGCCAGAAACAGGCACTACGAGGATGCGTGAAACGGTGCTCGCCGAAGTTGCACAAAGGAGTCCCACGTCGCCGGAGACCAACTTAGAAAGTCGTGCAATGCAGGTTAGAGTGCCGTGGACCCAGGCTTGGCTGTGCACAAAGGATTTCCGCCGGAAGTGTACAGGGGCCGGAGTAGCTGCAAAGTCACGGTTCCCAGCAATGCAGCCCAGCGAGGTGAGGCAAGGACTTACCTCCACCAAACTTGGGCTGAAGAGTCACTGGACTGTGGGGGCCACTTGGACAGAGTTGCTGGATTCGAGGGACCTCGCTCGTCGTGCTGAGAGGAGACCCAAGGGACCGGTAATGCAGCTTTTTGGTGCCTGCGGTTGCAGGGGGAAGATTCCGTCGACCCACGGGAGATTTCTTCGGAGCTTCTGGTGCAGAGAGGAGGCAGACTACCCCCACAGCATGCACAAACAGGAAAACAGTTGAGAAGGCGGCAGGATCAGCGTTACAGAGTTGCAGTAGTCGTCTTAGCTACTTTGTTGCAGTTTTGCAGGCTTCCAGCGCGGTCAGCAGTCGATTCCTTATCAGAAGGTGAAGAGAGAGATGCAGAGGAACTCGGCTGAGCTCTTGCATTCGTTATCTAAAGTTTCCCCAGAGACAGAGACCCTAAATAGCCAGAAAAGAGGGTTTGGCTACTTAGGAGAGAGGATGGGCTACTAACACCTGAAGGAGCCTATCAGCAGGAGTCTCTGACGTCACCTGGTGGCACTGGCCACTCAGAGCAGTCCAGTGTGCCAGCAGCACCTCTGTTTCCAAGATGGCAGAGGTCTGGAGCACACTGGAGGAGCTCTGGACACCTCCCAGGGGAGGTGCAGGTCAGGGGAGTGGTCACTCCCCTTTCCTTTGTCCAGTTTCGCGCCAGAGCAGGGGCTAAGGGGTCCCTGAACCGGTGTAGACTGGCTTATGCAGAATTGGGCACATCTGTGCCCAAGAAAGCATTTCCAGAGGCTGGGGGAGGCTACTCCTCCCCTGCCTTCACACCATTTTCCAAAGGGAGAGGGTGTCACACCCTCTCTCAGAGGAAGTTCTTTGTTCTGCCATCCTGGGCCAGGCCTGGCTGGACCCCAGGAGGGCAGATGCCTGTCTGAGGGGTTGGCAGCAGCAGCAGCTGCAGTGAAACCCCAGGAAGGGCAGTTTGGCAGTACCAGGGTCTGTGCTACAGACCACTGGGATCATGGGATTGTGCCAACTATGCCAGGATGGCATAGAGGGGGCAATTTCATGATCATAGACATGTTACATGGCCATATTCGGAGTTACCATGGTGAAGCTACATATAGGTAGTGACCTATATGTAGTGCACGCGTGTAATGGTGTCCCCGCACTCACAAAGTTCAGGGAATTGGCTCTGAACAATGTGGGGGCACCTTGGCTAGTGCCATGGTGCCCTCACACTAAGTAACTTTGCACCCAACCTTTACCAGGTAAAGGTTAGACATATAGGTGACTTATAAGTTACTTAAGTGCAGTGTAAAATGGCTGTGAAATAACGTGGACGTTATTTCACTCAGGCTGCAGTGGCAGGCCTGTGTAAGAATTGTCAGAGCTCCCTATGGGTGGCAAAAGAAATGCTGCAGCCCATAGGGATCTCCTGGAACCCCAATACCCTGGGTACCTCAGTACCATATACTAGGGAATTATAAGGGTGTTCCAGTAAGCCAATGTGTAGGAAGTTGGCTCTGTATGTGCTATTTCAAAGTAAGGAATAGCATGCACAGAGTCCAAGGGTTCCCCTTAGAGGTAAAATAGTGGTAAAAATAGATAATACTAATGCTCTATTTTGTGGTAGTGTGGTCGAGCAGTAGGCTTATCCAAGGAGTAGTGTTAAGCATTTGTTGTACATACACATAGACAATAAATGAGGTACACACACTCAGACAAATCCAGCCAATAGGTTTTGTTATAGAAAAATATCTTTTCTTAGTTTATTTTAAGAACCACAGGTTCAAATTTAACATGTAATATCTTGTTTGAAAGGTATTGCAGGTAAGTACATTAGGAACTTTGAATCATTTCAATTGCATGCATACTTTTCAAGTTATTCACAAATAGCTGTTTTAAAAGTGGACACTTAGTGCAATTTTCACAGTTCCTGGGGGAGGTAAGTTTTTGTTAGTTTTACCAGGTAAGTAAGACACTTACAGGGTTCAGTTCTTGGTCCAAGGTAGCCCACCGTTGGGGGTTCAGAGCAACCCCAAAGTCACCACACCAGCAGCTCAGGGCCGGTCAGGTGCAGAGTTCAAAGTGGTGCCCAAAACGCATAGGCTAGAATGGAGAGAAGGGGGTGCCCCGGTTCCGGTCTGCTTGCAGGTAAGTACCCGCGTCTTCGGAGGGCAGACCAGGGGGGTTTTGTAGGGCACCGGGGGGGACACAAGCCCACACAGAAATTTCACCCTCAGCGGCACGGGGGCGGCCGGGTGCAGTGTTAGAACAAGCGTCGGGTTCGCAATGTTAGTCAATGAGAGATCAAGGGATCTCTTCAGCGCTGCAGGCAGGCAAGGGGGGGCTTCCTCGGGGAAACCTCCACTTGGGCAAGGGAGAGGGACTCCTGGGGGTCACTTCTGCAGTGAAAGTCCAGTCCTTCAGGTCCTGGGGGCTGCGGGTGCAGGGTCTTTTCCAGGCGTCGGGACTTAGGTTTCAGAGAGTCGCGGTCAGGGGAAGCCTCGGGATTCCCTCTGCAGGCGGCGCTGTGGGGGCTCAGGGGGGACAGGTTTTGGTACTCACAGTCGTAGAGTAGTCCGGGGGTCCTCCCTGAGGTGTTGGTTCTCCACCAGCCGAGTCGGGGTCGCCGGGTGCAGTGTTGCAAGTCTCACGCTTCTTGCGGGGAGTTGCAGGGTTCTTTAAAGCTGCTTCTTGAAACAAAGTTGCAGTCTTTTTGGAGCAGGTCCGCTGTCCTCAGGAGTTTCTTGTCGTCGTCGAAGCCGGGCAGTCCTCAGAGGATTCAGAGGTCGCTGGTCCCTTTGGAAGGCGTCGCTGGAGCAGAGTTCTTTGGAAGGCAGGAGACAGGCCGGTGAGTTTCTGGAGCCAAGGCAGTTGTTGTCTTCTGGTCTTCCTCTGCAGGGGTTTTCAGCTAGGCAGTCCTTCTTGTTGTTGTTGCAGGAATCTAATTTTCTAGAGTTCAGGGTAGCCCTTAAATACTAAATTTAAGGGCGTGTTTAGGTCTGGGGGGTTAGTAGCCAATGGCTACTAGCCCTTAGGATGGGTACACCCTCTTTGTGCCTCCTCCCAAGGGGAGGGGGTCACAATCCTAACCCTATTGGGGGAATCCTCCATCTGCAAGATGGAGGATTTCTAAAAGTCAGAGTCACCTCAGCTCAGGACACCTTAGGGGCTGTCCTGACTGGCCAGTGACTCCTCCTTGTTGCTTTCTTTGTTCCCTCCAGCCTTGCCGCCAAAAGTGGGGGCCGTGGCCGGAGGGGGCGGGCAACTCCACTAAGCTGGAGTGCCCTGCTGGGCTGTGACAAAGGGGTGACTTTTTGCCTTTGCTGATGCTATGTTTACAATTGAAAGTGTGCTGAGGCCTGCTAACCAGGCCCCAGCACCAGTGTTCTTTCCCTAACCTGTACTTTTGTATCCACAATTGGCAGACCCTGGCATCCAGATAAGTCCCTTGTAACTGGTACTTCTAGTACCAAGGGCCCTGATGCCAAGGAAGGTCTCTAAGGGCTGCAGCATGTCTTATGCCACCCTGGAGACCTCTCACTCAGCACAGACACACTGCTTGCCAGCTTGTGTGTGCTAGTGAGGACAAAACGAGTAAGTCGACATGGCACTCCCCTCAGGGTGCCATGCCAGCCTCTCACTGCCTATGCAGTATAGGTAAGACACCCCTCTACCAGGCCTTACAGCCCTAAGGCAGGGTGCACTATACCCAGTGCTAGAAAGGAAGAGTCAGGTCACCTACCTGGTGGACCTGGGCACAAGCAGGAGCCCCAAGAGGGTGATCCATGTGAACCGCCTTAAGCTCTTCCATGACAGGGCTGATGTGAATCTGTTGATGGTAACAGATGAGGATCAGGAGGCAGAGAGTGAACCTCTCCCTGATCTTCTGTCATCAGACCCAAAAGATGGCTCAGTAGATGGAGTGATCTACTCAGACACCCTCTCTGGCCAACAACAAGCTGATTGTAGGAGAGTCCTACAACAGTTTCCTGAACTCTTCTCCTTAACCCCTGGTCAGACACCCCTGTGTACCCATGATGTGGACACAGGAGACAGCATGCCTGTCAAAAACAAAATCTTTAGACAGTCTGACCATGTTAAGGAAAGCATCAAGGTGGAAGTCCACAAGATGCTGGAATTGGGAGTAATTGAGCGCTCTGACAGCCCCTGGGCTAGCCCAGTGGTCTTAGTCCCCAAACCTCACACCAAAGATGGAAAGAAAGAGATGAGGTTTTGTGTGGATTACAGAGGGCTCAATTCTGTCACCAAGACAGATGCTCATCCAATTCCTAGAGCTGACGAGCTCATAGATAAATTAGGTGCTGCCAAATTCTTAAGTACCTTTGACTTGACAGCAGGGTACTGGCAAATAAAAATGGCACCTGGAGCAAAAGAGAAAACAGCATTCTCCACACCTGATGGGCATTATCAGTTTACTGTTATGCCCTTTGGTTTAAAGAATGCCCCTGCCACCTTCCAAAGGTTGGTGAATCAAGTCCTTGCTGGCTTGGAGTCCTTTAACACAGCTTATCTTGATGATATTGCTGTCTTTAGCTCCACCTGGCAGGATCACCTGGTCCACCTGAAGAAGGTTTTGAAGGCTCTGCAATCTGCAGGCCTCTCTATCAAGGCATCCAAATGCCAGATAGGGCAGGGAACTGTGGTTTACTTGGGCCACCTTGTAGGTGGAGGCCAAGTTCAGCCACTCCAACCCAAGATCCAGACTATTCTGGACTGGGTAGCTCCAAAAACCCAGACTCAAGTCAGGGCATTCCTTGGCTTGACTGGGTATTACAGGAGGTTTGTGAAGGGATATGGATCCATTGTGACAGCCCTCACTGAACTCACCTCCAAGAAAATGCCCAAGAAAGTGAACTGGACTGTGGAATGCCAACAGGCCTTTGACACCCTGAAACAAGCAATGTGCT
The DNA here is from genome assembly GCF_031143425.1 of Pleurodeles waltl. Classification (NCBI taxonomy): domain Eukaryota; kingdom Metazoa; phylum Chordata; class Amphibia; order Caudata; family Salamandridae; genus Pleurodeles; species Pleurodeles waltl. The sequence continues at coordinate 372,290,320 of NC_090448.1, read as the reverse complement.
CAGCACCAGTTCTAAAAGCTCCAGATTATTCTAAGCAGTTCATTGTGCAGACAGATGCCTCTGAACATGGGATAGGGGCAGTTTTGTCCCAAACAAATGATGATGGCCTTGACCAGCCTGTTGCTTTCGTTAGCAGGAGGTTACTCCCCAGGGAGCAGCGTTGGAGTGCCATTGAGAGGGAGGCCTTTGCTGTGGTTTGGTCCCTGAAGAAGCTGAGACCATACCTCTTTGGGACTCACTTCCTAGTTCAAACTGACCACAGACCTCTCAAATGGCTGATGCAAATGAAAGGTGAAAATCCTAAACTGTTGAGGTGGTCCATCTCCCTACAGGGAATGGACTTTATAGTGGAACACAGACCTGGGACTGCCCATGCCAATGCAGATGGCCTTTCCAGGTTCTTCCACTTAGAAAATGAAGACTCTCTTGGGAAAGGTTAGTCTCATCCTCTTTCGTTTGGGGGGGGGGGGTTGTGTAAGGAAATGCCTCCTTGGCATGGTTGCCCCCTGACTTTTTGCCTTTGCTGATGCTATGTTTACAATTGAAAGTGTGCTGAGGCCTGCTAACCAGGCCCCAGCACCAGTGTTCTTTCCCTAACCTGTACTTTTGTATCCACAATTGGCAGACCCTGGCATCCAGATAAGTCCCTTGTAACTGGTACTTCTAGTACCAAGGGCCCTGATGCCAAGGAAGGTCTCTAAGGGCTGCAGCATGTCTTATGCCACCCTGGAGACCTCTCACTCAGCACAGACACACTGCTTGCCAGCTTGTGTGTGCTAGTGAGGACAAAACGAGTAAGTCGACATGGCACTCCCCTCAGGGTGCCATGCCAGCCTCTCACTGCCTATGCAGTATAGGTAAGACACCCCTCTAGCAGGCCTTACAGCCCTAAGGCAGGGTGCACTATACCATAGGTGAGGGTACCAGTGCATGAGCATGGTACCCCTACAGTGTCTAAACAAAACCTTAGACATTGTAAGTGCAGGGTAACCATAAGAGTATATGGTCTGGGAGTCTGTCAAACACGAACTCCACAGCACCATAATGGCTACACTGAAAACTGGGAAGTTTGGTATCAAACTTCTCAGCACAATAAATGCACACTGATGCCAGTGTACATTTTATTGCAAAATACACCCCAGAGGGCACCTTAGAGGTGCCCCCTGAAACTTAACCGACTATCTGTGTAGGCTGACTAGTTCCAGCAGCCTGCCACACTAGAGACATGTTGCTGGCCCCATGGGGAGAGTGCCTTTGTCACTCTGAGGCCAGTAACAAAGCCTGCACTGGGTGGAGATGCTAACACCTCCCCCAGGCAGGAGCTGTAACACCTGGCGGTGAGCCTCAAAGGCTCACCCCTTTGTCACAGCACCGCGGGACACTCCAGCTAGTGGAGTTGCCCGCCCCCTCCGGCCCGGCCCCCACTTTTGGCGGCAAGGCCGGAGAAAATAATGAGAATAACAAGGAGGAGTCACTGGCCAGTCAGGACAGCCCCTAAGGTGTCCTGAGCTGAGGTGACTCTAACTTTTAGAAATCCTCCATCTTGCAGATGGAGGATTCCCCCAATAGGGTTAGGATTGTGACCCCCTCCCCTTGGGAGGAGACACAAAGAGGGTGTACCCACCCTCAGGGCTAGTAGCCATTGTCTACTAACCCCCCAGACCTAAACACGCCCTTAAATTTAGTATTTAAGGGCTACCCTGAACCCTAGAAAATTAGATTCCTGCGACAACAAGAAGAAGGACTGCCCAGCTGAAAACCCCTGCAGAGGAAGACCAGAAGACAACAACTGCCTTGGCTCCAGAAACTCACCGGCCTGTCTCCTGCCTTCCAACGAACTCTGCTCCAGCGACGCCGTCCAAGGGACCAGCGACCTCTGAATCCTCTGAGGACTGCCCTGCTTCGAAAAAGACAAGAAACTCCCGAGGACAGCGGACCTGCTCCAAAAAGACTGCAACTTTGTTTCCAGAAGCAGCTTTAAAGAACCCTGCAACTCCCCGCAAGAAGCGTGAGACTTGCAACACTGCACCCGGCGACCCCGACTCGGCTGGTGGAGAACCAACACCTCAGGGAGGACCCCCGGACTACTCTCCGACTGTGAGTACCAAAACCTGTCCCCCCTGAGCTCCCACAGCGCCGCCTGCAGAGGGAATCCCGAGGCTTCCCCTGACCGCGACTCTCTGAAACCTAAGTCCCGACGCCTGGAAAAGACCCTGCACCCGCAGCCCCCAGGACCTGAAGGACCGGACTTTCACTGGAGAAGTGACCCCCAGGAGTCCCTCTCCCTTGCCCAAGTGGAGGTTTCCCCGAGGAAGCCCCCCCTTGCCTGCCTGCAGCGCTGAAGAGATCCGTTGATCTCTCATAGACTAACATTGCGAACCCGACGCTTGTTTCTACACTGCACCCGGCCGCCCCCGCGCTGCTGAGGGTGAAATTTCTGTGTGGGCTTGTGTCCCCCCCGGTGCCCTACAAAACCCCCCTGGTCTACCCTCCGAAGACGCGGGTACTTACCTGCAAGCAGACCGGAACCGGGGCACCCCCTTCTCTCCATTCTAGCCTATGCGTTTTGGGCACCACTTTGAACCCTGCACCTGACCGGCCCTGAGCTGCTGGTGTGGTGACTTTGGGGTTGCTCTGAACCCCCAACGGTGGGCTACCTTGGACCAAGAACTGAACCCTGTAAGTGTCTTACTTACCTGGTAAAACTAACAAAAACTTACCTCCCCCAGGAACTGTGAAAATTGCACTGTGTCCACTTTTAAAGTAGCTATTTGTCAATAACTTGAAAAGTATACATGCAATTGAAATGATTCAAAGTTCCTAATGTACTTACCTGCAATACCTTTCAAACAAGATATTACATGTTAAATTTGAACCTGTGGTTCTTAAAATAAACTAAGAAAAGATATTTTTCTATACAAAAACCTATTGGCTGGATTTGTCTCTGAGTGTGTGTACCTCATTTATTGTCTATGTGTATGTACAACAAATGCTTAACACTACTCCTTGGATAAGCCTACTGCTCGACCACACTACCACAAAATAGAGCATTAGTATTATCTATTTTTACCACTATTTTACCTCTAAGGGGAACCCTTGGACTCTGTGCATGCTATTCCTTACTTTGAAATAGCACATACAGAGCCAACTTCCTACAGGTACCAAACAGCGAGTTCCCGTTGAATGGAAGATTTAGGATGCACTGTTGTGCTTCCTGTTTTAAACCAGTCAACCTCAACCAGGAGGACCTTCTTGCACAGATTCCATGTGCGTACCCATGTGCAGCTAAGTCTGCCCCATCTGCCGCTGCGCTGATGACTTGGTTGGATACCAGACATCCCTCTTGGAAGTCCTGTCTGTCTTCTTTAGGTTATTTTTCTGGGAACCTGTTGAGAGAGTCCCACAGAGAACGGTCATATCAGCCTAGGAGTGCAGACGCGCTGGAGACTTTCATTATAGATGCCCCCATGCCGCACATTTTTCTCCCCGGAGAGTCTAGATGTCTGCTCTCTTTGTCCGGCGGGACCGTGGAGGATGATGCCACTGAGTGAGTTTTTCAGGCAGAGGCCAATATGACGGAGTCCGGCGGCGGAACCGTTCTTAGGAATAAAGGATCTTGTTCAGGCGCTTTATATTTTTTCTAAATCCTAGCAGGAGCAGATTTGAGGGTGGCTGGCGCCAAAAAAGTGTCCATGGTTGGCTGCAACAGACTAGGCACTAGCGGCAGTAGCTTTTTCGAAACTGCTCTATGCTGTAGAGTCTCAAAAATGACTGATGAGGAGGTTGATGGTTCTGGAACCTCTATATTTAACTTCTGTGCTCCCCTGAGAAGCACCTCATTAAAAGTGGTGATGCCATCCACCGGTGAAACTCTAGCTGGTGGAGAATCTGTTAAGGTGGGGGAGTATCGTCTGACAGATGACCCTGACGATGACCAAGAGGGCGACCTTCTGTGTCTTGATCGTGATCTAGACCGACGCTGGGAACGTGACCTGCTGCGAGACGCTGTAGCAGAGCGCCCAGGCCTCATGGTCGGTTGGCGAGAAGCAGAACGAGCCCGTCCTGTCCGCGCTATCAGTGATGGTGTTCTCGGGAGAGAGGCAGTAGGAGAGTACATCCGTGAATACTGCGAATCCGTGGAGGCCGTTGGTCTGTTAAGGCTCTCCAACCATCTTGGTGACAAATAGATGGGTGAGACATGCCCCGACGATGCCGCTCTCGAACGAGATGAACCATTCCTTATGGAGACCACTGGAGATGGAGCAGCCTTATCTGCTGGCGGAAGCCGATGTTCTGCTCCCTGCAAGACAGGTAAAACATGTGTCGACGTCGACAGCCGTAATGACGTCGAAGGGAGCGCCACCGGTTGTTCCTGCCTCGACGTTGAGTGCCTCGCCGTTGAGTGTCTTGACGTCGAACGGTGATCTCTGGACCTCGACCTGCTCGCCGTCGTGTGCCTCGACGTGGAGCGGTGGGCGGCCGATGTCCTCGCTCTCGCCGCTGTGGCGATTTCGACGCCGTCTCTCTTGACGTCGAGGGGAGTGAGGCCTTCGGCGGCGAATGGGAGCGCCGGTGATGGCTCGACGTCGATCGGCGGGTTGCCGTCAACGGAGATATGCCCCTGCGATGGCCATGTTCTCTCGACGCCGTATCCTTCGACGGCGATCTATGGCGGTGAGATGGTGGCAGCGATGACGTCGACGGTGAATAAACAGGTACTTTCCTACCTGCTGACGTCGACCTAGCCATTCTCTCCTGATAGTGGCTTGTTGGCTGCCTGGGAAGCGAAGAGGATGATGTTTTCTGCCTCTCGTGAAGCCCATGAAGCCTGATTTTTTCTCTGTCCTTCAGAGTCCTATTTGACATGTTCTTGCATGGTTTGCAAGTGTCAGGGCAGTGACTCTGAGGCAGGCACACAATACAAAGAGTGTGTGGATCTGACTGGGCCTTCTTCTCAAAGGAAGGGCATTTCACAAAAAGTGAAGGCATTTTTCTGTCAGGAAAAAACTTCCAAACTCAGACAATGATGTTAGATGTCGAGTAAAGTAGGAAAAAACGCTGTTCTAAAGTATTTTTCTGAGAAAAATTCAGAAAAACTGAGAGCTCAATGCTCCAGGATCCTCTCAGAAGAAGCCGGAAAAAAGAACTGACCTAACTGTGAACCAACTGTCGCCTCTCCTTCACCCCTGAGGCATGGTGGGATACTGGAGGTGCTCAGGGTCTTAAAGGCACGGTGCCAAAGTTTTTATGGTTCTCCTGTGTTACCCTGCATGCAGCCTATTGGCTAAGAATGCTCCATTGTTTTTCATTGTAGTTTTTTCTCTTTTTTCTCTAATGATTACTGCTGCTTATTTCCCTAAGCCCAGTTTTGGGGCTTTGGTAGATATCTATTCCCTTATTGTAATTTTGTAAAGATTTAAAAAAATAAAAAAAACTCCATAGAAATAAAGCATTTTAGCCTGTTTATGATTATGGCCTGAATGGCTGTTTTGCACATGTGTATATGAGTTGAGTATGAAAAATTGGTCTACTAAAAATGCTATATATATATTTTTTGTGCATATTTCAAACTTTATATGTGTGTATTTTATATATGCTCCGGGGTCCCCGCACAAGGGCGGGAATATTCAATGTTTATGACTATAGATGAGGATCCCCTGTCAGAGAACTGTCAGCCCTCCTGAGCTTTTTGGAGGCAAACAGCTGCAGGACAAGGCGTCTTTGGCACGACTGTAGAAGTCAGCAGGCAGGCTGGCAGGGTTGGCGCTGAGTCAGTCATTGGTCTTCACTTCTCGCTTTTGCTTCTCTGGGGTGTCCTTCTTCAGGTCCGCAGGATCTGGTCTTCTGGTGCTAAGGGCTCCCCTAAATACTGAATTTCAGAGGTGTTTCGGGGAGTGTAGAGTAGTACCAATGGGCGACCTACTCCTGGGGTCACTACACCCACTATATGGGAAGTGGGCATAACCCTATCCCAGAGTTTCTAAGTCTTCCACCACCAAGATGGCAGACTTTGACATTTTGTGTCCACACCAGGCAGCTCACGTTAGGGGTAGAACTGACCTGAGGGGTTGACAAGCCTCTCTGACTACTAATTGTCCCACCTGTCCAGGTGCCAAATGGGCCCTGGGGCAAAGGGGGGGGGGGGGGGGGGGGGGGGGGAATCTCCTCTGAGTAAAGCCAGATCTGCATGCCAAGGGTGGTAGGCTCTTTAAAAGCCCCCTGCCTTGGAATGCAGATTTGCAGGTCATCATATTGGCGGGGGCAGGGGGTATGTTAAAACCCTGCCAGAGCAGGCTTTCACCCCCACCAAAGTAGGTTCCTGACCACCTGAGAGCAGAGGCTCTCACCCTTGGGATTTAGAAACCTGTCTGTTGATGGAAGGCTGGCTAAAACTAGTCTGCCAGCACACCAGCAGTTGGTAGGGTTTTCTGGGGGCACCTCTAAGCTGCCCTTTGGGTGCATGTATTAATATAGCCATCACTGGAATCAGTGAGGGTTTATTTATACGAGATGTCTGATACCAAACAGCCCTAGTTTCAGCGAAGCCATCATGAAGCTGGGGAACTCCTATTTACCAGTGTCCACCATATGTACTTAAAATGGCTTCCCTGATCACTTATGCCTCAGAATCGACAAAGAAATAGCAGGGGCATATCTGCTCTTCTAGATATGCCCACGCATGTAATATAATGCACCATGCCTTATAGCTGGAAGGCCTGCTATAGGAGTGGCTTACAAATATTGCATGTAGTGTTTAGTGGGCATTGCACACAGGTTGCATGCCATGTCATGTTTTCACTTTTAGCTGCACCAAGACACATAGCCTGCAATGGCAGTCTGCATGATCTAGGCGAGGAGTCCCTAAGGGTGGCACAATACATGCTGCAGCCTTTGGGGACCCTCTTTGGTACCCATGCCCTAGGTACCTGGGGTACCATTTACTAGGGACTTACAGGGGTGCCAAAGGTATTACCAACTGGGGAATACTCGCAGTTTTAGGGAAAGGGATCTGGTACTGGGGACCTTTCTGCACTGTCAAATTGCATCGTGTACTATGCAAAAAGTGGGGTGTACCATGTCAAAAAGGGGCACTTTCCTACATGTAGTTCCTGTGTTGTAAGCGTCTGTATTTCACTATCTTTAGTGAAGTGATGGCAACTAAGAAAGCTGTTTTTAATGTTAGGTATGTGAGTTCTGAGTTACACATGAGTTGAAACAGTGTTTTTGTTAGTTGTGTCAGCACAAGATTGAGGTTCCAGGAAGGGGTGGGTGCTGCCTTCAGGTGCACAATCCTCTTTGCTCCTTTCAGGAAATATTTTATGATGGTGTGGTGAAGACGCGTCTGCCTATTGCTAAATTTGTATATGCCACCATGGCTGCTAAATGAACCTACAGTGCGTCGCAAGAGAGATTTCTGTCTAGCAAATGCGTAAGGTGCCTGATCACTACAGTGTATTGTGTCCAGCCTCTACCAAGGCCATTCCTGTCACATCAATGTATAAACCTGTTCCACTTGTGTAAAGAAATGGCTCCCTGTTGCAGTTACCCCCCACTTTTTGCCTGATACTGATGCTGACTTGACTGAGAAGTGTGCTGGGACCCTGCTAACCAGGCCCCAGCACCAGTGTTCCTTCACCTAAAAGGTACCATTGTATCCACAATTGGCACACCCTGGCATTCAGATAAGTCCCTTGTATCTGGTACTTCTAGTACCAAGGGCCCTGATGCCAAGAAAGGTCTCTAAGGGCTGCAGCATGTCTTATGCCACCCTAGAGACCCCTCACTCAGCACAGACACACTGCTTACAAGCCTGTGTGTGCTAGTGAGAACAAAATGAGTAAGACGACATGGCACTCCCCTCAGGGTGCCATGCCAGCCTCTCACTGCCTATGCAGTATAGGTAAGACACCCCTCTAGCAGGCCTTACAGCCCTAAGGCAGGGTGCACTATACCATAGGTGAGGGTACCAGTGCATGAGCACTGTGCCCCTACAGTGTCTAAACAAAACCTTAGACATTGTAAGTGCAGGGTAGCCATAAGAGTATATGGTCTGGGAGTCTGTTTTACACGAACTCCACAGCACCATAATGGCTACACTGAAAACTGGGAAGTTTGGTATCAAACTTCTCAGCACAATAAATGCACACTGATGCCAGTGTACATTTTATTGTAAAATACACCACAGAGGGCACCTTAGAGGTGCCCCCTGAAACTTAACCAACTATCTGTGTAGGCTGACTGGTTCCAGCAGCCTGCCACACTAGAGACATGTTGCTGGCCCCATGGGGAGAGTGCCTTTGTCACTCTGAGGCCAGTAACAAAGCCTGCACTGGGTGGAGATGCTAACACCTCCCCCAGGCAGGAGCTGTGACACCTGGCGGTGAGCCTCAAAGGCTCACCCCTTTGTCACAGCCCAGCAGGGCACTCCAGCTTAGTGGAGTTGCCCGCCCCCTCCGGCCACGGCCCCCACTTTTGGCGGCAAGGCTGGAGGGAACAAAGAAAGCAACAAGGAGGAGTCACTGGCCAGTCAGGACAGCCCCTAAGGTGTCCTGAGCTGAAGTGACTCTAACTTTTAGAAATCCTCCATCTTGCAGATGGAGTATTCCCCCAATAGGGTTAGGATTGTGACCCCCTCCCCTTGGGAGGAGGCACAAAGAGGGTGTACCCACCCTCAGGGCTAGTAGCCATTGGCTACTAACCCCCCAGACCTAAACACGCCCTTAAATTTAGTATTTAAGGGCTACCCTGAACCCTAGAAAATTAGATTCCTGCAACTACAAGAAGAAGGACTGCCCAGCTGAAAACCCCTGCAGCGGAAGACCAGAAGACGACAACTGCCTTGGCTCCAGAAACTCACCGGCCTGTCTCCTGCCTTCCAAAGATCCTGCTCCAGCGACGCCTTCCAAAGGGACCAGCGACCTCGACATCCTCTGAGGACTGCCCCTGCTTCGAAAAGACAAGAAACTCCCGAGGACAGCGGACCTGCTCCAAGAAAAGCTGCAACTTTGTTTCCAGCAGCTTTAAAGAACCCTGCAAGCTCCCCGCAAGAAGCGTGAGACTTGCAACACTGCACCCGGCGACCCCGACTCGGCTGGTGGCGATCCAACACCTCAGGAGGGACCCCAGGACTACTCTGATACTGTGAGTACCAAAACCTGTCCCCCCTGAGCCCCCACAGCGCCGCCTGCAGAGGGAATCCCGAGGCTTCCCCTGACCGCGACTCTTTGAACCTAAAGTCCCGACGCCTGGGAGAGACCCTGCACCCGCAGCCCCCAGGACCTGAAGGACCGGACTTTCACTGGAGAAGTGACCCCCAGGAGTCCCTCTCCCTTGCCCAAGTGGAGGTTTCCCCGAGGAATCCCCCCCTTGCCTGCCTGCAGCGCTGAAGAGATCCCGAGATCTCTCATAGACTAACATTGCGAACCCGACGCTTGTTTCTACACTGCACCCGGCCGCCCCCGCGCCGCTGAGGGTGAAATTTCTGTGTGGACTTGTGTCCCCCCCGGTGCCCTACAAAACCCCCCTGGTCTGCCCTCCGAAGACGCGGGTACTTACCTGCAAGCAGACCGGAACCGGGGCACCCCCTTCTCTCCATTCTAGCCTATGCGTTTTGGGCACCACTTTGAACTCTGCACCTGACCGGCCCTGAGCTGCTGGTGTGGTGACTTTGGGGTTGCTCTGAACCCCCAACGGTGGGCTACCTTGGACCAAGAACTAAGCCCTGTAAGTGTCTTACTTACCTGGTTAACCTAACAAATACTTACCTCCCCTAGGAACTGTGAAAATTGCACTGTGTCCACTTTTAAAACAGCTATTTGTGAATAACTTGAAAAGTATACATGCAATTTTGATGATTTGAAGTTCCTAAAGTACTTACCTGCAATACCTTTCGAATGAGATATTACATGTAAAATTTGAACCTGTGGTTCTTAAAATAAACTAAGAAAAGATATTTTTCTATACAAAAACCTATTGGCTGGATTTGTCTCTGAGTGTGTGTACCTCATTTATTGTCTATGTGTATGTACAACAAATGCTTAACACTACTCCTTGGATAAGCCTACTGCTCGACCACACTACCACAAAATAGAGCATTAGTATTATCTCTTTTTGCCACTATCTTACCTCTAAGGGGAACCCTTGGACTCTGTGCATGCTATTCCTTACTTTGAAATAGCACATACAGAGCCAACTTCCTACAACTTGTCTGTTTAACACTTTGTGTTTGGTCTCCTTGCTCTTGCTGAGTACCATGCTGCCGAGCTCAGGGTAGCTGGTTCTGGATGAAATACTTGTCCATTCTATGATGGTAATAGGTCCTGACGTGTTGGAAACTTCACAACCTGGTACTGCAACATTTCCATTATTTCAGAGAACCATGTCTGTCTTGCCCAATGAGGGGTTATTAGGATTAACGACATGTGTGCCTTGTTGCATTTTATTTTTTTATCACGTGGTATCACTGGAATCTGTGAAAAAGCGTAGCCAAAAATCCCTGAAAAGTCTATCAGCAGGGCAATCACTAATGACTGTTACTGGTGACATCAGTATCTGAAGCTTTAAGCTTTTACGATTTTGTGGCTTGCGAACAATTCTATGTGCGGTGTGCCCCACCTTTGAAAGATGTCCTTCACCACCCTTTCTTTTAGCTCCTAGTCGCTTTAATGTAGGTGTTGGGGTTTTACAACTAGTGTTATCCTCCTTTCTAGAGAATTTACATGAATCGGTACTAGGTTGGAAATCATGTAATATCTTTTTCTCACCTGTTTGTTTAGGTAGTAGTACATTGTGGTCATGTTGCCTGTTTGGATTTTGACGGACTTTCCCTCTAAACGGGTCCAAAATGCTTTCAGTGCTAAAAAGGACAGTTCCAACATATTTATGTGCTGTACTACTTCATTGGGTTCCATAGTGCCCAGATATTTAGCTTTCCCATTTGGGCTCTACATCCCATGTGGGAAAAGTCTACTGTAATGGTTGCTGAAGGAGTTGGTAATCTGAACGGTCTGCCCACTGTAATTTTATTAGTATTCTACCACTTCATCTCTCACTGTACTCTGTCGGTGACAACCACTAGATAGTACCAATTCACGGCTGATTGTGACCTTTGTTGTATAAGCCACTCCTGTTGTGGTCTCATGTGCAGCTTCACTGAGTGCTAAGGGAATGGTAGATGCCATCATGCTTATCTTTCCCAGCGTTTTGCCACACGTTGACCATTCTGGTAGAGACAGCCTTGCTCCAACTCTTGCCTGCACCCTTTTTGTTACAGAAATGCTTCAGTCATTTTTGTGTTCAGGATTGCTCTAGAAACGTTTTTCCCTTTCTGGGTTTGGCATTAATTTTAGTAGTTTAGGAAGAACCCTAACTTGTGGAGCACTCCCATGACAGTGTTTGTTTTACTCACACTGTCTGAACTACTTTGTCTTTACTAGCCAGTTATCTAAACAGGGATAAGTATGTATTTCCCTTGTACTGTAAAGTCACATTGCTTTTGCTGTCTTGTACTTTTTCCTGCCCTATAGCATTTCATAAACAGTATTTCCCCCCCAAAAAAGGTTGTTCCCGGTGAAATACATGTCGATTACAGAGGCTTGAAACTCTTGTTTAAGACCCAACACCCTCAGCCAGGCATATTGTCACAGTGTAGTTGCTGCACACAGTTGTTTGCTGGTTGTCTGCTGCATCTAATGAAGACTAGAGGTAAGTGCTGGAAAAAATATTGCTCTCCTGAACCACCGTCTTCGCCCTCTTTGTGTACTTGTCCAGCAAATTCTGCATAAGCTCCTCAATCTCGTCCAACTGGTGACAGGTATACCCGACTAACAGTATGTTAGAGGTAGTTATGCACTACTGTGGTGCCCTCTTCATTTTCTCTCTACCATGACCAACATGATTCAGATTGCTCCTGAACACCATTAATAGTTGTCTGTAACACTATCACTGCATAGTCCGTAATGCTGTAATGGGGTGACGATAGTCTGTATTAATCTACTCCTTTCTCTGGTGAGTCTGCATATATGCCTTGCCATTCCCCTGTACTCTACTACCTGGGATAGATCTGGTCCAATCATTCTTTCCTCTTTCTCAAAGAGTAAGAATTGTACCTAAACTTCCTATAGTTCAGGTGTAAGCAGAATGTCTGTCACCTCTTGGGGAGGATTTAGAGGGGATTTGTATTTCTTGAAGAACTAAACTCTTGCTTCCTTCTCATAAAGGTCTCCATCTCGGCTTTGAGGTGCTGTTTTTTCTCCCGATGTTGAGATACTTCTAGTTGCCTTTGACAGTTCCAGCTCTCTTCTTCATTGTCAAAGTCTCCTACACTGAATTTCCTTGTCCCTCCCATGCTCGCAACCCCCTTTCAGTGTTGAATCTGGTTCTCAGGGTAGGCCTTCAATGGTAGACCATTGCTTGGGTCTGTGGGATTCTTTTGCATTCTACCTACCTTCAGGGGTCAGATGTTTCAGCATCGAGATTGTTTTAGCAAACCTCGAGCCCAAGGGTTTTGGCTCGGTCACTGTGTGCCATAATTAAGTTCCCTGCCTATACTTTGTTTCAAAGTCTTTGGGTGTTTTATTTCTCTGCATCTCAAACTCTTCCACAGAAATCTTCCTCCTTGGCAACCTCGATGCCTTGATGTGGTTGTCAAGCAATGACTAAGACACAAGTCTTTAAGGGATTCCTTTTGACACTGGGAAGAAGTATAGTGTGGCCACCTCTGATTTTCCATTGACCTGAGGTCATAGTTGGGCCCTAGGTATATGCAGTGCACCCTGTGGTCCTTCGGAAGGCAGAGATTGTATAAGTTTGTGGCTGTCCGTTTGCAGGTACCTGTAGAGGCAGTTGGGGCAAAAACTAAAAGTAGTATGCTCCATGCCCCTAGCTCCACATGGTTGAAATAGATGTCTTTTGTCCAAAACGCTTGGTGTTTAGTCAGTCTTGTTCAGTGCTGTAGTGTTTCCTGGACGTCTGTCAGTAGCTAGGTTTCATTTGCCGGTCTTTGATGATTTTTCATTGTTTTCAGTGAAACACCTTCCCTCTCCGGAGGACTTGGCTATGTTATCAAACCCAACGGTGGAAAAAATAATATATCAGAATCTGGGCTGCAAAGAACCAGGTCATAAAGAGTCTCTACGGCAAGGGACAATGCAGTCCACCATGGTTGGCCGGACTACACAACAGTGTGGCACTGCAAAGAGACTATTGGTCCAAGTTAGAAGGAAACCCCACAGAGAACCATAGGAAGTTGAAGACACATGGAAACTTCTCAACCTCACAGACTGCATCAGCAGTAGAAATAAGGGAGATCCCAGTGAGAAATAAGACAAGATGCCGGGTCATACCACTTCAAAATAATTGAGAAAAGAAGATAATAAAAATGTCACTTACCCAGTGTACATCTGTTCGTGGCATCAGTCGCTGTAGATTCGCATGTTTTGCATAGCTCGCCATCTGGTGTTGGGCCGGAGTGTTACAAGTTGTTTTTCTTCGAAGAAGTCTTTCGAGTCACGGGACCGAGTGACTCCTCCTTTTGTCTCCATTGCGCATGGGCGTCGACTCCATCTTCGATTGTTTTTCCCCCGCAGAGGGTGAGGTAGGAGTTGAATTGTAGTAATAGTGCCCATGCAATGGAGTGACTAAGTATGTACTTATTTAAGGTTGAAATGATATATATACACAAATAGTTGAAGGTAACTTCCGAACTGCTACAGGCTCCTGGGGAGGCGGGTGGGCACATGCGAATCTACAGCGACTGATGCCACGAACAGATGTACACTGGGTAAGTGACATTTTCAGTTCGATGGCATCTGTCGCTGTAGATACGCATGTTTTGCATAGACTAGTAAGCAGTTATCTCCCCAAAAGCGGTGGCTCAGCCTGTAGGAGTGGAAGTAGTCTGAAACAATGTTCTTAATACGGCTTGACCTACTGTGGCTTGTTGTGCGGATAACACGTCTACACAGTAGTGCTTGGTGAATGTGTGAGGCGTAGACCATGTGGCTGCCTTACATATTTCTTGCATTGGGATGTTTCCTAGAAAGGCCATGGTAGCACCTTTCTTTCTGGTTGAGTGTGCCCTTGATGTAATGGGCAGCTGTCGTTTAGCTTTAAGGTAGCAGATTTGGATGCATTTAACTATCCATCTGGCTATACCTTGTTTTGATATTGGGTTTCCTGCATGAGGTTTTTGAAATGCAATAAATAGTTGTTTAGTCTTTCTGATGTTCTTTGTTCTGTCAATGTAATACATTAATGCTCTTTTGACATCTAATGTATGTAGTGCCCTCTCAGCTACGGTATCTGGCTGTGGAAAGAACACTTGAAGTTCCACTGTTTGATTTAGATGGAACGGTGAAATAACCTTTGGTAAAAATTTAGGATTAGTCCTTAGGACGACCTTATTCTTGTGTAGTTGTATAAAAGGTTCTTGTATTGTAAACGCCTGAATCTCGCTTACTCTTCTTAGGGAAGTAATGGCGATGAGAAATGCAACCTTCCAGGTTAGGAACTGTATTTCGCAGGAGTGCATGGGTTCAAAAGGTGGACCCATAAGTCTAGTTAGGACAACATTTAGGTTCCATGAAGGAACAGGTGGTGTTCTTGGTGGTATAATTCTCTTAAGGCCCTCCATGAATGCTTTAATGACTGGTATCCTATATAGGGAAGTTGAATAGGTAGTCTGCAGGTAAGCAGATATTGCTGCAAGGTGTATTTTAATGGAAGAGAAAGCCAGGTTAGATTTTTGTAAGTGAAGCAAGTAACCCACTACATGTTTTGGAGTCGTGTGTAATGGTTGGATTTGATTAATATGGCAGTAGCAAACAAACCTCTTCCATTTACTTGCATAGCAGTGCCTGGTGGATGGCCTTCTGGCTTGCTTTATGACTTCCATACATTCTTGGGTAAGTTGTAAGTGCCCGAATTCTAGGATTTCAGGAGCCAAATTGCTAGATTCAGCGATGCTGGATCTGGGTGTCTGATCTTTTGGTTGTGTTGTGTCAATAGATCTGGCCTGTTGGGCAATTTGATGTGGGGTACTACTGATAGGTCTAGCAGCGTTGTGTACCAGGGTTGCCTTGCCCAAGTTGGTGCTATTAATATGAGTTTGAGTTTGTTTTGACTGAGTTTGTTTACCAGATAAGGAAGGAGAGGGAGAGGAGGAAAAGCGTAAGCAAATATCCCTGACCAGTTCATCCATAGGGCATTGCCTTGGGACTGCTTGTGTGGGTATCTGGATGCGAAGTTTTGGCATTTTGCGTTCTCCTTCGTCGCAAACAAGTCTATTTGAGGTGTTCCCCAGAGTTTGAAATAGGTGTTGTAAGGAAATGCCTCCTTGGCATGGTTGCCCCCTGACTTTTTGCCTTTGCTGATGCTATGTTTACAATTGAAAGTGTGCTGAGGCCTGCTAACCAGGCCCCAGCACCAGTGTTCTTTCCCTAACCTGTACTTTTGTATCCACAATTGGCAGACCCTGGCATCCAGATAAGTCCCTTGTAACTGGTACTTCTAGTACCAAGGGCCCTGATGCCAAGGAAGGTCTCTAAGGGCTGCAGCATGTCTTATGCCACCCTGGAGACCTCTCACTCAGCACAGACACACTGCTTGCCAGCTTGTGTGTGCTAGTGAGGACAAAACGAGTAAGTCGACATGGCACTCCCCTCAGGGTGCCATGCCAGCCTCTCACTGCCTATGCAGTATAGGTAAGACACCCCTCTAGCAGGCCTTACAGCCCTAAGGCAGGGTGCACTATACCATAGGTGAGGGTACCAGTGCATGAGCATGGTACCCCTACAGTGTCTAAACAAAACCTTAGACATTGTAAGTGCAGGGTAGCCATAAGAGTATATGGTCTGGGAGTTTGTCAAACACGAACTCCACAGCACCATAATGGCTACACTGAAAACTGGGAAGTTTGGTATCAAACTTCTCAGCACAATAAATGCACACTGATGCCAGTGTACATTTTATTGCAAAATACACCCCAGAGGGCACCTTAGAGGGGCCCCCTGAAACTTAACCGACTGTCTGTGTAGGCTGACTAGTTCCAGCAGCCTGCCACACTAGAGACATGTTGCTGGCCCCATGGGGAGAGTGCCCTTGTCACTCTGAGGCCAGTAACAAAGCCTGCACTGGGTGGAGATGCTAACACCTCCCCCAGGCAGGAGCTGTAACACCTGGCGGTGAGCCTCAAAGGCTCACCCCTTTGTCACAGCCCAGCAGGGCACTCCAGCTTAGTGGAGTTGCCCGCCCCCTCCGGCCACGGCCCCCACTTTTGGCGGCAAGGCTGGAGGGAACAAAGAAAGCAACAAGGAGGAGTCACTGACCAGTCAGGACAGCCCCTAAGGTGTCCTGAGCTGAGGTGACTCTGACTTTTAGAAATCCTCCATCTTGCAGATGGAGGATTCCCCCAATAGGGTTAGGATTGTGACCCCCTCCCCTTGGGAGGAGGCACAAAGAGGGTGTACCCACCCTCAGGGCTAGTAGCCATTGGCTACTAACCCCCCAGACCTAAACACGCCCTTAAATCTAGTATTTAAGGGCTACCCTGAACCCTAGAAAATTAGATTCCTGCAACTACAAGAAGAAGGACTGCCTAGCTGAAAACCCCTGCAGAGGAAGACCAGAAGACGACAACTGCCTTGGCTCCAGAAACTCACCGGCCTGTCTCCTGCCTTCCAAAGATCCTGCTCCAGCGACGCCTTCCAAAGGGACCAGCGACCTCGACATCCTCTGAGGACTGCCCCTGCTTCGAAAAGACAAGAAACTCCCGAGGACAGCGGACCTGCTCCAAGAAAAGCTGCAACTTTGTTTCCAGCAGCTTTAAAGAACCCTGCAAGCTCCCCGCAAAAGGCGTGAGACTTGCAACACTGCACCCGGCGACCCCGACTCGGCTGGTGGCGATCCAACACCTCAGGAGGGACCCCAGGACTACTCTAAGACGGTGAGTACAAAAACCTGTCCCCCCTGAGCCCCCACAGCGCCGCCTGCAGAGGGAATCCCGAGGCTTCCCCTGACCGCGACTCTTTTGAATCCTAAGTCCCGACACCTGGGAGAGACCCTGCACCCGCAGCCCCCAGGACCTGAAGGACCGGACTTTCACTGGAGGAGTGACCCCCAGGAGTCCCTCTCCCTTACCCAAGTGGAGGTTTCCCCGAGGAACCCCCCCCTTGCCTGCCTGCAGCGCTGAAGAGATCCCTAGATCTCCCATTGACTTCCATTACAAACCCGACGCTTGTTTCTACACTGCACCCGGCCGCCCCCGCGCTGCTGAGGGTGAAATTTCTGTGTGGGCTTGTGTCCCCCCCGGTGCCCTACAAAACCCCTCTGGTCTGCCCTCCGAAGACGCGGGTACTTACCTGCAAGCAGACCGGAACCGGGGCACCCCCTTCTCTCCATTCTAGCCTATGTGTTTTGGGCACCACTTTGAACTCTGCACCTGACCGGCCCTGAGCTGCTGGTGTGGTGACTTTGGGGTTGCTCTGAACCCCCAACGGTGGGCTACCTTGGACCAAGAACTGAACCCTGTAAGTGTCCTACTTACCTGGTAAAACTAACAAAAACTTACCTCCCCCAGGAACTGTGAAAATTGCACTAAGTGTCCACTTTTAAAACAGCTATTTGTCAATAACTTGAAAAGTATACATGCAATTTTTATGATTTGAAGTTCCTAAAGTACTTACCTGCAATACCTTTCGAACAAGATATTACATGTAGAATTTGAACCTGTGGTTCTTAAAATAAACTAAGAAAAGATATTTTTCTATATAAAAACCTATTGGCTGGATTTGTCTCTGAGTGTGTGTACCTCATTTATTGTCTATGTGTATGTACAACAAATGCTTAACACTACTCCTTGGATAAGCCTACTGCTCGACCACACTACCACAAAATAGAGCATTAGTATTATCTCTTTTTACCACTATTTTACCTCTAAGGGGAACCCTTGGACTCTGTACATGCTATTCCTTACTTGGAAATAGCACATACAGAGCCAACTTCCTACATTGGTGGATCAGCGGTGGGGTACAAGACTTTGCATTTGCTGGACTACTCAGCCAATACCTGATCACACGACAAATTCCAAAATTGTCATTAGAAATTGATTTTTGCAATTTGAAAAGTTTTCTAAATTCTTAAAAGACCTGCTAGGGCCTTGTGTTAGATCCTGTTTAGCATTTCTTTTAGAGTTTAAAAGTTTGTAAAAGTTTGAATTAGATTCTAGAATCAGTTTTAGTTTCTTAAAAAGTATTCCAACTTTTAGAAGCATAATGTCTAGCACAGATGTGAATGTGGTGGAACTCGACACCACACCTTACCTCCATCTACAGATGAGAGAGCTAAGGTCACTCTGTAAACTAAAGAAAATAACAATGGGCCCCAAACCTACCAAAATACAGCTCCAGGAGCTTTTGGCAGAGTTTGAAAAGGCCAACCCCTCTGAGGGTGGCAACTCAGAGGAAGAGGATAGTGACTTGGAGGACAATTCCCCCCTACCAGTCCTATCTAGGGAGAACAGGGTCCCTCAAACCCTGACTCCTAAAATAATAGTCAGAGATGCTGGTTCCCTCACAGGAGAGACCAACACCTCTGAAATCACTGAGGATAGCCCCAGTGAAGAGGACATCCAGTTAGCCAGGATGGCCAAAAGATTGGCTTTGGAAAGACAGATCCTAGCCATAGAGAGGGAAAGACAAGAGATGGGCCTAGGACCCATCAATGGTGGCAGCAACATAAATAGGGTCAGAGATTCTCCTGACATGTTGAAAATCCCCAAAGGGATTGTAACTAAATATGAAGATGGTGATGACATCACCAAATGGTTCACAGCTTTTGAGAGGGCTTGTGTAACCAGAAAAGTGAACAGATCTCACTGGGGTGCTCTCCTTTGGGAAATGTTCACAGGAAAGTGTAGGGAAAGACTCCTCACACTCTCTGGACAAGATGCAGAATCTTATGA
Source organism: Pleurodeles waltl (assembly GCF_031143425.1). NCBI lineage: Eukaryota > Metazoa > Chordata > Amphibia > Caudata > Salamandridae > Pleurodeles > Pleurodeles waltl. Next base: position 372,271,362 of record NC_090448.1, on the reverse strand, counting down.
CCTCATGAAGGGTACCCTGATTGAGGGCTTTGGATTCTCCACTGAGGAGTACAGGATTAGGTTCAGGGGGGCTCAAAAATCCTCGAGCCAGACCTGGGTTGACTTTGTTGACTACTCAGTGAAAACACTAGATGGTTGGATTCAAGGCAGTGGTGTAAGTAATTATGATGGGCTGTACAATTTATTTGTGAAAGAACACCTGTTAAGTAATTGTTTCAATGATAAACTGCATCAGCATCTGGTAGACCTAGGACCAATTTCTCCCCAAGAATTGGGAAAGAAGGCGGACCATTGGGTCAAGACAAGGGTGTCCAAGACTTCAACAGGGGGTGACCAAAAGAAAGGGGTCACAAAGACTCCCCAGCAGAAGGGTGATGAGACAACCAAAACTAAAAATAGTAAAGAGTCTTCTACAGGCCCCCAAAAACCTGCACAGGAGGGTGGGCCCAGAGCCTCTTCACAAAACAATGGGTACAAGGGTAAAAACTTTGATCCCAAAAAGGCCTGGTGTCATAGCTGTAAACAGCATGGACACCAAACTGGAGACAAGGCCTGTCCCAAGAAAGGTTCCACTCCAAACTCCCATCCAGGTAACACTGGTATGGCTAGTCTCCAAGTGGGATCAACAGTGTGCCCAGAGCAAATCAGGGTCCACACTGAAGCTACTCTAGTTTCTGAGGGTGGGGTGGATTTAGCCACACTAGCTGTCTGGCCGCCTAACATGCAAAAATACAGACAGCAACTCTTAATTAATGGGACTAGAATAGAGGGCCTGAGGGATACAGGTGCCAGTGTCACCATGGTGACAGAGAAACTGGTTTCCCCTGGCCAATACCTGACTGGAAAAACTTACACAGTCACCAACGCTGACAATCAGAGAAAAGTACATCCCATGGCAATGGTTACTTTAGAATGGGGAGGGGTCAATGGCCTGAAACAGGTGGTGGTCTCCTCAAATATCCCAGTGGACTGTCTGCTTGGAAATGACCTGGAGTCCTCAGCATGGGCTGAGGTAGAACTAAAAACCCATGCAGCAATGCTGGGTATCCCTGAACTGGTGTGTGTGAAAACAAGAGCACAGTGCAAGGCACAGGGCGAACAAGTAGAGCTGGAGTCTGGAAGAATGGCCCAGCCTACCAAGAGAACAGGAAAGTCAGTTGGGAAACCAACTGCAACACAGCAACAGAAAGGGAACCTCTCTTCTCAGGAAGAAGTTCTGCCCTCTGAGGGGACTGAGCCTTTGGAGCTTGAACCTTATCAGGTTGAGCTCTTAGGCCCAGGGGGACCCTCAAGGGAGGAGCTGTGTAAGGGACAAGAAACCTGTCCCTCTCTTGAAGGCCTTAGGCAGCAAGCTGCTGAAGAGTCCAAAGGCAAGAAAAATGGAACGCATAGGGTCTATTGGGAAGATGGACTCCTGTACACTGAGGCCAGAGACCCCAAACCTGGTGCCACTAGGAGAGTGGTAGTGCCTCAGCTGTTCAGGAAGTTCATCCTAACACTGGCCCATGACATTCCCCTTGCTGGACATTTGGGACAAACCAAGACGTGGGAGAGGTTAGTCAACCACTTCTACTGGCCCAATATGTCCAACATGGTTAAGGAGTTTTGCCTCTCCTGCCCCACCTGTCAAGCCAGTGGTAAGACAGGTGGGCATCCAAAGGCCCCCCTCATTCCACTTCCAGTGGTGGGGGTTCCCTTTGAAAGAGTGGGTGTGGACATAGTTGGTCCACTGGAACCTCCCACAGCCTCAGGAAATATGTATATCCTGGTAGTAGTGGATCATGCTACCAGGTATCCTGAAGCTATTCCCCTTAGGTCGACTACTGCCCCGGCAGTAGCCAAGGCCCTCATTGGTATCTTTACCAGAGTGGGTTTCCCTAAGGAGGTGGTGTCTGACAGAGGTACCAACTTCATGTCAGCATACCTAAAGCACATGTGGAATGAGTGTGGAGTGACTTATAAATTCACTACACCATACCATCCACAAACTAATGGCTTGGTTGAGAGATTCAACAAGACATTAAAAGGCATGATCATGGGGCTCCCAGAAAAGCTCAAAAGGAGATGGGATGTCCTCTTGCCATGTCTGCTTTTCGCTTACAGAGAGGTGCCACAGAAGGGAGTAGGATTCTCACCCTTTGAACTTCTGTTTGGTCATCCTGTAAGGGGACCACTTGCCCTTGTTAAAGAAGGCTGGGAGAGACCTCTCCATGAGCCTAAACAGGACATAGTGGACTATGTACTTGGCCTTCGCTCTAGAATGGCAGAGTACATGGAAAAGGCAACCAAAAACCTTGAGGCCAGCCAACAGCTCCAGAAGTTTTGGTATGACCAAAAGGCTGCACTGGTTGAGTTCCAACCAGGGCAGAAAGTCTGGGTTCTGGAGCCTGTGGCTCCCAGGGCACTCCAGGACAAATGGAGTGGCCCTTACCCAGTACTAGAGAGGAAGAGTCAGGTCACCTACTTGGTGGACCTGGGCACAAGCAGGAGCCCCAAGAGGGTGATCCATGTAAACCGCCTTAAGCTCTTCCACGACAGGGCTGATGTCAATCTGTTGATGGTAACAGATGAGGATCAGGAGGCAGAGAGTGAACCTCTCCCTGATCTTCTGTCATCAGACCCAAAAGATGGGACAGTAGATGGAGTGATCTACTCAGACACCCTCTCTGGCCAACAGCAAGCTGATTGTAGGAGAGTCCTACAACAGTTTCCTGAACTCTTCTCCTTAACCCCTGGTCAGACACACCTGTGTACCCATGATGTGGACACAGGAGACAGCATGCCTGTCAAGAACAAAATCTTTAGACAGTCTGACCATGTTAAAGAAAGCATCAAGGTGGAAGTCCACAAGATGCTGGAATTGGGAGTCATTGAGCGCTCTGACAGCCCCTGGGCTAGCCCAGTGGTCTTAGTCCCCAAACCTCACACCAAAGATGGAAAGAAAGAGATGAGGTTTTGTGTGGACTACAGAGGGCTCAATTCTGTCACCAAGACAGATGCTCATCCAATTCCAAGAGCTGATGAGCTCATTGATAAATTAGGTGCTGCCAAATTTCTAAGTACCTTTGACTTGACAGCAGGGTACTGGCAAATAAAAATGGCACCTGGAGCAAAAGAAAAGACAGCATTCTCCACACCTGATGGGCATTATCAGTTTACTGTTATGCCCTTTGGTTTAAAGAATGCCCCTGCCACCTTCCAAAGGTTGGTGAATCAAGTCCTTGCTGGCTTGGAGTCCTTTAGCACAGCTTATCTTGATGATATTGCTGTCTTTAGCTCCACCTGGCAGGATCACCTGGTCCACCTGAGGAAGGTTTTGAAGGCTCTGCAATCCGCAGGCCTCTCTATCAAGGCATCCAAATGCCAGATAGGGCAGGGAACTGTGGTTTACTTGGGCCACCTTGTAGGTGGAGGCCAAGTTCAGCCACTCCAACCCAAGATCCAGACTATTCTGGACTGGGTAGCTCCAAAAACCCAGACTCAAGTCAGGGCATTCCTTGGCTTGACTGGGTATTACAGGAGGTTTGTGAAGGGATATGGATCCATTGTGACAGCCCTCACTGAGCTCACCTCCAAGAAAATGCCCAAGAAAGTAAACTGGACTGTGGAATGCCAACAGGCCTTTGACACCCTGAAACAGGCAATGTGCTCAGCACCAGTTCTCAAAGCTCCAGATTATTCTAAGCAGTTCATTGTGCAGACTGATGCCTCTGAACATGGGATAGGGGCAGTTTTGTCCCAAACAAATGATGATGGCCTTGACCAGCCTGTTGCTTTCATTAGCAGGAGGTTACTCCCCAGGGAGCAGCGTTGGAGTGCCATTGAGAGGGAGGCCTTTGCTGTGGTTTGGTCCCTGAAGAAGCTGAGACCATACCTCTTTGGGACTCACTTCCTAGTTCAAACTGACCACAGACCTCTCAAATGGCTGATGCAAATGAAAGGTGAAAATCCTAAACTGTTGAGGTGGTCCATCTCCCTACAGGGAATGGACTTTATAGTGGAACACAGACCTGGGACTGCCCATGCCAATGCAGATGGCCTTTCCAGGTTCTTCCACTTAGAAAATGAAGACTCTCTTGGGAAAGGTTAGTCTCATCCTCTTTCGTTTGGGGGGGGGTTGTGTAAGGAAATGCCTCCTTGGCATGGTTGCCCCCTGACTTTTTGCCTTTGCTGATGCTATGTTTACAATTGAAAGTGTGCTGAGGCCTGCTAACCAGGCCCCAGCACCAGTGTTCTTTCCCTAACCTGTACTTTTGTATCCACAATTGGCAGACCCTGGCATCCAGATAAGTCCCTTGTAACTGGTACTTCTAGTACCAAGGGCCCTGATGCCAAGGAAGGTCTCTAAGGGCTGCAGCATGTCTTATGCCACCCTGGAGACCTCTCACTCAGCACAGACACACTGCTTGCCAGCTTGTGTGTGCTAGTGAGGACAAAACGAGTAAGTCGACATGGCACTCCCCTCAGGGTGCCATGCCAGCCTCTCACTGCCTATGCAGTATAGGTAAGACACCCCTCTAGCAGGCCTTACAGCCCTAAGGCAGGGTGCACTATACCATAGGTGAGGGTACCAGTGCATGAGCATGGTACCCCTACAGTGTCTAAACAAAACCTTAGACATTGTAAGTGCAGGGTAGCCATAAGAGTATATGGTCTGGGAGTTTGTCAAACACGAACTCCACAGCACCATAATGGCTACACTGAAAACTGGGAAGTTTGGTATCAAACTTCTCAGCACAATAAATGCACACTGATGCCAGTGTACATTTTATTGCAAAATACACCCCAGAGGGCACCTTAGAGGGGCCCCCTGAAACTTAACCGACTGTCTGTGTAGGCTGACTAGTTCCAGCAGCCTGCCACACTAGAGACATGTTGCTGGCCCCATGGGGAGAGTGCCCTTGTCACTCTGAGGCCAGTAACAAAGCCTGCACTGGGTGGAGATGCTAACACCTCCCCCAGGCAGGAGCTGTAACACCTGGCGGTGAGCCTCAAAGGCTCACCCCTTTGTCACAGCCCAGCAGGGCACTCCAGCTTAGTGGAGTTGCCCGCCCCCTCCGGCCACGGCCCCCACTTTTGCCGGCAAGGCTGGAGGGAACAAAGAAAGCAACAAGGAGGAGTCACTGACCAGTCAGGACAGCCCCTAAGGTGTCCTGAGCTGAGGTGACTCTGACTTTTAGAAATCCTCCATCTTGCAGATGGAGGATTCCCCCAATAGGGTTAGGATTGTGACCCCCTCCCCTTGGGAGGAGGCACAAAGAGGGTGTACCCACCCTCAGGGCTAGTAGCCATTGGCTACTAACCCCCCAGACCTAAACACGCCCTTAAATCTAGTATTTAAGGGCTACCCTGAACCCTAGAAAATTAGATTCCTGCAACTACAAGAAGAAGGACTGCCTAGCTGAAAACCCCTGCAGAGGAAGACCAGAAGACGACAACTGCCTTGGCTCCAGAAACTCACCGGCCTGTCTCCTGCCTTCCAAAGATCCTGCTCCAGCGACGCCTTCCAAAGGGACCAGCGACCTCGACATCCTCTGAGGACTGCCCCTGCTTCGAAAAGACAAGAAACTCCCGAGGACAGCGGACCTGCTCCAAGAAAAGCTGCAACTTTGTTTCCAGCAGCTTTAAAGAACCCTGCAAGCTCCCCGCAAAAGGCGTGAGACTTGCAACACTGCACCCGGCGACCCCGACTCGGCTGGTGGCGATCCAACACCTCAGGAGGGACCCCAGGACTACTCTAAGACGGTGAGTACAAAAACCTGTCCCCCCTGAGCCCCCACAGCGCCGCCTGCAGAGGGAATCCCGAGGCTTCCCCTGACCGCGACTCTTTTGAATCCTAAGTCCCGACACCTGGGAGAGACCCTGCACCCGCAGCCCCCAGGACCTGAAGGACCGGACTTTCACTGGAGGAGTGACCCCCAGGAGTCCCTCTCCCTTACCCAAGTGGAGGTTTCCCCGAGGAACCCCCCCCTTGCCTGCCTGCAGCGCTGAAGAGATCCCTAGATCTCCCATTGACTTCCATTACAAACCCGACGCTTGTTTCTACACTGCACCCGGCCGCCCCCGCGCTGCTGAGGGTGAAATTTCTGTGTGGGCTTGTGTCCCCCCCGGTGCCCTACAAAACCCCTCTGGTCTGCCCTCCGAAGACGCGGGTACTTACCTGCAAGCAGACCGGAACCGGGGCACCCCCTTCTCTCCATTCTAGCCTATGTGTTTTGGGCACCACTTTGAACTCTGCACCTGACCGGCCCTGAGCTGCTGGTGTGGTGACTTTGGGGTTGCTCTGAACCCCCAACGGTGGGCTACCTTGGACCAAGAACTGAACCCTGTAAGTGTCCTACTTACCTGGTAAAACTAACAAAAACTTACCTCCCCCAGGAACTGTGAAAATTGCACTAAGTGTCCACTTTTAAAACAGCTATTTGTCAATAACTTGAAAAGTATACATGCAATTTTTATGATTTGAAGTTCCTAAAGTACTTACCTGCAATACCTTTCGAACAAGATATTACATGTAGAATTTGAACCTGTGGTTCTTAAAATAAACTAAGAAAAGATATTTTTCTATATAAAAACCTATTGGCTGGATTTGTCTCTGAGTGTGTGTACCTCATTTATTGTCTATGTGTATGTACAACAAATGCTTAACACTACTCCTTGGATAAGCCTACTGCTCGACCACACTACCACAAAATAGAGCATTAGTATTATCTCTTTTTACCACTATTTTACCTCTAAGGGGAACCCTTGGACTCTGTACATGCTATTCCTTACTTGGAAATAGCACATACAGAGCCAACTTCCTACAGGTGTTCAGAATTTGGGGGTGAATTTCCCATTCGTGGACCTGTTGGTGATCTCGAGAGAGATTGTCTGCGAGTTGATTCTGAATCCCTGGTATAAATTGTGCTATTAGGCGAATTTGGTTGTGAATTGCCCAACGCCAAATTTTTTGTGCTAGCAGGCTTAACTGCGTGGAGTGTGTCCCCCCTTGTTTGTTTAGATAATACATTGTTGTCATGTTGTCTGTTTTGACGAGAATGTATTTGTGAACTATTATTGGTTGGAAAGCTTTTAGTGCTTGAAAAACTGCTAGCAGTTCTAGGTGATTTATATGCAGTTTTGTTTGATGTACGTTCCATTGTCCTTGTATGCTGTGTTGATCGAGGTGTGCTCCCCACCCTGTCATGGAAGCATCTGTTATTACGTATTGTGGCACTGGGTCTTGGAAAGGCCGCCCTTTGTTTAAATTTATGTTGTTCCACCATAGAAGCGAGAGGTAAGTTTGGCGGTCTATTAACACCAGATCTAGAAGATGACCCTGTGCTTGTGACCACTGTGATGCTAGGCACTGTTGTAAGGGCCTCATGTGCAGTCTTGCGTTTGGGACAATGGCTATGCATGAAGACATCATGCCTAGGAGTTGTAATATCATCTTTGCTTGTATCTTTTGTGTTGGATACATGCGTTGTATGATGTTGAAATTTTGAATTCTTTGGGGACTTGGAGTGGCTACTCCTTTTGTTGAGTCTATTATGGCTCCTAGGTATTGTTGTACCTTGCACGGCAGAATGTTGGATTTCGTGAAGTTGACGGTGAACCCTAGTTTGAAGAGGGTTTGTATGATCTGATTTGTGTGGTTTGAGCACTCTATTAACGAATGGGCCTTGATTAGCCAGTCGTCTAGATATGCGAACACATGTATTTGCTGCCTTCTGATGTGTGCAGCGACTACTGCTAGACATTTGGTAAAGACTCTTGGTGCGGTTGTTAATCCGAAAGGCAATACCTTGAATTGGTAATGTATTCCTTTGAATACAAACCTTAGGTATTTCCTGTGCGATGGGTGTATTGGTATATGGAAATACGCGTCTTTGAGGTCTAAAGTTGTCATGTAGTCGTGTAGTTTTAGCAATGGTAACACTTCTTGTAGTGTGACCATGTGAAAGTGGTCTGATTTGATGAATGTGTTTACTATTCTGAGGTCTAGGATTGGTCTCAGCGTTTTGTCCTTCTTTGGTATCAGAAAGTACAGTGAGTAAACTCCTGTGTTTATTTGTGTGTTTGGTACTAATTCGATTGCATTCTTCTGCAATAGTGCCTGCACTTCTATCTCCAGGAGATTGGAATGATGTTTTGTCAAATTTTGTGCTTTTGGTGGTATGTTTGGAGGGAATTGTAGAAATTCTATGCAATAACCATGTTGGATAATTGCTAGAACCCAAGTGTCTGTAGTGATTTTCTCCCATGCTTTGTAATAATGACCTATTCTTCCCCCCACTGGTGTTGTGTGGAGGGGGTGAGTGACATGTGAGTCACTGCTTAGTAGTAGGGGTTTTGGGGCTTTGAAATTTTCCCCTATTCCTAGGGAATTGCCCTCCTCTATATTGTCCCCGAAAACCTCCTCTGTACTGTCCCTGGTAACTGGACGGTGTTGCCTGTGAGGTGCTGGCTTGTGTGCCCTGACCCCGAAACCCCCCTCTAAAGGGTGTTTTACGGAATGTGCTGTAATTCCCTCTGCTCTGCGGGGAGTAGAGTGCGCCCATGGCTTTAGCAGTGTCCGTGTCCTTTTTGAGTTTCTCAATCGCTGTATCCACTTCTGGACCGAACAGTTCTTTTTCGTTAAAAGGCACATTGAGAACTGCTTGCTGAATCTCTGGTTTAAATCCAGACGTTCGTAGCCATGCATGCCTTCTGATAGTTACAGATGTATTAATTGTCCGTGCAGCTGTATCTGCAGCGTCCATGGAGGAGCGTATTTGGTTGTTTGAAATGTTCTGTCCCTCCTCAACCACTTGTTTTGCCCTCTTTTGTAGGTCCTTGGGCAGATGTTCAATGAGATGTTGCATCTCATCCCAATGGGCTCTGTCATAGCGCGCAAGTAGTGCCTGAGAGTTAGCGATGCGCCACTGGTTTGCAGCTTGTGCTGCGACTCTCTTACCAGCTGCATCGAACTTGCGGCTTTCTTTATCTGGGGGTGGTGCATCTCCAGATGTGTGGGAGTTGGCCCTTTTCCTAGCTGCTCCTACAACGACAGAGTCTGGTGGCAGCTGTGTAGTGATGAAAACCGGGTCTGTAGGAGGCGCCTTATAATTTTTTTCCACTCTTGGTGTGATTGCCCTACTTTTGACCGGCTCCTTAAAGATTTTTTTTGCGTGCCGGAGCATACCAGGGAGCATAGGCAGGCTTTGGTAGGAGCTGTGGGTGGAGGAGAGGGTGTTGAATAAAAAGTCATCCTCGACCTGTTCTGAGTGGAGGCTTACATTGTGAAATTGTGCTGCTCTAGCCACCACTTGAGAATACGCAGTGCTGTCCTCTGGTGGAGATGGCTTCGTAGGGTATGCCTCCGGGCTGTTATCTGACACTGGGGCGTCGTATAAGTCCCATGCGTCCTGATCTTGGTCACCCTGGCTCATGGTGGTGTGAGCTGGGGAATGCGATGGAGTTTGTGCTGGTGAGACGTTAATTACAGGTGGAGGAGAGGGTGGTGGAGTAACCTTTTTCACCACCTTTGTTTGTGGTGTTTGTTCAGTTTGGAACTCCAATCTTCTCTTTCTTCTAATAGGGGGAAGGGTGCTTATTTTTCCTGTCCCCTCCTGTATGAAAATACGCTTTTGCGTATGGTCTACATCAGTTGATTGTAGCTCTTCCTCAAACCTATGCTTTCGCATTTGGGAGATTAGCGATTGCTCTTCTGTATAAGAGCCTGAAACTGGGTCGGTTGCAGTTTGTTTTGGCACCGAAACCCTGTCTGCATCTTTTTTCGGCTCCGAGGTGACTTTTTCGGGGCCGAAACCTCTCGCCGTCGATCTTCGTCGGTGCCGCTGTCTCGGCGTCGAGCCGTGTCTACACCGGTATCTCGGTGTCGATGCTTGTCTCCAGCACTTTCTCGGTCCCGAGAAGGCTGCGTGCCGGTGTCTCGACCGGAGTCGGACGATCTCGGCACTGTTTGGGCCTTTTTCGGTGCCGACGGTCGGTCACCGAATTTATGGGTCGAGCCATGGCCTGGTGGCAGTGGCGTCCCCTGGGCCTTGTAAATCTTCTTCTGAGTGGTTTTCGACGTCTTACTCACGGTTTGTGTATTGTCGAATCCTTCGGAGTCCGATTCGTGGATCGAAAAGGTTCCTTCCTCTTCTTGTTCCTCGAACTCTCGGTGGGCTGTCGGCGCGGACGCCATCTGAAGTCTTCTGGCTCGACGGTCTCGGAGTGTTTTTCGGGACCGGAACGCACGACAGGCCTCGCAGGTGTCTTCACTGTGCTCAGGTGACAGGCACAGGTTACAGACCAAGTGTTGGTCTGTATAGGAGTATTTATTGTGGCATTTGGGACAGAAGCGGAACGGGGTCCGTTCCATCGGCGTTCTTCTGCACGCGGTCGGGCCGACTAGGCCCCGACGGGGGATCGAAAAACTACCCCGAAGGGCACCGGAGCTCTTCGATCTTTCGACGCGGTGTTGAATCTAACTACGCCGATCCCGAACGCAACAATACCGACGAAAATCTTCCGAAATTAGCTATCTTTCCGTTCCGAAACTCGGAGCGACAGGAACACGTCCGAACCCAATGGCGGAAAAAAAACAATCGAAGATGGAGTCGACGCCCATGCGCAATGGAGACAAAAGGAGGAGTCACTCGGTCCCGTGACTCGAAAGACTTCTTCGAAGAAAAAGAACTTGTAACACTCCGGCCCAACACCAGATGGCGAGCTATGCAAAACATGCGTATCTACAGCGACAGATGCCATCGAACATGTATTTACCAGAGAAATTTGGGACCATGAAGTACACAGCATGCCAAGCCTGACATCTAGACCTAACACCTAAAGCAAATTAACTGAATTGTACTCTAAAAGGAGAAATGAGCAGACAGTACTAGGAAAATAGTGGAAACCATCAGTTTTTTTTATCTCACAAAAGAGTAAGAAGGATTGGTACCACCATCTATAATGGTAGGCTGAGCATCCGGCAGACTGAAAGAAGCTTGATTGTAGCATCACAAGAACAAATATTGGGCCTGGCTCCTAATAACATTGCCAAAGCCCAGTTATTCACAGCCAAATTCCCAGGCACCGTGAGATATATATAAATAAATCCTAACCTTAAAAAAAAAAAAAAAAAATACATTTCAAGCACACATACACATTTACAAGGAAACTGCTTATCCTGTAGCATATTATCGGAACCTCGTGAGAGGTGAGTTGTTATATCATGCCACTTCCTGTGATGATATATTTGGTTTGTTCGCATGAGATTTCTTTGGGTGATATCATCAAGTCTGTCAGTTTAGGTGGTGCCTGATTAACAATGCTACTTATGCTTTTTCTGATCAAGACTGGAGTCTTTGGAATGTATGAAAGGGAGCTATGAACCTGAGCTTTTTAGAGTTGAAGAGAGAATCAGGTGTCACAAATAAATTCCAACTGTGCTTTCAATCGAGGTTAAAGTAAAATATACAAGTATGTAAAGCCTTACCTGTGGTTTCCGTTACAACCTCCAAATCAATTCCTTCAGGTTGGTCTTCAAATTTCTCCAGCTCAGATAGGGTAGGCTTAACTCCTTCAGTGATCTGAAGCACATAAGGTACACAAAGTGTGCAGTTAGGCGCTGGCAATGCAGACAACGTTCATTGACATTAAATGGGTCAAATGTTTGTACTCACAACAGCAGACATGGCAAAGCTCTTGAACAAGAAGCCTTTGCGGCTGTAACGATTGACCTCAAAGATAAGGAAATCTCCATCGGAGGTGACCTCTCCACCTAGGGACCTGAATGGAAAAAGAATGTGTCACTGAGGGTGCCACAAACCGAACTCTATTAATTTCAAGATAAAGATATCTGCCCATGTATTTGTATTTATTAAGTGCTACCAGCACCTCTAAGTAAAATGTTTGTTCGATTTCATAGTTAGCACTATGATAGCATGAAACCATTTGTGGAATGAGAATTCAAGATATTGGAACAATTACCAGCAATATATCAGACCAAAGGCACAGCCTGTTCGCATGGGACAATAATTAAATCCTTTCAAACAAGGAACTGTGCACTGGTATGTGATGGTGGGGTATGTTACAACTGCAGAACAAGGCAAACAGAATCTTAGACTGTATTCCTACCGGTCCATATTGTTTGAAAAAGATACACCACTTTTATTTTCAGCGGTTCAACATTTTGTATTCAACTAATCCGCAAGCAGGTTAATGTAAGAAAAAGAAAACCTGCAACTAGACCCAATCAAGCTATGCTCCTGGGACTTTACGTCCACTTACAGTTACTCTAACAATAATTACATTCCAATAAGACTGTACTCTCCAGCCAATCTCTCACCAAGGTACAAGAAGCCCCCATCTTCAAGGTGCACAAGTTAATAGCAATAGTCCTGTTTTTAAAGATGAAACTGGTTATTATTCAACACTTATTATATAAGACGTGAGCTAACCAGGCTGAAAATACTCATTCCACTCAGACACCATCTTGGGTTGGTATCTTCTCTCCTTCAAATCCTCACTACCAGTGTTTGGAGCCAGGGCATGCAAGTAAAGCGAGGAGTGATTAACAGCACTGGTTTTTGACATCTTCACTATTGGTCATGTTAATGCCATAACCTCTGCCACGGTCTCCTCACTCCTAACCTTTATAGCTATTGCTCCCCATGTTCGATCCTGCCACTTCAGGATGGACCACATGTACCCATACACTAATGTTCCGTGTTTGTCTTCTTTAAACTGAACAATAATAATGCTACTAGAAGACTAGAAGCACACTGCCCCTCAAGGTGTTGGGCTTCAAATCCTTTACTACGGTTGCTTAATTGCACATTTATTGGGGATTAGAAGTCTATTGCTCCCAGATTCATAGTTTGTTAAAATCCAACTAGACGGTATAAGGGTGACAGCAAACTGTACAGTTAACTGTACAGTTAAGGATTGCATTACACAGTAAAACACAAGGGGGCAATAATATATACAACTTAAGTAAGAATAAGACCAAAACGTATATTCTTAGTTCAGTCATCAACAGGGAATGTGCATAGTTGAGTCTGGATTATTAAGTGGTATTGAATTTAGAAATGAAGATGATGGTTGTGGGTGCAAGTCTTATGTCCGTGGAATTCAATATTGTTGGGGGAAGGCATGGACTCTGTATAGTTTTTAAAGAAAACATGGCTAATATCAGATCCAGAATTTAATGAACCAGTTCTTTGAGAACATAACTCTGCATTTCTCCATGTGTTGTTTTCTCCTCCATCATTTCCATAGTGTACCAGAAACATGACAATTAAGTACCTCTTGCAGAAAATCATTGATCTGGCTTTGTGCATTCAAGGTCAAAAACAAAATCCTACTGTAGGAAGTTGGCTCTGTATGTGCTATTTCAAAGTGAGGAATAGCATGCACAGAGTCCAAGAGTTCCCCTTAGAGGTAAAATAGTGGTAAAAATAGATAATACTAATGCTCTATGTTGTGGTAGTGTGGTCGAGCAGTAGGCTTATCCAAGGAGTAGTGTTAAGCATTTGTTGTACATACACATAGGCAATAAATGAGGTACACACACTCAGAGACAAATCCAGCCAATAGGTTTTGTATAGAAAAATATCTTTTCTTAGTTTATTTTAAGAACCACAGGTTCAAATTTAACATGTAATATCTTGTTTGCAAGGTATTGCAGGTAAGTACATTAGGAACTTTAAATCATAAAAATTGCATGTATACTTTTCAAGTTATTGACAAATAGCTGTTTTAAAAGTGGACACAGTGCAATTTTCACAGTTCCTGGGGGAGGTAAGTTTTTGTTAGTTTTACCAGGTAAGTAAGACACTTACAGGGTTCAGTTCTTGGTCCAAGGTAGCCCACCGTTGGGGGTTCAGAGCAACCCCAAAGTCACCACACCAGCAGCTCAGGGCCGGTCAGGTGCAGAGTCCAAAGTGGTGCCCAAAACGCATAGGCTAGAATGGAGAGAAGGGGGTGCCCCGGTTCCGGTCTGCATGCAGGTAAGTACCCGCGTCTTCGGAGGGCAGACCAGGGGGGTTTTGTAGGGCACCGGGGGGGGACACAAGCCCACACAGAAATTTCACCCTCAGCAGCGCGGGGGCGGCCGGGTGCAGTGTAGAAACAAGCGTCGGGTTCGCAATGTTAGTCTAAGAGAGATCTCGGGATCTCTTCAGCGCTGAAGGCAGGCAAGGGGGGGATTCCTCGGGGAAACCTCCACTTGGGCAAGGGAGAGGGACTCCTGGGGGTCACTTCTCCAGTGAAAGTCCGGTCCTTCAGGTCCTGGGGGCTGCGGGTGCAGGGTCTCTCCCAGGCGTCGGGATTTAGGATTCAAAGAGTCGCGGTCAGGGGAAGCCTCGGGATTCCCTCTGCAGGCGGCGCTGTGGGGGCTCAGGGGGGACAGGTTTTGGTACTCACAGTATCAGAGTAGTCCTGGGGTCCCTCCTGAGGTGTTGGATCTCCACCAGCCGAGTCGGGGTCGCCGGGTGCAGTGTTGCAAGTCTCACGCTTCTTGCGGGGAGCTTGCAGGGTTCTTTCAAGGCTGCTGGAAACAAAGTTGCAGCCTTTCTTGGAGCAGGTCCGCTGTCCTCGGGAGTTTCTTGTCTTTTCGAAGCAGGGGCAGTCCTCAGAGGATGTCGAGGTCGCTGGTCCCTTTGGAAGGCGTCGCTGGAGCAGGATCTTTGGAAGGCAGGAGACAGGCCGGTGAGTTTCTGGAGCCAAGGCAGTTGTCGTCTTCTGGTCTTCCGCTGCAGGGGTTTTCAGCTAGGCAGTCCTTCTTCTTGTAGTTGCAGGAATCTGATTTTCTAGGGTCCAGGGTAGCCCTTAAATACTAAATTTAAGGGCGTGTTTAGGTCTGGGGGGTTAGTAGCCAATGGCTACTAGCCCTGAGGGTGGGTACACCCTCTTTGTGCCTCCTCCCAAGGGGAGGGGGTCACAATCCTAACCCTATTGGGGGAATCCTCCATCTGCAAGATGGAGGATTTCTAAAAGTCAGAGTCACCTCAGCTCAGGACACCTTAGGGGCTGTCCTGACTGGCCAGTGACTCCTCCTTGTTGCTTTCTTTGTTCCCTCCAGCCTTGCCGCCAAAAGTGGGGGCCGTGGCCGGAGGGGGCGGGCAACTCCACTAAGCTGGAGTGCCCTGCTGGGCTGTGACAAAGGGGTGAGCCTTTGAGGCTCACCGCCAGGTGTCACAGCTCCTGCCTGGGGGAGGTGTTAGCATCTCCACCCAGTGCAGGCTTTGTTACTGGCCTCAGAGTGACAAAGGCACTCTCCCCATGGGGCCAGCAACATGTCTCTGGTGTGGCAGGCTGCTGGAACTAGTCAGCCTTCACAGACAGTCGGTTAAGTTTCAGGGGGCACCTCTAAGGTGCCCTCTGTGGTGTATTTTACAATAAAATGTACACTGGCATCAGTGTGCATTTATTGTGCTGAGAAGTTTGATACCAAACTTCCCAGTTTTCAGTGTAGCCATTATGGTGCTGTGGAGTTCGTGTTAGACAGACTCCCAGACCATATACTCTTATGGCTACCCTGCACTTACAATGTCTAAGGTTTTGTTTAGACACTGTAGGGGTACCATGCTCATGCCCTGGTACCCTCACCTATGGTATAGTGCACCCTGCCTTAGGGCTGTAAGGCCTGCTAGAGGGGTGTCTTACCTATACTGCATAGGCAGTGAGAGGCTGGCATGGCACCCTGAGGGGAGTGCCATGTCGACTTACTCGTTTTGTCCTCACTAGCACACACAAGCTGGCAAGCAGTGTGTCTGTGCTGAGTGAGAGGTCTCCAGGGTGACATAAGACATGCTGCAGCCCTTAGAGACCTTCCTTGGCATCAGGGCCCTTGGTACTAGAAGTACCAGTTACAAGGGACTTATCTGGATGCCAGGGTCTGCCAATTGTGGATACAAAAGTACAGGTTAGGGAAAGAACACTGGTGCTGGGGCCTGGTTAGCAGGCCTCAGCACACTTTCAATTGTAAACATAGCATCAGCAAAGGCAAAAAGTCAGGGGGCAACCATGCCAAGGAGGCATTTCCTTACACAACCCCCCCCCCAAACGAAAGAGGATGAGACTAACCTTTCCCAAGAGAGTCTTCATTTTCTAAGTGGAAGAACCTGGAAAGGCCATCTGCATTGGCATGGGCAGTCCCAGGTCTGTGTTCCACTATAAAGTCCATTCCCTGTAGGGAGATGGACCACCTCAACAGTTTAGGATTTTCACCTTTCATTTGCATCAGCCATTTGAGAGGTCTGTGGTCAGTTTGAACTAGGAAGTGAGTCCCAAAGAGGTATGGTCTCAGCTTCTTCAGGGACCAAACCACAGCAAAGGCCTCCCTCTCAATGGCACTCCAACGCTGCTCCCTGGGGAGTAACCTCCTGCTAATGAAAGCAACAGGCTCGTCAAGGCCATCATCATTTGTTTGGGACAAAACTGCCCCTATCCCATGTTCAGAGGCATCAGTCTGCACAATGAACTGCTTAGAATAATCTGGAGCTTTTAGAACTGGTGCTGAGCACATTGCCTGTTTCAGGGTGTCAAAGGCCTGTTGGCATTCCACAGTCCAGTTCACTTTCTTGGGCATTTTCTTGGAGGTGAGTTCAGTGAGGGCTGTCACAATGGATCCATATCCCTTCACAAACCTCCTGTAATACCCAGTCAAGCCAAGGAATGCCCTGACTTGAGTCTGGGTTTTTGGAGCTACCCAGTCCAGAATAGTCTGGATCTTGGGTTGGAGTGGCTGAACTTGGCCTCCACCTACAAGGTGTCCCAAGTAAACCACAGTTCCCTGCCCTATCTGGCATTTGGATGCCTTGATAGAGAGGCCTGCAGATTGCAGAGCCTTCAAAACCTTCTTCAGGTGGACCAGGTGATCCTGCCAGGTGGAGCTAAAGACAGCAATATCATCAAGATAAGCTGTGCTAAAGGACTCCAAGCCAGCAAGGACTTGATTCACCAACCTTTGGAAGGTGGCAGGGGCATTCTTTAAACCAAAGGGCATAACAGTAAACTGATAATGCCCATCAGGTGTGGAGAATGCTGTTTTCTCTTTTGCTCCAGGTGCCATTTTTATTTGCCAGTACCCTGCTGTCAAGTCAAAGGTACTTAAGAATTTGGCAGCACCTAATTTATCTATGAGCTCATCAGCTCTTGGAATTGGATGAGCATCTGTCTTGGTGACAGAATTGAGCCCTCTGTAGTCCACACAAAACCTCATCTCTTTCTTTCCATCTTTGGTGTGAGGTTTGGGGAATAAGACCACTGGGCTAGCCCAGGGGCTCTTCAGAGCGCTCAATTACTCCCAATTCCAGCATCTTGTGGACTTCCACCTTGATGCTTTCCTTAACATGGTCAGATTGTCTAAAGATTTTGTTCTTGACAGGCAGGCTGTCTCCTGTGTCCACATCATGGGTACACAGGTGTGTCTGACCAGGGGTTAAGGAGAAGAGTTCAGGAAACTGTTGTAGGACTCTCCTACAATCAGCTTGCTGTTGGCCAGAGAGGGTGTCTGAGTAGATCACTCCATCTACTGTGCCATCTTTTGGGTCTGATGACAGAAGATCAGGGAGAGGTTCACTCTCTGCCTCCTGATCCTCATCTGTTACCATCAACAGATTCACATCAGCCCTGTCATGGAAGAGCTTAAGGCGGTTCACATGGATCACCCTCTTGGGGCTCCTGCTTGTGCCCAGGTCCACCAGGTAGGTGACCTGACTCTTCCTTTCTAGTACTGGGTAAGGGCCACTCCATTTGTCCTGGAGTGCCCTGGGAGCTACAGGCTCCAGAACCCAGACTTTCTGCCCTGGTTGGAACTCAACCAGTGCAGCCTTTTGGTCATACCAAAACTTCTGGAGCTGTTGGCTGGCCTCAAGGTTTTTGGTTGCCTTTTCCATGTACTCTGCCATTCTAGAGCGAAGGCCAAGTACATAGTCCACTATGTCTTGTTTAGGCTCATGGAGAGGTCTCTCCCAGCCTTCTTTAACAAGAGCAAGTGGTCCCCTTACAGGATGACCAAACAGAAGTTCAAAGGGTGAGAATCCTACTCCCTTCTGTGGCACCTCTCTGTAAGCGAAAAGCAGACATGGCAAGAGGACATCCCATCTCCTTTTGAGTTTTTCTGGGAGCCCCATGATCATGCCCTTTAATGTCTTGTTGAATCTCTCAACTAAGCCATTAGTTTGTGGATGGTAAGGTGTAGTGAATTTATAAGTCACTCCACACTCATTCCACATATGTTTCAGGTATGCTGACATGAAGTTGGTACCTCTGTCAGACACCACCTCCTTAGGGAAACCCACTCTGGTAAAGATACCAATGAGGGCCTTGGCTACTGCAGGGGCAGTAGTCGACCTAAGGGGAATAGCTTCAGGATACCTGGTAGCATGATCCACTACTACCAGGATATACATATTTCCTGAGGCTGTGGGAGGTTCCAGTGGACCAACTATGTCCACACCCACTCTTTCAAAGGGGACCCCCACCACTGGAAGTGGAATGAGGGGGGCCTTTGGGTGCCCACCTGTCTTACCACTGGCTTGACAGGTGGGGCTGGAGAGGCAAAACTCCTTAACCATGTTGGACATATTGGGCCAGTAGAAGTGGTTGACTAACCTCTCCCACGTCTTGGTTTGTCCCAAATGTCCAGCAAGGGGAATGTCATGGGCCAATGTTAGGATGAACCCTCTGAACAGCTGAGGCACTACCACTCTCCTAGTGGCACCAGGTTTGGGGTCTCTGGCCTCAGTGTACAGGAGTCCATCTTCCCAATAGACCCTATGTGTTCCATTTTTCTTGCCCTTGGACTCTTCAGCAGCTTGCTGCCTAAGGCCTTCAAGAGAGGGACAGGTTTCTTGTCCCTTACACAGCTCCTCCCTTGAGGGTCCCCCTGGGCCTAAGAGCTCAACCTGATAAGGTTCAAGCCCCAAAGGCTCAGTTCCCTCAGAGGGCAGAACTTCTTCCTGAGAAGAGAGGTTCCCTTTCTTTTGCTGTGTTGCAGTTGGTTTCCCAACTGACTTTCCTGTTCTCTTGGTAGGCTGGGCCATTCTTCCAGACTCCAGCTCTACTTGTTCACCCTGTGCCTTGCACTGTGCTCTTGTTTTCACACACACCAGTTCAGGGATACCCAGCATTGCTGCATGGGTTTTTAGTTCTACCTCAGCCCATGCTGAGGACTCCAGGTCATTTCCAAGCAGACAGTCCACTGGGATATTTGAGAAGACCACCACCTGTTTCAGGCCATTGACCCCTCCCCATTCTAAAGTAACCATTGCCATGGGATGTACTTTTCTCTGATTGTCAGCGTTGGTGACTGTGTAAGTTTTTCCAGTCAGGTATTGGCCAGGGGAAACCAGTTTCTCTGTCACCATGGTGACACTGGCACCTGTATCCCTCAGGCCCTCTATTCTAGTCCCATTAATTAAGAGTTGCTGTCTGTATTTTTGCATGTTAGGCGGCCAGACAGCTAGTGTGGCTAAATCCACCCCACCCTCAGAAACTAGAGTAGCTTCAGTGTGGACCCTGATTTGCTCTGGGCACACTGTTGATCCCACTTGGAGACTAGCCATACCAGTGTTACCTGGATGGGAGTTTGGAGTGGAACCTTTCTTGGGACAGGCCTTGTCTCCAGTTTGGTGTCCATGCTGTTTACAGCTATGACACCAGGCCTTTTTGGGATCAAAGTTTTTACCCTTGTACCCATTGTTTTGTGAAGAGGCTCTGGGCCCACCCTCCTGTGCAGGTTTTTGGGGGCCTGTAGAAGACTCTTTACTATTTTTAGTTTTGGTTGTCTCATCACCCTTCCCCTGGGGAGTCTTTGTGACCCCTTTCTTTTGGTCACCCCCTGTTGAAGTCTTGGACACCCTTGTCTTGACCCAATGGTCCGCCTTCTTTCCCAATTCTTGGGGAGAAATTGGTCCTAGGTCTACCAGATGCTGATGCAGTTTATCATTGAAACAATTACTTAACAGGTGTTCTTTCACAAATAAATTGTACAGCCCATCATAATTACTTACACCACTGCCTTGAATCCAACCATCTAGTGTATTCACTGAGTAGTCTACAAAGTCAACCCAGGTCTGGCTCGAGGATTTTTGAGCCCCCCTGAATCTAATCCTATACTCCTCAGTGGAGAATCCAAAGCCCTCAATCAGGGTACCCTTCATGAGGTCATAAGATTCTGCATCTTGTCCAGAGAGTGTGAGGAGTCTATCCCTACACTTTCCTGTGAACATTTCCCAAAGAAGAGCACCCCAGTGAGACCTGTTCACTTTTCTGGTTACACAAGCCCTCTCAAAAGCTGTGAACCATTTGGTGATGTCATCACCATCTTCATATTTAGTTACAATCCCTTTAGGGATTTTCAACATGTCAGGAGAATCTCTGACCCTATTTATGTTGCTGCCACCATTGATGGGTCCTAGGCCCATCTCTTGTCTTTCCCTCTCTATGGCTAGGATCTGTCTTTCCAAAGCCAATCTTTTGGCCATCCTGGCTAACTGGATGTCCTCTTCACTGGGGTTATCCTCAGTGATTTCAGAGGTGTTGGTCTCTCCTGTGAGGGAACCAGCATCTCTGACTATTATTTTTGGAGTCAGGGTTTGAGGGACCCTGTTCTCCCTAGATAGGACTGGTAGGGGGGAATTGTCCTCCAAGTCACTATCCTCTTCCTCTGAGTTGCCACCCTCAGAGGGGTTGGCCTTTTCAAACTCTGCCAAAAGCTCCTGGAGCTGTATTTTGGTAGGTTTGGGGCCCATTGTTATTTTCTTTATTTTACAGAGTGACCTTAGCTCCCTCATCTTAAGATGGAGGTAAGGTGTGGTGTCGAGTTCCACCACAGTCACATCTGTGCTAGACATTTTGCTTCTAAAAGTTGGAATACTTTTTAAGAATCTACAACTGGTTCTAGAATCTAATTCAAACTTTTACAAACTTTTAAACTCTAAAAGAAATGCTAAACAGGATCTAACACAAGGCCCTAGCAGGTCTTTTAAGAATTTAGAAAACTTTTCAAATTACAAAAATCAATTTCTAATGACAATTTTGGAATTTGTCGTGTGATCAGGTATTGGCTGAGTAGTCCAGCAAATGCAAAGTCTTGTACCCCACCGCTGATCCACCAATGTAGGAAGTTGGCTCTGTATGTGCTATTTCAAAGTAAGGAATAGCATGCACAGAGTCCAAGAGTTCCCCTTAGAGGTAAAATAGTGGTAAAAATAGATAATACTAATGCTCTATTTTGTGGTAGTGTGGTCGAGCAGTAGGCTTATCCAAGGAGTAGTGTTAAGCATTTGTTGTACATACACATAGGCAATAAATGAGGTACACACACTCAGAGACAAATCCAGCCAATAGGTTTTGTATAGAAAAATATCTTTTCTTAGTTTATTTTAAGAACCACAGGTTCAAATTTAACATGTAATATCTTGTTTGCAAGGTATTGCAGGTAAGTACATTAGGAACTTTAAATCATAAAAATTGCATGTATACTTTTCAAGTTATTGACAAATAGCTGTTTTAAAAGTGGACACAGTGCAATTTTCACAGTTCCTGGGGGAGGTAAGTTTTTGTTAGTTTTACCAGGTAAGTAAGACACTTACAGGGTTCAGTTCTTGGTCCAAGGTAGCCCACCGTTGGGGGTTCAGAGCAACCCCAAAGTCACCACACCAGCAGCTCAGGGCCGGTCAGGTGCAGAGTCCAAAGTGGTGCCCAAAACGCATAGGCTAGAATGGAGAGAAGGGGGTGCCCCGGTTCCGGTCTGCTTGCAGGTAAGTACCCGCGTCTTCGGAGGGCAGACCAGGGGGGTTTTGTAGGGCACCGGGGGGGACACAAGCCCACACAGAAATTTCACCCTCAGCAGCGCGGGGGCGGCCGGGTGCAGTGTAGAAACAAGCGTCGGGTTCGCAATGTTAGTCTATGAGAGATCTCGGGATCTCTTCAGCGCTGCAGGCAGGCAAGGGGGGGATTCCTCGGGGAAACCTCCACTTGGGCAAGGGAGAGGGACTCCTGGGGGTCACTTCTCCAGTGAAAGTCCGGTCCTTCAGGTCCTGGGGGCTGCGGGTGCAGGGTCTCTCCCAGGCGTCGGGATTTAGGATTCAAAGAGTCGCGGTCAGGGGAAGCCTCGGGATTCCCTCTGCAGGCGGCGCTGTGGGGGCTCAGGGGGGACAGGTTTTGGTACTCACAGTATCAGAGTAGTCCTGGGGTCCCTCCTGAGGTGTTGGATCTCCACCAGCCGAGTCGGGGTCGCCGGGTGCAGTGTTGCAAGTCTCACGCTTCTTGCGGGGAGCTTGCAGGGTTCTTTCAAGGCTGCTGGAAACAAAGTTGCAGCCTTTCTTGGAGCAGGTCCGCTGTCCTCAGGAGTTTCTTGTCTTTTCGAAGCAGGGGCAGTCCTCAGAGGATGTCGAGGTCGCTGGTCCCTTTGGAAGGCGTCGCTGGAGCAGGATCTTTGGAAGGCAGGAGACAGGCCGGTGAGTTTCTGGAGCCAAGGCAGTTGTCGTCTTCTGGTCTTCCGCTGCAGGGGTTTTCAGCTAGGCAGTCCTTCTTCTTGTAGTTGCAGGAATCTGATTTTCTAGGGTCCAGGGTAGCCCTTAAATACTAAATTTAAGGGCGTGTTTAGGTCAGGGGGGTTAGTAGCCAATGGCTACTAGCCCTGAGGGTGGGTACACCCTCTTTGTGCCTCCTCCCAAGGGGAGGGGGTCACAATCCTAACCCTATTGGGGGAATCCTCCATCTGCAAGATGGAGGATTTCTAAAAGTCAGAGTCACCTCAGCTCAGGACACCTTAGGGGCTGTCCTGACTGGCCAGTGACTCCTCCTTGTTGCTTTCTTTGTTCCCTCCAGCCTTGCCGCCAAAAGTGGGGGCCGTGGCCGGAGGGGGCGGGCAACTCCACTAAGCTGGAGTGCCCTGCTGGGCTGTGACAAAGGGGTGAGCCTTTGAGGCTCACCGCCAGGTGTCACAGCTCCTGCCTGGGGGAGGTGTTAGCATCTCCACCCAGTGCAGGCTTTGTTACTGGCCTCAGAGTGACAAAGGCACTCTCCCCATGGGGCCAGCAACATGTCTCTGGTGTGGCAGGCTGCTGGAACTAGTCAGCCTTCACAGACAGTCGGTTAAGTTTCAGGGGGCACCTCTAAGGTGCCCTCTGTGGTGTATTTTACAATAAAATGTACACTGGCATCAGTGTGCATTTATTGTGCTGAGAAGTTTGATACCAAACTTCCCAGTTTTCAGTGTAGCCATTATGGTGCTGTGGAGTTCGTGTTTGACAGACTCCCAGACCATATACTCTTATGGCTACCCTGCACTTACAATGTCTAAGGTTTTGTTTAGACACTGTAGGGGTACCATGCTCATGCCCTGGTACCCTCACCTATGGTATAGTGCACCCTGCCTTAGGGCTGTAAGGCCTGCTAGAGGGGTGTCTTACCTATACTGCATAGGCAGTGAGAGGCTGGCATGGCACCCTGAGGGGAGTGCCATGTCGACTTACTCGTTTTGTCCTCACTAGCACACACAAGCTGGCAAGCAGTGTGTCTGTGCTGAGTGAGAGGTCTCCAGGGTGGCATAAGACATGCTGCAGCCCTTAGAGACCTTCCTTGGCATCAGGGCCCTTGGTACTAGAAGTACCAGTTACAAGGGACTTATCTGGATGCCAGGGTCTGCCAATTGTGGATACAAAAGTACAGGTTAGGGAAAGAACACTGGTGCTGGGGCCTGGTTAGCAGGCCTCAGCACACTTTCAATTGTAAACATAGCATCAGCAAAGGCAAAAAGTCAGGGGGCAACCATGCCAAGGAGGCATTTCCTTACACCTACAAACAGGAGATTTCAATTTTTCGGTATACTCCCTATTTTTCAAGCAAGCTTCAGAGGTAATTAACAACCTTGAACTTCTAGGTGTCTGCCAAAAGGAACTCAGCAACTACCTATACACAGAACACAACACATGTTGGACAGATATTGCGGTCACTCCTAAAGTGCTGATCACTTCAAAAGGAAGATTAAATTGCAAACAATGTAAGTGTAGTAAGACTACACATTTCAATCTGCTGCTGATCTCAAAGAAAAGTCTTGCCAAGTAAGCTACACAAAGCTTTTTTTAATTATCAAGTCCCACCACTTAAGCATCCTCACTGAATCTCTGTGCTCCTACATCTCAAAAGCCCTTGATTGATCTGCTTCGCTTAACCCCAAGAACTCAAGTCAAATAATAAGGCGAACAATAAATGATTCAAAAGAAGCATATCCATCTTGAAAAGACAAGGTTGTAAAAGGGAATGACGCTGGAAAAAGACCAGTTAATCTGTGGATAGAGGATTCTGCAAATTCCACATGAAAGTGTATCACAGATTGGTGCTTAAGGATTAGCGAAACTTCCACGCTTCGCAAACCAATTAAGCGCTATAGTACATGAAGTAGCTATTCAAGATATTCAAAGAAACAACTGACACAGATTTCTGAAAGAACATGCCAGTCACCACTGAGCAACTTTGGGAAAAACTCTTTACTTTTAAGTTCAATTCAGCATCCTTAAGAAGCAGAATGAAAATGTCACTTACCCAGTGTACATCTGTTCGTGGCATCAGTCGCTGTAGATTTGCATGTTTTGCATAGCTCGCCATCTGGTGTTGGGCCGGAGTGTTACAAGTTGTTTTTCTTCGAAGAAGTCTTTCGAGTCACGGGACCGAGTGACTCCTCCTTTTGTCTCCATTGCGCATGGGCGTCGACTCCATCTTCGATTGTTTTCCCCCCGCAGAGGGTGAGGTAGGAGTTGAATTGTAGTAATAGTGCCCATGCAATGGAGTGACTAAGTATGTACTTATTTAAGGTTGAAATGATATATATACAAATAGTTGAAGGTAACTTCCGAACTGCTACAGGCTCCCGGGGAGGCGGGTGGGCACATGCGAATCTACAGCGACTGATGCCACGAACAGATGTACACTGGGTAAGTGACATTTTCAGTTCGATGGCATCTGTCGCTGTAGATACGCATGTTTTGCATAGATTAGAAAGCAGTTATCTCCCCAAAAGCGGTGGCTCAGCCTGTAGGAGTGGAAGTAGTCTGAAACAATGTTCTTAATACGGCTTGACCTACTGTGGCTTGTTGTGCGGATAACACGTCTACACAGTAGTGCTTGGTGAATGTGTGAGGCATAGACCATGTGGCTGCCTTACATATTTCTTACATTGGGATGTTTCCTAGAAAGGCCATGGTAGCACCTTTCTTTCTGGTTGAGTGTGCCCTTGGTGTAATGGGCAGCTGTCGTTTAGCTTTAAGGTAGCAGATTTGGATGCATTTAACTATCCATCTGGCTATACCTTGTTTTGATATTGGGTTTCCTGCATGAGGTTTTTGAAATGCAATAAATAGTTGTTTAGTCTTTCTGATGTTCTTTGTTCTGTCAATGTAATACATTAATGCTCTTTTGACATCTAATGTATGTAGTGCCCTTTCAGCTACGGTATCTGGCTGTGGAAAGAACACTGGAAGTTCCACTGTTTGATTTAGATGGAACGGTGAAATAACCTTTGGTAAAAATTTAGGATTAGTCCTTAGGACGACCTTATTCTTGTGTAGTTGTATAAAAGGTTCTTGTATTGTAAACGCCTGAATCTCGCTTACT
This sequence comes from Pleurodeles waltl, assembly GCF_031143425.1. Taxonomy (NCBI): domain Eukaryota; kingdom Metazoa; phylum Chordata; class Amphibia; order Caudata; family Salamandridae; genus Pleurodeles; species Pleurodeles waltl. Next base: position 372,245,760 of record NC_090448.1, on the reverse strand, counting down.
CTTCTTAGGGAAGTAATGGCGATGAGAAATGCAACCTTCCAGGTTAGGAACTGTATTTCGCAGGAGTGCATGGGTTCAAAAGGTGGACCCATAAGTCTAGTTAGGACAACATTTAGGTTCCATGAAGGAACAGGTGGTGTTCTTGGTGGTATAATTCTCTTAAGGCCCTCCATGAATGCTTTAATGACTGGTATCCTATATAGGGAAGTTGAATAGGTAGTCTGCAGGTATGCAGATATTGCTGCAAGGTGTATTTTAATGGAAGAGAAAGCCAGGTTAGATTTTTGTAAGTGAAGCAAGTAACCCACTACATGTTTTGGAGTCGTGTGTAATGGTTGGATTTGATTAATATGGCAGTAGCAAACAAACCTCTTCCATTTACTTGCATAGCAGTACCTGGTGGATGGCCTTCTGGCTTGCTTTATGACTTCCATACATTCTTGGGTAAGTTGTAAGTGCCCGAATTCTAGGATTTCAGGAGCCAAATTGCTAGATTCAGCGATGCTGGATCTGGGTGTCTGATCTTTTGGTTGTGTTAATAGATCTGGCCTGTTGGGCAATTTGATGTGGGGTACTACTGATAGGTCTAGCAGCGTTGTGTACCAGGGTTGCCTTGCCCAAGTTGGTGCTATTAATATGAGTTTGAGTTTGTTTTGACTGAGTTTGTTTACCAGATAAGGAAGGAGAGGGAGAGGAGGAAAAGCGTAAGCAAATATCCCTGACCAGTTCATCCATAGGGCATTGCCTTGGGACTGCTTGTGTGGGTATCTGGATGCGAAGTTTTGGCATTTTGCGTTCTCCTTCGTCGCAAACAAGTCTATTTGAGGTGTTCCCCAGAGTTTGAAATAGGTGTTCAGAATTTGGGGGTGAATTTCCCATTCGTGGACCTGTTGGTGATCTCGAGAGAGATTGTCTGCGAGTTGATTCTGAATCCCTGGTATAAATTGTGCTATTAGGCGAATTTGGTTGTGAATTGCCCAACGCCAAATTTTTTGTGCTAGCAGGCTTAACTGCGTGGAGTGTGTCCCCCCTTGTTTGTTTAGATAATACATTGTTGTCATGTTGTCTGTTTTGACGATAATGTATTTGTGAACTATTATTGGTTGGACAGCTTTTAGTGCTTGAAAAACTGCTAGCAGTTCTAGGTGATTTATATGCAGTTTTGTTTGATGTACGTTCCATTGTCCTTGTATGCTGTGTTGATCAAGGTGTGCTCCCCACCCTGTCATGGAAGCATCTGTTGTTATTACGTATTGTGGCACTGGGTCTTGGAAAGGCCGCCCTTTGTTTAAATTTATGTTGTTCCACCATAGAAGCGAGAGGTAAGTTTGGCGGTCTATTAATACCAGATCTAGAAGATGACCCTGTGCTTGTGACCACTGTGATGCTAGGCACTGTTGTAAGGGCCTCATGTGCAGTCTTGCGTTTGGGACAATGGCTATGTATGAAGACATCATGCCTAGGAGTTGTAATATCATCTTTGCTTGTATCTTTTGTGTTGGATACATGCGTTGTATGATGTTGTTGAAATTTTGAATTCTTTGGGGACTTGGAGTGGCTACTCCTTTTGTTGAGTCTATTATGGCTCCTAGGTATTGTTGTACCTTGCACGGCAGAATGTTGGATTTCGTGAAGTTGACGGTGAACCCTAGTTTGAAGAGGGTTTGTATGATCTGATTTGTGTGGTTTGAGCACTCTATTAACGAATGGGCCTTGATTAGCCAGTCGTCTAGATATGGGAACACATGTATTTGCTGCCTTCTGATGTGTGCAGCGACTACTGCTAGACATTTGGTAAAGACTCTTGGTGCGGTTGTTAATCCGAAAGGCAATACCTTGAATTGGTAATGTATTCCTTTGAATACAAACCTTAGGTATTTCCTGTGCGATGGGTGTATTGGTATATGGAAATACACGTCTTTGAGGTCTAAAGTTGTCATGTAGTCGTGTAGTTTTAGCAATGGTAACACTTCTTGTAGTGTGACCATGTGAAAGTGGTCTGATTTGATGAATGTGTTTACTATTCTGAGGTCTAGGATTGGTCTCAGCGTTTTGTCCTTCTTTGGTATCAGAAAGTACAGTGAGTAAACTCCTGTGTTTATTTGTGTGTTTGGTACTAATTCGATTGCATTCTTCTGCAATAGTGCCTGCACTTCTATCTCCAGGAGATTGGAATGATGTTTTGTCAAATTTTGTGCTTTTGGTGGTATGTTTGGAGGGAATTGTAGAAATTCTATGCAATAACCATGTTGGATAATTGCTAGAACCCAAGTGTCTGTAGTGATTTCCTCCCATGCTTTGTAATAATGACCTATTCTTCCCCCCCACTGGTGTTGTGTGGAGGGGGTGAGTGACATGTGAGTCACTGCTTAGTAGTAGGGGTTTTGGGGCTTTGAAATTTTCCCCTATTCCTAGGGAATTGCCCTCCTCTATATTGTCCCCGAAAACCTCCTCTGTACTGTCCCTGGTAACTGGACGGTGTTGTCTGTGAGGTGCTGGCTTGTGTGCCCTGACCCCGAAACCCCCCTCTAAAGGGTGTTTTACGGAATGTGCTGTAATTCCCTCTGCTCTGCGGGGAGTAGAGTGCGCCCATGGCTTTAGCAGTGTCCGTGTCCTTTTTGAGTTTCTCAATCGCTGTGTCCACTTCTGGACCGAACAGTTCTTTTTCGTTAAAAGGCATATTGAGAACTGCTTGCTGAATCTCTGGTTTAAATCCAGACGTTCGTAGCCATGCATGCCTTCTGATAGTTACAGATGTATTAATTGTCCGTGCAGCTGTATCTGCAGCGTCCATGGAGGAGCGTATTTGGTTGTTTGAAATGTTCTGTCCCTCCTCAACCACTTGTTTTGCCCTCTTTTGTAGGTCCTTGGGCAGATGTTCAATGAGATGTTGCATCTCATCCCAATGGGCTCTGTCATAGCGCGCAAGTAGTGCCTGAGAGTTAGCGATGCGCCACTGGTTTGCAGCTTGTGCTGCGACTCTCTTACCAGCTGCATCGAACTTGCGGCTTTCTTTATCTGGGGGTGGTGCATCTCCAGATGTGTGGGAGTTGGCCCTTTTCCTAGCTGCTCCTACAACGACAGAGTCTGGTGGCAGCTGTGTAGTGATGAAAACCGGGTCTGTAGGAGGCGCCTTATAATTGTTTTCCACTCTTGGTGTGATTGCCCTACTTTTGACCGGCTCCTTAAAGATTTCTTTTGCGTGCCGGAGCATACCAGGGAGCATACGCAGGCTTTGGTATGAGCTGTGGGTGGAGGAGAGGGTGTTGAATAAAAAGTCATCCTCGACCTGTTCTGAGTGGAGGCTTACATTGTGAAATTGTGCTGCTCTAGCCACCACTTGAGAATACGCAGTGCTGTCCTCTGGTGGAGATGGCTTCGTAGGGTATGCCTCCGGGCTGTTATCTGACACTGGGGCGTCGTATAAGTCCCATTCGTCCTGATCTTGGTCACCCTGGCTCATGGTGGTGTGAGCTGGGGAATGTGATGGAGTTTGTGCTGGTGAGACGTTAATTACAGGTGGAGGAGAGGGTGGTGGAGTAACCTTTTTCACCACCTTTGGTTGTGGTGTTTGTTCAGTTTGGAACTCCAATCTTCTCTTTCTTCTAATAGGGGGAAGGGTGCTTATTTTTCCTGTCCCCTCCTGTATGAAAATACGCTTTTGCGTATGGTCTACATCAGTTGATTGTAGCTCTTCCTCAAACCTATGCTTTCGCATTTGGGAGGTTAGCGATTGCTCTTCTGTATAAGAGCCTGAAACTGGGTCGGTTGCAGTTTGTTTTGGCACCGAAACCCTGTCTGCATCTTTTTTCGGCTCCGAGGTGACTTTTTTCTTTTTCGGGGCCGAAACCTCTCGGCGTCGATCTTCGTCGGTGCCACTGTCTCGGCGTTGAGCCGTGTCTACACCGGTATCTCGGTGTCGATGCTTGTCTCCAGCACTTTCTCGGTCCCGAGAAGGCTGCGTGCCGGTGTCTCGACCGGAGTCGGACGATCTCAGCACTGTTTGGGCCTTTTTCGGTGCCGACGGTCGGTCACCGAATTTATGGGTCGAGCCATGGCCTGGTGGCAGTGGTGTCCTGTAGGAAGTTGGCTCTGTATGTGCTATTTCAAAGTAAGGAATAGCATGCACAGAGTCCAAGGGTTCCCCTTAGAGGTAAAATAGTGGTAAAAATAGATAATACTAATGCTCTATTTTGTGGTAGTGTGGTCGAGCAGTAGGCTTATGCAAGGAGTAGTGTTAAGCATTTGTTGTACATACACAGACAATAAATGAGGTACACACACTCAGAGACAAATCCAGCCAAAAGGTTTTGTTATAGAAAAATATCTTTTCTTAGTTTATTTTAAGAACCACAGGTTCAAATTTAACATGTAATATCTTGTTTGAAAGGTATTGCAGGTAAGTACATTAGGAACTTTGAATCATTTCAATTGCATGTATACTTTTCAAGTTATTCACAAATAGCTGTTTTAAAAGTGGACACAGTGCAATTTTCACAGTTCCTGGGGGAGGTAAGTTTTTGTTAGTTTTACCAGGTAAGTAAGACACTTACAGGGTTCAGTTCTTGGTCCCAGGTAGCCCACCGTTGGGGGTTCAGAGCAACCCCAAAGTCACCACACCAGCAGCTCAGGGCCGGTCAGGTGCAGAGTTCAAAGTGGTGCCCAAAACGCATAGGCTAGAATGGAGAGAAGGGGGTGCCCCGGTTCCGGTCTGCTTGCAGGTAAGTACCCGCGTCTTCGGAGGGCAGACCAGGGGGGTTTTGTAGGGCACCGGGGGGGGGACACAAGCCCACACAGAAATTTCACCCTCAGCGACGCGGGGGCGGCCGGGTGCAGTGTTAGAACAAGCGTCGGGTTCGCAATGTTAGTCAATGAGAGATCAAGGGATCTCTTCAGCGCTGCAGGCAGGCAAGGGGGGGCTTCCTCGGGGAAACCTCCACTTGGGCAAGGGAGAGGGACTCCTGGGGGTCACTTCTGCAGTGAAAGTCCGGTCCTTCAGGTCCTGGGGGCTGCGGGTGCAGGGTCTTTTCCAGGCGTCGGGACTTAGGTTTCAGAGAGTCGCGGTCAGGGGAAGCCTCGGGATTCCCTCTGCAGGCGGCGCTGTGGGGGCTCAGGGGGGACAGGTTTTGGTACTCACAGTCGTAGAGTAGTCCGGGGGTCCTCCCTGAGGTGTTGGTTCTCCACCAGCCGAGTCGGGGTCGCCGGGTGCAGTGTTGCAAGTCTCACGCTTCTTGCGGGGAGTTGCAGGGTTCTTTAAAGCTGCTTCTTGAAACAAAGTTGCAGTCTTTTTGGAGCAGGTCCGCTGTCCTCGGGAGTTTCTTGTCGTCGTCGAAGCAGGGCAGTCCTCAGAGGATGCAGAGGTCGCTGGTCCCTTTGGAAAGCGTCGCTGGAGCAGAGTTCTTTGGAAGGCAGGAGACAGGCCGGTGAGTTTCTGGAGCCAAGGCAGTTGTTGTCTTCTGGTCTTCCTCTGCAGGGGTTTTCAGCTGGGCAGTCCTTCTTGTTGTTGCAGGAATCTAATTTTCTAGGGTTCAGGGTAGCCCTTAAATACTAAATTTAAGGGCGTGTTTAGGTCTGGGGGGTTAGTAGCCAATGGCTACTAGCCCTGAGGGTGGGTACACCCTCTTTGTGCCTCCTCCCAAGGGGAGGGGGTCACAATCCTAACCCTATTGGGGGAATCCTCCATCTGCAAGATGGAGGATTTCTAAAAGTTAGAGTCACCTCAGCTCAGGACACCTTAGGGGCTGTCCTGACTGGCCAGTGACTCCTCCTTGTTGCTTTCTTTGTTTCCCTCCAGCCTTGCCGCCAAAAGTGGGGGCCGTGGCCGGAGGGGGCGGGCAACTCCACTAAGCTGGAGTGTCCTGCTGGGCTGTGACAAAGGGGTGAGCCTTTGAGGCTCACCGCCAGGTGTTACAGCTCCTGCCTGGGGGAGGTGTTAGCATCTCCACCCAGTGCAGGCTTTGTTACTGGCCTCAAGAGTGACAAAGGCACTCTCCCCATGGGGCCAGCAACATGTCTCTAGTGTGGCAGGCTGCTGGAACTAGTCAGCCTACACAGACAGTCGGTTAAGTTTCAGGGGGCACCTCTAAGGTGCCCTCTGGGGTGTATTTTGCAATAAAATGTACACTGGCATCAGTGTGCATTTATTGTGCTGAGAAGTTTCATACCAAACTTCCTAGTTTTCAGTGTAGCCATTATGGTGCTGTGGAGTTCGTGTTTGACAAACTCCCAGACCATATACTCTTATGGCTACCCTGCACTTACAATGTCTAAGGTTTTGTTTAGACACTGTAGGGGTACCATGCTCATGCACTGGTACCCTCACCTATGGTATAGTGCACCCTGCCTTAGGGCTGTAAGGCCTGCTAGAGGGGTGACTGACCTATACTGGCATAGGCAGTGAGAGGCTGGCATTGCACCCTGAGGGGAGTGCCATGTCGACTTACTCGTTTTGTTCTCACTAGCACACACAAGCTGGCAAGCAGTGTGTCTGTGCTGAGTGAGAGGTCTCCAGGGTGGCATAAGACATGCTGCAGCCCTTAGAGACCTTCCTTGGCATCAGGGCCCTTGGTACTAGAAGTACCAGTTACAAGGGACTTATCTGGATGCCAGGGTCTGCCAATTGTGGATACAAAAGTACAGGTTAGGGAAAGCACACTGGTGCTGGGGCCTGGTTAGCAGGCCTCAGCACACTTTCAATTGTAAACATAGCATCAGCAAAGGCAAAAAGTCAGGGGGCAACCATGCCAAGGAGGCATTTCCTTACATGTCCCCTGGGCCTTGTAAATCTTCTTCTGAGTGGTTTTCGACGTCTTACTCACGGTTTGTGTATCGTCGAATCCTTCGGAGTCAGATTCGTGGATCGAAAAGGTTCCTTCCTCTTCTTGTTCCTCGAACTCTCGGTGGGCTGTCGGCGCGGACGCCATCTGAAGTCTTCTGGCTCGACGGTCTCGGAGTGTTTTTCGGGACCGGAACGCACGACAGGCCTCGCAGGTGTCTTCACTGTGCTCAGGTGACAGGCACAGGTTACAGACCAAGTGTTGGTCTGTATAGGGGTATTTATTGTGGCATTTGGGACAGAAGCGGAACGGGGTCCGTTCCATCGGCGTTCTTCTGCACGCGGTCGGGCCGACCAGGCCCCGACGGGGGATCGAAAAACTACCCCGAAGGGCACCGGAGCTCTTCGATCTTTCGACGCAGTGTTGAATCTAACTACGCCGATACCGAACGCAACAATACCGACGAAAATCTTCCGAAATTAGCTATCTTTCCGTTCCGAAACTCGGAGCGACAGGAACACGTCCGAACCCGATGGCGGAAAAAAAACAATCGAAGATGGAGTCGACGCCCATGCGCAATGGAGACAAAAGGAGGAGTCACTCGGTCCCGTGACTCGAAAGACTTCTTCGAAGAAAAACAACTTGTAACACTCCGGCCCAACACCAGATGGCGAGCTATGCAAAACATGCGTATCTACAGCGACAGATGCCATCGAACACTTGATAATGATTCTACCATTACTGACTTATGCCTATCAACCTTCAAGGTCAGGGATGAGCCTGGATCTAGTATATAAATAAGCAGGAACAATCAGAACCTCAAACCTTATTGTTGAAACTTCGAAAGACCACCTGTAGACTCTTGGGCAGGAATCACAAATGCCATAGCCACCTCTTTTCAACATTGCAAAGCTTCCAAAACACAAAAACTGCAGTTATTCTCCCACTAGTTAAACCAACATCCAACCCGCTACAACTTACGAATTACATACCAATCAAAACCCCTACACCTTCAAGCAAAATAATGGAGCGGGATTACACGATGAACTATCAGACTTCAGACCTGGTATTTAGACAGAAACTGTAATATAAGATATCAGAGAACTACTACTCCATTCTTGTGACACCAAAAATTCTCATCTTTCTCAATGGTTTTCAACACTTTACAACACTGTAGACTAGTGGTTCTTAGCCTGTGGTCCAGGGACCACTGTGCTCCGCAAAGTCTACTCAGGAGGTCCGCTGCGGATTAGAAAATTAAATCGTATTAACAGATTAATAAAGTGTACATGAATAAAAAAAATTAAAAAAAGCAAAATGTAAAATTAAACATTTTTAAGACGTTCTGTTTATGAGAAGAATTTTGAAATTGGAGGCCAAAAATCAAGCTAGTATCCTCAGATTGATTAGTGGGAGCAGTTGAAGTGTGCATCAAAAAAAGTATGGATGATGAGTAGCCTCCACTGAAATTAGAAAAGCTCCAACCATCCCATTAAGATATTGTAATTTGTGTAATTGTTTGATGAATGCTTTTTACGTATATTTTATTGTGGTTCAAATCATCAAAAATGCTAAGTGCAATGTCCCAAACGTCCAATAATGAGACTGTGTGGGTGTGGGGGGGGGGGGGGGGGGGGGGGAGGGGTATGGTGGTTCCCCTTTTCCAATAATGATTCAGTGAGGATTCCTGGGTTCCAATAACAATTAAGTGGGGGTCTACAGAAGTCAAAAAGTTAAGAACCAGTGCTGTAGTGTAGACCACAAAATGCTACTAGAATGTTAGGAAAACTGGGCTGGGAAAACTGGACCAGCTCTTTGGCGGTTCCATTCCTACAATAAAGTTCATACAGGTCTTCAACAAAAATTATTCAGGACTTCGCCCTACCACCATTACTTTCCAATATATGCACAAGACCTCAGGCGTAGGCCATCTTCAATGATCACATTCAATATCAAATATATATAGATGCTATTCAACTGCATTTCCAAGTAGACAATGCCTCAAACAAGCAGGTTGTTGACACACCCATCTGCTTCTGGATGCAAGACTACTTCCTACAACTAAACAACTTTGAGGCAGTTTACATTGAAGTGGCTGGAAGATTTAGGAACTATGCTAACAGCAGCTCAAAAACATTCAAGGGTGTGGTCTGCCACAACTCTACAGTTTAAGCAACAACGGTTTGCCCATTGTTAACTATACCGTCAACCAACAGATGAAGCTATGAAGGATCCTGTGACTCCTACAATGGAAACAGCTGTGCACTCTAACTCCTATGCTACTACAATATAATCTATGCCAGGGCACCTAAGGAAAAGATACAAAGAATATAAAAGTCATACAACCATGCTCTGCCTACACCTATAAAAACGAAAAAAGCCCATCACTGTAGTACCCAAAAGCTTTCTTTGGCTATCAGCAGCAACAAAAGGAAAATGTCACTTACCCAGTGTACATCTGTTCGTGGCATTAGTCGCTGCAGATTCACATGTTGTGCATAGTCCGCCATCTGGTGTTGGGTCGGAGTGTTACAAGTTGTTTTTCTTCGAAGAAGTCTTTCGAGTCACGAGACCGAGGGACTCCTCCTCCTTTGCTTCCATTGCGCATGGGCGTCGACTCCATCTTCGATTGTTTTCCCCGCAGAGGGTGAGGTAGGAGTGGTGTGTGTTAGTAATAGTGCCCATGCAATGGAGTGAATAAGTATGTGCCAATTAAGGCTTAAGTAATATATTTACAAATGTACAAATGTTGAAGATAACTTCCAAACGGCTACAGGCTCCCGGGGAGGCGGGTGGGCACATGTGAATCTGCAGCGACTAATGCCACGAACAGATGTACACTGGGTAAGTGACATTTTCCGTTCGATGGCATGTGTAGCTGCAGATACACATGTTGTGCATAGACTAGTAAGCAGTTATCTCCCCAAAAGCGGTGGCTCAGCCTGTAGGAGTGGAAGTAGTCTGAAATAAAGTTCTTAGTACGGCTTGACCTACTGTGGCTTGTTGTGCGGATAGCACGTCTACACAGTAGTGCTTAGTAAATGTGTGAGGCGTAGACCATGTGGCTGCCTTACATATCTCATGCATTGGAATATTTCCTAGGAAGGCCATGCTAGCGCCTTTCTTTCTGGTTGAGTGTGCCCTTGGTGTAATGGGCAGCTCTCTCTTTGCTTTAAGGTAGCAGATTTGGATGCACTTAACTATCCATCTGGCTATACCCCGTTTTGATATTGGGTTTCCTGTATGAGGTTTTTGAAATGCAATAAACAGTTGTTTTGTTTTTCTGATTTGTTTTGTTCTGTCAATGTAGTACATTAGTGCTCTTCTGATGTCTAATGTATGTAGTGCCCTTTCAGCTACCGAGTCTGGCTGTGGGAAGAACACTGGTAGTTCTACCGTTTGATTTAAGTGGAACGGTGAAATAACCTTTGGTAGAAATTTAGGATTGGTTCTTAGGACTACCTTATTTTTGTGTATTTGGATAAAAGGTTCTTGTATTGTAAACGCCTGAATTTCACTTACTCTTCTTAGAGATGTGATGGCGATGAGAAATGCAACTTTCCAGGTTAAGAATTGTATTTCGCAAGAATGCATGGGTTCAAAAGGTGGACCCATGAGTCTTGTTAAGACGATGTTGAGGTTCCATGAAGGAACAGGTGGTGTCCTTGGTGGTATAATTCTTTTGAGGCCTTCCATAAACGCTTTAATGACAGGTATCCTAAATAGTGAAGTTGAATGGGTAATCTGCAGGTATGCAGATATTGCTGCAAGGTGTATCTTAATGGAAGAGAAGGCCAGATTTGATTTTTGTAAGTGTAGTAAGTAACCCACTACATCCTTTGGAGATGCGTGTAATGGTTGAACTTGATTATTATGGCAGTAGCAAACAAACCTCTTCCATTTGCTTGCATAGCAGTGTCTAGTGGATGGTCTTCTAGCTTGCTTTATGACTTCCATACATTCTTGGGTGAGGTTTAAATGTCCGAATTCTAGGATTTCAGGAGCCAGATTGCTAGATTCAGCGATGCTGGGTTTGGATGCCTGATCTGTTGTTTGTGTTGTGTTAACAGATCTGGCCTGTTGGGTAACCCGACGTGGGGTACTACTGATAGGTCTAGCAGTGTTGTGTACCAAGGTTGCCTTGCCCATGTTGGTGCTATTAGTATGAGTTTGAGTTTGTTTTGACTCAATTTGTTTACTAGATATGGAAGGAGAGGGAGAGGGTGTAAGGAAATGCCTCCTTGGCATGGTTGCCCCCTGACTTTTTGCCTTTGCTGATGCTATGTTTACAATTGAAAGTGTGCTGAGGCCTGCTAACCAGGCCCCAGCACCAGTGTTCTTTCCCTAACCTGTACTTTTGTATCCACAATTGGCAGACCCTGGCATCCAGATAAGTCCCTTGTAACTGGTACTTCTAGTACCAAGGGCCCTGATGCCAAGGAAGGTCTCTAAGGCCTGCAGCATGTCTTATGCCACCCTGGAGACCTCTCACTCAGCACAGACACACTGCTTGCCAGCTTGTGTGTGCTAGTGAGGACAAAACGAGTAAGTCGACATGGCACTCCCCTCAGGGTGCCATGCCAGCCTCTCACTGCCTATGCAGTATAGGTAAGACACCCCTCTAGCAGGCCTTACAGCCCTAAGGCAGGGTGCACTATACCATAGGTGAGGGTACCAGTGCATGAGCACTGTACCCCTACAGTGTCTAAGCAAAACCTTAGACATTGTAAGTGCAGGGTAGCCATAAGAGTATATGGTCTGGGAGTCTGTTTTACACGAAATCCACAGCACCATAATGGCTACACTGAAAACTGGGAAGTTTGGTATCAAACTTCTCAGCACAATAAATGCACACTGATGCCAGTGTACATTTTATTGCAAAATACACCCCAGAGGGCACCTTAGAGGTGCCCCCTGAAACTTAACCGACTATCTGTGTAGGCTGACTAGTTCCAGCAGCCTGCCACACTAGAGACATGTTGCTGGCCCCATGGGGAGAGTGCCTTTGTCACTCTGAGGCCAGTAACAAAGCCTGCACTGGGTGGAGATGCTAACACCTCCCCCAGGCAGGAGCTGTAACACCTGGCGGTGAGCCTCAAAGGCTCACCCCTTTGTCACAGCACCGCAGGACACTCCAGCTAGTGGAGTTGCCCGCCCCCTCCGGCCCCGGCCCCCACTTTTGGCGGCAAGGCCGGAGAAAATAATGAGAATAACAAGGAGGAGTCACTGGCCAGTCAGGACAGCCCCTAAGGTGTCCTGAGCTGAGGTGACTCTAACTTTTAGAAATCCTCCATCTTGCAGATGGAGGATTCCCCCAATAGGGTTAGGATTGTGACCCCCTCCCCTTGGGAGGAGGCACAAAGAGGGTGTACCCACCCTCAGGGCTAGTAGCCATTGGCTACTAACCCCCCAGACCTAAACACGCCCTTAAATTTAGTATTTAAGGGCTACCCTGAACCCTAGAAAATTAGATTCCTGCAACAACAAGAAGAAGGACTGCCTAGCTGAAAACCCCTGCAGAGGAAGACCAGAAGACAACAACTGCCTTGGCTCCAGAAACTCACCGGCCTGTCTCCTGCCTTCCAAAGAACTCTGCTCCAGCGACGCCTTGCAAAGGGACCAGCGACCTCTGAATCCTCTGAGGACTGCCCTGCTTCGACGACGACAAGAAACTCCCGAGGACAGCGGACCTGCTCCAAAAAGACTGCAACTTTATCCAAAGAAGCAGCTTTAAAGAACCCTGCAATCTCCCCGCAAGAAGCGTGAGACTTGCAACCCTGCACCCGGCGACCCCGACTCGGCTGGTGGAGAACCAACACCTCAGGGAGGACCCCCGGACTACTCTACGACTGAGTACCAAAACCTGTCCCCCCTGAGCCCCCACAGCGCCGCCTGCAGAGGGAATCCCGAGGCTTCCCCTGACCGCGACTCTCTGAAACCTAAGTCCCGACGCCTGGAAAAGACCCTGCACCTGCAGCCCCCAGGACCTGAAGGACCGGACTTTCACTGCAGAAGTGACCCCCAGGAGTCCCTCTCCCTTGCCCAAGTGGAGGTTTCCCCGAGGAAGCCCCCCCTTGCCTGCCTGCAGCACTGAAGAGATCCCTTGATCTCTCATTGACTTCCATTGCGAACCTGACGCTTGTTCTAACACTGCACCCGGCCGCCCCCGCGCCGCTGAGGGTGAAATTCCTGTGTGGGCTTGTGTCCCCCCCGGTGCCCTACAAAACCCCCCTGGTTTGCCCTCCGAAGACGCGGGTACTTACCTGCAAGCAGACCGGAACCGGGGCACCCCCTTCTCTCCATTGAAGCCTATGCGTTTTGGGCACCACTTTGAACTCTGCACCTGACCGGCCCTGAGCTGCTGGTGTGGTAACTTTGGGGTTGCTCTGAACCCCCAACGGTGGGCTACCTTGGACCAAGAACTGAACCCTGTAAGTGTCGTACTTACCTGGTAAAACTAACAAAAACTTACCTCCCCCAGGAACTGTGAAAATTGCACTAAGTGTCCACTTTTAAAGTAGCTATTTGTGAATAACTTGAAAAGTATACATGCAATTGAAATGATTCAAAGTTCCTAATGTACTTACCTGCAATACCTTTCAAACAAGATATTACATGTTAAATTTGAACCTGTGGTTCTTAAAATAAACTAAGAAAAGATATTTTTCTATAACAAAACCTATTGGCTGGATTTGTCTCTGAGTGTGTGTACCTCATTTATTGTCTATGTGTATGTACAACAAATGCTTAACACTACTCCTTGGATAAGCCTACTGCTCGACCACACTACCACAAAATAGAGCATTAGTATTATCTCTTTTTACCACTATTTTACCTCTAAGGGGAACCCTTGGACTCTGTGCATGCTATTCCTTACTTTGAAATAACACATACAGAGCCAACTTCCTACATTGGTGGATCAGCGGTGGGGTACAAGACTTTGCATTTGCTGGACTACTCAGCCAATACCTGATCACACGACAAATTCCAAAATTGTCATTAGAAATTGATTTTTTGCAATTTGAAAAGTTTTCTAAATTCTTTAAAGTCCTGCTAGGCCCTTGTGTTAGTCCCTGTTAGCATTTCTTTTAGAGTTTAAAAGTTTGGTAAAAGTTTGAATTAGATTCTAGAACCAGTTTTAGTTTCTTAAAAAGTATTCCAACTTTTAGAAGCATAATGTCTAGCACAGATGTGAATGTGGTGGAACTCGACACCACACCTTACCTCCATCTACAGATGAGAGAGCCAAGGTCACTCTGTAAACTAAAGAAAATAGCAATGGGCCCCAAACCTACCAAAGTACAGCTCCAGGAGCTTTTGGCAGAGTTTGAAAAGGCCAACCCCTCTGAGGATGGCAACTCAGAGGATGAAGATAGTGACTTGGAGGGAAATTCCCCCCCTCCAGTCCTACTTAGGGAGAGCAGGGCTTCTCAAGCCCTGACTCCACAAATAATAGTCAGAGATGCTGGTTCCCTCACAGGAGGGACCAACAACTCTGAAATCACTGAGGATAACTTCAGTGAAGAGGACATCCAGTTAGCCAGGATGGCCAAAAGATTGGCTTTGGAAAGACAGATCCTAGCCATAGAGAGGGAAAGACAAGAGATGGGCCTAGGACCCATCAATGGTGGCAGCAACATAAATAGGGTCAGAGATTCTCCTGACATGTTGAAAATCCCTAAAGGGATTGTAACTAAATATGAAGATGGTGATGACATCACCAAATGGTTCACAGCTTTTGAGAGGGCTTGTGTAACCAGAAAAGTGAACAAATCTCACTGGGGTGCTCTCCTTTGGGAAATGTTCACAGGAAAGTGTAGGGATAGACTCCTCACACTCTCTGGAAAAGATGCAGAATCTTATGACCTCATGAAGGGTACCCGGATTGAGGGCTTTGGATTCTCCACTGAGGAGTATAGGATTAGATTCAGGGGGGCTCAAAAAACCTCGAGCCAGACCTGGGTTGACTTTGTAGACTACTCAGTAAAAACACTAGATGGTTGGATTCAAGGCAGTGGTGTAAGTAATTATGATGGGCTGTACAATTTATTTGTGAAAGAACACCTGTTAAGTAATTGTTTCAATGATAAACTGCATCAGCATCTGGTAGACCTAGGACCAATTTCTCCCCAAGAATTGGGAAAGAAGGCGGACCATTGGGTCAAGACTAGGGTGTCCAAAACTTCCACAGGGGGTGACCAAAAGAAAGGGGTCACAAAACCTCCCCAGGGGAAAGGTGGTGAGACAGCCAAAAATAAAAATAGTAAAGAGTCTTCTACAGGCCCCCAAAAACCTGCACAGGAGGGTGGGCCCAGAGCCTCTTCACAAAACAATCCTGGGTACAAGGGTAAAAACTTTGATCCCAAAAAGGCCTGGTGTCGTAGCTGTAATCAGCCTGGACACCAAACTGGAGACAAGGCCTGTCCCAAGAAAGGTTCCACTCCAAACTCCAATCCAGGTAACACTGGAATGGCTAGTCTCCAAGTGGGATCAACAGTGTGCCCAGAGCAAATCAGGGTCCACACTGAAGCTACTCTAGTCTCTGAGGGTGGGGTGGATTTAGCCACACTAGCTGCCTGGCCGCCTAACATGCAAAAATACAGGCAGCAGCTCTTTATTAATGGGACAAGTGTAGAGGGCCTGAGGGATACAGGTGCCAGTGTCACCATGGTGACAGAGAAACTGGTTTCCCCTGGCCAATACCTGACTGGAAAAACCTATACAGTCACCAACGCTGACAATCAGACTAAAGCACATCCCATGGCAATGGTAACTTTAGAATGGGGAGGGGTCAATGGCCTGAAACAGGTGGTGGTCTCCTCAAACATCCCAGTAGACTGTCTGCTTGGAAATGACCTGGAGTCCTCAGCATGGGCTGAGGTAGAACTAAAAACCCATGCAGCCATGCTGGGTATCCCTGAACTGGTGTGTGTAAAAACAAGAGCACAATGCAAGGCACAGGGTGAAAAAGTAGAGCTGGAGTCTGGAAGAAAGGCCCAGCCTACCAAGAGGAAAGGAAAGTCAGTTGGGAAACCAACTGCAACACAGTCAGAAAAAGAGAACCTCTCTTCTCAGGAAGAAGTTCTGCCCTCTGAGGGAACTGAGCCTTTGGAGCTTGAACCTTATCAGGTTGAGCTCTTAGGCCCAGGGGGACCCTCAAGGGAGGAGCTGTGTAAAGGACAAGAAACCTGTCCCTCTCTTGAAGGCCTTAGGCAGCAAGCTGCTGAAGAGTCCAAGGGCAAGAAAAATGGAACACATAGGGTCTATTGGGAAGATGTACTCCTGTACACTTAGGCCAGAGACCCCAAACCTGGTGCCACTAGGAGAGTGGTAGTGCCTCAGTCGTTCAGAGAGTTTATTCTGACCTTAGCCCATGATATTCCCCTTGCTGGGCATTTGGGACAAACCAAGACGTGGGAGAGGTTAGTCAACCACTTCTACTGGCCCAATATGTCCCAGAAGGTTAAGGAGTTTTGCCTCTCCTGCCCCACCTGTCAATCCAGTGGTAAGACAGGTGGGCACCCAAAGGCCCCCCTCATCCCACTTCCAGTGGTGGGGGTCCCCTTTGAAAGAGTGGGTGTGGACATAGTTGGTCCACTAGAACCTCCCACAGCCTCAGGAAATATGTACATCCTAGTAGTAGTGGATCATGCTACTAGGTATCCTGAAGCTATTCCCCTTAGGTCGACTACTGCCCCTGCAGTAGCCAAGGCCCTCATTGGTATCTTTACCAGAGTGGGTTTCCCTAAGGAGGTGGTGTCTGACAGAGGTACCAACTTCATGTCAGCATACCTAAAACACATGTGGAATGAGTGTGGGGTGACTTACAAATTCACTACACCATACCATCCACAAACTAATGGCTTAGTTGAGAGATTCAACAAGACATTAAAAGGCATGATCATGGGGCTCCCAGAAAAGCTCAAAAGGAGATGGGATGTCCTCTTGCCTTGTCTGCTTTTCGCTTACAGAGAGGTGCCACAGAAGGGAGTAGGATTCTCACCCTTTGAACTACAATTTGGCCACCCTGTAAGGGGACCACTTGCTCTTGTTAAAGAAGGCTGGGAGAGACCTCTTCATGAGCCTAAAGAGGACATAGTGGACTATGTACTTGGCCTTCGCTCTAGAATGGCAGAGTACATGGAAAAGGCAAGCAAAAACCTTGAGGCCAGCCAACAGCTCCAGAAGTTTTGGTATGACCAAAAGGCTGCAATGGTTGAGTTCCAACCAGGGCAGAAAGTCTGGGTTCTGGAGCCTGTGGCTCCCAGGGCACTTCAGGACAAATGGAGTGGCCCTTACCCAGTGCTAGAAAGGAGCGCTCAATTACTCTCAATTCCAGCATCTTGTGGACTTCCACCTTGATGCTTTCCTTAACATGGTCAGTGTAAGGAAATGCCTCCTTGGCATGGTTGCCCCCTGACTTTTTGCCTTTGCTGATGCTATGTTTACAATTGAAAGTATGCTGAGGCCTGCTAACCAGGCCCCAGCACCAGTGTTCTTTCCCTAACCTGTACTTTTGTATCCACAATTGGCAGACCCTGGCATCCAGATAAGTCCCTTGTAACTGGTACTTCTAGTACCAAGGGCCCTGATGCCAAGGAAGGTCTCTAAGGGATGCAGCATGTCTTATGCCACCCTGGAGACCTCTCACTCAGCACAGACACACTGCTTGCCAGCTTGTGTGTGCTAGTGAGGACAAAACGAGTAAGTCGACATGGCACTCCCCTCAGGGTGCCATGCCAGCCTCTCACTGCCTATGCAGTATAGGTACGACACCCCTCTAGCAGGCCTTACAGCCCTAAGGCAGGGTGCACTATACCATAGGTGAGGGTACCAGTGCATGAGCATGGTACCCCTACAGTGTCTAAACAAAACCTTAGACATTGTAAGTGCAGGGTAGCCATAAGAGTATATGGTCTGGGAGTCTGTCAAACACGAACTCCACAGCACCATAATGGCTACACTGAAAACTGGGAAGTTTGGTATCAAACTTCTCAGCACAATAAATGCACACTGATGCCAGTGTACATTTTATTGTAAAATACACCACAGAGGGCACCTTAGAGGTGCCCCCTGAAACTTAACCGACTATCTGTGTAGGCTGACTAGTTCTAGCAGCCTGCCACAAACCGAGACATGTTGCTGGCCCCATGGGGAGAGTGCCTTTGTCACTCTGAGGCCAGTAACAAAGCCTGCACTGGGTGGAGATGCTAACACCTCTCCCAGGCAGGAATTGTCACACCTGGCGGTGAGCCTCAAAGGCTCACCTCCTTTGTGCCAACCCAGCAGGACACTCCAGCTAGTGGAGTTGCCCGCCCCCTCCGGCCAGGCCCCACTTTTGGCGGCAAGGCCGGAGAAAATAATGAGAATAACAAGGAGGAGTCACTGGCCAGTCAGGACAGCCCCTAAGGTGTCCTGAGCTGAGGTGACTCTAACTTTTAGAAATCCTCCATCTTGCAGATGGAGGATTCCCCCAATAGGGTTAGGATTGTGACCCCCTCCCCTTGGGAGGAGGCACAAAGAGGGTGTACCCACCCTCAGGGCTAGTAGCCATTGGCTACTAACCCCCCAGACCTAAACACGCCCTTAAATTTAGTATTTAAGGGCTACCCTGAACCCTAGAAGATTAGATTCCTGCAACTACAAGAAGAAGGACTGCCTAGCTGAAAAACCCCTGCAGAGGAAGACCAGAAGACGACAACTGCCTTGGCTCCAGAAACTCACCGGCCTGTCTCCTGCCTTCCAAAGATCCTGCTCCAGCGACGCCTTCCAAAGGGACCAGCGACCTCGACATCCTCTGAGGACTGCCCCTGCTTCGAAAAGACAAGAAACTCCCGAGGACAGCGGACCTGCTCCAAGAAAAGCTGCAACTTTGTTTCCAGCAGCTTTAAAGAACCCTGCAAGCTCCCCGCAAGAAGCGTGAGACTTGCAACACTGCACCCGGCGACCCCGACTCGGCTGGTGGCGATCCAACACCTCAGGAGGGACCCCAGGACTACTCTGATACTGTGAGTACCAAAACCTGTCCCCCCTGAGCCCCCACAGCGCCGCCTGCAGAGGGAATCCCGAGGCTTCCCCTGACCGCGACTCTTTGAACCTAAAGTCCCGACGCCTGGGAGAGACCCTGCACCCGCAGCCCCCAGTACCCGAAGGACCGGACTTTCACTGGAGGAGTGACCCCCAGGAGTCCCTCTCCCTCGCCCAAGTGGAGGTTTCCCCGAGGAATCCCCCCCTTGCCTGCCTGCAGCGCTGAAGAGATCCCGAGATCTCTCATAGACTAACATTGCAAACCCGACGCCTGTTCCCACACTGCACCCGGCCGCCCCCGCGCTGCTGAGGGTGAAATTTCTGTGTGGACTTGTGTCCCCCCCGGTGCCCTACAAAACCCCCCTGGTCTGCCCTCCGAAGACGCGGGTACTTACCTGCAAGCAGACCGGAACCGGGGCACCCCCTTCTCTCCATTCTAGCCTATGCGTTTTGGGCACCACTTTGAACTCTGCACCTGACCGGCCCTGAGCTGCTGGTGTGGTGACTTTGGGGTTGCTCTGAACCCCCAACGGTGGGCTACCTTGGACCAAGAACTGAACCCTGTAAGTGTCTTACTTACCTGGTAAAACTAATCAAAACTTACCTCCCCTAGGAACTGTGAAAATTGCACTAAGTGTCCACTTTTAAAACAGCTATTTGTCAATAACTTGAAAAGTATACATGCAATTTTGATGATTTGAAGTTCCTAAAGTACTTACCTGCAATACCTTTCGAATGAGATATTACATGTAGAATTTGAACCTGTGGTTCTTAAAATAAACTAAGAAAAGATATTTTTCTATATAAAAACCTATTGGTTGGATTTGTCTCTGAGTGTGTGTACCTCATTTATTGTCTATGTGTATGTACAACAAATGCTTAACACTACTCCTTGGATAAGCCTACTGCTCGACCACACTACCACAAAATAGAGCATTAGTATTATCTATTTTTACCACTATTTTACCTCTAAGGGGAACCCTTGGACTCTGTGCATGCTATTCCTTACTTTGAAATAGCACATACAGAGCCAACTTCCTACATTGGTGGATCAGCGGTGGGGTACAAGACTTTGCATTTGCTGGACTACTCAGCCAATACCTGATCACACGACAAATTCCAAAATTGTCATTAGAAATTGATTTTTGCAATTTGAAAAGTTTTCTAAATTCTTAAAAGACCTGCTAGGGCCTTGTGTTAGATCCTGTTTAGCATTTCTTTTAGAGTTTAAAAGTTTGTTAAAAGTTTGAATTAGATTCTAGAATCAGTTTTAGTTTCTTAAAAAGTATTCCAACTTTTAGAAGCATAATGTCTAGCACAGATGTGAATGTGGTGGAACTCGACACCACACCTTACCTCCATCTACAGATGAGAGAGCTAAGGTCACTCTGTAAACTAAAGAAAATAACAATGGGCCCCAAACCTACCAAAATACAGCTCCAGGAGCTTTTGGCAGAGTTTGAAAAGGCCAACCCCTCTGAGGGTGGCAACTCAGAGGAAGAGGATAGTGACTTGGAGGACAATTCCCCCCTACCAGTCCTATCTAGGGAGAACAGGGTCCCTCAAACCCTGACTCCTAAAATAATAGTCAGAGATGCTGGTTCCCTCACAGGAGAGACCAACACCTCTGAAATCACTGAGGATAGCCCCAGTGAAGAGGACATCCAGTTAGCCAGGATGGCCAAAAGATTGGCTTTGGAAAGACAGATCCTAGCCATAGAGAGGGAAAGACAAGAGATGGGCCTAGGACCCATCAATGGTGGCAGCAACATAAATAGGGTCAGAGATTCTCCTGACATGTTGAAAATCCCCAAAGGGATTGTAACTAAATATGAAGATGGTGATGACATCACCAAATGGTTCACAGCTTTTGAGAGGTCTTGTGTAACCAGAAAAGTGAACAGATCTCACTGGGGTGCTCTCCTTTGGGAAATGTTCACAGGAAAGTGTAGGGATAGACTCCTCACACTCTCTGGACAAGATGCAGAATCTTATGACCTCATGAAGGGTACCCTGATTGAGGGCTTTGGATTCTCCACTGAGGAGTACAGGATTAGGTTCAGGGGGGCTCAAAAATCCTCGAGCCAGACCTGGGTTGACTTTGTTGACTACTCAGTGAAAACACTAGATGGTTGGATTCAAGGCAGTGGTGTAAGTAATTATGATGGGCTGTACAATTTATTTGTGAAAGAACACCTGTTAAGTAATTGTTTCAATGATAAACTGCATCAGCATCTGGTAGACCTAGGACCAATTTCTCCCCAAGAATTGGGAAAGAAGGCGGACCATTGGGTCAAGACAAGGGTGTCCAAGACTTCAACAGGGGGTGACCAAAAGAAAGGGGTCACAAAGACTCCCCAGCAGAAGGGTGATGAGACAACCAAAACTAAAAATAGTAAAGAGTCTTCTACAGGCCCCCAAAAACCTGCACAGGAGGGTGGGCCCAGAGCCTCTTCACAAAACAATGGGTACAAGGGTAAAAACTTTGATCCCAAAAAGGCCTGGTGTCATAGCTGTAAACAGCATGGACACCAAACTGGAGACAAGGCCTGTCCCAAGAAAGGTTCCACTCCAAACTCCCATCCAGGTAACACTGGTATGGCTAGTCTCCAAGTGGGATCAACAGTGTGCCCAGAGCAAATCAGGGTTCACACTGAAGCTACTCTAGTTTCTGAGGGTGGGGTGGATTTAGCCACACTAGCTGTCTGGCCGCCTAACATGCAAAAATACAGACAACAACTCTTAATTAATGGGACTAGAATAGAGGGCCTGAGGGATACAGGTGCCAGTGTCACCATGGTGACAGAGAAACTGGTTTCCCCTGGCCAATACCTGACTGGAAAAACTTACACAGTCACCAACGCTGACAATCAGAGAAAAGTACATCCCATGGCAATGGTTACTTTAGAATGGGGAGGGGTCAATGGCCTGAAACAGGTGGTGGTCTCCTCAAATATCCCAGTGGACTGTCTGCTTGGAAATGACCTGGAGTCCTCAGCATGGGCTGAGGTAGAGCTAAAAACCCATGCAGCAATGCTGGGTATCCCTGAACTGGTGTGTGTGAAGACAAGAGCACAATGCAAGGCACAGGGTGAAAAAGTAGAGCTGGAGTCTGGAAAAATGGCCCAGCCTACCAAGAGAACAGGAAAGTCAGTTGGGAAACCAACTGCAACACAGCAAAAGAAAGGGAACCTCTCTTCTCAGGAAGAAGTTCTGCCCTCTGAGGGAACTGAGCCTTTGGAGCTTGAACCTTATCAGGTTGAGCTCTTAGGCCCAGGGGGACCCTCAAGGGAAGAGCTGTGTAAGGGACAAGAAACCTGTCCCTCTCTTGAAGGCCTTAGGCAGCAAGCTGCTGAAGAGTCCAAAGGCAAGAAAAATGGAACACATAGGGTCTATTGGGAAGATGGGCTCCTGTACACTGAGGCCAGAGACCCCAAACCTGGTGCCACTAGGAGAGTGGTAGTGCCTCAACTGTTCAGAGAGTTCATCCTAACATTGGCCCATGACATTCCCCTTGCTGGACATTTGGGACAAACCAAGACGTGGGAGAGGTTAGTCAACCACTTCTACTGGCCCAATATGTCCAACATGGTTAAGGAGTTTTGCCTCTCCTGCCCCACCTGTCAAGCCAGTGGTAAGACAGGTGGGCATCCAAAGGCCCCCCTCATTCCACTTCCAGTGGTGGGGGTGCCCTTTGAAAGAGTGGGTGTGGACATAGTTGGTCCACTGGAGCCTCCCACAGCCTCAGGAAATATGTATATCCTGGTAGTAGTGGATCATGCTACCAGGTATCCTGAAGCTATTCCCCTTAGGTCGACTACTGCCCCTGCAGTAGCCAAGGCCCTCATTGGTATCTTTACCAGAGTGGGTTTCCCTAAGGAGGTGGTGTCTGACAGAGGTACTAACTTCATGTCAGCATACCTAAAGCACATGTGGAATGAGTGTGGAGTGACTTATAAATTCACTACACCATACCATCCACAAACTAATGGCTTGGTTGAGAGATTCAACAAGACATTAAAAGGCATGATCATGGGGCTCCCAGAAAAGCTCAAAAGGAGATGGGATGTCCTCTTGCCATGTCTGCTTTTCGCTTACAGAGAAGTGCCACAGAAGGGAGTAGGATTCTCACCCTTTGAACTTCTGTTTGGTCATCCTGTAAGGGGACCACTTGCCCTTGTTAAAGAAGGCTGGGAGAGACCTCTCCACGAGCCTAAACAGGACATAGTGGACTATGTACTTGGCCTTCGCTCTAGAATGGCAGAGTACATGGAAAAGGCAACCAAAAACCTTGAGGCCAGCCAACAGCTCCAGAAGTTTTGGTATGACCAAAAGGCTGCACTGGTTGAGTTCCAACCAGGGCAGAAAGTCTGGGTTCTGGAGCCTGTGGCTCCCAGGGCACTCCAGGACAAATGGAGTGGCCCTTACCCAGTACTAGAAAGGAAGAGTCAGGTCACCTACTTGGTGGACCTGGGCACAAGCAGGAGCCCCAAGAGGGTGATCCATGTAAACCGCCTTAAGCTCTTCCACGACAGGGCTGATGTCAATCTGTTGATGGTAACAGATGAGGATCAGGAGGCAGAGAGTGAACCTCTCCCTGATCTTCTGTCATCAGACCCAAAAGATGGTACAGTAGATGGAGTGATCTACTCAGACACCCTCTCTGGCCAACAGCAAGCTGATTGTAGGAGAGTCCTACAACAGTTTCCTGAGCTTTTCTCCCTAACCCCTGGTCAGACACCCCTGTGTACCCATGATGTGGACACAGGAGACAGCATGCCTGTCAAAAACAAAATCTTCAGACAGTCTGACCATGTTAAGGAAAGCATCAAGGTGGAAGTCCACAAGATGCTGGAATTGGGAGTAATTGAGCGCTCTGACAGCCCCTGGGCCAGCCCAGTGGTCTTAGTCCCCAAACCTCACACCAAAGATGGAAAGAAAGAGATGAGGTTTTGTGTGGACTACAGAGGGCTCAATTCTGTCACCAAGACAGATGCCCATCCAATTCCAAGAGCTGATGAGCTCATTGATAAATTAGGTGCTGCCAAATTTCTAAGTACCTTTGACTTGACAGCAGGGTACTGGCAAATAAAAATGGCACCTGGAGCAAAAGAAAAGACAGCATTCTCCACACCTGATGGGCATTATCAGTTTACTGTTATGCCCTTTGGTTTAAAGAATGCCCCTGCCACCTTCCAAAGGTTGGTGAATCAAGTCCTTGCTGGCTTGGAGTCCTTTAGCACAGCTTATCTTGATGATATTGCTGTCTTTAGCTCCACCTGGCAGGATCACCTGGTCCACCTGAGGAAGGTTTTGAAGGCTCTGCAATCTGCAGGCCTCTCTATCAAGGCATCCAAATGCCAGATAGGGCAGGGAACTGTGGTTTACTTGGGCCACCTTGTAGGTGGAGGCCAAGTTCAGCCACTCCAACCCAAGATCCAGACCATTCTGGACTGGGTAGCTCCAAAAACCCAGACTCAAGTCAGGGCATTCCTTGGCTTGACTGGGTACTACAGGAGGTTTGTGAAGGGATATGGATCCATTGTGACAGCCCTCACTGAGCTCACCTCCAAGAAAATGCCCAAGAAAGTGAACTGGACTGTGGACTGCCAACAGGCCTTTGACACCCTGAAACAAGCAATGTGCTCAGCACCAGTTCTCAAAGCTCCAGATTATTCTAAGCAGTTCATTGTGCAGACTGATGCCTCTGAACATGGGATAGGGGCAGTTTTGTCCCAAACAAATGATGATGGCCTTGACCAGCCTGTTGCTTTCATTAGCAGGAGGTTACTCCCCAGGGAGCAGCGTTGGAGTGCCATTGAGAGGGAGGCCTTTGCTGTGGTTTGGTCCCTGAAGAAGCTGAGACCATACCTCTTTGGGACTCACTTCCTAGTTCAAACTGACCACAGACCTCTCAAATGGCTGATGCAAATGAAAGGTGAAAATCCTAAACTGTTGAGGTGGTCCATCTCCCTACAGGGAATGGACTTTATAGTGGAACACAGACCTGGGACTGCCCATGCCAATGCAGATGGCCTTTCCAGGTTCTTCCACTTAGAAAATGAAGACTCTCTTGGGAAAGGTTAGTCTCATCCTCTTTCGTTTGGGGGGGGGTTGTGTAAGGAAATGCCTCCTTGGCATGGTTGCCCCCTGACTTTTTGCCTTTGCTGATGCTATGTTTACAATTGAAAGTATGCTGAGGCCTGCTAACCAGGCCCCAGCACCAGTGTTCTTTCCCTAACCTGTACTTTTGTATCCACAATTGGCAGACCCTGGCATCCAGATAAGTCCCTTGTAACTGGTACTTCTAGTACCAAGGGCCCTGATGCCAAGGAAGGTCTCTAAGGGATGCAGCATGTCTTATGCCACCCTGGAGACCTCTCACTCAGCACAGACACACTGCTTGCCAGCTTGTGTGTGCTAGTGAGGACAAAACGAGTAAGTCGACATGGCACTCCCCTCAGGGTGCCATGCCAGCCTCTCACTGCCTATGCAGTATAGGTACGACACCCCTCTAGCAGGCCTTACAGCCCTAAGGCAGGGTGCACTATACCATAG
The DNA here is from genome assembly GCF_031143425.1 of Pleurodeles waltl. Classification (NCBI taxonomy): domain Eukaryota; kingdom Metazoa; phylum Chordata; class Amphibia; order Caudata; family Salamandridae; genus Pleurodeles; species Pleurodeles waltl. The sequence goes on along the minus strand of NC_090448.1, from coordinate 372,220,399 downwards.
GTGAGGGTACCAGTGCATGAGCATGGTACCCCTACAGTGTCTAAACAAAACCTTAGACATTGTAAGTGCAGGGTAGCCATAAGAGTATATGGTCTGGGAGTCTGTCAAACACGAACTCCACAGCACCATAATGGCTACACTGAAAACTGGGAAGTTTGGTATCAAACTTCTCAGCACAATAAATGCACACTGATGCCAGTGTACATTTTATTGTAAAATACACCACAGAGGGCACCTTAGAGGTGCCCCCTGAAACTTAACCGACTATCTGTGTAGGCTGACTAGTTCTAGCAGCCTGCCACAAACCGAGACATGTTGCTGGCCCCATGGGGAGAGTGCCTTTGTCACTCTGAGGCCAGTAACAAAGCCTGCACTGGGTGGAGATGCTAACACCTCTCCCAGGCAGGAATTGTCACACCTGGCGGTGAGCCTCAAAGGCTCACCTCCTTTGTGCCAACCCAGCAGGACACTCCAGCTAGTGGAGTTGCCCGCCCCCTCCGGCCAGGCCCCACTTTTGGCGGCAAGGCCGGAGAAAATAATGAGAATAACAAGGAGGAGTCACTGGCCAGTCAGGACAGCCCCTAAGGTGTCCTGAGCTGAGGTGACTCTAACTTTTAGAAATCCTCCATCTTGCAGATGGAGGATTCCCCCAATAGGGTTAGGATTGTGACCCCCTCCCCTTGGGAGGAGGCACAAAGAGGGTGTACCCACCCTCAGGGCTAGTAGCCATTGGCTACTAACCCCCCAGACCTAAACACGCCCTTAAATTTAGTATTTAAGGGCTACCCTGAACCCTAGAAGATTAGATTCCTGCAACTACAAGAAGAAGGACTGCCTAGCTGAAAAACCCCTGCAGAGGAAGACCAGAAGACGACAACTGCCTTGGCTCCAGAAACTCACCGGCCTGTCTCCTGCCTTCCAAAGATCCTGCTCCAGCGACGCCTTCCAAAGGGACCAGCGACCTCGACATCCTCTGAGGACTGCCCCTGCTTCGAAAAGACAAGAAACTCCCGAGGACAGCGGACCTGCTCCAAGAAAAGCTGCAACTTTGTTTCCAGCAGCTTTAAAGAACCCTGCAAGCTCCCCGCAAGAAGCGTGAGACTTGCAACACTGCACCCGGCGACCCCGACTCGGCTGGTGGCGATCCAACACCTCAGGAGGGACCCCAGGACTACTCTGATACTGTGAGTACCAAAACCTGTCCCCCCTGAGCCCCCACAGCGCCGCCTGCAGAGGGAATCCCGAGGCTTCCCCTGACCGCGACTCTTTGAACCTAAAGTCCCGACGCCTGGGAGAGACCCTGCACCCGCAGCCCCCAGTACCCGAAGGACCGGACTTTCACTGGAGGAGTGACCCCCAGGAGTCCCTCTCCCTCGCCCAAGTGGAGGTTTCCCCGAGGAATCCCCCCCTTGCCTGCCTGCAGCGCTGAAGAGATCCCGAGATCTCTCATAGACTAACATTGCAAACCCGACGCCTGTTCCCACACTGCACCCGGCCGCCCCCGCGCTGCTGAGGGTGAAATTTCTGTGTGGACTTGTGTCCCCCCCGGTGCCCTACAAAACCCCCCTGGTCTGCCCTCCGAAGACGCGGGTACTTACCTGCAAGCAGACCGGAACCGGGGCACCCCCTTCTCTCCATTCTAGCCTATGCGTTTTGGGCACCACTTTGAACTCTGCACCTGACCGGCCCTGAGCTGCTGGTGTGGTGACTTTGGGGTTGCTCTGAACCCCCAACGGTGGGCTACCTTGGACCAAGAACTGAACCCTGTAAGTGTCTTACTTACCTGGTAAAACTAATCAAAACTTACCTCCCCTAGGAACTGTGAAAATTGCACTAAGTGTCCACTTTTAAAACAGCTATTTGTCAATAACTTGAAAAGTATACATGCAATTTTGATGATTTGAAGTTCCTAAAGTACTTACCTGCAATACCTTTCGAATGAGATATTACATGTAGAATTTGAACCTGTGGTTCTTAAAATAAACTAAGAAAAGATATTTTTCTATATAAAAACCTATTGGTTGGATTTGTCTCTGAGTGTGTGTACCTCATTTATTGTCTATGTGTATGTACAACAAATGCTTAACACTACTCCTTGGATAAGCCTACTGCTCGACCACACTACCACAAAATAGAGCATTAGTATTATCTATTTTTACCACTATTTTACCTCTAAGGGGAACCCTTGGACTCTGTGCATGCTATTCCTTACTTTGAAATAGCACATACAGAGCCAACTTCCTACAGTCAGACTGTCTAAAAATTTTGTTTTTGACAGGCATGCTGTCTCCTGTGTCCACATCATGGGTACACAGGTGTGTCTGACCAGGGGTTAGGGAGAAGAGTTCAGGAAACTGTTGTAGGACTCTCCTACAATCAGCTTGCTGTTGGCCAGAGAGGGTGTCTGAGTAGATCACTCCATCTACTGAGCCATCTTTTGGGTCTGATGACAGAAGATCAGGGAGAGGTTCACTCTCTGCCTCCTGATCCTCATCTGTTACCATCAACAGATTTACATCAGCCCTGTCATGGAAGAGCTTAAGGCGGTTCACATGGATCACCCTCTTGGGGCTCCTGCTTGTGCCCAGGTCCACCAGGTAGGTGACCTGACTCTTCCCCAGGGGCTAGCCCAGTGGTCTTAGTCCCCAAACCTCACACCAAAGATGGAAAGAAAGAGATGAGGTTTTGTGTGGACTACAGAGGGCTCAACTCTGTCACCAAGACAGATGCTCATCCAATTCCTAGAGCTGATGAGCTCATAGACAAATTAGGTGCTGCCAAATTCTTAAGTACCTTTGACTTGACAGCAGGGTACTGGCAAATAAAAATGGCACCTGGAGCAAAAGAGAAAACAGCATTCTCCACACCTGATGGGCATTATCAGTTTACTGTTATGCCCTTTGGTTTAAAGAATGCCCCTGCCACCTTCCAAAGGTTGGTGAATCAAGTCCTTGCTGGCTTGGAGTCCTTTAGCACAGCTTATCTTGATGATATTGCTGTCTTTAGCTCCACCTGGCAGGATCACCTGGTCCACCTGAAGAAGGTTTTGAAGGCTCTGCAATCTGCAGGCCTCTCTATCAAGGCATCCAAATGCCAGATAGGGCAGGGAACTGTGGTTTACTTGGGACACCTTGTAGGTGGAGGCCAAGTTCAGCCACTCCAACCCAAGATCCAGACTATTCTGGACTGGGTAGCTCCAAAAACCCAGACTCAAGTCAGGGCATTCCTTGGCTTGACTGGGTATTACAGGAGGTTTGTGAAGGGATATGGATCCATTGTGACAGCCCTCACTGAACTCACCTCCAAGAAAATGCCCAAGAAAGTGAACTGGACTGTGGAATGCCAACAGGCCTTTGACACCCTGAAACAAGCAATGTGCTCAGCACCAGTTCTAAAAGCTCCAGATTATTCTAAGCAGTTCATTGTGCAGACAGATGCCTCTGAACATGGGATAGGGGCAGTTTTGTCCCAAACAAATGATGATGGCCTTGACCAGCCTCTTGCTTTCATTAGCAGGAGGTTACTCCCCAGGGAGCAGCGTTGGAGTGCCATTGAGAGGGAGGCCTTTGCTGTGGTTTGGTTCCTGAAGAAGCTGAGACCATACCTCTTTGGGACTCACTTCCTAGTTCAAACTGACCACAGACCTCTCAAATGGCTGATGCAAATGAAAGGTGAAAATCCAAAACTGTTGAGGTGGTCCATCTCCCTACAGGGAATGGACTTTATAGTGGAACACAGACCTGGGACTGCCCATGCCAATGCAGATGGCCTTTCCAGGTTCTTCCACTTAGAAAATGAAGACTCTTGGGAAAGGTTAGTCTCATCCTCTTTCGTTTGGGGGGGGGGGGGGGGGGGGGGGGGGGGGGGGTTGTGTAAGGAAATGCCTCCTTGGCATGGTTGCCCCCTGACTATTTGCATTTGCTGATGCTATGTTTACAATTGAAAGTGTGCTGAGGCCTGCTAACCAGGCCCCAGCACCAGTGTTCTTTCCCTAACCTGTACTTTTGTATCCACAATTGGCAGACCCTGGCATCCAGATAAGTCCCTTGTAACTGGTACTTCTAGTACCAAGGGCCCTGATGCCAAGGAAAGTCTCTAAGGGCTGCAGCATGTCTTATGCCACCCTGGAGACCTCTCACTCAGCACAGACACACTGCTTGCCAGCTTGTGTGTGCTAGTGAGGACAAAACGAGTAAGTCGACATGGCACTCCCCTCAGGGTGCCATGCCAGCCTCTCACTGCCTATGCAGTATAGGTAAGACACCCCTCTAGCAGGCCTTACAGCCCTAAGGCAGGGTGCACTATACCATAGGTGAGGGTACCAGTGCATGAGCACTGTACCCCTACAGTGTCTAAGCAAAACCTTAGACATTGTAAGTGCAGGGTAGCCATAAGAGTATATGGTCTGGGAGTCTGTTTTACACGAACTCCACAGCACCATAATGGCTACACTGAAAACTGGGAAGTTTGGTATCAAACTTCTCAGCACAATAAATGCACACTGATGCCAGTGTACATTTTATTGCAAAATACACCCCAGAGGGCACCTTAGAGGTGCCCCCTGAAACTTAACCGACTATCTGTGTAGGCTGACTAGTTCCAGCAGCCTGCCACACTAGAGACATGTTGCTGGCCCCATGGGGAGAGTGCCTTTGTCACTCTGAGGCCAGTAACAAAGCCTGCACTGGGTGGAGATGCTAACACCTCCCCCAGGCAGGAGCTGTAACACCTGGCGGTGAGCCTCAAAGGCTCACCCCTTTGTCACAGCACCGCAGGACACTCCAGCTAGTGGAGTTGCCCGCCCCCTCCGGCCCCGGCCCCCACTTTTGGCGGCAAGGCCGGAGAAAATAATGAGAATAACAAGGAGGAGTCACTGGCCAGTCAGGACAGCCCCTAAGGTGTCCTGAGCTGAGGTGACTAACTTTTAGAAATCCTCCATCTTGCAGATGGAGGATTCCCCCAATAGGGTTAGGATTGTGACCCCCTCCCCTTGGGAGGAGGCACAAAGAGGGTGTACCCACCCTCAGGGCTAGTAGCCATTGGCTACTAACCCCCCAGACCTAAACACGCCCTTAAATTTAGTATTTAAGGGCTACCCTGAACCCTAGAAAATTAGATTCCTGCAACAACAACAAGAAGGACTGCCTAGCTGAAAACCCCTGCAGAGGAAGACCAGAAGACAACAACTGCCTTGGCTCCAGAAACTCACCGGCCTGTCTCCTGCCTTCCAAAGAACTCTGCTCCAGCGACGCCTTCCAAAGGGACCAGCGACCTCTGAATCCTCTGAGGACTGCCCTGCTTCGACGACGACAAGAAACTCCCGAGGACAGCGGACCTGCTCCCAAAAGACTGCAACTTTATCCAAAGAAGCAGCTTTAAAGAACCCTGCAATCTCCCCGCAAGAAGCGTGAGACTTGCAACCCTGCACCCGGCGACCCCGACTCGGCTGGTGGAGAACCAACACCTCAGGGAGGACCCCCGGACTACTCTACGACTGAGTACCAAAACCTGTCCCCCCTGAGCCCCCACAGCGCCGCCTGCAGAGGGAATCCCGAGGCTTCCCCTGACCGCGACTCTCTGAAACCTAAGTCCCGACGCCTGGAAAAGACCCTGCACCCGCAGCCCCCAGGACCTGAAGGACCGGACTTTCACTGCAGAAGTGACCCCCAGGAGTCCCTCTCCCTTGCCCAAGTGGAGGTTTCCCCGAGGAAGCCCCCCCCTTGCCTGCCTGCAGCGCTGAAGAGATCCCTTGATCTCTCATTGACTTCCATTGCGAACCCGACGCTTGTTCTAACACTGCACCCGGCCGCCCCCGCGCCGCTGAGGGTGAAATTCCTGTGTGGGCTTGTGTCCCCCCCGGTGCCCTACAAAACCCCCCTGGTTTGCCCTCCGAAGACGTGGGTACTTACCTGCAAGCAGACCGGAACCGGGGCACCCCCTTCTCTCCATTGAAGCCTATGCGTTTTGGGCACCACTTTGAACTCTGCACCTGACCGGCCCTGAGCTGCTGGTGTGGTAACTTTGGGGTTGCTCTGAACCCCCAACGGTGGGCTACCTTGGACCAAGAACTGAACCCTGTAAGTGTCGTACTTACCTGGTAAAACTAACAAAAACTTACCTCCCCCAGGAACTGTGAAAATTGCACTGTGTCCACTTTTAAAGTAGCTATTTGTCAATAACTTGAAAAGTATACATGCAATTGAAATGATTCAAAGTTCCTAATGTACTTACCTGCAATACCTTTCAAACAAGATATTACATGTTAAATTTGAACCTGTGGTTCTTAAAATAAACTAAGAAAAGATATTTTTCTATAACAAAACCTATTGGCTGGATTTGTCTCTGAGTGTGTGTACCTCATTTATTGTCTATGTGTATGTACAACAAATGCTTAACACTACTCCTTGGATAAGCCTACTGCTCGACCACACTACCACAAAATAGAGCATTAGTATTATCTCTTTTTACCACTATTTTACCTCTAAGGGGAACCCTTGGACTCTGTGCATGCTATTCCTTACTTTGAAATAGCACATACAGAGCCAACTTCCTACAGTGTGTGTACCTCATTTATTGTCTATGTGTATGTACAACAAATGCTTAACACTACTCCTTGGATAAGCCTACTGCTCGACCACACTACCACAAAATAGAGCATTAGTATTATCTCTTTTTCCTACTATTTTACCTCTAAGGGGAACCCTTGGACTCTGTGCATGCTATTCCTTACTTTGAAATAGCACATACAGAGCCAACTTCCTACAGAGGGGGAAAAGCGTACGCAAATATCCCTGACCAGTTCATCCATAGGGCATTGCTTTGAGACTGCCTGTGTGGGTACCTGGATGCGAAGTTTTGGCATTTTGCGTTCTCCTTTGTTGCAAATAAGTCTATTTGAGGTGTTCCCCAAATTTTGAAGTAAGTGTTTAGAATTTGGGGGTGAATCTCCCATTCGTGGACCTGTTGGTGATCTCGAGAGAGATTTTCTGCTAGTTGATTCTGGATCCCTGGAATAAACTGTGCTATTAGGCGAATGTGGTTGCGAATTGCCCATTGCCATATTCTTTGTGCCAGGAGGCACAGCAGTGTGGAGTGTGTTCCCCCCTGTTTGTTTAGATAATACATTGTTGTCATGTTGTCTGTTTTGACAAGAATGTATTTGTGGGTTATGATGGGTTGGAATACTTTCAACGCTAGGAATACTGCTAACAATTCGAGGTGATTTATATGCAGCTTTGCTTGATGTACGTCCCATTGTCCTTGGATGCTGTGTTGATTGAGGTGTGCTCCCCACCCTGTCATGGAAGCATCTGTTGTTATCACGTATTGTGGCACTGGGTCTTGGAAAGGCCGCCCTTTGTTTAAATTTATAATGTTCCACCATAGAAGCGAGATGTATGTTTGGCGGTCTATCAACACCAGATCTAGAAGGTGACCCTGTGCTTGTGACCATTGTGATGCTAGGCACTGTTGTAAGGGCCTCATGTGCAGTCTTGCTTTTGGGACAATGGCTATGCATGAGGACATCATGCCTAGGAGTTGTAATACCATCTTTGCCTGTATTTTTTGTGTTGGATACATGGCTTGTATAACCTTGCGAAAATTTTGAACCCTTTGTGGACTTGGAGTGGCTATTCCCTTTGTTGTGTTGATTGTCGCTCCTAAGTATTGCTGTATTTTGCACGGCAGAATGTGTGATTTTGCATAGTTGATGGAGAAACCGAGTTTGTAGAGGGTTTGTATGACATAATCTGTGTGGTGTGAACACTTTGTTAGGGAGTTGGTCTTGATTAGCCAATCGTCTAGATACGGGAATACGTGTATTTGCTGCCTTCTGATGTGTGCAGCTACTACTGCTAGACATTTTGTAAATACTCTTGGTGCGGTCGTTATACCGAACGGCAATACTTTGAATTGGTAATGTATTCCCTTGAATACGAACCTTAGGTATTTCCTGTGCGAGGGATGTATCGGTATGTGGAAATATGCATCTTTGAGATCTAAGGTTGTCATGTAGTCTTGTTGTTTTAGCAGTGGCAACACTTCTTGTAGCGTGACCATGTGAAAGTGTTCTGATTTGATGTAGGTGTTTAGTGTTCTGAGATCTAGGATTGGTCTCAGTGTTTTGTCCTTTTTTTGGTATTAGAAAGTACAGTGAGTAAACTCCTGTGTTTATTTGTGTACATGGTACCAATTCTATTGCGTTCTTTTGCAGTAATGCTTGAACTTCTATTTCTAGAAGGTCTAAATGCTGTTTTGATATATTCTGTGTTTTTGGTGGGATATTTGGAGGGATTTGGAGAAATTCTATGCAATAACCATGTTGGATAATTGCTAAGACCCAAGTGTCTGTTGTTATCTCCTCCCAAGATTGGTAAAACTGACTTATTCTTCCCCCCACTGGTGTTGTGTGGAGGGGTTGAGTGACCTGTGAGTCACTGTTTGGTTGTAGGTGTTTTTGGGCTTTGAAATTTTCCCCGGTTTCTAGGGAATTGTCCTCCTCTATACTGGCCCCGAAAGCCTCCCCTTTAGTACTGTCCTTGGTAGGTAGACGGTGTTGAGTGTGAGGTACTGGCTTGTGTGGCCTGACCCCGAAACCCCCCTCTGAAGGTTGTTTTACGGAAGGTGCCGAAAGTGCCTCTGCTCTGCGGGGAATAGAGTGCGCCCATGGCCTTGGCTGTGTCAGTGTCCTTTTTCAGCTTCTCAATTGCAGTGTCCACTTCAGGTCCGAACAATTGTTGCTCATTGAACGGCATATTGAGCACTGCTTGCTGTATTTCCGGTTTAAAGCCAGATGTGCGCAACCATGCGTGCCTTCTTATGGTTACTGCGGTGTTTATTGTTCTTGCAGCTGTGTCCGCTGCATCCATAGAGGAGCGTATTTGGTTATTGGAGATGTTTTGTCCCTCCTCAACCACTTGCTTTGCCCTTTTTTGAAATTCTTTGGGTAGATGCTCGATGAGATGCTGCATCTCGTCCCAATGGGCTCCGTCATATCGCGCTAGGAGCGCCTGAGAGTTCGCGATGCGCCACTGGTTTGCAGCTTGTACTGCGACCCTTTTCCCAGCTGCGTCGAACTTGCAGCTTTCTTTATCAGGAGGTGGTGCATCTCCTGATGTGTGGGAGTTGGCTCTCTTGCGAGCTGCCCCTACAACAACTGAATCTGGTGGCAGCTGTGAGGTGATGAAAGCAGGGTCCGTGGGTGGTGCTTTATATTTTTTCTCCACCCTCGGAGTTATTGCTCTACTTTTGACAGGTTCTTTGAAGATCTGCTTTGCGTGCCTTAGCATTCCTGGAAGCATAGGCAGTCTCTGGTAGGTGCTATGGGTGGAGGAGAGGGTGTTGAAAAGGAAGTCATCCTCGACAGGTTCTGAGTGTAGCGACACGTTATGGAACGCTGCTGCCCTAGCTACCACCTGTGCATACGCTGTGCTGTCCTCGGGTGGTGAGGGCTTGGTAGGATACGCCTCAGGACTATTGTCTGATACTGGGGCGTCGTACAGGTCCCAAGCGTCCTGGTCATCTTGGCTCATGGTGGTGTGAGCCGGTGAGTGCGATGGAGTCTGTGCCGGTGATATCTGAGTTACAGGTGGAGGAGAGGGTGGCGGAGTTACCTTCTTCACCACTTTTGTTTGTGGTGTGTGTTCCTGTGTTTGGAACTCAAGTCTTCTTTTTCTCCTAATTGGGGGAAGAGTGCTGATCTTCCCTGTCCCACTCTGTATAAAGATCCGCTTTTGAGTGTGGTCTACGTCAGTGGTCTGTAACTCTTCCTCAAATCTGTGTTTGCGCATTTGAGAGGACAGTGATTGTTCCTCTGAATATGAGCTGGTAGTCGGTTCGGTTGCTGGTCTTTTTGGCACCGAAACCGTGTCTTTACTTGTTTTCGGCTCCGAGGCGACTTTTCTCTTTTTCGGAGTCGAGATTTCTCGGCGTCGATCTTCCTCGGTGCCGCTGTCTCTGCGTCGAGCAGCTTCGGTTCCGCTGTCTCTGCGTCGATCTTTTTCGGCAGCGCTTTCTCGGTTCCGAGATTGCTGCATGCCTGTGTCTCGACCCGAGTCGGACGATCTCGGCAACAATTCGGCCTTTTTCGGTGCCGATGGACGGTCACCTACTTTATGGGTTGAGCCATGGCCTGTTGGCAGTGGCGTCCCCTGGGCCTTGTCTGTTTTCTTGTGTGGTGCTTGTTTCTACGTCTTACTCACGGTTTCCTCGTCGTCGAATTCTTCCGAGTCCGATTCATGGATGGAGAAGGCTTCCTCTTCTTCTCCTTGTTCCTCGAATCCTCTTTGTCCTGTCGGCGTGGACGCCATCTGTAATCTTCTGGCTCGCCGGTCACGGAGCGTCTTTCGGGACCGAAACGCACGACAGGCCTCACACGTTTCTTCTTTGTGCTCGGGCGACAGGCACAGGTTACAGACCAAATGTTGGTCTGTATATGGGTATTTGTTGTGGCATTTAGGACAGAATCGGAACGGGGTCCGTTCCATCAGCCTCGATGTTACACGCGGTCGGGCCGACCAGGCCCCGACGAGGGATCGAAATTACCCCGAAGGGTTACCGGAGCTGTTCACGATTCGGTGCCGATTCTATCTAACCCGATTCCGAACGCAACAATACCGACGTAGTTTTCCGAAGTTTTGACTATCTTTCCGTCCCGAAACCCGGAGCGAAAAGGAACACGTCCGAACCCGATGGCGGAAAGAAAACAATCGAAGATGGAGTCGACGCCCATGCGCAATGGAAGCAAAGGAGGAGGAGTCCCTCGGTCTCGTGACTCGAAAGACTTCTTCGAAGAAAAACAACTTGTAACACTCCGACCCAACACCAGATGGCGGACTATGCACAACATGTGTATCTGCAGCTACACATGCCATCAAACATTATGTTTCTATGCCATGCTCCGCCTCTGAAGCTGCATGAAGGATTCATTGCCAATTATAAAAATTGACTCCCTAGTCCATCCTTTATTTAAATTTGAGATGCATCAGACCAAATCTGATTAGATTACTGAATTTTACTAGGAAAACTCAGAGAGGCAAAATAATCTGGGTCAAGGGCACACAACCCTGTAATTCTATGTCAGGACAAGAGGCGAGGATTACACTTTCTTCCTTCATATTTACTGTACAATTTTCAAACAGCAGCCATCAGAAAACTGCTTGACATTTTCTGCTTTTATTTTTAATTTACAGGTTCTGTTGATTTGTGCTTTATTGGGCTCGGGCTGCGAGAACACGATCTGTGCTCTTTACGCAGCCTGTGCCAGTTTCCTCTTGTTCTGCAGGCCCAGCCTGTGAGGTCCTCCAACCGCGCTGCGAGCCTTGTGGTCCGAGCACCCCTCTGGTTCTCCCTCAGCTCAAGTCATCAATTGGTAAAGCAATCAAGAGTGAAGGTGTGGGCCACATCATCTGGGGTAAGTCTTCAGGCAACTTTCCCCCACCCCCATCCTCCGATAATTTGGATGGGGATGTCTTGCTTGGGGATTCTGATGGGGAGGCAGGCCTCTTCAGACCTTGGCACCCTATCATGCTCGCCCTCTTCAGACAATGTCGAACATTCTTGATCCTGATGACATCTTCCACCCCAGGTCGCTGGACTGTGCCCTGGCAGACAAAGTGGCAAAAATACGTAGCAGGATGTTTGTGCAAACCACTCCAAGGGGAGGCTCACAATCACCTCTGGGTGTAATGTTCTAGCCCTCCCCTGAAGGACAATGTTTCCTTCAGACACCCCTCCGCCCAAAATGAATGCTTAAATGCTACTTTGTTGGAAAAGTATAATAAAGATCCCAAGAAGGTGATCAATCGGTCTTGGCGTTCCTATCAAGAGTAAACATCTGGACATCACTGGGTTCCTGACAAAATTTTTGGATATGTCTGAAGTAGCCATACTTTCTGGTTCCTTAATTATTTTCCCCTGACGTGCAGTTCAGCTGCCCTCGCACAGTTATTTTTCTGGGTAATACCAATTATGCTTTGTCGCCCGAAGCGTCAGTCTTTCTTGATTAAGATGAGCCCAAACTTGATGGAGTTGCCTCAAGAGAGGTGAGTGCAGTGGCTCCTGGTGGCCTGTTTGGTGATCCTTTCATTAAGAAGCTGGGTAAGGTCGTGGCAACATTCACCTCCCTACACAAAGTGCAGGCCTTGATTAAGAAGATAAATACCCCAAGATAGGCTGTGGCAGGGGCCGTTGGCTGGCCGGTTCTCCTCCCCAGTTTCCCCCAGAGGACAAGGCTCCAAGCGCGACCAATGGCGGGATCAAGCTCGCTTTGGAATATTCTTCCTCAAGAGGCTAGAGGTTTAATGGAAGAGGAGAATTCAGGGATTATGTTATATTGTATAGCGCGCACTAATCACCCGAGAGGGTATCCAGGTGCTTGGCCAAGTGTGTAGGTTTCTGGCCCTCAAGTTGCTTATATGAATAGCCAAGTCTCAGATTCTTGCTGGAGTAAGGCAGAGGCTCTGATGTGTAGAGGGAGGTCATTCCATGTCTTAAGTGCTGTAGCGAACTTGTTTTTTGTTGCAGTAACCCTTCCCCCCCACTTTTTGCCTGGTATTTGACGCAACTTTGAGGTGCACTGGGTCCCTGCCAACCAGGTCCAGAGTGCCAGTGTTCTTTCCCCCTAAACTGTATTATTGTTTCCCCAATTGGCAAACCCTTAGCACCCTCTGTAAGTCCCTAGTAAATGGTACCCCTCGATAACTGGGGTCAGAGGTGCTAAAGAGGGTCCCTAAGGGCTGCAGTACTAATAGTGCCACCACACCAAGCACATGACAGGCTGCCATTGCAGGCTGTGTGTCTTGGCGCAGACAAAAGTGAGAACATGACATAGCACACAACCTGGGTGCCATGTCCCCCAACACTGCATGGAATATATATGTCACCCCTACAGCAGGCCTTACAGCCCTAAGGCAGAGTACATTACACTATATGTGAGGGCATATCTGCAAGATATGTGCCTGCTATGTCTTTGTTAATTCTCAGACATAGTAAATGGCCAGGGAAGCCATTTTAAATGCATGTGCTGGGCACTGATCAATAAGAGTTCCCCAGCTACGTTATGGCTTCACTGAAGATAGGGATGTTTGGTATTAAACATCTCGTATTGGTAAACCCACACTGATGCCAATTTTGGATTTATCAATGCATGCTCCCAGAGGGCACCTTCGCGGTACCCCCTGAAACCCTACCAGCCACTGGTATGCTTACTGACCAGTTTGTCAGCCTGCCACCCAAGACGTGGTTTTGGCCCCTAGGGTGAGATCCACCTGCGCTCATGAGGCCCAGAACAAAAGCCTGTCCGGGAAGAGGGTTTAACACCCCCTGCCACAGAATGACCTGCTGATTAGCCTTCCTAAGATGGCAAGCCGCAAAAGGCTGCCACCTTTGAAATGCAAGTCTGGCTCCCCTCACAGGAGAGGAAGCCACCCCTCTGTTCAGATACCACTTGGCACCTGGACAGACAGGAAGGAAAATGTTACTTACCCAGTAAGCATCTGTTTGTGTCATGTAGTGCTGTAGGTTCACATGCTCTGCATACTTCTGCCATCCAGTATTAGGTCCGGAAGGTTGCAAGTTGTTTTTGTTCAAAAGTATTTCGAGTCACGCAGTAGCATGACGACTCCTCTTGCTGCCAATGCGCACGGTCCTCAACTCCACCTTCATATTGTTTTCCCACAGGCAGTGATATATGGAGTGTATTATAAAGATAAATACCTGAAATAACCATGGATGAGAATGTGTATCAAAATACTTTAATGGCCAGAATTGTCTCAGAGGTGGGTGGGCTCACATGATTCTACAGCACTACATCCCACAAACGGATGGTTACTGGGAAAGTAACATTTTCTGTTCGATGGCATGTGTGGCTGTAGATACACATGCTGTGCATAGAATGTAAAGCAGTGTTTCCCAAGAAATGGACGCTAAGCTGTGCTGTGGGTATTATAGTTCCTAGAAAAAGTATGCAGCACTGCCTGACATACATTGGATTGCTGACATGCTAAAACATTCACACAATAGTGTTTAGTTAAAGTGTGTGGTCTTGACCATGTAGCTGCCTTACAAATGTTAGCTATATGTATGTGTAAGGAAATGCCTCCTTGGCATGGTTACCCCCTGACTTTTTGCCTTTGCTGATGCTATGTTTTGAATTGAAAGTGTGCTGAGGCCTGCTAACCAGGCCCCAGCACCAGTGTTCTTTCCCTAACCTGTACTTTTGATTCCACAATTGGCACACCCTGGCATCCAGATAAGTCCCTTGTAACTGGTACCTCTGGTACCAAGGGCCCTGATGCCAGGGAAGGTCTCTAAGGGCTGCAGCATGTATTATGCCACCCTAGAGACCCCTCACCCAGCACAGACACACTGCTTACCAGCTTGTGTGTGCTAGTGAGAACAAAATGAGTAAGTCGACATGGCACTCCCCTCAGGGTGCCATGCCAGCCTCTCACTGCTTATGCAGTATAGATAAAACACCCCTCTAGCAGGCCTTACAGCCCTAAGGCAGGGTGCACTATACCATAGGTGAGGGTACCAGTGCATGAGCACTGTGCCCCTACAGTGTCTAAGCAAAACCTTAGACATTGTAAGTGCAGGGTAGCCATAAGAGTATATGGTCTGGGAGTCTGTTTTACACGAACTCCACAGCACCATAATGGCTACACTGAAAACTGGGAAGTTTGGTATCAAACTTCTCAGCACAATAAATGCACACTGATGCCAGTGTACATTTTATTGTAAAATACACCACAGAGGGCACCTTAGAGGTGCCCCCTGAAACTTAACCGACTATCTGTGTAGGCTGACTGGTTCCAGCAGCCTGCCACACTAGAGACATGTTGCTGGCCCCATGGGGAGAGTGCCTGTCACTCTGAGGCCAGTAACAAAGCCTGCACTGGGTGGAGATGCTAACACCTCCCCCAGGCAGGAGCTGTAACACCTGGCGGTGAGCCTCAAAGGCTCACCCCTTTGTCACAGCACCGCAGGACACTCCAGCTAGTGGAGTTGCCCGCCCCCTCCGGCCCCGGCCCCCACTTTTGGCGGCAAGGCCGGAGAAAATAATGAGAATAACAAGGAGGAGTCACTGGCCAGTCAGGACAGCCCCTAAGGTGTCCTGAGCTGAGGTGACTCTAACTTTTAGAAATCCTCCATCTTGCAGATGGAGGATTCCCCCAATAGGATTAGGGATGTGACCCCCTCCCCTTGGGAGGAGGCACAAAGAGGGTGTACTCACCCTCAGGGCTAGTAGCCATTGGCTACTAACCCCCCAGACCTAAACACACCCTTAAATTTAGTATTTAAGGGCTCTCCCTGAACCTAGAAATTAGATTCCTGCAACAACAAGAAGAAGGACTGCCTAGCTGAAAACCCCTGCAGAGGAAGACCAGAAGACAACAACTGCCTTGGCTCCAGAAACTCACCGGCCTGTCTCCTGCCTTCCAAAGAACTCTGCTCCAGCGACGCCTTCCAAAGGGACCAGCGACCTCTGAATCCTCTGAGGACTGCCCTGCTTCGACGACGACAAGAAACTCCCGAGGACAGCGGACCTGCTCCAAAAAGACTGCAACTTTATCCAAAGGAGCAGCTTTAAAGAACCCTGCAATCTCCCCGCAAGAAGCGTGAGACTTGCAACACTGCACCCGGCGACCCCGACTCGGCTGGTGGAGAACCAACACCTCAGGGAGGACCCCCGGACTACATTACGACTGTGAGTACCAAAACCTGTCCCCCCTGAGCCCCCACAGCGCCGCCTGCAGAGGGAATCCCGAGGCTTCCCCTGACCGCGACTCTCTGAAACCTAAGTCCCGACGCCTGGAAAAGACCCTGCACCCGCAGCCCCCAGGACCTGAAGGACCGGACTTTCACTGCAGAAGTGACCCCCAGGAGTCCCTCTCCCTTGCCCAAGTGGAGGTTTCCCCGAGGAAGCCCCCCCTTGCCTGCCTGCAGCGCTGAAGAGATCCCTTGATCTCTCATTGACTTCCATTGCGAACCCGACGCTTGTTCTAACACTGCACCCGGCCGCCCCCGCGTCGCTGAGGGTGAAATTTCTGTGTGGGCTTGTGTCCCCCCCCGGTGCCCTACAAAACCCCCCTGGTCTGCCCCCCGAAGACGCGGGTACTTACCTGCTGGCAGACTGGAACCGGGGCACCCCCTTCTCTCCATTGGAGCCTATGCGTTTTGGGCACCACTTAGAACTCTGCACCTGACCGGCCCGGAGCTGCTGGTGTGGTAACTTTGGGGTTGCTCTGAACCCCCAACGGTGGGCTACCTTGGACCAAGAACTGAACCCTGTAAGTGTCTTACTTACCTGGTAAAACTAACAAAAACTTACCTCCCCCAGGAACTGTGAAAATTGCACTGTGTCCACTTTTAAAATAGCTATTTGTGAATAACTTGAACAGTATACATGCAATTGAAATGATTCAACGTTCCTAATGTACTTACCTGCAATACCTTTCAAACAAGATATTACATGTTAAATTTGAACCTGTGGTTCTTAAAATAAACTAAGAAAAGATATTTTTCTATAACAAAACCTATTGGCTGGATTTGTCTCTGAGTGTGTGTACCTCATTTATTGTCTATGTGTATGTACAACAAATGCTTAACACTACTCCTTGGATAAGCCTACTGCTCGACCACACTACCACAAAATAGAGCATTAGTATGATCTATTTTTACCACTATTTTACCTCTAAGGGGAACCCTTGGACTCTGTGCATGCTATTCCTTACTTTGAAATAGCACATACAGAGCCAACTTCCTACATATGTTACCTAGAAATGCCATAGATGCACCTTTCTTATGTATTGAATGTGCTCTAGGGGTAAAAGGTAGTGGCCTCTTAGCTTTTATATAACGTGTTTGGATGCATTTAACAATGCATATTGTGAAGCTGGATTTAGTAATATGGTTACCTTTACATTGTTGAGAAAAAGCAAAACTTATTTTGCCTTCCTAATAAAATAGAACATAAGCGCGCTTTTCATGTCTAAAGTGTGTAGGCTTCTTTCAGCAACTGAATCAGGTTATGAGGAAAAACAGCAACTTCTTTCCATGTAAGAAACTGCATGAGGACATGAATGTAGTGGCTCAAAAGGTAGTCCCATAAGTCTAGTGAGTACTATATTATGGTGGAAGGCACTGGAGGTAATCTTGGTGGTATCACTCGTTTTAGTCCTTCCATAAAAACATTTAGGACCAAGATTTTAAAAAGAGAAGAATGCTGTCTGTCCTGAAGGTAAGCCGCCATGGCAGCTAAATGTAATCTTACAGAGGTGAACGCCAGGTTTGCTTCTTGCAAACAGAGGAATCAAAATGATATTTTTTGTACCAGCACCTGGAAAGGATCCCAGTTTTTAGAAATGCAGTAGTGAACAAAGCGTCTCCACTTTGCTGCATAACATGCTCTAGTGGTTGGTCTGCATGCTTCTTTAAGAATGTCCATGCATTCTTGAGGTAAATTTAAATACCAGAATTCTATGACTTAAGGAGCCAAATTACAAGATTCAACTCCTTGGGATTTGGATGTCTGATCTGACCTTGGTTCTGAGTGAGAAGGTCCAGGTCAAGGGGAAGCTTCTCGTGTGGCGCTATTGAAAGGCTCACTAGAGTGGTGATCCATGGGTGTTGTAGGAATTTGGCCCTGTGTGTGGTCCAAGTCCAAGTATCCCCTGTACTCTAGGCAGTGTCTAGAAGCCAAGATCCCTAGAGGTATCTGTGGATAAGCAGTCAAGACTTACCTGGGAGACATGCAAAACTCATGCAATACCACTGTAGCCACACAGCACTTACACACATGAAAGAAAACACTCAGAGTTATAAAAATAATTAAAGGTACTTTAATTTAGTGACACAATTACCAAAAAGCACTAGAGAGACAGCACTCCAATAGGAGGTGAGTAACTCACCAAATATATACACTAGTAATCAGTAATAGACATAACAAGTGATAGTAAACAGTTCAAATGCAAAAAGACAATAGTGACCCTAGGGCGAGCCCAAACTATAGACAAAAAAAATTGAATGTGAATAGCAGGACCCCTACCTAGGTAAGTGGGCTGTGTAGAGGGGAGCTGGAGGAACTAGGAAACCCCCAAAGGTAAGTACCACAGTGCCCCCAGCGACCAGAAAGGAGTAAGTTACTGATGTTTCCCCAAACCACCCAAAAGGAAGAAAAAGAAGATAATGCAACAACCACACAAGACTGCAAGAAACCAGTGGTGGATTCCTGAAGAGGAAGACCTGTAGAAGTCACAGAAGAGTCGAGGGGGAGCAGGAGCTACTTTCCACCCAGCTGTGGTCGCAGGAGTTGGGTGATGGTAGGACAAAGACAGTCAGGAATGCAGCCCTGGAGCAGGTGAAGACTTCCTGGAGGATACAGACAACATCCCACGTTGGATAGAAGACTGCAGTCGGTCAGTGGCGTGGAAAAGCCAACAACAAGCCTTGACAAAGGCAGAAGTAGCAGTCAAGCACAAAGTGGAGCTGCTGGGACCAGCAAGGTCCGGGAAGGCTCAACCCATGTGGGGAATGGGGGTGGGGGGGGGGGGGGGGGGGGGGGGCGGAGCAGAGGGTCCAATGGGGACCCTCAGCAAGGCTGAGAATCCACAGAAGAAGAGGCAGCCCCCACAGGAGACCCACTGGATGAGGAACTAGGAGTCGCAGAGGAGCCCATGCAGCAGGAAAGGAGAAGGGTCCTACGCTGCATGAGAAGCACGCAGAGGGCTGTGCGTTGCAAGGAGTGCTGGGGCTACAAGAGATGCGGTGCACAAGGTACTGTCCTGCATGGGAAGGCAAAGGCTTGTGTACGGAAATGCCTCCTTGGCATGGTTACCCCCTGACTTTTTGCCTTTGCTGATGCTAAGTTTTGATTTGAAAGTGTGCTGAGGCCTGCAAACCAGGCCCCAGCACCAGTGTTCTTTCCCTAACCTGTACTTTTGTTTCCACAATTGGCACACCCTGGCATCCAGGTAAGGTCCTTGTAACTGGTACCCCTGGTACCAAGGGCCCTGATGCCAGGGAAGGTCTCTAAGGGATGCAGCATGTCTTATGCCACACTGGGGACCCCTCACTCAGCACAGAAACACTGCTTGCCAGCTTGTGTGTCCTGGTGAGGAAAAAAGAGTAAGTCGACATGGCACTCCCCTCAGGGTGCCATGCCAACCTCACACTGCCTATGCAGTATAGATAAGTCACCCCTCTAGCAGGCCTTACAGCCTTAAGATAGGGTGCACTATACTATAGGTGAGGGCACCAGTGAATGAGCACTATGCCCCTACAGTGTCTAAGCAAAACCTTAGACATTGTAAGTGCAGGGTAGCCATAAGAGTATATGGTCTGGGAGTCTGTCAAACACGAACTCCACAGCACCATAATGGCCACACTGAAAACTGGGAAGTTTGGTGTAAGGAAATGCCTCCTTGGCATGGTTGCCCCCTGACTTTTTGCCTTTGCTGATGCTATGTTTACAATTGAAAGTGTGCTGAGGCCTGCTAACCAGGCCCCAGCACCAGTGTTCTTTCCCTAACCTGTACTTTTGTATCCACAATTGGCAGACCCTGGCATCCAGATAAGTCCCTTGTAACTGGTACTGCTAGTACCAAGGGCCCTGATGCCAAGGAAGGTCTCTAAGGGCTGCAGCATGTCTTATGCCACCCTGGAGACCTCTCACTCAGCACAGACACACTGCTTGCCAGCTTGTGTGTGCTAGTGAAGACAAAACGAGTAAGTCGACATGGCACTCCCCTCAGGGTGCCATGCCAGCCTCTCACTGCCTATGCAGTATAGGTAAGACAGCCCTCTAGCAGGCCTTACAGCCCTAAGGCAGGGTGCACTATACCATAGGTGAGGGTACCAGTGCATGAGCACTGTACCCCTACAGTGTCTAAGCAAAACCTTAGACATTGTAAGTGCA
Source organism: Pleurodeles waltl (assembly GCF_031143425.1). Taxonomy (NCBI): domain Eukaryota; kingdom Metazoa; phylum Chordata; class Amphibia; order Caudata; family Salamandridae; genus Pleurodeles; species Pleurodeles waltl. Next base: position 372,200,481 of record NC_090448.1, on the reverse strand, counting down.
GGGTAGCCATAAGAGTATATGGTCTGGGAGTTTGTCAAACACGAACTCCACAGCACCATAATGGCTACACTGAAAACTGGGAAGTTTGGTATCAAACTTCTCAGCACAATAAATGCACACTGATGCCAGTGTACATTTTATTGCAAAATATACCCCAGAGGGCACCTTAGAGGTGCCCCCTGAAACTTAACCGACTATCTGTGTAGGCTGACTAGTTCCAGCAGCCTGCCACACTAGAGACATGTTGCTGGCCCCATGGGGAGAGTGCCTTTGTCACTCTGAGGCCAGTAACAAAGCCTGCACTGGGTGGAGATGCTAACACCTCCCCCAGGCAGGAGCTGTAACACCTGGCGGTGAGCCTCAAAGGCTCACCCCTTTGTCACAGCACCGCAGGACACTCCAGCTAGTGGAGTTGCCCGCCCCCTCCGGCCCCGGCCCCCACTTTTGGCGGCAAGGCCGGAGAAAATAATGAGAATAACAAGGAGGAGTCACTGGCCAGTCAGGACAGCCCCTAAGGTGTCCTGAGCTGAGGTGACTCTAACTTTTAGAAATCCTCCATCTTGCAGATGGAGGATTCCCCCAATAGGGTTAGGATTGTGACCCCCTCCCCTTGGGAGGAGGCACAAAGAGGGTGTACCCACCCTAAGGGCTAGTAGCCATTGGCTACTAACCCCCCAGACCTAAACACGCCCTTAAATTTAGTATTTAAGGGCTACCCTGAACCCTAGAAAATTAGATTCCTGCAACCACAAGAAGAAGGACTGCCCAGCTGAAAACCCCTGCAGAGGAAGACCAGAAGACAACAACTGCCTTGGCTCCAGAAACTCACCGGCCTGTCTCCTGCCTTCCAAGGAACTCTGCTCCAGCGACGCCTTCCAAAGGGACCAGCGACCTCTGAATCCTCTGAGGACTGCCCTGCTTCGACGACGACAAGAAACTCCCGAGGACAGCGGACCTGCTCCAAAAAGACTGCAACTTTGTCTCAAGAAGCAGCTTTAAAGAACCCTGCAACTCCCCGCAAGAAGCGTGAGACTTGCAACACTGCACCCGGCGACCCCGACTCGGCTGGTGGAGAACCAACACCTCAGGGAGGACCCCCGGACTACTCTACGACTGTGAGTACCAAAACCTGTCCCCCCTGAGCCCCCACAGCGCCGCCTGCAGAGGGAATCCCGAGGCTTCCCCTGACCGCGACTCTCTGAAACCTAAGTCCCGACGCCTGGAAAAGACCCTGCACCCGCAGCCCCCAGGACCTGAAGGACCGGACTTTCACTGCAGAAGTGACCCCCAGGAGTCCCTCTCCCTTGCCCAAGTGGAGGTTTCCCCGAGGAAGCCCCCCCTTGCCTGCCTGCAGCGCTGAAGAGATCCCTTGATCTCTCGTTGACTAACATTGCAAACCCGACGCTGGTTTCTACACTGCACCCGGCCGCCCACGCGCTGCTGAGGGTGAAATTTCTGTGTGGGCTTGTGTCCCCCCCGGTGCCCTACAAAACCCCCCTGGTCTGCCCTCCGAAGACGCGGGTACTTACCTGCAAGCAGACCGGAACCGGGGCACCCCCTTCTCTCCATTATAGCCTATGCGTTTTGGGCACCACTTTGAACTCTGCACCTGACCGGCCCTGAGCTGCTGGTGTGGTAACTTTGGGGTTGCTCTGAACCCCCAACGGTGGGCTACCTTGGACCAAGAACTGAACCCTGTAAGTGTCTTACTTACCTGGTAAAACTAACAAAAACTTACCTCCCCAGGAACTGTGAAAATTGCACTAAGTGTCCACTTTTAAAGTAGCTATTTGTGAATAACTTGAAAAGTATACATGCAATTGAAATGATTCAAAGTTCCTAATGTACTTACCTGCAATACCTTTCAAACAAGATATTACATGTTAAATTTGAACCTGTGGTTCTTAAAATAAACTAAGAAAAGATATTTTTCTATAACAAAACCTATTGGCTGGATTTGTCTCTGAGTGTGTGTACCTCATTTATTGTCTATGTGTATGTACAACAAATGCTTAACACTACTCCTTGGATAAGCCTACTGCTCGACCACACTACCACAAAATAGAGCATTAGTATTATCTATTTTTACCACTATTTTACCTCTAAGGGGAACCCTTGGACTCTGTGCATGCTATTCCTTACTTTGAAATAGCACATACAGAGCCAACTTCCTACATTGGTGGATCAGCGGTGGGGTACAAGACTTTGCATTTGCTGGACTACTCAGCCAATACCTGATCACACGACAAATTCCAAAATTGTCATTAGAAATTGATTTTTGCAATTTGAAAAGTTCTCTAAATTCTTAAAAGACCTGCTAGGGCCTTGTGTTAGATCCTGTTTAGCATTTCTTTTAGAGTTTAAAAGTTTGTAAAAGTTTGAATTAGATTCTAGAACCAGTTTTAGATTCTTAAAAAGTATTCCAACTTTTAGAAGCAAAATGTCTAGCACAGATGTGGCTGTGGTGGAACTCGACACCACACCTTACCTCCATCTACAGATGAGAGAGCTAAGGTCACTCTGTAAACTAAAGAAAATAACCATAGGCCCCAAACCTACCAAAATACAGCTCCAGGAGCTTTTGGCAGAGTTTGAAAAGGCCAACCCCTCTGAGGGTGGCAACTCAGAGGAAGAGGATAGTGAATTGGAGGAAGATTCCCCCCTACCAGTCCTATCTAGGGAGGACAGGGCCTCTCAAGCCCTGACTCCAAAAATACTAGTCAGAGATACTGGCTCCCTCACAGGAGGGACCAGCAACTCTGAAATCACTGAGGATAACCCCAGTGAAGAGGACATCCAGTTAGCCAGGATGGCCAAAAGATTGGCTTTGGAAAGACAGATCCTAGCCATAGAGAGGGAAAGACAAGAGATGGGCCTAGGACCCATCAATGGTGGCAGCAACATAAATAGGGTCAGAAATTCTCCTGACATGTTGAAAATCCCTAAAGGGATTGTAACTAAATATGAAGATGGTGATGACATCACCAAATGGTTCACAGCTTTTGAGAGGGCTTGTGTAACCAGAAAAGTGAACAGATCTCACTGGGGTGCTCTCCTTTGGGAAATGTTCACAGGAAAGTGTAGGGATAGACTCCTCACACTCTCTGGAAAAGATGCAGAATCTTATGACCTCATGAAGGGTACCCTGATTGAGGGCTTTGGATTCTCCACTGAGGAGTATAGGATTAGATTCAGGGGGGCTCAAAAATCCTCGAGCCAGACCTGGGTTGACTTTGTAGACTACTCAGTAAAAACACTAGATGGTTGGATTCAAGGCAGTGGTGTAAGTAATTATGATGGGCTGTACAATTTATTTGTGAAAGAACACCTGTTAAGTAATTGTTTCAATGATAAACTGCATCAGCATCTGGTAGACCTAGGACCAATTTCTCCCCAAGAATTGGGAAAGAAGGCGGACCATTGGGTCAAGACAAGGGTGTCCAAAACTTCCACAGGGGGTGACCAAAAGAAAGGGGTCACAAAACCTCCCCAGGGGAAAGGTGGTGAGACAGCCAAAACTAAAAATAGTAAAGAGTCTTCTACAGGCCCCCAAAAACCTGCACAGGAGGGTGGGCCCAGAGCCTCTTCACAAAACAATCCTGGGTACAAGGGTAAAAACTTTGATCCCAAAAAGGCCTGGTGTCGAAACTGTAGTCAGTCTGGACACCAAACTGGAGACAAGGCCTGTCCCAAGAAAAGTTCCACTCCCAACTCCAATCCAGGTAACACTGGAATGGCTAGTCTCCAAGTGGGATCAACAGTGTGCCCAGAGCAAATCAGGGTCCACACTGAAGCTACTCTAGTCTCTGAGGGTGGGGTGGATTTAGCCACACTAGCTGCCTGGCCTCCTAACATGCAAAAATACAGGCAGCAGCTCTTTATTAATGGGACAAGTGTAGAGGGCCTGAGGGATACAGGTGCCAGTGTCACCATGGTGACAGAGAAACTGGTTTCCCCTGGCCAATACCTGACTGGAAAAACTTATACAGTCACCAATGCTGACAATCAAACTAAAGCACATCCCATGGCAATGGTAACTTTAGAATGGGGAGGGGTCAATGGCCTGAAACAGGTGGTGGTCTCCTCAAACATCCCAGTAGACTGTCTGCTTGGAAATGACCTGGAGTCCTCAGCATGGGCTGAGGTAGAACTAAAAACCCATGCAGCCATGCTGGGTATCCCTGAACTGGTGTGTGTAAAAACAAGAGCACAATGCAAGGCACAGGGTGAAAAAGTAGAGCTGGAGTCTGGAAGAAAGGCCCAGCCTACCAAGAGAAAAGGAAAGTCAGTTGGGAAACCAACTGCAACACAGTCAGAAAAAGAGAACCTCTCTTCTCAGGAAGAAGTTCTGCCCTCTGAGGGAACTGAGCCTTTGGAGCTTGAACCTTATCAGGTTGAGCTCTTAGGCCCAGGGGGACCCTCAAGGGAGGAGCTGTGTAAGGGACAAGAAACCTGTCCCTCTCTTGAAGGCCTTAGGCAGCAAGCTGCTGAAGAGTCCAAGGGCAAGAAAAATGGAACACATAGGGTCTATTGGGAAGATGGACTCCTGTACACTGAGGCCAGAGACCCCAAACCTGGTGCCACTAGGAGAGTGGTAGTGCCTCAGTCGTTCAGAGAGTTTATTCTGACCTTAGCCCATGATATTCCCCTTGCTGGGCATTTGGGACAAACCAAGACGTGGGAGAGGTTAGTCAACCACTTCTACTGGCCCAATATGTCCCAGAAGGTTAAGGAGTTTTGCCTCTCCTGCCCCACCTGTCAATCCAGTGGTAAGACAGGTGGGCACCCAAAGGCCCCCCTCATTCCACTTCCAGTGGTGAGGGTCCCCTTTGAAAGAGTGGGTGTGGACATAGTTGGTCCACTGGAACCTTCCACAGCCTCAGGAAATATGTACATCCTAGTAGTAGTGGATCATGCTACTAGGTATCCTGAAGCTATTCCCCTTAGGTCGACTACGGCCCCTGCAGTAGCCAAGGCCCTCATTGGTATCTTTACCAGAGTGGGTTTCCGTAAGGAGGTGGTGTCTGACAGAGGTACCAACTTCATGTCAGCATACCTAAAACACATGTGGAATGAGTGTGGAGTGACTTATAAATTCACTACACCATACCATCCACAAACTAATGGCTTAGTTGAGAGATTCAACAAGACATTAAAAGGCATGATCATGGGGCTCCCAGAAAAGCTCAAAAGGAGATGGGATGTCCTCTTGCCATGTCTGCTTTTCGCTTACAGAGAGGTGCCACAGAAGGGAGTAGGATTCTCACCCTTTGAACTTCTGTTTGGCCACCCTGTAAGGGGACCACTTGCTCTTGTTAAAGAAGGCTGGGAGAGACCTCTTCATGAGCCTAAACAAGACATAGTGGACTATGTACTTGGCCTTCGCTCTAGAATGGCAGAGTACATGGAAAAGGCAACCAAAAACCTTGAGGCCAGCCAACAGCTCCAGAAGTTTTGGTATGACCAAAAGGCTGCACTGGTTGAGTTCCAACCAGGGCAGAAAGTCTGGGTTCTGGAGCCTGTGGCTCCCAGGGCACTCCAGGACAAATGGAGTGGCCCTTACCCAGTGCTAGAAAGGAAGAGTCAGGTCACCTACCTGGTGGACCTGGGCACAAGCAGGAGCCCCAAGAGGGTGATCCATGTGAACCGCCTTAAGCTCTTCCATGACAGGGCTGATGTAAATCTGTTGATGGTAACAGATGAGGATCAGGAGGCAGAGAGTGAACCTCTCCCTGATCTTCTGTCATCAGACCCAAAAGATGGCTCAGTGGATGGAGTGATCTACTCAGACACCCTCTCTGGCCAACAGCAAGCTGATTGTAGGAGAGTCCTACAACAGTTTCCTGAACTCTTCTCCTTAACCCCTGGTCAGACACACCTGTGTACCCATGATGTGGACACAGGAGACAGCATGCCTGTCAAGAACAAAATTTTTAGACAGTCTGACCATGTTAAGGAAAGCATCAAGGTGGAAGTCCACAAGATGCTGGAATTGAGAGTAATTGAGCGCTCTGACAGCCCCTGGGCTAGCCCAGTGGTCTTAGTCCCCAAACCTCACACCAAAGATGGAAAGAAAGAGATGAGGTTTTGTGTGGACTACAGAGGGCTCAATTCTGTCACCAAGACAGATGCTCATCCAATTCCTAGAGCTGATGAGCTCATAGATAAATTAGGTGCTGCCAAATTCTTAAGTACCTTTGACTTGACAGCAGGGTACTGGCAAATAAAAATGGCACCTGGAGCAAAAGAGAAAACAGCATTCTCCACACCTGATGGGCATTATCAGTTTACTGTTATGCCCTTTGGTTTAAAGAATGCCCCTGCCACCTTCCAAAGGTTGGTGAATCAAGTCCTTGCTGGCTTGGAGTCCTTTAGCACAGCTTATCTTGATGATATTGCTGTCTTTAGCTCCACCTGGCAGGATCACCTGGTCCACCTGAAGAAGGTTTTGAAGGCTCTGCAATCTGCAGGCCTCTCTATCAAGGCATCCAAATGCCAGATAGGGCAGGGAACTGTGGTTTACTTGGGCCACCTTGTAGGTGGAGGCCAAGTTCAGCCACTCCAACCCAAGATCCAGACTATTCTGGACTGGGTAGCTCCAAAAACCCAGACTCAAGTCAGGGCATTCCTTGGCTTGACTGGGTACTACAGGAGGTTTGTGAAGGGATATGGATCCATTGTGACAGCCCTCACTGAACTCACCTCCAAGAAAATGCCCAAGAAAGTGAACTGGACTGTGGAATGCCAACAGGCCTTTGACACCCTGAGACAAGCAATGTGCTCAGCACCAGTTCTAAAAGCTCCAGATTATTCTAAGCAGCTCATTGTGCAGACAGATGCCTCTGAACATGGGATAGGGGCAGTTTTGTCCCAAACAAATGATGATGGCCTTGACCAGCCTGTTGCTTTCATTAGCAGGAGGTTACTCCCCAGGGAGCAGCGTTGGAGTGCCATTGAGAGGGAGGCCTTTGCTGTGGTTTGGTCCCTGAAGAAGCTGAGACCATACCTCTTTGGGACTCACTTCCTAGTTCAAACTGACCACAGACCTCTCAAATGGCTGATGCAAATGAAAGGTGAAAATCCTAAACTGTTGAGGTGGTCCATCTCCCTACAGGGAATGGACTTTATAGTGGAACACAGACCTGGGACTGCCCATGCCAATGCAGATGGCCTTTCCAGGTTCTTCCACTTAAAAAATGAAGACTCTCTTGGGAAAGGTTAGTCTCATCCTCTTTCGTTTGGGGGGGGGGGGTTGTGTAAGGAAATGCCTCCTTGGCATGGTTGCCCCCTGACTTTTTGCCTTTGCTGATGCTATGTTTACAATTGAAAGTGCGCTGAGGCCTGCTAACCAGGCCCCAGCACCAGTGTTCTTTCCCTAACCTGTACTTTTGTATCCACAATTGGCAGACCCTGGCATCCAGATAAGTCCCTTGTAACTGGTACTGCTAGTACCAAGGGCCCTGATGCCAAGGAAGGTCTCTAAGGCCTGCAGCATGTCTTATGCCACCCTGGAGACCTCTCACTCAGCACAGACACACTGCTTGCCAGCTTGTGTGTGCTAGTGAAGACAAAACGAGTAAGTCGACATGGCACTCCCCTCAGGGTGCCATGCCAGCCTCTCACTGCATATGCAGTATAGGTAAGACACCCCTCTAGCAGGCCTTACAGCCCTAAGGCAGGGTGCACTATACCATAGGTGAGGGTACCAGTGCATGAGCACTGTACCCCTACAGTGTCTAAGCAAAACCTTAGACATTGTAAGTGCAGGGTAGCCATAAGAGTATATGGTCTGGGAGTTTGTCAAACACGAACTCCACAGCACCATAATGGCTACACTGAAAACTGGGAAGTTTGGTATCAAACTTCTCAGCACAATAAATGCACACTGATGCCAGTGTACATTTTATTGCAAAATACACCCCAGAGGGCACCTTAGAGGTGCCCCCTGAAACTTAACCGACTATCTGTGTAGGCTGACTAGTTCCAGCAGCCTGCCACACTAGAGACATGTTGCTGGCCCCATGGGGAGAGTGCCTTTGTCACTCTGAGGCCAGTAACAAAGCCTGCACTGGGTGGAGATGCTAACACCTCCCCCAGGCAGGAGCTGTAACACCTGGCGGTGAGCCTCAAAGGCTCACCCCTTTGTCACAGCACCGCAGGACACTCCAGCTAGTGGAGTTGCCCGCCCCCTCCGGCCCCGGCCCCCACTTTTGGCGGCAAGGCCGGAGAAAATAATGAGAATAACAAGGAGGAGTCACTGGCCAGTCAGGACAGCCCCTAAGGTGTCCTGAGCTGAGGTGACTCTAACTTTTAGAAATCCTCCATCTTGCAGATGGAGGATTCCCCCAATAGGGTTAGGATTGTGACCCCCTCCCCTTGGGAGGAGGCACAAAGAGGGTGTACCCACCCTAAGGGCTAGTAGCCATTGGCTACTAACCCCCCAGACCTAAACACGCCCTTAAATTTAGTATTTAAGGGCTACCCTGAACCCTAGAAAATTAGATTCCTGCAACCACAAGAAGAAGGACTGCCCAGCTGAAAACCCCTGCAGAGGAAGACCAGAAGACAACAACTGCCTTGGCTCCAGAAACTCACCGGCCTGTCTCCTGCCTTCCAAGGAACTCTGCTCCAGCGACGCCTTCCAAAGGGACCAGCGACCTCTGAATCCTCTGAGGACTGCCCTGCTTCGACGACGACAAGAAACTCCCGAGGACAGCGGACCTGCTCCAAAAAGACTGCAACTTTGTCTCAAGAAGCAGCTTTAAAGAACCCTGCAACTCCCCGCAAGAAGCGTGAGACTTGCAACAATGCACCCGGCGACCCCGACTCGGCTGGTGGAGAACCAACACCTCAGGGAGGACCCCCGGACTACTCTACGACTGTGAGTACCAAAACCTGTCCCCCCTGAGCCACCACAGCGCCGCCTGCAGAGGGAATCCCGAGGCTTCCCCTGACCGCGACTCTCTGAAACCTAAGTCCCGACGCCTGGAAAAGACCCTGCACCCGCAGCCCCCAGGACCTGAAGGACCGGACTTTCACTGGAGAAGTGACCCCCAGGAGTCCCTCTCCCGTGCCCAAGTGGAGGTTTCCCCGAGGAAGCCCCCCCCTTGCCTGCCTGCAGCGCTGAAGAGATCCCTTGATCTCTCGTTGACTAACATTGCAAACCCGACGCTGGTTTCTACACTGCACCCGGCCGCCCACGCGCTGCTGAGGGTGAAATTTCTGTGTGGGCTTGTGTCCCCCCCGGTGCCCTACAAAACCCCCCTGGTCTGCCCTCCGAAGACGCGGGTACTTACCTGCAAGCAGACCGGAACCGGGGCACCCCCTTCTCTCCATTATAGCCTATGCGTTTTGGGCACCACTTTGAACTCTGCACCTGACCTTCCCTGAGCTGCTGGTGTGGTAACTTTGGGGTTGCTCTGAACCCCCAACGGTGGGCTACCTTGGACCAAGAACTGAACCCTGTAAGTGTCTTACTTACCTGGTAAAACTAACAAAAACTTACCTCCCCCAGGAACTGTGAAAATTGCACTAAGTGTCCACTTTTAAAGTAGCTATTTGTGAATAACTTGAAAAGTATACATGCAATTGAAATGATTCAAAGTTCCTAATGTACTTACCTGCAATACCTTTCAAACAAGATATTACATGTTAAATTTGAACCTGTGGTTCTTAAAATAAACTAAGAAAAGATATTTTTCTATAACAAAACCTATTGGCTGGATTTGTCTCTGAGTGTGTGTACCTCATTTATTGTCTATGTGTATGTACAACAAATGCTTAACACTACTCCTTGGATAAGCCTACTGCTCGACCACACTACCACAAAATAGAGCATTAGTATTATCTATTTTTACCACTATTTTACCTCTAAGGGGAAGCCTTGGACTCTGTGCATGCTATTCCTTACTTTGAAATAGCATATACAGAGCCAACTTCCTACATTTGGTATCAAACTTCTCAGCACAATAAATGCACACTGATGCCAGTGTACATTTTATTGTAACAAACACCCCAGAGGGCAACTTAGAGGTGCCCCCTGAAACCTTAACCGACTATCCGTGTAGGCTGACTAGTTCTAGCAGCCTGCCACACACCAGACATGTTGCTGGCCACATGGGGAGAGTGCCTTTGTCACTCTGTGGCTAATAACAAAGCCTGTACTGGGTGGAGGTGCTTCACACCTCCCCCTGCAGGATCGGTAACACCTGGCGGTGAGCCTCAAAGGCTCACCCCCTTTGTTACAGCACCACAGGGCACTCTAGCTAATGGAGTTGCCCACCCCCTCCGGCCACGGCCCCACTTTTGGCGGCAAGGCCAGAGGAGATAATGAGAAAAACAAGGAGTCGTCACTGGCCAGTCAGGACAGCCCCTAAGGTGTCCTGAGCTGAGGTGACTGACTTTTAGAAATACTCCATCTTGCAGATGGAGGATTCCCCCAATAGGGATAGGAATGTGCCCCCCTCCCCTCGGGAGGAGGCACAAAGAGGGTGTACCCACCCTCAGGGCTAGTAGCCATTGGCTACTAACCCCCCAGACCTAAACACACACTTAAATTTAGTATTTAAGGGCTCCCCAGAACCTAGGAACTCAGATTCCTGCAACCTAAGAAGAGGAATAAACTAAGAAAATATATTTTTCTATACAAAAACCTATTGGCCTGGAATTGTCGCGGAGTGTGTGTTCCTCAATTATTGCTTGTGTATGTACAACAAATGCTTAACACTACTCCTTTGATATGCCTACTGCTCGACCACACTACCACAAAATAGAGCATTAGTATTATCTCTTTTTGCCACTATCTTACCTCTAAGGGGAACCCTTGGACTCTGTGCATTCTATTCCTTACTTTGAAATAGTGCATACAGAGCCAACTTCCTACACTATTTCTCTTCAATCAAGGATGATTTTAATGTCATCAGTTGCCGCCATGAGTGCTGTTTCGGTGTTGTGCTTTTCTCTGAATCCTGACTGAGTGAGTCTAGGCGATGGTGAAGTTTGAGGTGGGTCGTTAGTTGCTTGGTGATGGACTTCTCAATCACTTTGGCTGACTAGGAAGCAGGGACATGGGTCAGAAGTTGCTTATTTGATTCAGGTTGATTGTGGGCTTCTTAAGGAGAGTGCTGATTTCTGCACGTTTCCATTCATCTGGGAAAAGTGGCGGATGTGATGGAGGTGGTGTTTATGTGGGTCAGGGTGGTGCTGATTGGTGATGTTCCCAGGTTGTATATGTGGTGGGGCATGGTTTAGGTGAGGCCCCTGAGTGAATGGTACGAATGAATGCCAATGTGTTGTTTCTTGTAAGGGATGTCCATTCGGTCAGGTGGCCATCTTGGTTGGTGGTGGGTAGTATAGCAACAAGTTCTCTGGGGTTGGGTTGGTGTGCGAAGTGGCTGTAGAAGATTGCTGCGGAAAAGTTTGGATAGGCTGTCACAGAGTTGCTGGGAGGCAGCGATGTTGGTGACAGTGGCTAAAGGCGAGGGGAAATCCTTAATGATTGATAAAATCCCCTTGCAGCTGTTGGAGCTTCCTCGGATGCAGTCTACTACTGTCTGAGTGCAGTCTTGTAGGTAGTTCTGGCGGTGGTGTCGTGGCTGGCTCTACATTTCCTTTCTAGCTGTTTACAGTGTTAGTTGTCTCTCAGTTCTTCTGTGTAGCAGCTTGCCTGCCAATGTGATCTACTGTGCTTGTTGGGTGCCAGGGAGTCTGCGCAGTTCTTGACCCAGTTATTGAAGATGTCCTTGTCGAAGTTATCTGTGGAGCTAGGTTGATCCATGCTGAGGACACAGAGCCAGTTTGCGCCTGTGATTTTGACGCAGCTGCGGCTTGGAATGTTGAATATGGCATGAGTTTTGACTTGAGGTATGTTGATTCTGGAAGTGGATGATGGAGTGATTGACCATATGAGCAGTGTGGTGGATTTGTATCTGATGCGGTCTCTTGTAGTGAAGATGGGTTCTAGTGTCTGTCTTGCTATGTGTGCTGGTTGTGGGACGAGCTGGGTGTATCTGATATTGCTCAGGCATTTGAGCAGTGCTCTGCAGCAGGAGCCGTTTTGATCGAAGTGACAAAGTCAGTGATTAGGTTGGTAAAGGTGGCTCGTGGACCGGTTGGTCAGTAGGTGAGGGTTCCACTCAGGGTGAATGTAGGAAGTTGGCTCTGTATGTGCTATTTCAAAGTAAGGAATAGCATGCACAGAGTCCAAGAGTTCCCCTTAGAGGTAAAATAGTGGTAAAAAGAGATAATACTAAAGCTCTATTTTGTGGTAGTGTGGTCGAGCAGTAGGCTTATCCAAGGAGTAGTGTTAAGCATTTGTTGTACATACACATAGACAATAAATGAGGTACACACACTCAGAGACAAATCCAGCCAATAGGTTTTGTTATAGAAAAATATATTTTCTTAGTTTATTTTAAGAACCACAGGTTCAAATTTAACATGTAATATCTTGTTTGAAAGGTATTGCAGGTAAGTACATTAGGAACTTTGAATCATTTCAATTGCATGTATACTTTTCAAGTTATTGACAAATAGCTACTTTAAAAGTGGACACAGTGCAATTTTCACAGTTCCTGGGGGAGGTAAGTTTTTGTTAGCTTTACCAG